>NC_061469.1:4800000-6000000 GCF_022581195.2 Helicoverpa zea
AGAATTATATCACAAATACTTAAAAATAATGTTGTGTTTCTGCCATTAATGACACCAGCAGGTGAATTTGAATGACCAATAAAAAAAACTAGACAAGATCATCTGACATTTTAATCATTTTTGGCACATTTTTATTGCTACATGTTTATGAAACACATATTCGATATCTGACGCCTATTTTTATATGGAAATATTAACTAAATGAAGGATTTGTGCATAAATAATTATGCATTTCTGTAGACATTTCCAAATATTATAAGGCGTGGGTGATATATTCGGTTGCGAAGGTATAAATTATCGAAAAGAGACGAATTTTATTTAAACAATGTTTTTTTTTTTGTTCTGCTATTAAAGGATACTATGATTTATTTAACTTTTATTCTATTTCCAAATACGGATTCTGAAATACGATGCAGCATGTTCTCAGTATTTTCGTGTCAATGTTTTACACAGTGAATTTATAGCCGTTTCCTAATTTTACACTACCTTATCTTTTAAGATTGCACTATGGTGTCTCCCTGCCTAATTAAAGAGCTTTTCTAAATTACTTTTGCCGGTTTTAAAATCAACTCTTTACGCATGAATAGTGATTGTCTCAGTTGTTCTATAGTTTAGCTTATAAATATGTACTTGGAACCATTAATTAATAAGAAAAAACTGGGTACATACTTGAATTTAAGTGTATATTATTTCATTCCAAGACTTTTTCCTGTGTCTCAACTCTTCTCGACTGGTTAACACTATGAAATAAGATAGATAACATTTGTAAGTGTAATTTACCTTGTAGACACAAGCTTGACTTCTATCTTATGTATTCGATATATGCGGTTTATCTTAAGGTCTTCACAGATGAAACCTTCTATAGAAAGAAGCAGTTCTGTCTTAAAAATATTTCAATGAAAAAAAAAAGATGAAAACTAACACCAAACTTAATTAAAAGTCCCGTAACTAGAGACACATCAGACCACACGGACATCTTCCCGAAACAAGTGACATTGTCCCCGAACACACGATCATAACGGACAGTCCGACACGCGCGAAACGTACAATAGGAACAAAAACAATTGTCACTCTGAACGGACATTCCATACAACAGACACGGTCACAAACAAGCAATCAAGCACACAAACAGACAAAAACGAAAAACATCAAAACATATTAGGGGATGAATTGTCTACGAAATTGGCATCTATTCTGTGAAACTACGGGGGCTCGTGGCTCATTGTTAGACTATAAAACTGTAGAGTATATTTAGTTATTTACTTTTAATATTAGGAAACAAATGGTTTATGGTGATGGAACAAAGTGTGATTCTCCGGCTTTTGTTGGAGTGAGATATAGTCACGACCACCGAGGGGTGGCGTTGCTAATTTTGTAATTAACGGGACAATGTTATTAGGATTTGGATGAGTTTGACAGTTTTTCTATTACGTTCGCTTTTTTCTCACATTTTGATCACGAGCGTTGTACAGATTTCTGTGATTGTGATGTGTGTCTGGTTTATTTCAGCCCATATTTTTCAGCTTGAAAGAAAAGCGTGTAGGTTTTACCTTATTATCCAGTTAAATTAGTTTCGTTTTGCTCTACAAAGAAATATGTACATTTCTAAGTTCAGCTATTCAGAAAATCAGGACGCGTTGATGTCTTTTCTTTGCCTTTATCACACACAATATTTACTCAAGTTTAGAGTTTAATGTTTTCTTATATGAAGAAACCTATTTAAAAATCATCTAAGTTATAAAATTACACTCCTGAAAAAAATTACAATATTGTGCAATAGTGTTGTAACTGACCAAAAATTGTATTTGAACGATAACAGTACCCAGTTCAGTACCGATTGAACAACGAAACCTCAGAATCGATGGTCAAACAATCGTTCTAACATCGTATCGGAAAACTCAAGCGTGTTAACAACTGAGCACGCTACCGGCCCCATAAAAGCGAATTGTATCTGCACTTCGATCGCTGTAGACCTTATAAAGCGGCCGGCTAGCCGAACGCCTTCTAAAAATAATGTTTTGGCTCATCATTAGCCCGACAATGCGACGAGATCGGTTCGTGCTTTGTCTTTTTAGTCGGTGACGCAATTCATACCGAAACGGAACAATAAAAATTGCAAAATCATCACACAAAATTCAACCCTACTTCAATCATTTTAAGGTTGAACTTCGCGTGATTGGTGCCACTGTTGATCTCTAAAAGAATTGTCCGTTGACAACAGAGACATCGAAGCTGTTCTTTTTTTGAATATCGATTGTAAAGAGCATTCTCATGGGCTGTGAGAACTTTCAAGGAGTACAGTCGCGGCTTAAATTCTTTTCTATTCAACTTGTCTTTGTTAATGCTCATTGTGAAGCCTGAAGTCACTTGTGTTCGTGACGATACAGCGGGTATGATGGAGGATATCTAGACAGCTATATCGGGGTAAATTGTGATGTTGCCATATTGAAATAGTTCCCTATATGTCTGGGAGTTTAACTCGGGTTAATAGCCTGATTGACTCGTTACCCGAATATGGGAGTTCTTTTATATTTGATATTTATTTTATTCCTAGGTTTGTTGTTAGACTGAAGGTAGCTTGAAATTGAAGCAGTTTCTTTCAGCTATTCAACTGCATTATTTGAAGGTATCAGTTACCAGAAATATTGATTCATAAGTAAAGATCTTGATTGATGACGTCATACGATTCGTTCACAAAATGATATATCCATCTTATCGATTACCCATAGTCTTAACGGCTTTATTAAAAACTCATAAAAATTTTAATACCTCATCGTGTAGGCATTTATGTATACATATCCATCGAACATAGAATATATTATTAGTTCTTTATTTGTTTGATATTAAACATTTTATTATACTTATGAATAATTATGTGAAAAAATTCACTGGTTTATTCGATCTTAGCTCAATCAAGAAGACTATAGTAGGGCTATAAAAAGAAAAATACGAAATAGACTATAAATACCGATCATGGGATAATGCATGTGATATAAGGGGCATCCTTTTGATTTGTATTAAGTTAGTTACAAGGAAAGGACAATGCTCAAAAAAAACCCAAGCCCGGCGCAAACGAAAAGTAACTCAAATTATAGGTAATAATAAGTAATGAAACACTGCATAGGAGGCATCATCGAAATCAATGGCTATATGTGTGAAATTGCTATTTGATTTTTAAAGGGGTAACATGAGCAGCTGGGGCTTATAGTTTAATTAAAGTGCTATCTGAAACAACAAACAAGTAATATGGCAAGTAATAAGCCTCTCCAAAAAGATAAATCAATACCGAAGTACAGCTCGGGACTTTGGGATGCGACGCAAGCCTTGTCCAAACCGGGTTAACTTCACTTTAGCAGTGTTCTTTTACATCTAAATTCTTTATACGAGGGAAAATGGCAGGAATGGCATATCCGGATATCACCGCTCCTGTATTCATGGGTGGAGAACATTGGGCTGCAGCGCCCACGTCATCGCGTCATGAGCGTTTTACATTACTTAGGGTGGGCTAGACATGAGGAACAGTTCGCGCATCCCGCAACATTTTTGGATCATGTCGTGTTAGAAATAAAGAATCGATGACTTTTAAGCATTATTATTAAAATGAAAAGTACATTCATATCGTGTTTTAGTTCATCATCCTGTGTTTTAGTAAAAGTAGGTAGAATAGTGGAGAAGTTGCCATAAACATGTCATTATGTACACTCTTAAACCACAACTGTATCTGTTTGCTGTTCCTTTTACTAATACATTATGTTACCTCTAAAATCTCGAGTAGCAATGTACCGCAAATGTTAACATTCGAATAGCAATTTCACACATATAGCCACTGATTTCGATGATGCCCCCTATGTAATATTTAATTACTTATTTTTACCTATATTTTGAGTTACATTTCTTTTGCGCCGGGCCTGGGTTTTTTTCTCATACTTCATGAGCATTGTCCTTTCTTCAGTAAACACTCACCAAACCTTTCTTTTGAATTTCCTGGTTCTCTTGAAAAGTGCATGAAAATCTGTTGGTATACTAGTTTTTAGCTTCATAATGATATTATAGTAGGTATATAGGTACGGGGTATTTTGTTTTGTATTACTAATTAAACAGTGAAAAAAATAGGGTGTTAAAAATGTATATCTACAGAGGTGTGTCCTATAATAGGTATGAATCATGTAGGTACTGATCATATCATCCCACAATTATTACAATCAGCTTTGACAATATGTACCGATTATTTAACATGCATGGTTTCTTTGTATACAACATGACATAAAGCAAAATATAAGGACCTATGTAATAAAACTTAATTTCACAAATTCACTTTACTTTATGTATACCATTATAATTATACTTTAGTATCTAAAAGTAAGTCTTCTAGGTAATTGGATGGCCTAAAGAATTTACGAAAAATGTTATTCCTTGCACAACAAAACATATTAAAATAAATTCTTATTAGATTTAACAAACTTTACTCAACAATATTAAAGACACAGTTGACAAAACTAAAACAATGACATAATTGATTGCGGTATCGAATCGCATTTACGAGAAATCGATTAAAAATGTTCGGTATCCGATATGGAGTTACCGAATGATTAATAATTTTGATCTGCAATCTGCCACCGAATTCCACAGTCGCACAGGTAGCCTTCGCATTAAATTATAGTTCTTGTTAATTTTTTAATGTCAATAATATACGAAATATTTTTTTATTAAGACGATGGTATTTTTATGGCTTTTGATTATTAAGATAAACTCGTAAGTTGTACGTGAAGGTCTCTGTCAGTGCTTTGGAATTAATCAGTTAAAATCGGTTGCAGTTGTAAAATATATTATTTTATGTATTAATTATTTATTGGTGGCTAATTATAGAATTTTTGAAGACCGATGGTTTCTTGGCAAACTCTTACAATTCTTCCACGTATGAACAAAATTCATGAAACTCATGCAAGCCCCTAAGTAATAATATTTTTAAATGTAAAGTTTCACACTGTACCTAGTATCTCCTCTTTATTTATTTAAGAAGAAATTAGGCAGTAATGACCGATACTGTAGTCTCGTCACTTGATCTCACTTTGTCGATATCGACAGCCTGACTCTTTAAGGATATTGAACCTCATACTCAGCAATGTGTCCCTCTAATAGGGTGCAATAACGCAGTATTAACTTAACCACAAATATTGATTAACCTTTTTGCGTTCATTTAAATTCACTAAAATTACCGTCTAATCAAATCAAGGTAATAAATAATTCAATTTTGCAGTCCAAAGATTTCATTACGACTGTTCGTCCATTCTGTACGTGACAATAAAAATGCTAATATTTCCCAACCACGATGTTATTTATGACACCAGAATCAAGACAATAAGGTGACCGACAGTGTTCAAAACATGGAGTAAGGAAAGATGAGCAGAGATGCTATAAGGCAGGTAGGTCAGGCGCCATCTTCTAGGTCAAATGCGTACGGTGGGTATGACCAAAACGACCAGTTACGGGTGACTTACAACGCGCTCGGATTCTTTGAGATATTTGCCAACGATTTTTGGTATTATAAAAAATGAACAGGTTCTAAAGAATGCGTATAAGGGCGGAGCTAGTAAAGTTACTCGTCCTCCGAGCACCCGCATTTTGGCGTTTACTTACTTAGGAGATTTTACGTTATGACATCTCCACTAATCATTTTGTTCTCCATGGTTAAAACTTTTTTTTACAATAAAATGTCTGAAGTGAGACCATTAACGATTCCCATCATTAGCGCGAACTTCGTTAATTACCTTGTTATTATGTTATTTGGTTGCACAAATTAGTAGTTTCATGTGTTTTATTGCAAAATAACAAGTTTAAGGAATTATGAGTGCTTTGCTAACCTAGTGGTTCTTTTATTTAGATTTTAATTTCAGCTTCCAGTTCTGGAAGCATTTTTACTGCAAACAAAAAAAAATTTGGACAAAGTTTTTTTATTTTCTTTACAGATTTATCGACTATCACATTTCTCCCATTTTCATTTGGAATAAAGATACAATTTGCAAAGCGAAGGTAGAATAATTAATGAAGGTATTAAGTGCCTGTTATTTATTAAATCACAGTGATTTTGGTATAGAATTTACTACCACAAACTGTATTAGTCGTATATTAGGTATATGTGAAGTTCTAGATTTTGTATGAAAAAGAACAAAAACATAATCAGGTTATGTATTTTATCTCATATGGGTGCAGTCTACTATCGCTGTTTAAATAGTTTTATTTGGTTACACATGATGTGTCATTGTGGGGTTCCGCGAATCATGAAATAAATACCTTATGGTACCTCCTGAAACCTCACCTACATGCTCTTATTTAAGTGTAATTTAAGAATAGGAGATGTAAAAATTTAACAAAACTTTATGTTGTTCTACATATTACAAAGTTTACAAAAGTTTTATGGCAGTGCTACTAACACGTATACATCTTACTAGACCACTTCGATAGGAGTATTAAAAATGAATGAAAGAAAACCTTTTTATTTAGAAGAATATCAAGAGTATGTTATAAACAGAACATACTAGACCCGCTACCAACAATTAACACGATATTAATGTCTATCCGCGCTTGTCCACACAAATCATTAAACAAATGACATTTTCGTTCGTTTTTTTTACATCTTATTTCCTTCCTTATCATTTTATTGTCCATATGGTTCTATTTCGTCATAAGAACCGGCGGCCATGCCAAAAAATCAATTTACATGTTATTTAATGAATGTATTATGCAGATTTAGTCGGTTTTATTCTTCGAAAATCGATAAATCTGCACGGGCGAGACAAATAAGTCATAACATTGGACCGGGTAAGGACAAGGCCAGATTATTTCTTTTTTTTGCACATATCGATACAAGATTCGACAAGTTTTCGAGTAAAAAAAACTTTTAGTTTTACTAGAATAAGTCGTTCGTAAAAAATGCTAGACTGCTTTTTGTCACACCGCATGAAGCCTTTCATATTATTTATGATTAATAATTAGTAATATGAGGCGTGTTAAATAGAGAATATCTTATGAAAAACAATCCTTAGTAGTTTTTCTTTTGGAAGAATTCGCACAAGAGTGTTTTAATTGCTGAAAATCTATTGAGGAATTTTCTTTTGAAATATATTTTTCTCTGGCCATCTCTTAAACGGGTAACTACTGTAAAGCCGTTTTCCCTAGCGATAGATTCGAATTCCTCTTTATTTTCTATAATTGATATGTAAGCTGACTAGGACTGAATTTTATATGAAGTAGATATACTTACGGCCCCTCCATAAGTTCTTGTGATGTGAACTTTGACTAGCAAAAAAATCTACCTATATCTTTTCCTACTCCAAATGTCATCCGTTCACTTCGGTTGACATTTAAAACTATTTCTTTATTTATCTGTGACGTCTAGATTGGCAACACTCAATGTTGCAATATGTTGAACTCAATCAACATGATAATATATTACCTAGTATATAAAATATATGTATTAATATGTAGAGAAGTCACGGTGAGAATATTAAAGACTTTAATAGTTAATTCGGCTCAATATAAACAAATACATAGGATAAATTATATTTTGAGGTCACTAGGATTAGTCGAAGCCGAAAATCGATCTCAGTGGCGTGCACTTGGAGAGGCGTATGTCCAGCAGTGGACTGCGATAGGCTGATGATGAGGATTAGTCGAAATAGCCAATGATTTTTTAAAACATGAATGCAGAATGTGAAGAGAACGAAACGATGGAAGAACTTTGAGAAAGACGATTAATATTGCTAGAAAGAAAATGCAAAGGCAAACAGAAGAGTTAGAAAAAAGAAAACATGCAGGGTAGGGGGATTACGATATTAAGTTTTCAATTCACCTGCTAGCTTGGCTAGCACATAACTGTTTTTAATTATTCTACAATATATTCTCCTATAAGCAAGAGTTACTAGTCTGACTTAGTTTAGCAGTGACGTTGAAGATAGCATATAGATCCTTAAGCTGTCTTTGCCAGTCCTATATTTAGGACTTTTTGAAACAAGCCGAAACACTCCCGTAAAGGTGCACCGCCAACAAAACTCCAATTACACTACAAGTCGGTAAAGTCGGCGTTACTTTGTACAACAACTAAAATTATGACTATTGCAAGGCATTACTCTTCTTTACTGGTCTTATGAATGGTTGAGCATGTCTGTACAATGGTTGCCTGTCCCCCTATTATTTCGAGCGGCTGCCTTTATATGGACGTCATCCGATAAAGGGATATAAATAAGCGCAAGCGCATGTCATGTAACGTGGCGACTAGTGATTGTAGCGTTATGAATCATCGTTCGTGTGTCGTTCGGGATTTATCGGTGCTGTGATGATTTTTAACTGTTCTGTTTGTTGGAGGAGGATCCTGGATTTCATGGTCTTGATGTTCTTCTTGGGTCATTATCTTCTAAGTTGCTTAGTTTTGCTATATAAGCTGAAGATTTCCGTTCGTAACTTAGGCTACTAGATAAACTTCAGCGTACACGTTCCTATATCTATACAGAAAAATAATCATAAAAATTGTAATAAACAAACAACCAAGATTATCTCCTTGCAAAGGCCATGAAAAAGTAACCAAAAAAACCTCACAATTAAACCAATTTATTTAGCCAACAAATCATCCATCACCGATCCCGCGCCAGTCGTAAGTGTTTGATCTACAAAATTTTACGGGTGGCCATTAACAAAAAACAATTAATTCATCTTAACAAGTCAATGGCCTCCCATCGCGATGGTACAAAAGTACCGACTGATGTCGGTGGTCGCGGCTCGTGACATTATTTGCGAAGTGTCACCACCAACGATGAGCGACAATAACCAAACTGACAATTAAAAAATAAGCACTCGGACGACCCACACACAAGAATCCCTCAACCTTATTGTCTCAACTATAGGGTTCAATTTCCAATGGGTGTGCGAATTCTAAGCAGCACTTCAAAACTTGGTGGTACATTAAGTAAAGGCTATAAATGCACCCTATCGGTTTTCCGCGCTGTTCTCAGAACTTGTATTATGTTCGTATTTTGGTTACTTGTTTGTCTGTATGTATGTAGATGGAATGGAAACTTTGTCGGCGCCAAACAAAGACTTCCTGTGCGGTACGACATTTCCGTTCGAGTGTAGGGTTTTCACTGATATGGGAAAATAGCTTGGAATATGAGAGACGGTTTAAGTTTGAGTGTTGGTCAGAATTTTAAGGGAACTAGAATGATCTCACGGTTTCGAGGCTTAGTTTGTGAAATGACTGAGATGTAAATATTTGTACGCAAAAAACATCGAAACCCTATGGTTATAGGTAATAACTTAACATAAGTATCCGCCCTAATTTTTTCAACCGAAATGGAAATATGTACATGTTTTGACACAAAACTCCCACGTAAACTATAGTTCGGCCATTCAGAGAATGCGTTCCTGACACGTCGCGATTGAACTGACGACGTAACTTTGCAATGGCGTTGCAGTTACGATAAAAATATTTTTGCTGGTTGTTTACCGTTTTAACAATTGAGGAGCATTAAAACAACATTATTATATCAATAATCAATGAATGTTATAATTTTGTGCCAAACTGAGTGTCAAATAACTTGGTAAACAATATTTTTCTAAATCTATACTGCGCTATTACAAGGTTATGTCAGCGGTTTATATTTTGTAGTGCTGTGCTAAAAATAACAGGCAAGTATCGTAATCTGTTCTTATACAGTTATAATATAAAATAATACGTTTTGATTTTCTTTTTAAGAATTGGAAAATAATGGACTATAAGACTTAATTATAACGTTTATGAAATATAAAAATAAAACTATGACCAAACCGCATTTTTATACTTAGATTAAAAATGGTAACCCCAAATGGCGTTATGGGCCGCCATTTTGTGACGCTAAAACAGTCGTCCGTTGTCGTTTCGTGCGCATAGACCACGTTTTTCAAGTGTTTTCGATCTGTTTTTATTTGATTACCCGGCTTTTGTTAGACCGAGATATCAGGATTGATTCTGTTATTGATAATAATATAATTATACATGTAGGCGAAGATGATGATGAAGACACCACCTCCTCAAGCAAATCGGAGTCTGATTAATATTCTGTTCGCACATTCAATTCAATGTACTTGTAACAAAGAATAAATAAAACAATTTTATTATATGAATATTACCTTTTTTTGGTTTCCACTTAAATAACTAAAATATAAAACAAATGATTCCGCCAATTTAAAACGAAAATAATCTTAAAATAATGCGGCGGTTCATTTTGAAGGAACGGTAACGAACTCAGTGTTATGTTGTGCCCATCACTAGTCGTGACTAACTGATAGGTGTCAGGAACGCATTCTCTGAACGGCCGAAGTATAACTAACTAACAAAAGGGAAAATTACTTAGGTAGATAATTTTACACATAGATACATGGCGGTGAATATTGTATACACACCCGCTTATCTTGAATGAAACTTGACCAATCAAAGATTTATGTAAAACATCTGAAATTCAAACAAAGTCGCATTACCTAACTAGTCGCTCAGCCCACGATTCTTATAACTAAATTATATTAATAAGTTAGTGCTGTGAAATATCACACGAATGATGTCCCTCGTCGGATTACATATGGATACTTTATTTAAATGATGCCAAAAGTATCTTTTTACGTTTTAATGTTCAGAGATGGAGCTTTACATTGTTTGAGATGCAAACATTTAAAATGTAACTACAACGCATCTTGGGAAAATATGGATTTTTAAGAGATACATAATTGTGCCATATTCTGTTGTCTCTATTGTGTTGTTAAAATCTTATCTATGATCTAAATGTCAAATACTGTAAATAGAAACGCCATTTCTTAACATCCAAAAAGCAAAAAAAAATATTTGTAACTCACGTAATTACGTCTACATTCAAGTTCATTTGTTAACTTACGGAAAATTCTATGCTGAATATAAACATTTGCGCTGTCATCAAGTATACAAAATAATATAAAATACAAAACTTAAGGCCACATTTAGCATTTAAATAGCACCTCTTTACATAAAACAGGTGTATGCAGCGGTCATTAGGTAAATAATAAATTAAATCTATAATATGGATAGGTTTGATCAATATCGTATAAAACATAAATCATTATAATCATCATAAAAATCTGCATGATTTTACGCTTTCCTTTGTTAGTTTTTAGCGGTGCAATTCCAATATGATATGACAGGAGACATCTGCCAATTTTAATCTTTTCAGACAAATATACCTTATTTGATAGAAATTAAAAGTAATAGAAAAAAACATTAAAAACCTATGTACCAATATCATTAAATTTTTCGCTTCAATGCGAGGATTTAGATATGGTCAAGTATCCTAATCTCCTTTCCTTCATGTTTTCCTATATGAATTATTGTAAAGTTGGAAACAGAATAATACAGAATTTTACTTTTTTGCCAATCAGATAAGAATTACATCTCTTTCAAAGTAATTATTTGCAAGACACCCTTTGTTAGCTCATGCCACATTGCCATACAGTATTTGTAAAAGAAAACATAAACTACCCAAGAAATGTCTGTCCGCGAAAATTTACTTTTAGGTGGACACTTTATGAAAGACAATTAATATTTCTTATAACCACGGAACAATCAAATAACCCATCTAGTTTGTCACTGAGACTAATCACCGAATTATTTCGTTAGCAAAATCAAGTTCCTCGAACATTAACATATAATAAAATATCACGCAATCACCTTTTGGATTGATTGAGAAATACCATCCGTGAAACTCATAAAGCTTTTCACATTTTATGGCAACATTTGGCAAATAATGTCCGTATCTGTCAACACCAATTGATTGGGCATCGAAAAATCATCGATGTTTGCCTAGTTTATTCTAATCGGCAGTTTCGATGCAAATTAGAATATTTTTCCCATTCATCCGTTGACTGATTGATTTGACGAAATTAAGGATTTCTGGTCATTTTGAAATGATGTCGTCAGTGTTCTAGTCTTCATTTGTCATTATTTTTTCCTAATGATTTCAACCTTGGAAGTGTGTAAGATAGTGTAGTTCAGGTTCCTATCTACTTCTAGAATGACCCAAATATTTCACAAATAGTTTTCAGCTAATTTAACGAAGTTCTAATTGCATAATTTTGAGACCCCGATTTCGAGATTGCGTTAGGTGGGATGGAAAACGACTTAAATACTTCAAAATTATTATTGTAAATTCCATTCCAGAGATAACAAAAACATACATTAATAACGGCACTAAATTCGGATTAAAGGGAGTTAAAACCATGTCCATTGACGGGAGTAAATTTCCGAGGAGGCCTGACTGTTCCCACGGCAAAACGCCTCAGGCTGTGTCCGACTGAAACACGACGGAGCATTACCTCTCTGAAACCTGGTAAAAGCTAAACTGTGGTTATGAGACACTCCGGTTAGATTGACGATCGACTCGGCCAACTGATTCGCTTTTTATTTTGGTTTTAAGTTTACATTTTGATCGGAAATCTTTGGAGTTGAGGAGCGATTTCACTTGGTATCTTCAAAGGCGTTTCAAGTCGTGATGATAATCACTTAATACGCTTATTGGTTAACAGAAATTGTTAATGAACACGTAAAATAAATGCTGAGCAGTCAGTAAGCATTTCAGCTTATATTTCGATCGATAAAACCATCAAATAACTATGCAAAACGAGATATTCGCGGGAGCACCGTATGCCTCGCGCTCTGCAGGGTTTCTCACGTTTTAACTATTTTATTACTCCAACTGCCCTGGTTAGCATTTAAGAAAATTAACTCGAAAATAAACCTTAGTCGAACGTAATAAGAAGGAATTTTCACAGGAAAATGCGCTGTCTATTTGCGTTGTATTAATTGAAATTGTAATACCGAAGCACTACTGAATGTGTTTTCGTTCGACAGTTTATTTTCACGTAGGTAATAAAAGGGATCAAGTTAAAAAGAGATATCTGCGATAGGCCTAATAACAGAAAATAGATTAAATTCTGTTAAATATTAGATACCCCTTGATATGTACTCGATTTCTTCTAATATCCCTCTTCAATTTGCAATTCATTTCCCTCACGTCCTTCACATTTGACGAGATAATTTCTGAATATAGACTGTAAACTGTCTGACTGTCCTTAGACAAATCCCTAATCAGCACCTAGTTTATTATATCTGTTCCAAACATAATGTGAACATGATATGATTTCATAGAAATTAACTCCTTATAAAAGCTCCTAAGTTAAAAAAAAACGCAATCAATAAATTCTAGAAGATAACGAAAATCTTAACCGACTGCCCCGATTCTATCCCAATCAGTGTTGACACAAAAAGTCACACGTTCTAAATAAAAAATTAGTATTTTTCGTCTCTACAAATATTAGTCACGGCCAGGCGGGCCGGAATCAGCCGGATATAAGAAAAAATAATCGATGATCGCCCTGTGCGGCCTAATTAAGATATGTATCGAACGACCCACCCCTGTTTCAAGCACTATTGTCCCTCACTACATAAAGAAACCACCTAACAGCTTAAACGAAAATGACCCTTATTTGTAAAGAATTCTTAATTATATAACAAATAATTGATTGGTTTTACGATAAAGCGCCCAGAAGTGAAGAATAATCGCAAGATCTTTGATTTCTATTATAGTTTTTGTTTTACGGCCTGCGTAGGTGTGAGATTCGAATTACAGTGATTTTGATTGATAGTGATAGGCGGGGAAAATTCTCGCCGGTATGATTAAGTTTACGACTGTAAATTGATATATAAAAGCGACATTTTGCAGTCAGTTAGCGTGGGCGTAAACCCACTAATGAGTCAATGAAAACTATTAATAGGTACTAAGAAAGTTGTGGGAAAGTACCTACCTATGATGCTGTAATAGCCACACAAAGGTATTTCTGAACTCTCTTTTACAGTTTCAAAAACGGTATTTTACATTACTTGCAATTCTTTTGATAATTCGTTTTTACCGTGTAGGTATCTTAATTTGCATCGTAATTGATATTACTTAATGAAACAAGCTGGACCTTAAAGTCGCTTAATTAATTGAGCTTAACATTATCATCAGATATGATTATAAAACTGCCGGGCATCCGAATAAATCTGCTCATTACGTGGACCATCATGAAAACGTGTTTATTAAAACATGTATTTTTTTATTATAGGCGTGTGCCGACAAACTCTGTAAACACATTTGCATCCCGACCGAAAGCCCGCCGCAGAAACCTCAATCGATCGCTAAAAAAAATTCATCGCATTATAGGTACCCGTCGGAACTACCTATATAACTTTCAATACAAAAACGCCATCTCAAGTTCAAAAAAATGTCAATACAAAATTGAATCTTGCGTCGTTGATATAAAACCGGTGTCCATTCTTCGAACATAATCTCATAAGCTGTTGTGAGCAGTGGAGATTCCAACACAATAATACGTGCACTGGGCCGCGCGCGCGCACTCTGATCTGACCACTACTGTGCATTTCCCACGGGCAGCGAGGTGCGCCGCGCCGCTCACTCCGTATAGCGCGGTCTCGCTCGCTCCTGATGGACTGCCGCTCTTTCGTTAAACGAAGCACTCCCACACACGCCGTCGGTATTTCAGATTGTTCTGAGGTGGAGACCGACATACATTACGTCAGCCCACAGCTTAGCTGCTAGAAGTTTGTTATCGATGTAACACATGCTTTACGCGCCGTACCCGACAATGTTTTAACATGACTCGACGTTTAGAAATTATACAGCGTCCGAGTAGCTAACCTGTATTGAATCATGGCCCCTCAATTAGAATGCATTGTACACGACTAATTGTTGGAACTGAACATCCTAGATGCTCGAAAAAACTTGAGTAGATTTTTCCTTGCTACGTTTAGAAATGAGCAATTATGCATGTTTTATAGTAGGTACCTAATTTTTCTCACTTTTGTTATCTTCAAAATTCACCAGCCCTATAATCTTTGTGTCAGTATAGATACCTGCTTAAATACTAGTAAATGTTACGATTTTCCTAAATCATCTAAATTGGCAATAATTTTATACTCGGAAATTAACCGGAGAATTCCGCCAATCACAAATTGCAACAGCCTGATTATTAGTGAGAGGCAACATCGAGAAGAGTATTTCGCGTTATCACCTACTTTCGAATACATTGACGTGACTTGAAGATCTTTGAACAGAGCTTGGCTATCAAAACCTTCAATGTATGTAGAAGGATGGTTTCTACTCATTTGGAGAAATGGAAAACAAAGTATCGTGGTATTAAGTTGTCTAATTCACATCTGTCTAGAGCGCGTGCATTCGGCGTCTCCTGTCAAGCAAAGCCGCAGGGCAAGACTTCATTGCAGTTAATTAGGGCGAAATATTTCGGAAACGTTTAGTTTAGATCATTCGTGAATAAATGTGAGACGCGATAAAGGGATAATTTTACTGTTTTTTGCTAATAAAGCTCTGTTTCAGTGTCTAGTTTTTTGCCTTCTATTTTTATCGAAGTTTCACCTGCGTCCCATGGAAACCATTTTATATACCTAAACGGATCCAATACACAGCCTCGGACACCGCGGAAAAGTTATCTTGCCAAGAGCGAAAGAATTTTTCCAATCGGTTTAGTAGTTTCGGAGCCTTTCAGAACCAAGTACAAACAAAAAATCATGTTTATAACATTAGTTAGCAGGTACAGATTAATAATCTGACCTAAATAATAACCTTGTTTCTAATTTAAATAAAATAGGAAAACTTACTCTTCATGCATGAGTGCTTAATGCCGTCCCAAAAGCGTCCTAGTCCTACGGGTTTTTATTTTTAATGCTTTTCAACAATGATGAAAGTAGTTCTGAAAATGTAGAAGTTTCATAAGAAAACAGGAGCAACTGAATAAAAAAGTTAAATTAGTAGAAAATGATTTATTTGAAAAAATAGTGAACCTCTTGTTACAAAATAATTTTATAACAACACTAGCGTATCTATAAAAATATCAAATTATGTAACACTTATACCTACTTAATTTGTATTTTATACTATCTTTAAAAATACGCGCACTAGGACGTCATATTTAGTCACTCAATGAGGTAGGTATTATGAATTAAATTGACATAGGTGCCTAGTGTAAGCACACTTTTCTAGAAAAACACGTTTTACGTGTGGTGCTAATTCTATGAAGCTGATGTCTGTTCGGATTAGCAAGTTGAAGTGGCAATGGACAGGCCATATTGCTCGCAGAGCAGATGGCCGATGGGGTCGAAAAGTGCTGGAGTGGAGACCACGGCCTAGTAAGCGCAGCGTAGGACGTCCACCAACAAGGTGGACAGACGACCTTATAAAGGTCGCCGGAAGACGCTGGATGCAGGTCGCCTCCAACAGGTATCAGTGGAGATTTAAGGGGGAGGCCTATGTTCAGCAGTCGACGTCCTATGGCTGAGATGATGATGATGATGATGTCTGCTACAATCATCTGGAAGTCGCAGGTTTTGTCCTAAGGTCTCAGGATTTTTGGACCCTCAGGATTGCGGTCGGATTTTGCAAACATCATGAAATCTCAGGATTTTAGAATTCTCGTTAAAGTTTAGTTAGTTTTGTCCATAGAAAAAGCTTCCGAACAGCAGGTATGAAAACAATAGTAACAATAGAAAAAGTGACTGTCGCTTCTTGACATACGACAGTCAAAGGCATCAAAGGCAGTTTATAAAGTACAAAAAAAGTGTCTGAAATGAAATTCAGCCTCGTGGTATGAGTTGAACAAGACTTAAGTTTATTACACATTTACTTTCTGACACATGTAAGAAATATTATTTCTAAAGATTTTTGATTTATAAAATCGAACTCGGGATCATCACTTTAAATCAAATCTGGCTACAGTATTTTGGAGTGTAGTTTGATGTTATTAGCGTAAATTTATTACATCGAATAAACAAAACTGACTATAAACACATGTATTCTGTTAATTAGTTGTAGATAAAGAATATTTATGTATTTTCTAAATCAGTCCACAATAACGTACTTAATAATACACTAATATTATACTAGATTTTAATTTAAACATAACAATAGAGAGCAATGTATTCTCGTCTCTGCTGGCTTTGTGGGTTTTAAAAACTTTCACAGAGCAGCCCGTAGTCTGGAAGTTGGTGATTGATACACCGGTCCAAGTAAATGTCGGTCCTGCGCCTGATTGCCGTCCCATCGGGCTACGATAGTGAAGGAATAGTGAGTGCACTAGTGTATGCTCAAAAACTCGTGCACTATACATAATATATATGTCCTGCGAAACTGGCAGATCTCCTTATATGAGAACAGCCACCGTGGCCGAAATCGGCCTTGAACATTATTATTTTCGTCTCAGAATCCCAAAACACAGTAAATAAATGTAGCCCAAAAGTACACACTGCATTTTACGTTCCGAGACCTACAAAATAACAAAAATTCGCGCTCGCTGTCTCTTGCTTCCATTGTCAACACGTTTATACATATTAGCTTCATTTGTAATATCAGTTAAACCCAGATCCGGGTTTCTGATTCCGGGTTTGCTGTCAAAAATACGAAAAAATAGTACCGTTTTAAATTTATTAAATCCAATATGGCGGACAGCCAAGATGGAGGACAGACTATTTGAAATGTACCCCAATGAAATGGGTATCAAATGAAAGGTATGAGGGCGTGGGTTCGATTCCAGGTCAGGCAAGTACCAATGCAACTTTTCTAAGTTTGTATGTACTTTCTAATATATATCTTAGACATCAATGACTGTATTACGGATGACACGTTAAACTGTAGGTCTCGGCTATCATTGAACATCGTTGGCAGTCGTTACGGGTAGTCAGTAAGTCTGACGCATGTCTAACCAATGGGTATCGGGTTGCCCGGGTAACTGGGTTGAGGAGGTCAGATAGGCAGTCGCTTCTTGTAAAGCACTAGTACTCAGCTGAATCCGGTTAGACTGGAAGCCGACCCCAACATAGTTGGGAAAAGGCTCGGGAGATGATAATCCGACAATAAGGTACGTATTATATGTAGAGTATCCGCGACTGTAATTGCGTGTTGTTGTCGCAATGTGTAGTTTGGAAATGAAAGATTCTATTGGCGTTAGGTGTTTTTTACCTCAACGTTTCAAACTTATGTTGACTCCAGCAACGGAGGTGGGAAGATGGCAGTAAAACAATAAGTTGGAATGACTTTTCGTTAGTCTATTATTGAGCTAAGATTGCCCTAAGAAACTTATTACAATACGAATAATAGCCCTAAAACGAGGCAGTTAATATGTACTGTTGCCGAGTTCCCTCGACCTTCTCTCGTCTGCATCATCAGGTCAGCTCCAAATCTTCACTGACATACGCCTCAGTGTCAAGGTACAATTACAACTTTCGAAAGTTGCCCTCGATATCTCAGGGTTTCCATCATCCTCAAGGACCTGATGATTATGGAACTACTTAGGAGGTATACCCTATCAAACAAAACAATAATTTTGCAAATCGCTCCAGGCGTCTTCGAGTAAACGCTGAACAAACATAAAAAAGTCGGTTAAAAATCGGACTTGGATTGAAATGTAAAGAATTTATTGTGGCTCAAATCAATTTTGTTGAGGTTAATGCTTCAAAAACCTGAAACTTGACTGGTTGGACAGTCAACATGATAGATTAATTAGTTTATGTTAGACTGTAGCATATGTGAACTTATAATGTGAATTATTGAAGCTTAACTATTAAAATATAAAGTGATCATCTCTAAGTACCATGTCTGATGACTGTCAGTCTAACATAAAGCGATATTATTAAGAAAATAGAACTGACCTAAACAGGAGTAGGCGGCGATTACTTACAATCTATGTACTTATGTTTAAGTACTCACAAACATAAAAAAAAAAATACTTTGATAATTTTAAGAATTAACACAAATGATGATTATCATTGAGATTGCGTCCTGACAATTCAAAAAAAAAAACATTAAAATCTAATCATTTAAGAATTTACCATGTTCAACTTTTAATAAACACTTTTATAATTAAACCTAAAACATTTTATTTTGGCCATAATTTTAAGAACATACAATTAAATTGAATCCACAACTTTCTTCACTTATAATTAATCACAGTTTTTAATTCAATCATTTAAGACATACAGTAATTACATAAAAATCACAATGTTTTGCGGTGGGAACATTTGGCAGGAAAAGATAATACCCAACGCATCACATCCGAACAAAGAAAGTAGAATTGTCAGTCAATTTGTACTTCGAAACAGCTTTTTAGAAAGACACAGAACACTCCCTCTTTTGTGCATACAAACTTCATAGAAATGGTCCAGGGGCCTGATTCTGATGAAAAATTTAATCTCAAAAGCAGTTTTAACTTTATCGGGCAATTGGCTACTAATGTAAGATCAACCGTATCGTAGCTAAAAAAGGATAAAAAGGTTTATTTAAAAAAAAAGCAAAATTCCCAGGGCCCCAGGGGCTCGATTCTGCTAATTTTACTTAAGCGACATACGACTCATATCCGACTGAGATCCAATCACGACTCAATTACGATTGAAGCGTATGTGGCATTCCGCTATTTTTCTTTTTACCCACGACTGAACGGAGCTGGTATGTGCGTTTAGGGTGAGAGATGTGCGTTTGTGTGTTTGTGTGTGCGTATGTGCAAAGTAATATTCCCACCTATCTTCTAAACTAATGATCTGATTTTGATGCGGTTTTCGATAACGGGTTTGTGTTCGATGAGTTCATGTTCTTAGATAGGTGTCATGGCTGTAACTCACTAGGGGGCGCCACAATATTAGTGCGAAACAGTAAAGTAATCTTCCTACCTACCTTCTAAACAGTTTGTGTTCGATGAGTTCATAAATAAATGTGTTTATCCTTCTCTGTGATTCAATACCGTATAGACCAAATGACAGACCAATCGCAAACCTATGAGATGTTATTGGAATACGATTGGTTTTATATTAGTAGCAGAATGCCCGCTAAGGTTAAAATTGCTATTGCGATTCAATTTTGACATTATTAACTTAGCAGAATCTGGGCCCAGTTATACAAAAACAAGGAAACACGGAGGAAGGAAAGACAAGCGGAGATGCTATAAGGCAGGTAGGTCAGGCGCCCTTTGTAGGTCAAATAACATACGGTAGGCAAGACCAAACCGACCAGTTACTAGTTAGCTAACGAGGCATTTGGGTTCCTCGAGACATCTGTCAAGAAATGGTTCCAAAGAAGGCGTTAGAGGGCAAAGCCCGTAAGTAATGTTCCTCGTTCCCCGAACACCCGCATTTTGGTACGCTACTTAGGATATTTATTTTGATCTTATACTGAAATCGGTATCACTAGATAATACTACGATAGTGTTGAATCTATAACAACAAAATTGCTTGAAAGTGGAATGTCCGTCAGTTGCACAAAGCTTCATTAAATCTATTGCTGACACTTTTTACTTTGTTGACTAAGAAAGGGTCAGCAATAGATTTAATTCAAGTGAATGTGTGTCTTAGCTTTGCTCAATTACAATCAACTTAAAAAACTATCATAAAAAAAATAGAAACTAAAAAAAATGTACTATACAGTACTAAATTATGAGTCTAAACATTACAAGAAGAACAATTTGTCTTGTAAAGTCGGAGACGGCGTTTGGTGTATACTGTTGCCTACTAGGTACGCTAGTTTGTGAGCGTATTGGCAAGGAGCCGGGACTCGGACGGTGCCAGGCCAATTGTAGTACAGATGGCACATTTTATACGTGATTCTTTGGCACTGATCCGGTGTCATATCACTAGAGTCGTGGAGAACTACGTAGTGGGTAGGTGTTACTGTACCTTGGTTCACCTTCTGGGATACTATTAGGAAATCGTACCTGGAATAGAGACGATTAAAATTAGGTGGACGCAAAACAATAGAGACGTTTTAAATGAGGTGGACGCAAAAGAATAAAGGTGACAGAAATATCGAAAATATCGATAGATCGCACAGTTCAAATCCAAAAGTAAGTTGGTTGAATGAACGCCAAAATTCCGATAGTTATCTTTTTCATCAAGAGGATTAAGCAATTCTAAACTATTATAAACACAACATTAACCAAGTCATAAAATTTTCAAAAGCCCAACTAGTCAGATATCTGTAATTGAACAACTTTGACAGTTGTTACAGGTAGTTGGAAGCCAGTAAGTCTGACAACCAGTCTTACCAAGGTTTATTCGGTTGCCTGGGTAACTGGGTTGAGGAGGTCAGATAAACTACTCCTCCTTGGCTCCTAAAACACCATTACTTAACTGCACCCAGTTACACTGGTAGCCGACCCCAACATAATTGAAAAAGAAGCTCGGGAGTTTATGACGAATCGGATAACTTTACAAATTATTTAAGTCGGATAACATTACAAGTTATTTAGGAACTTACCAATCGCGTCTAGTTACGCCGTGATCCACAATAGTACCAGGATTCGGGTTTTCCAAGCCACTACCGCACTTCATAAATATTCTAGTGTTTATACGTTTCTGTACCACTATGTAAGTAAGCCGAGGTTTGTATTCACCCTCGAACAACGATAAACAAATCTCCATCTGTGGTATTTCGAATTTTTGGATCACTTTAAATTCACCGTCGCCTACACCATCCCTGAAATTACGAAACCATAAATTTTCCGACTGTTCACTCTGAAAGGTATAATTGAATTTTAGGAATTATTTTGAGCTTATCTTTCGTACCAAAAGTTAGTTTGTGAGTCGAAAGTCGAAAGTACTTATAATGAAAAAAAATGTATTAGTTTAGATTTAAAAAGTTTCATCTCAAAACTCATATCTATGTGAAAGCTTTATCCACATACCTGTATATAATGATTCTCTCAGGCAATTGCGAATTGACTTTGATGTAGTGCTTCAGAGAGTCGACAAAACATTCCTTGAGGCTGTCCACTACTTCCTGACCTTTAGACTGAAATACTACCCTTGAGTACCAGTGCGTCAACGCCTGGTTGTATGATGCTACGAAGGCTGGAAGTAAAAAAGCTATGTGTTCATAAATTTGGCAGAAGTTGAGCAGTAGGCCCCTTCAAGATTTCCTACTATACTCCATTTGAGTTTTATCAAAATTATAAGGCTTTTTACTCAAAGACATTGAACTAATGAAATACTACTAAAATAGTGGTTCAAGTTACTGTTATTATTGAATTTAGATTGATTTTTAGAGAATATTATACACATCGCCTCCAACAGGTATCTGTGGAGATCAAAGGGGGAGGCCTATGTTCATCAGTGGACGTCGTATGGCTGAGATGATGATGATGATGATAATGACAGATAAAGTTTTGAGTTTGATGCACTTACCGCAAACACTCTGCTTCTTTCTAGAAGCATCATGATGTGAATCGATGCCTATCACCATGGCGGACTTGAAAGGTATATTGATATTCCACAGCGTACCGCCAATCTTACAATTCATTTGTAAGAGAATCTTCTGAGTAATTGACCGTATTTTGTTCTGATTCATTAACGTACGAGCGTTTATTACCTGAAATTAAAAATATGGGAATTACCACTGAAACTATTACTTTCAGTTTTCATCTCGCTGTCTTAGGTCACGGACAATAGGAACGTCAGTTTTCTTAAACAATTTTAAAATTAAGAATTTAATTTTAAAACACGGCCAAGTGCGAGTCGGACTAGCGCACAGAGGGTTCCGTACCATTATTTATAAAACCGCACATACCTGTTGCCGTTATCAATATCGAGCAAAAATTAGCGAAAAAATCACGTTTGTAGTATGGGAGACCCCAAAATATTTATTTTATTCTAGTTTTCAGTATTTGTTGTTATAGCGGCAACAGAAATACATCACCTGTGAAAATTTCAACTCTCTATCACAGGAGCGAAAACAATAGGGTCCCGTTTTACCCCTTTGGTAAGGAACCCTAATAAAAAATTTTGCTACATGTCTGATGGGAAAAACTTTCTTATTTACCTATTAATTTCATAGTGCAATTTGGATAAAAAAAATTGGGAACACATGTTTATATAATAGGCATGATGACAGTAATCAAAAATCATTAAAATAATATATTTATTAAATTAAACTTGAAGCTTGGAATATAAAACGCGCATTGTTTTCTTTGTTAATAATGTGATTAATATGTATTTTTATAAAATAAAATTACGAAATAAGGCAATCCGCCATGATATCTTGAACACCAATCAGAGCTCGTGACGTCATTTCTCAAAACAACTCGCGCGAAAGCGCGCGAACGTCACATTTCGTTATTGTGAACTTCCACTGCGATCTTTGTTTTTAATTAATTAATTGTTTATAACACGAGTTATGGAGCCCGGATTTATCAAGGCAAACAGCGCTAATTTGCCTAGAATTGATATCATAATGCTGGGAAAGTTTTTGGCATCAAATAAAGATTTTTGTTCAGCTGAATTTAGAATGTTAAAACTTCCATGTAAGTATACTAGTTTAATTAAAAAAACAATGAGAGATGAAACCTAACCTCGAAATAGTTATTTACATTATAAACTATGCTAGAATCTAGAGAACTATGTAATAACTTACATCAAAGTGATCTTCACAAAAAAAAAGTTGTACCCTGGGCAATATTGCTTTTGAATCTCGCCTTGCAAGTTTAAGCCACTTGTTTCGTATTTTTTTATTGTGAGGAACGTACACAAATAACTTATCAGGAGTTGTTTTGGATGTGTTCTTACACTGGGGGACCCCACAACACCTATGCACTTTCGAATTCATATTTAATAACACAAAAAACTTAATTATTGCACGAGCGTTGTTTACTTGCGTCTTGTAATTTCAGTCGTGACGTCACAAGTGACGACATGACACTGACAAGCGTTTTCGCGCCGGATTCAAAGTGGACAGAGAAAAATGCAATTATTTGATAAAAAAACTTCGCATTTTCTTAAAATTAATAATTTTTCATATAAAATAGACGTATACCTACATCATACAAAGGAATTTAAAAATTTGTCATCATGCCTATTTACCCCCTTACGCGGACAAAATGTCTCTCAGACATGTCTATCATAACAGTATAGAAGCATAGATTTACCTGTGATGGAATAGGGTTATCTGCACAGCAAATCTTCTTAATAGCCCCATAGCGGTCATCCCTGGCCGATGGGCATATCGCCACCACAATCTGCAAGTCCGATGTGATGACTTTCTTCAGAGTTAGTACGTAAGAGTCTGTTCGGTCGTTTGGCAAGCGAATCATTTCTGGTTCAGCCACGTTGATGCCCATCGGACGGCACGAACGCTTCATGGTTTCTAAGAAATCCTGAAATGATTTACACATGTTGCTTTATTCTGTTCAGTTTTGCTGAAGCATAGAAAACAGAAATGTGCAGGAAAGCCAGCTTGTCAACAAGAGTTCTTCATAGGTTCAGGAATAATTTTTATTTTATGGTGTCTGTGAGAGAATGCATTTGAACATCTTTGCAGTCCTTTCAGGTAGTCAGAAGCCAGTGTGTCTGACAAAAAGTCTTACCTAGGGGTATTAGGTAGTCCGGGTAACTTAGTTGAGGAAGTCAGATAAGTAGTCGCTCCTTGTAAGAAACTAGTGCTTAGCGCACTTGGCGAGACTGAATCCGACCCCAACATGGTTTGGAAGAGACTAGCTAGATGAATGAGAGAATGCATTCATTTTTTGCACTCATTCTGAGCAGAATTGCATATTATTTGCAACAAAACTGTTTTGTAAACTTACCCTAGCCACTTGTTTGTCTCTGTCGGTATATAACACCACCCATTTGACAATATCAATTGCCTGAATGACATGGTTCCTTGTCACCTCAGCGTTCCACTCTGCATTAGGTTTGCCCGGCACTTTGACGTTGTTACCAAAGTATAACGTTTCCGGTTGCAATGTACGGGCTGTGAGGTTGATAGTTTCAGGTGCTATGCTAAGGCCCCAACCCGCTAGACGACTTCTTGCCGTTTCATTGTTCATTACTGCTTCTATATACTGTAAAATTTTGGGGAAGATCAGATTAGTATTTAATGGATTTATTTGGACTAGGTATGGTAATATTTTTATTGAAATCTCATAAATTTTATTTTAACCATATACATTTTTGCATCCAGATTTATAAAATTTCAAATTTTCGGAACTCTCAAGAAACCTTTCATTAAAACAGAAAATGACAAGATTTTCAAAACAGTCAAACTAAAAAAAAACATTACACTTGTTTACACATAAATATAGCCCTTCTTGGCAGATAAATCTCAAAGGCAAAGTCGAAAGGTTTTTATTTGATGTAGACCTATTAGAGGTGCTTAAGGTGCGTCAATAGCTAGGTGCACGGTTCGAAAGAGTGATCTTATGGTGAAGAACCGGCAAGAAACTCCATAGACACTCTTTTCAGAGACGAATCTTTTAAGTGTTTACAATATTTTAAAATTCTAACCTTTTTAAAGGCAGCATGACGTTGATTAGGCGTTATCTTAGTATGTGCGGCGACGTCTTTCATCAGTTTGAAGTTACTCCTCTGATCATCAGTGAGACCAGTCAATTGGCACAGCTCAGGTACCAAACAAATCATGAAGTCTATCTTTTTCTCAGAGCCCGACATGAGTTTTGAGTCCCTAGAGTATTGATAATAAAAAAATATATATATTTGTGTAAAATGAATCATTCATCATCATCATCCTCCGAGCCTTTTTCCCAAACTATGTTGGGGTCGGCTTCCAGTCTAAGTGGATTCAGCTGAGTACCAGTGCTTTACAAGAAGCGACTGCCTATCTGACCTCCTCAACCCAGTTACCCGGGCAACCCAATACCCCTAGGTTAGACTGGTGTCAGACTTACTGGCTTCTGACTACCCGTAACGACTGCCAAGGATGTTCAATGGCAACCGGGACCTACAGTTTAACGTGCCATCCGAAACACAGTCATTGGTGTCTAAGATATACTTAGAAAGTACATACAAACTTAGAAAAGTTGCATTGGTACGGTAGACCGCACATCAGTGGTATCTGTCATGCACCTTAACTCAATAGTAATAAGTACGATTTTCCTATAAAACTGTTACCACTGATCTGAAGTTGACTGTACTTGCCTGACCTGGAATCGAACCCGCGCCCTCATACTCGGGAGGTTGGTTCTTTGCCCACTAGGCCACCACGACTTTAAAGTGAATCATTATCATAAAAAATAAATTTTGTTTGTAATTTGGCTTTAGTTTGTAATGGCTAATAATTGTCGTGGTGGCCTAGTGGGTAAAGAACCAACCTCTCGAGTATTGGTATGTAGTTTCTAAGTGTATCTTAGACACCAATGGCTGATAAAAAGGTGAAGGAAAACATCTTAAGGAAACCTGGACTATAAAGTCTGAAATCACCAACCCGCATTGAGCAAGCGTGGTGATTAATGCTCAATGCTTCTCCGTGTGAGAGGAGGCCTGTGCCCTGAAGTGGGATGATTAAAAGGCTGTAACAGTTTGTAATGGATAAACTCAAAGACTAATTCACCATTAAAGCTACAGTATCTGTGAGTAACCTAGGCATTTTTTTTTCTTTGTTTTTAATCTGCTATCAGTCTACTTAGACTATGATCAGATGCGGGGAGATACAAAAATGGGTAATATAAAAAATACCTGGATATGAGCAGTGGCTGATCATAATCCTTTATTTCAATACCATAGTTATCTTTATAATAGTTAATGTAGGAGACCTGCACTTTTTTACCATTTTCTTCCTTCTCAAATGTCGATCTTGGTGACTTTGTGTCGTCAATACTGTCTACTCTGTGAAAGAAAAGTGAGCAGTATTAGATGTATAAGAAATGTTTTACAATAAAATATATACAACCGATCCTAAGTCTGATTTAAGTTTTGTTTTTTTCTATGTGTATGTATGGCTTGTGTCAATAAATAATTTTTCTTTCTTTCTTTCTTGATGTCCTCCTAGTCGATTATCGGCTACAGCGGCTGTTCTCAAGTAAGGAGATCAGCCAGCCCAGGACATATTATAGTGCACAAGCATTTGTGCAGACAAAGGTGCACGCACTATTCCTTCACTCTCTGCGCCCGATGGGACGGCAACCCGACACAAAGGGAGAGAGATCAGGCGCAGGACCGACATCTACTACCAACTTCCAGCTCCGGGCTGCTTAGTGAAAGTTTCTAAAACCCACAAAGCGATTTCAGCCCGACCCAAAAATGGAACCCGATCTCGTGTTCAGCAGCCGCGCTTGCGACAGATAGACCAACGAGGCAGTTACCCTAATCAAAATGACACATACTCCACAACATACCTGAACATTTTTTTATTATAAGTAGTCATAACGGAACAGCCAACTAGACGTTCCGCCATAGCTTTCTTCCAACCAGCTCCTTCGGCTTGAACCGTCTCTTTGATAAATGACAGCACTGACTGTGTTCGTAACACTTTGTGGGTGGAGTCCAGTGTCAACATCAATCCTCCTTGGTATTCGTCGACCGCTGTCACGTAACTAAAAAAAAAATACGTGTAGGTTATGGTGCTGTTGTGATCAATAGAACGGATTGGGCAAGTTTCATAAGAAAGTGATCGCAAATTGAGAAATTAACGAGATATGCGTTATTCAAAAGCGGGTCAATTATAATAAACGAAAAACATAATGCATTATAAACGACCTTCAGCTTTATGTAAGTAAATAGTAAACTGTTCAGAGGAATGACTTTAATATATATATCCACGGATAAAAGTGTGGAGTTAAAACTGAACGTCAATAGCCGGCTTTATAGCGATCACAAAAACCTAGGACAATAGTAACATTACAAGAAAACCTGTATAACCTATGGCCCTTTGGAAAAAACATAGGTCATCATCATTTACCTAGCCTTTTCCAACTATGCTGGGGGGTCAGCCTCCAGTCTATACACATGGAATTGAGTGCCAGTGTTTCACAAGAAGCGACTGTCTATCTGACCTCTTCAACCAAGTTAAGTTGGAAAAAAACCGGCCAAGTGCGAGTCGGACTCGCGCACGGAGGGTTCCGTACCATTATTTATAAAATGGACAAAAAAGTCACGTTTGTTGTATGAGAGCCCCCAAAATATTTATTTTATTCTAGTTTTCAGTATTTGTTGTTAAAGCAGCAACAGAAATACATCATCTGTGAAAATTTCAACTTTCTAACTATCAAGGTTCATGAGATACCTATAGCCTGGTGACAGACAGACAGACGGACGGACGGACGGACAGACAGAGGAGCGAAAACAATAGGGTCCCGTTTTACCCTTTGGGTACGGAACCCTAAAAACATAGTTGGCTAGTTAAGAACAGAAGTGATCCAAGTAACATTTTTGACAAAATGGAGCTAAGTCGATTTTTGGAACTTTTGATTATGAAGTGAGGTTGTGCAAAAGTAATCCAAGTGCTATTCAGTACTTTTTCAAACAAACTCTTTTATGTTACGCTTCTGTATTTCAACAAATATTGCTATTTTCTACAATTAAATCAATATTTTTATCAAAATTGCATTTACTAAAGAAAAACAGCTATGAAAGTTTGAGTTATGTTTATATCTATCAAATAACAAACATATTTTAAATCATGTGCTCAACATAATTATGATATTCATAAAAACGCATTTCTACGAATATCTCAACTTTTAAAAAATGCTACTTGGATTACTTCTGTTCTTACCTAGCCAGTTATTATTAAAAAGAACTTACCCAGGCCAAACTTCCAGTCTGTGCTGCGGGATGGGTATGCCAGCTTTCTCATTGAAATGATTGCGACCAATTCTCACTAGTTGCAAGTCCTTCATGATAGATTTGAATATAACATTGTACATATGAATCATTTCACTCAAACGTCGGGTTCTACGAAATATTATCTGCAAAGAAAAAACAGTTGTTAAAGTGCTTTAATAGGTAGCGGGAAATATTGGTACTACTACTTATAACTCAAGAATGGCTGAACCGCTTAAGCTGAAATTAGAGGAGAGGTTGCTTAGACCCAGGAGAAGGACAATAGATAGTTTTGTCTCTATCCTGCTGCGGGAGGCAATTACCTCGGGGCGCGAGGGAAACCCAGAGCGGGAGCTAGTATATTGTTATATTTTGCATTAAAAACTTTATCATATTACATTTCAATTGTAAGTTAACTGAAGTCATAAAAAACATTGAATTTGTCATTTAAATACACTTACAGTTATTTTCACTTTGCTGTTATCAAAGGGGTTTGTTGAGACCAAATTCAGAGCTTCTTCGGGCAGCTTATGAGGCACATACAGAGTGGTGCCGTCAAAAGATTTGTCTTTAAAATACTGACGGTGTTCTGAAATGGTACATTACAGGTTTATAAGAGGTGAACTGCAAGAAGGTCACATGCATCATATTGCCACAAAAACTTGTCCATTATTATCCTGTGCATACTTTTGGTGATATGCGTAGCTTAGTAATGCAGAAAAAAAAATATAAAACGTTTTGTCACAATGTTAAATTAATCTTACAGTCAAACAATCTGGTATAGCTCTTTTCCTGCTATAGTTCGGCCATTCAGAGAATGCGTTCCTGACACGTCGCGATTGAACTGACGACGTAACTACATTCATTGATTATTGATATAATAATGTTGTTTTAATGCTCCTCAATTGTTAAAACGGTAAACAACCAGCAAAAATATTTTTATCGTAACTGCAACGCCATTGCAAAGTTACGTCGTCAGTTCAATCGCGACGTGTCAGGAACGCATTCTCTGAATGGCCGAACTATAATAAATTAAACAATAGAATAGAATATTTTGATATGTTTCTTAATTTAGTCAGTAACATCATCTCCCAAGCGTTTTCCTATCTATAGTTGAGGTTGGCTTCCAGTCTGAACCAGATGTAGCTAAGTACCAGTGTTTCACAAGGTGTGACTGCCTATCTGACCTCCTGACTCCAGTACCCCTTGGTAAGACAGGTTGTCAGACTTCCAGGGATGTTGATTGACAGCTGGGACGTAATTTAGGACCAAGAATAATAGAGTGGGCGTCAGATAGGGCAGTCGCTCCTTGTAAAGCACAGGTACTCAGCTACATCCGGTTAGACTGGAAGCCGACCCCAATATATGTAGTTGGGAAAAAGGCTCGGAGGATGATGATGACGAATTGTAGAGTGCTCATATTTCACTATAAACTTACCACTAAGAAGTTTGAACCGCAAGTTCTTAAAGTCCTGCTCAGGGTCATACCGTACTTCGTATTCATACGCATTGTTCTCTTCGACATTCAAGTATATGAAGTTAGCAGTCACCTCTACAGGTGTGCCGCTCGTGCCAGTCCTTACTACCGGAGGCGCATCACTTACTTCTCTCTGAAAATGCATTTTTAAAGTAAATAATATGTATTGTGGAAGAGTGGAAATGCCCTATAGTTAAGAGGAGCAAAGGTCGACCAAGAAAGCGATGGGTAGATGACATCAAGAGTATAGCGGGAGATGAGTGGATACTAACTGCCAAGAACCGGGACCAGTGGACCAGTTGGAGGAGGCTTTTACCCTAGGCTCCCTAGAGGGACTACATAACAGTAACAAATACCTTATAAAAATGTGAAATGTCTATAAGTTGTATTGTTATGAAGACAAATAAAGCTTTATTGGTATAATATGTATTATTAAAGTATTAAAAATTAATATACCTAATATTCATTAAATAGTGGGGCAATACTGTTATCCCGTGCGAAGCCAGGGCGGGTTGTATATTATGCACTTACGAATGCTTTTTTCCTACGATCGTCACCAGGTGGCTTAGAGACAGACACGCTTGCTTCAGCCATCTTCTCTGTAACGTGCTCCACAGCCTTTGCAGCATCGCCGGCCGCTTTCGAAGCTTGCCTGCACATATTATTTGGATTTCATTTACTAACTTGTAACAACATTATTGTAAACACTGGCTATTGACGTTTCTTAAGAACCTGTAATAGGTCTATCCCTACTAATATTATAAATGCGAAAGTAACTCTGTCTGTCTGTTACGCTTTCACGTCTACACCACTGAACTGATTTTAATAAAATTTGGTACAGAGATAGAGTTGACCTTGAGAAAGATAAAAGAACATAGGATAGTTTTTATCCCGGACTTTTGAAGAATTCTCTTGGAAATGCGATATAACCGAACTCTACGCGGGCTAAGCTGCGGGCGGAAGCTAGTATTAAATAAAAACCTTTAACTTTGAAAAGCGTTTATTCTTAGTAGGTTGAAAATCATCACTTTTGTATTGCATGAGACAACCCCCAAAAACGCCCACACTCTACCACTTCTCATGTGTTATTACGGGAATAGTCTGTGTGTCTGTAATAATATGTCTGTGTTTTACAAAAAAATAAAATCTTTATTGAAACTCAGCATTGTGTGCTGCTATTAGAACCTAAAGCTTTATGTTTGAGAGTCTGTCTTTTCGATCATACATAGGAATTTGTATTAACCCTGAGTTCGAGATTTGATCTATCATATTGTATATATGACATGCTGCTTACACTAAAAGTGATTAAACAGAAATCTGGTGTGTATTGCAGCATTAATTTATATATTTTTTTAATATAAATAAACCAAGCTTCGAATTTACTTACAAAGATTGTAGCAGCTTCAATCCCCGACCGGCACTTTTAGGAAGCGACGGGCTAACATCACTGGCAGGTGAAAACACAGGCCCTATAAAGTTATAATATTCTTTATCAATCACAGCCAAAGTCAGGAAATAAAACGAAAGTTATAGATCTCGTCAAACTTTATGGAAGCTGGGAACAATAGAAATCAATAATTTTCAAACAATTCAATCAAATCATCTTTAGGTATCTCTGTTGCGGGTTGGTAAATGTGCTAAATTACTTGTGTGCCGATATTGACTTTGGCAAGAAAGATTTGATACAAAAAATTCATTAAATTATATTTTGTACAGTTTCCCATCGTCACCCCATTACTGATTACTGAAACCGCAACCAAAGTGACACATTCACACACTGATAAAACTGATGGAATCTGAACAGAATTACGGAAAATGTACATACATAATGTCAAAGTAAATTACTTAAAATTATTCTTTTAATTGATCATGGAACAGATAAGCTCATGAATTGTGGTGGACCATTATCTTCTAAACTGTTGTTATAATAATAGTGGCAAATATAAAAAGAAGAAAATCAGTGTTAGCTAAATAAGCTCATGCCACAAGCAAAAATATTTTGTAAAATTATCCTTATCACCAAAATCAAATCAAAAATCGTTTATTCAAACTTGGCTGCAAAACACTTTTTGAATGTCAGAAATTTACAAAAGACAACACCCACCCTTCACGTAATTTCTCTTCTGCATACAAAATGTCGCATTTTCCTTATACATAATCCATTACATAATATATAAAATGGAAAAGAAAAGTAAAATTAAAACAACAAACCTCCTGGTTTTTGCTGGGCCTTCGCAAGCAGCATGGCAGCTATCTTGCCCCTGCCACCGATGGAGGTAGCTCCCGACAACATTGAAGATGTCTATAGACATTATAATAAGGAATAAGAACATTTTTGGCCTTACTACAAAAACTTAAACGGCTGTTTTACACCTGTCTAAAAAAATTGTGGCTCCAAAATGAACCTTATGTCAACGTCATAATTTGACATTTTTTTAGACAAGGCTTAAACTGACGTTAAAAAGTTTTTGTGGTAAGACGGTATAAGTTTCTAAGCTTCAACAAATTGAGTAAATTACTTTTACACATAGAACAACTAAAAAGCATGTCATCATCTATATAATGACATAATTTTCTTTTCTTTTCAACTATGTTAGCATCTGCTTCCTGTCTAACTGGATACAGTTGAGTATAATCATTGGCAGGGATATTGAGCCCTGACCTTCACCTGCGCAGAAGCGATTTATTGGTTTATTGCCTTATGTGTACAGTGCGCAAAGCGATCCCTTCTCTTCCGCCGAGAGCTCAATATCCGTGCCTATAACTATACTAGTGTTTTACATGGAGCAACTGCCGGTCCATTGGTGAGCGAGTTTAACTTCAACTAAGAACCATTGTAACCAAAGTTAACATGATGAAACTTACACCAGAGACCAAGCTTTGAGGTTCCGCACTCGTAGCCACGCTAGGTGCGGTACTGGGCCCTGGGGTAGAATCAGGAGACGCCTCATCAGAAGACTCCATTGCTTGAGATTTCTTTAGGGCTTGGAGAAGGGCCAAGCCCCTCCCGCGTCCCCTCGATGGATCAGCCATATTCACACCTATAACAGACAAACGTGGAAATAAGTATCCATTCTGAAACTTATTACAAACATAGAAAAGTAAAATGTAAGTTGACTACAGCGATACAACATTTTGAATGTTGTGTAAATTCAGTAGATTCAAGCCTGATTTCACTGGTTACCAATAAAGTGAGTTAATTATCTGATAGTTAAACCCATGTGCCAATTAAAATCTGCTTACAATTTCTGCCAGATATTGCTATCTGAGACCTGTGAAAGCAGAAGTTATAGTACTGTCAGGTAAGTTCCTAATAGATTGACTACCGGTCTCGTTCAACTATTACTAACTACACAATGAAAATTACCAACCTACCATAAAATTTGAATTTCCCAAAAGCAGGGTTAGGGCGAACTGAAGCAAACTTAGGGCGCTTACAATTTATGCGTTTCTTGACGGACCGGCGCCGCACTGTTTGCGCGCAGTGCTTTTTGTATGAAAAAAGAGGATCGTCCGTACGCTGTACAAGACGTCAAGAAACGCATAAGTTGAAGGCGCGCTTATATTAAAGTTTTAAAAAGTTGGTGACGCGATGAAATTAACTCGATCAAACAAAAAGGTACACGCTCAAATTGTTGGAAAAAGTGGGTAGGTTTGCTTATAAGAAACCTAGTGAAGGTCAGTGCGTTGAAAAGTTAATTCGGGGCAAGACTGCCCCGAGAAATTTTACTTGAACAATAGGTAAGGAAGTTAAAAATTGGCAAGAAAACAGTCTACCTACTTTTGACAAAATGTAGTTTTGTACCTACTTATTATGAGTTTGAACTTCTTCAAAAGTAAAAATGAAGCAGTAAGCGTTATCGTTAAAAACCTCAACGAAAATGCTTGCTTGCAAAAACATAATATCAACATATCAAAAGTGATTGCTAAACATTTCTTGGCTTTACAAAATATGTATAGTATACTATGCCTAAACAATTTTACATAGAGAATTTCGTTAAAATAACCAAGATACAGAATTAATAGTCAAGCATAGTTATTTGATGAAATAGTAAAAAAGTAGTATAAAGTTTGTCATACCTTCAAGTTATATTATGTTTTAAATAAAACAATTAAACACAAAACAGGCAACAGGGGACTCACGCTTTTACGATTCTTTTTCTCCATAAATCTCCACAGACAAGAAAGAAGTAAGAATGAACGAGCTGAACTATAAATAACAGATAAGAAGAAATTACACGAACGAACAGAGTCAACAGTATAGACAATAGGAAGCAAAGACCGAACTATGTTAAACTTGCTTGAGTGCCATAGACATAATATAGTAAACAGGACTGCGCACTAAAACCCAGAACACGAGCCGAGTGAAACAGTTAGTACGGAGGCCGTCTGTCCCTTTCTAATAGGGTGACTATGAGATTAAGCTATGTGAGACAAATCCGAATTTGCTAAGATAATTAAACACAGATTGGTATTGAAGTTTTAACTTACGCAGTTTGCTACCTTAAGATACTAATACATGCTTCTAATAATTAGCGGAAATTAGCAGTATAAAAGCAGGAGGATTCGAAGTGAAGACTGATTTTTCTGTATTTTCGCTTCACATACAGACTGCTGAGCCATTTATGTCGCCTTTGTGGAACGATCTATTGCAAACACCATAGGATTCGCTTCAAGTAGAAACGCAACACTTTTTCACCATATTAATAGTTTAAATTGATTTAATGCAAAAAAATATATAAAAAAAATTAAATGCTGAATACGCGCCAAGAATATTCAGGGTTACCACTAGAAAATAAAAAAAAGCAAAATACACATTTATATTCTTTATGTTTTAAGAATAAATGCGATTGTTATTAATTTGTTGACTTACAATTGCTAAAATAAGTTAAAAAATATAAGAGATTCAAATGTTTTTTTGGGTAGATAAAACTGTTGGTCATATTTTTTTTTGTGCTGGCAAGGTGTAAGAAGAGACACGCGGCCTCCGTTATAACTATCCCTCTCGGCTCGGATTTGCCTCCCGAATTTAGTACCTTATTGCATAAGAATAGAGTAAGGTGAATGGCAGGCTTGTATGGGACTTTCGTACCGCTAATAAAATTTCGTGTTTTGGGATATTTTTTGTTTTAATTGGTGGTAATATGATATACAAGCCCTTTGTAAATTCTTAGATTTTTAGAACTTGGGAAGTAAAAGTTATAACCAGTTTTATTTTTTAAGGTTATGTACTACAGTGTACCCATGTAGGTTGTTTTACCTAGGTACATAAACATATTAAACATTGTTATGGTAATGAAATAAATGTTCTACTTTATTAAACATTGTTATGGTAATAAAATAAATGTTCTACCTAGCTTGTCTCTTAATCAACAGCAAATAACTGAACAGAGACTGAAAGATTTTCGTTACCTGTCAATAAAATAATTGTCAATACAATAAAAATATTGATGGTGAAAATAATTTATATCATTAAATTGTTAATTATTAAGATAGTATGCAATAATTATTCATTTTAAGGTATAATATGTAATTGGTTAATAATATTTACTGTTATTTCTATTTTTAAATAATTATTTATCATTTCGAGCCTCGAATTACTTGAATCTTTTAATTGGTATAATTAATTAAACCGGAGTTCTAAAAATACTACACTAACATGGAAATAAATGGCTTAGTAGCCTTAATAATTGGTACAAATTCTATAACTGAACAACAAAAAAAATATGCGGTACAAAATTATTTATATGATTTATTAAAATCTGCCGTTCGCCTTTCGTAAATATATATTTTTACAGTGCGCAATCTTGTTTAGTATATTGCATCTATGTTGAGTGCACACCGAGAAGTTTACTAATTTAGCTTTCACTGGAGATCCGCGTAAGCAATACCAAGACGAGGTGCTGGTCATTAAATCTGAAAGTTCTAAAAACTGTTTTGCAAAAAAAAGCCGGCACTTAAGAACTAGGTTTTAGTGACTGAAGTATGTTACTCTCTAGACCTGTGTGGTGTGTGTGTAGATGATCTCATTGTTTTAAGCTGTATCATCACTAGTATAAAGTCGCTTTTTCTGTCTCTATATCACTTTGTCCCTTCTTTGAAAGCTCAAATCTTCAAAACTACGCAACCGATTTCATGCATTTTTATCAGATAGTGTGTTTCAAGAAGAAGGTTTTTGTGTACATGCATAATAATATTAGTAAAGAAACTAATAATATCAGCTATAATATGACTCTGTTATCCAAGTGAAGCGAGGGCGGGCCACTAGTATATTTACATAAGATTAGTTATAGGTGTTTGTTTATGGAAATAAATGTAATGCGATAGAATAGGACACACGCATCCGAATTCAGTTTGCCCATTGAATAAAAGTGAGTGTGTACCTAAGCTCTTTGCTGTTAACAATACGTTAGTGATAGACTCCACTATGCTGCGTATCATTTTTTAGCAGCTTAATATTATACATATTGTGTGTAAGGGTGTGTGTTAGCCAATATGTGGTTGAAAGCATTTTACCTTATATTACACAAAAACATTGGAAGTGGTGAAGCGCGCGCGTTCTTGGGGCATGAAATTTTGACCTTCAAAAAGTGCTGTTTTTTCCAAATACCCTTAATATATACTTTTTAATTTTGTCAATACGAAACACATATACGGGGTAAAAAGTGACCACATTTCTTTGTTGTTTAGAACTTGAAGTCCAAAAGAAACCACCGAAATAAAGTTCTTGGGCCACGAGCCTGCCTGTCAATCTGAATGTCAAATTGTCAAGTGTCAACTCAAAAAGTTCCTTTCATTCAATCAATCTTGCTTGTTTTTCTTACTACTTCTTTTTGCGAGGAAGTAAATATTTTATATTGCGTAAAAGGGTTACATTTTCGATAAAGAATACAAAAATATACCAAAGATGCTGAGAAATATATTTCGGTTTCATGGAACAGTTAATAAATGTAGCAGGTTTTGCGCGGCAACTCTGCTCAGGTACCAAAACAGTCCTCTTTTACCAGTTTTCAACAGCAAGGGTTTCTTTAGATGTAGAGGGAAAATAGATAGTATTTCTTATTGTTTTAGTATAAACCGTTTAGCGATAGCTGCTGACTTTATACAGTGTTATCTGAAACTAGTCTAGCAGATGATAAATAATGAATGTATTATAACTTTGAATTCATTGTTAATTTTTGTATACTACTGTTAAGTTCATTGAAGCTCTAGTTTCTTTACATGAAACCAATCATGTCCCTAGTTTACTAGCACAAAATATCTTTTTTACAGCCAGCAAAGCATGAGGAATTACAGTGGCCTGTCACAGATTGTAAAAAGGAATGGTAACAAGAAGGTTCCTATCCTTAACTCATGTGTCTGCCGAACTATGTTCATTCAGACACAGGATACACCTAATCCAAACAGCTTGAAGTTTCTACCGGGTGTAAAAGTATTGGAGTCCGGACAAACTATGGATTTTCCTAACATTGGAGCTGCGCAGTGCAGTCCTTTAGGTAGGTATATATTTAGAAATATAGAATGTAATGGCTGCTTCACACCAACCTTTGTACATTATGAATCTATCATTGTTTATAAGGAAACATGCCTTATTACCCACTCATCACCAGAGTTATAAGGATAACCAGTTGATAAACTTTGTCAGCTAAATACTTGGACTTTGACTAGATACTGGAACTGTACCATGTGACATTATAGTTAGTGTGTAGCAAAGGGTGTGCAAGGCTTTTGGCTTTTATGAAAAATTTTCTAAGTCCCAAAAGCCTTGCACACCCTTTGCTACACTCCAACCGACATTTATTGTTGGAATACCAATACTCTTAAGGTAGAATTCCGTGGATCGCGGCTGTCGCAGCCGCGGGCGGCCGACGACAGTCGTCGGCCGCGCGCGACAATAGTCAACCTATGAAAATGTATGGCACTGCTGCCGAGGCCCGCGACAGTCGCGGGCGGCCGACGAATTTCGTAAGCCGCGCGCGGCATTGTCTTGAAATTAGTCGATTTTGTTCGTATTGGGAGAATGAATTAAAAAAAAAACCATTATTAAGTAATTTTCATCATTTCAGCAAAAATGATTTTCCGCATTGATGGTGTAAAATCAGTTTTCTTTGGACCTGAGTTTGTGACAGTTACTAAACAAGATGACGATGTTGACTGGAGAATTCTCAAACCTGATATATTTGCAACCATCATGGACTTCTTTGCTAGCGGTTTACCAGTTATTATTGATGCTAAACCTTCGGGCGATACACGTAAGACTTTTTAACAAGCAATAATAAGGCCTTAATACATGTGCAGTATAAAAAGAATTGTTATTGGGCTTATGAAATGTAGCATTAGTATGATGGCCAAGACTTGAGCATAAAATTGTATTAGGTTTTACAGTTAATGCGTGTTAAAACAGTATAATTCCTTTTATCTCTATTCAATTAATTACTTTACTCAGCAGTTGAACCTAAAAGATTTTTACAACTCTTTTACTTGCAACTTCTTCGTAACACAGGGGCATGGCCACATAGAATACCCATAAAACCTCATATTAATTTTTCAGAAATAAACGAAGATGATGATGAAATAGTCCAAATGATAAAGGAGCTCCTAGACACTCGCATCAGGCCTACAGTTCAGGAAGATGGCGGTGACGTGCTGTTTGTAGATTTCAAGGATGGCATACTGAGGCTTAAGATGCAGGGCTCTTGTTCTTCATGTCCTAGTTCCATTGTGACCTTGAAGAATGGGGTAAGTGTTTTAAAAATAGTGAATAGGATTTTGACCTAAAAAAAAGTTATTAGCTATGCACTTGCAGAGACTATTTTAAACATTTGATGTGACCATTCAGTTTTTCATATATGCATAATTGTGGTGTTTTTATACGTAAGTGGTGTGAAACTTGATTTCCTGCATTGTAACAGTTTTCAAATATAAATATTAGAGAGTATTAATATGAAAATAATGCCAAAAATGCAAAATTTACCTGTTTAAAAATTAGACAATTTTAACAACTGCTGTCATACTTACGTTTTTTTTATACAGAAAAACTTTTAAGTAGAACTTAAAGTTGAGAAAAATTTGAGTAATTTGGGGTTTATTGTTGTATTTTCTCTATTTAAGGTTCAAAACATGATGCAATTCTACATCCCAGAAGTAGTAGCCGTGGAACAAATTGACGACGAAGGCGATAAACTTAGCGAAAAAGTGTTTAAAGAATTTGAACAACTGAAAACTAAAGAAAAGGCAGAACCCTCAACTTAAATGAAATTGCTTGTAATCTGTAAGTAGAAATGTGATATGTGTATATTTATATAAACAGTCCTGTTTTGTTTTATTATTTCTATAGAAATAAATTCTATGTAGAATTCTTTGCGATTTTTATTTTTTTAGTTAATGAGTCAAATTAGTTAATTTTACTAGAAAGAGGGTTTTAAAATGTAAGACTAGTAGGCTTAGTTAGACTAGTAGACCAGAAAGTCATACATTGTATAATTGTATCTAAAAATCAGCCTTACTTATAAACGTGAATTAAATATAAGTAATACTTAAGGGCTGTTTAAGAAAATTCTTACTTATAAACGTTGCTTAAGCATGTCTTAACTAACATTTAATCACTACTTAAGACTTTAAGTAGTGATTAGTTAAAATGTTGCTTAGAAGGTGATTAGAGATTTTATAAGTAAGGGGGATATTGTATTTGTATATTCTCATACATACTTATTGATTCCATGTCAAAATGATAAGTGGGTAATTATTAAAAAGTAATAATTATATTCCATTGCACTTTTATTATTCAAAGGTAAAACTTTTTTTTATTATATCTGAGTATCTTAGGCTGCTTTCCAACGAATTGGCGAATCCATATAGCATTATGTTTTCTTTAATTTACCTAGAAAATAGAGATCTACCATTTAATTACATATTTTTTTGTTGGAAAACTGTCTGTATGTCTAAGCTGTAAAAGTATAAATTATACAAATAAGTAGCCTATTTAAAATTTATATTAGTAGGTGCCTTAAAAATAACAATTATTAGGTACTAAATGAATTTTACAATTACGATTATTTTCAAACCAATAATATCGAAACATTCCAAAATCGATTATTTTCTAGTTTTATTTTTTAAATAAATGAAGTTCCTATAAAACTATACAATGGCAGTGTTCTACTTTATAACTGAAAATTAAATTTATTTTTTATATAAATCTATTCTTCTATGGGTACAGTCAAAGTCAAAAGATCAAAAATGATTATTATAATTGTCGAATAAGAATTTACAAACGCAAGTAATAAACTTTTTGATTATTTCATTTAATATTAAAATATAAACACTGATGAAGTCATAGAAAACATATTAATTTACTTCTCATTTTGACTGTACCAACCAAGTAAAAAATACAAGATTAGGGACATAAATAGGTTACAAAGTGTCTAACATTTTGTCCAAAAATTGATTAATTCGACTCGAGTCATTCTTTTCTATAAAAAATACCTAAATACTAAAAATATAGTAAATCAAACACAATAGGTACAAATACTTTGCCTGCATTAGGCCTCAAAATTACCTATACTCTAAAAAGTAAGCCTTAAATTCCGCCAGAAGAAACATTTATTTTTATGAATACATATTTATAATTTTACAATAAAAAAACTTTGAATTAAAGAAGCTTTGTATTGGGTTAATTTAACCCAAATAATAAATGACATATTGAAATAATAATTAGGATTTTTGTCGGTAACGAAGTAAGCCGCATTCACCAATCAAATTTCAGACATTTTCGCCTTACATTTAAGTTTTATTATACAAATTATATTGATATTATTAAATGACATCGGCATACCTACATTTAACAGGAATTTATGTAAAACATACTTACATAGCAACTGTACTTTTTATCTTTACTTAGTAGCTATTTTAATTTCAGCATCGGCGTTTTTGTGTGACTGACACGAATTTCAGAAACTATATTCTCAAATAGCCTAAGAATCGCAAATTACAAAATTTCCCTATCTTATTAATCTATTGATTTACTTACAAGAGGTAGAAAATTTACTTTACTTGTACTTTTGTGATTAGTACGCAATACAACAGATAAGTACTTCGATTGCTTATTGAAATCCACAGTTAGCGTCCTTATTTTAATTCATATAATATTTACAGTTTCTTTTGAACATAATGTGGAAAAATTGCCTTATATCGGCGTGTGAAAAAAAATTCTTTTCCTCACATTCGTTTCAGTCACATAACAAAAAGGCTGTAAACATCCTAAGCGTCACTACACAATACAATGAAGTGCATCAAGGATTGCACCTACACACACAACACGATGGGAATAAGAACCAGTCCATGAATATGCCTGCGCAGTCGTCATTAGGATCGTAGGCCAGCAGTCGATGCCATTTGTACTTCTGCTCACAGCCGCAATCTCGCGTACATCTTGCTGTCGTTGTTTTACTGAAATGAACAGAAAGTTTTGATTAAAAATCTAATTTATTTAAGGAACTAGCCGTTTTGCCGCGGTTTCACCCGCGTTTCGTGGGAACTACTGCCCGTACCGGGATAAAATGCCTGTGTTACTCGCAGATAATGTAGCTTTATAATGGCGAATTTTTTAAAAAAGGTCCAGTAGTTTTCGATTTCATCCATAACAAACAAACAAACAAAAATACAAATTATAATTTTAAGTAGGTAGGTATGTAGATTAAGGATCAAATAGTAATTGTAGCGGATATAGAATTTTCGGACATAATTTTGCAATTCTTCGCGACTGTACTGCAATAGGAAGTAAATGTTGTAGATACGGACGAGAGCAAACTATTTAATTGTCAAACTTATAAATATGTGCTCAAAAACACGTAGGCATGCACCAAGGACAACTCATAAATAATACAACACATAAATAATACAACTCGAACACTGATGGAAAAGTACCCTTTTCCTTAAGTTCTTTCGTAACTTCAAAAACGAGGTTACAAGGTGATAATCAGATTACGTAAAGCGAATGTAGTTGAATGCAAGTTACCTGCATGTCTCCTGATGTATCGCCTGCTCAAAATGCATCGTGTTCACGATGGCTCGAAGCTTTCTCGCCGAGTTGAGTGCCCAATATGGCGTCATTATCTCTGTCTTGCTTTCGCATGCGTCTACTCTGAAATTGTGAAATTACAAATCAGTTTTCCGGGTTGATGGCAGACACATTGGTATGGTAGGTATGTGTGACTTTCAAAAATTCGTCGGTTGTTTTTTTTCCGAAATGTAGCTAAGGAAACTAACCGTAGTTTCCTTAACAACCTGTATCTTTAATTTAGTTTTTACCTTAATTTTGTTGTAAGCAAATATTCCAACATGGGTTCAAACCAACAAAACAGTTGGTGATGATGATACTTGTATTTAACGCTTGGCTACTTCCCAAAGAATAAAGGGAGTTAGGTACAATTGCCAATTCTTTAAATATTACTTTATAAAAATTAATGGTGTAAAAAATCCTTCGAACTCGGAAGAGGACGATGTCCTGGACAGAGCGAAGTGGAAGAAGAAAATTCGGAAAGCGGACCTCACAAGTTACAAGACGGGATAAACACTAAGAAGAAGAATAAGTGTGAAGAAAATTAAAATAATATACTTCACTCACCTGCCAGTATTATTGACCGCCTGAGCATCAGGCAGCTTAGTATTCGAAGCTTGTCGAACGTGTCTGAAGTACGAATCCCCGGTAGCATCATGCATGTCTGGTACCCCCGGCGCTCTCCGCACTCTGTTCCCAGCGGGGGTTGTGAACGAACCGTACATTCGTTTTATTAACGCCTTGTTTTCGTCTATGAAGTTCTCGATTTTATCTCTGTAATTTTTAATGAAAGGTTTTATTCAGGATTCGATTGTCGTCAAAGTGAGTGTTCCTTGCCATTAGGTAAATCATTTGTTTTCGAACTTTATAAATAGGTTTTGCTGAGTAGGACTTTGATATCCCTGGGTTTTCAATAGCCTTATATTTTCTTAATCGTCCTCGTGATTATATAGTGGTTAGATTGGTCACGTCGAGGAAAGATGCTATTAGGAAGGATTAAGGATTGTTTGTGCAAACTAAGCCATCGATTGCATTTACGCCATGCTAAATCTTGTGTGAAGCTAATAGTAGGTCCACACCATACGGACTTTAAACTTGTGCAAATATCTGTACGAACTTAAAATCTGAGTAAATATCTGAAGTCTGAGATATTATGACAAGATGTTTGTGCACTCTTGGCTCAGAATTGACTTTTTATTATACAGTCTATTCTATGCACCGATTTGTTGCGCAGACGAAATTTTATAAAAGTTTGTGGAGTAGGTAACGTCTCACCATCATTCTAAAAGCCATTTGTTCTACCCATACAAAAAATCTCAGTTCATTGCTCTAACCATAGACCATACTCACAATGGATAGGTGTTGCCAGCCGTGGGACAATACAACTGGAAGTTACGCTTCACGCATGGCACCCCTCTTATGATCTGACCTTGCAGCTCGTAGCCCAATGCTAAAGATAGCGCTGTCCACAGTATCTGGAAATAGTGATTAAAGTAATTAAATGCTTGCGTTAATTGACTTGTTCTAACTACTACGTAGATTTATTTATGTTTTTTTTTCTTCTAAGGATTAATATAAGTCTGATTACGTTCCACGCGTAACATAGATTTTAATAAATAAATTGGATTGCTATTTAGTCTTAAATATCATTGGATCCATATTAGCCAAAGAACCGATAACCGTTGGGGTAAACGAGTTCTAGAGTGGAGACCACGCCTCGGCAAACGTAGTGTAGGACGTCCTCAGGCACGGTGGAGTGATGACATGCGCAAGACGGCTGGCAGGAGCTGGATGCGAGAAGCCGAAAATCGATCTCAGTGGCGTGCACTTGGAGAGGCCTATGTCCAGCAGTGGACTGCGATAGGCTGATGATGATGATCATTGGATCACAAGGGAACATTTTAAGAGAAGCTTATCGATAATTATATTTTAGACTGTCAGGAAAAGTGCAATAATAATATAATGTATACCAATTTAAAAAATAGGTACCGATTCCTAAGTTGTAAAATAGTTATATACCTAATGCCACTATTTAGATCTAGGTTGGGTGAAACCCGTTAGGTATACCTATATGTTTTAGTATTAGGCAGGTGCTCTAGTCTTTAATTTATAAGAAATTAATTACAAACGAGGCGGATCTGAAAACCCATGTCCGGTTAGACCAGGAACAGAGTAAGCTGCGCAGTGACAGCCTGACGTAATAAAAACAAAAACTTTACTAAAATAATGATACTTATAACTAAGTAGTACGTAATTGTACTGCTATCAGCTGTTTCGATCTAACTGGGGTTTTTGAATGAACCTGAATTTAGTGCAATTATTTTTCGGTAGCGATTTTAATGTGAGGTTTTTTTCTATAGACTGAATTTGTATCTCACACTGAAAGCAAACTACTGAACCGATACGCCAAAACTACTGAACTAATTTAAATGGAATTTGGCACAAGGGTAGTCCAGAGCCTGAGAAAGGGCATAGGCACCTGGTACTCCCGTTCTGGTTCCCGTTGCGGGAAGTGGTTCTCCCAGGATATGGTTGGAACCGCGGGGAAAAGCCTGTAGTTGGGAAAGCAAATATAAAATGGCACCAAAGAAACTACTCACGTGCGTAAATCAACCACATTAAATACTGCCTGCACAACAACTATGTGAACTAATAAAACTCATTTCTAATACAGCGTCATTAATATCACAAACAAGGTGTGCACAGGAACTAATAATACAAGCAATAATTTATCTTCCCACTTAAAACAAATAAAAATCCACTCACGCTCAAGTAGAACAAATCCATGTCCGGTACAGTACCTACTGCTATTTTTAATTAATACGTCCTGCTACCACGGAGTGTACTAATTAACTGAACGGATTCCAAATAAAAAAACAATAAACAGAAAAAATCACGTTTAACTCAAGTCGACCTTTACACACTGGATTATGTTCTCAAGATACGTCCGGCGATACACAATACAAAAAAAAACAAAATTTTCCGTCGCATTTTTCGTTTATACAGAAATATAAACCTTACGGCCTTACAGAGTGTAAAAAATAAATTTTAATTTTGCAATCCCTTATTGTTATTCTAGTTTATGCATAAAATGTGACTGACATAAAACATTCATTGAGATTCAAAATAGCCAGCGACACAGCACGTACCCGTTCAGAATATTGAATTTCTCGTGCATGAATATTTACTTTATCATATTTAAATGAAAAAAAATAATCGGTATACCTATGCATATTTATTGCAGTGATTTACAGAGAACTTAAATTGCGCAATATAAATGGGAAACTGGATCACGTGATTAATTTAGCGAGCGCTCGTTGTTTAGCAATTCCAAAGTTATCCAGCATCATTTTAGACGCAACTGTGTCAATAACCTTGCATCGTACGAAATAAATTTACATACTGGCAAAAAAATATTATACATGCGAGGCGCCCGTCCTATGGCGCCTCAAGTTTGCGAATGATTTATGACACTTTATAGATCACTTTCGGACTGTTCCATTTATCAATGGCAAAGTTTTACAGGTGTAGCACGCTAAAATAATTATCTAGCTGAAGGTTTATGATGAACCATAAAAACTACTAGCTTTATTGCTCGGTTAATTGTAAGAAATATTCCCAGATTCGTAATTTCAATTTGTACATCTGCTAACGACCGTACAAAGGTCAAAATTAAATGAATTGAAAAAAATATGCTAATTTATTTCGCTCTGTAAGTGCATTACGTATTACTCAATATATCTTAAGATATGTGAGATGGTGTTGGTGCGGTGTAACTCAGTAAGTTGTTACTGGCGTGTAGAGCATTTAATTTAAAATTAAAATACTTGATTCTCGGTAGTCACTAGGTACGAGTAATCGATTTGTCATGTAACTTTGCACTTGATTTGTTGAGATTGAGAGTATTTTTTTTCTTGTATTTCGTTAAAGAATATTTTGTGCGTGTTATGTAAGTAAAGAGTTTGAGGTTTTTAGCGCCGAGGTAGTTATTCATTCGTGTTTTTATTATTATTTCCTTTTTTAACCCCTCTGCTCGACAAGATTTTGACATATGACTTTACCGTTGATTCGGCGGGATATTTTGAATCGCGACATGGAAGTCAAAAATTTGTACTAACTTTCAACACATGAATTCTAAGTCCGTAATGCCTGATCAGAAGTATTTTAACTATAACTTTAGAGCTCACTTATTTGACAACAACGTGCAAAGGTCAAATGGGGTCAGTTAATTCAGAAAAAGATAATAATTACGGTGTTTTTAAGTCTATCGAAAAGTTAGGCATTTCAAATTTGGTGAAAACTTACCAATAAGTAATCGCATCACTTTCTCAAACACAACACAAACGTCATATTTATAACATTTTCAATCCGTTGCAATACATTTCGTGCACTTATTTATGTTCAATAACTAAAAAATCAGCACATAAAATACACAATAAAAATGAACAATTTACAAGATCAGTCAAGTCACAGACAAGTAGAGTTTGGAATGGAGTATTTTTTTTTTTCAATCAGCGGTGTGCATTCGATACCTAAATCGGAAATTTATTATAAATAATCGAATACCAATTTTATATATACCTATTTTTTAATAGCAACTTATTTCAATTTTATTTATTAATTTTAAATTATAGGTTCAATTTGTTTTTGTTGTTAAGAAAAAAGATATTTAAGTTTTTAGCATTAAATTTTTATATGTATTATTTATTTTGGTGTTGCGTCATTCGTAATAATTTTTAACTTTAATTGAATTTTTATTACCTATTACGGAATTTTAATTTATTCTTATATTATTTGTCAACAATTCTAACATTTTTGTTTCGGCGGAGGGTATGCGGGTGTTCTGAAATATAATGCAATTTGTAACTACCAAAGGTATGTACTTATTTGATGATGAGAAACAATAATAATAATTGATTGATTTGCCCCGCAGGGCATCTGAGGCGGATGACGGGGAGTAGCGACCCCGCGGGGCTATATATCCGAGTGCTCCAGGGAGAGTATACTGTCCCCCATCTCCGGCTTGCCGGAGTGAAGCATGACGGGGGAGAGGTCTCCCGCCTCTTGGCTTGCCTTCACCGGCCGGTCAGAGTGGAGTCGCTAGAGTAGGGTTAGCAGCCCGCTCGGAGGGTAGGTGCCTCGTGGTAAGTGGCGAGTGGGCCGGTGATGCTGGACCCACAGGGAGCGCGTGATCTGCGTTTAAAGTCCGCCGAGGTATCCTCACCCTTCAGCCGCTCATGTACCTGTTGCCCTCTTGTTGCGATTTAGCGACTGATTCCCGGGGGCCCAGTAAGTGAGTTGGCGAGTCTCCACCTGCCATTTTTACGTGTATTTATTACATTGTTATCGGCAGGTGCCATAGTTCCCGTAGTTTCCCCATTCCTAGTCCTCTAGCATCCCATCACAATAGCCCAAGTAGTTTTCATCCATAGTTAGCAATAGTTTAGCACAGAACCGGGCATTGTCCTTGGGTACATTTCTATAGTGTATACAGGGATAATCGTCGGTTTTGTGTCACCATTTCATTAAAGTTGTCTCAAAAGAGCTTCAGCGTGTTGGCTTCGGCCCCACGTTCGCCTTCCAAAAATCCGGGACTCTGTAGTCCCGTGGTCGGTTAGAGACATAATAATTGATTGATTTTAAAGTCACCAAATATTTTTAACCGAATCCCAAAAAGGAGGTGGTTCTCAATTTGGATGTTTGTTTTTGGTCGAAAGGGTATATTCCCCATATTTGTTATTAGGTCCAGGATCTGATGATGGAAACTTGGCAGCTCTCGAAAATTGTAAGCATAGATAAGGTTATAACTTGACACTCAGATGTATATCTGATAACACTATGAGACAGTAAAGGTTTGGAGCTGACCTGATGATGGAGACCAGAGAAGGTCGAGGGAACTCGACAACCGTACTTCTCTCGTCTCCATCTCCTTCACTGTTGCAGAAGCCTCGTAAATACGAATAATATAAGCACAAACACGAGAAAGTTTAAATATTCAGTTGTCGAGTTCCCTCGACCTTCACTGGTCTCCATCATCAGGTCAGCTCAAAGCCTTCACTGTTGAATAGTGCTACCAGGCAAACACCTGAGTGATAAGATTTCAACCTATGTATTTCTGCAACTTTCGGAAGTCGCCCTCGATTTCTCAAGGTTCCATCATCAGATCCTGACCTAATGATAATGGGACCACCTCGGAAGTACACGCTATCAAACAAAAAAAGAATCATCAAAATCGATAAATAAATGGCTGAGTAATCGCGTAACAAACATACAAAAAAAAACGGTCGAATTGAGAACCTCCGCTTTTTGGGAAGTCGGTTAAAAATAAGTCGGCGGCGGCCATCTTTCCATCTTGGACCAGCATTCGATGAACAGCGAACTATTTGCCCCTTCAAACAATAAAATCGTCATAAAATTTTGCGATAACTACACCTAACTACGGCTCTCGTCAAATAGCTTTGCCGCTCAGTTAAAAAGTTGGAAGTAACGAATCGCCATTAAGTTTGGCAGATCTACAGGAATCCTGCACATAAAACACCCGAAGAATAAGTCTTCATTTGCCGTCTTCAGAAACCCTAAAAACCGAAGATTTTTTTTATTCCGGCTACAACGTATTTTCTACCACTGATTTTCTAGCATTTTTTTCAAAATAAATTAAGTCATTTTACTTTTCCTAATTTATTTTCAGATTATGGTAAGTATACAAAAGTGCAATTTAGTAATATTATAATATCAAATAATATAAAATTATTAAATCGATTCTTTATTTTAACGAATCGGATCATTCGATGCAAAACTTCTATCACCGTCGCCATCTTGTCTATGCGTCTTCAAATTTAAAAAAACAACTAATGTAAACAAACATGGCGAGTTCGATCAGAATTCCCGGTAATTACGATTAGATTTTAAAAAGGTATATTTCTAACGGGATGCTAAATATGAAAGGTTTGAATGCGTAATAATAATTTAAATTTATTTAGTTATTTTATTTAGTACTCACAAATGTGGTTTGATTGGAAATAAAATAAATATGAGCGTAAATAATTAGGAAAGTGTATGACTGATTCGCAGACCCCAATTGGGGTCTAAACCGAGCTTACGGTGACATTGATGTTCAGACCCCGATTGGGGTCCGCTACGGATTTGACGGTTAAACCAGTTCGAAATAAGAATTTGATGGCGCCAGAATTCTCGCCCATCACATACCTGCATTTAATTCTATAAATATGTAAGTTAGGCGTTTGTAATAAAATGCAAATACCATTCAATTGTTTTAATGTTTTTGCCGCCTTGAAGCCATTCGGCACCTGCAACATTAGCCCAAAGAGCATTCATATCACGTTTTCTGTAATTTATCGATTCCTATTTGATAATCGATTGGCCTGTTTTGGTGTGCACTTAATAATTTACATAAACATAAATATTTAAACAACTTCCTATTTAATCAGCAATTAAGCTTTATGTATCTACTAATCGATAAAGTGATAATAGATTGTTATTAATTTCTTTATATTTGATGAGCGGCTATGCTCTGAAATTGCCAACTCGTAAGAGTTTAGGCCATTTAATTAAAATAAATGGCATATTGGAAGTTTATTGCCTACTAAAAGTCTTAGTTCGTCTTTGAACCCCATTCACATCATCTTCTTCATCCCCCCCATCATCATCTTCTTGAAGGTTTTTCGATAAAAGCTGGTAGATAGAGGTTGAAATTACAGAAATAAACAACAGCCAAAAAACAATAGATTCCTCGTGCAAACCTTCCGCGAATAGAATACGAATACTTAGGTATTGGAGCAAAACAAAGCACTTAGTTTCCTATCTATGTCACCACAAGTAAAAAGCTTTAACCTCTTAATTACAAAATTACACATTAATTAAACATGTCCCTTTAAGTTTAATTGGATATTTCGAATGCACGTAGTTTGCCATATTGACGGCTACACGAATGTCTTGTAATTCCCGTCAATTCGAAGCACGTTCACCAATGACATTTTGATGTGACTCACGCAATTTACTTGAAACACAGAAATTTATACGCTTATATGCGTTTGTATGACGAAGGTGTAGCGAGATTTTGCATTCTGATTCTCATACAATATAATCGTCACGTCGAGAAGCCAGAACTTAGAGGATAATACACCAATAATATTGTTCAGTTTCCACATGTATGTGCGAAGTTATTGACCGATTAATAGAGTAATAGGTTCGTTGAATGTAGCAAGGACACGCGGTGTCACGTAGGAAGACCGAAGCCCAGATGTATAGAACACCAAGTGAGGTTTCGCGGAAAGATTTGAGAACTAAACTGGATCATTGGTGGAAGCCTATTCTTTGAGGTTCTTGAGAAAGGTGGTTAATACAGTTGCTCTAACCGCAAACCAGACATTGGGAAATTCAATGTGATTCGCGAGTCAAGAAAGGAGATGAACCTACATGATTTAGATGCGCTTGTTATCCTGAAAGTTAGCAAATTTTTGGACAGTCTGAAATATAAAGTTCTATTAAGGGAATTTCCAAAAATCTTCTACATTAAATTGTTATTTTCTGCGAAATAGAGATTCGATGTTACGTGCTTAAAATTGTAGGTATCCATCTGATTCAACTGACCGCCAAGCTCAAATCTTTTTTAATCCAAACCGAAACTGCTGTAATAATGAAAAGGTGAACGCTCCACTCGTAATGGCAGTCAAATAAGGTTATAAATTATGGCGACAGCCTGCCGTGTATCATATAAATCCGTCACGATTTATATTTTATCGCGGAGACTGTATATACCGACAGAACCCACGCCTGTGACTCACTCTGACTTAGATCCAATGGTCGCTTCCAGCGGGCCTACGCTGTCGCAATTTTAATAAGGCACTGTATAAATAATGGCTTTAGAGGAAATGTAGTAGCGGATTATATAGCAGATAAACCTGCCTTATTTGAGCTTTTTGTTTTGGTTTTCCTTTTTGCGGCTGTTCCATTCATTTGGGATATAGGGTCCTTCGAATAAGATCTGACTTATGCGTCTAAGAGTCTGCTTGACTCCGTCATCTTATTTCGTCTGCTACAGAATAACCTAAGTGCTGTGGACTTTCTTATCTGTCTCCTCTAGCTGAAAAATGTTGCAAACATTCAAATGTATTCTTTTGCGTCGTAAAAATTAGCAACGAATGAAACTACCCTCTGGTACCTTACACACGTGACCGTATAACAATTATTGGAAACTCGCCCTTATTGTTACAGCGAGTCGTGAATCATTTGTTACTGGTGTGGTTAGTCGCCAAGGGTCAGAGTGCTGTGTACATTGCAAGGCGTAACGTACCACTTCGGGTGTTGACTCTGCTCTTGTGCCGATGTTTCTACATGCAATTAGCACTATACATTACGTAGTCACAAACATTGTTTAGTAAACGTTATCACAATGCTGTAGGAACTGAATGGCCGAAATATGTTTGGTGTAATATTTTGGATGGTTTTAGAATAAATAAAAGTATCTACTGTTAACGAAATGATGACCTTTCTTTCATACAACTCAGTTACGTCCAATAGGTACCTACCTATGTACCTACTCCCGAAACTCATATAGTAAGTTTTTCTCCTCGATTTGAAACTTGCATTAAATTGAAGTAATCGGATTCAATATGAAACTCTTGACATGGCAACCCAAAAAATACAAATTAAAATAATGCACCAAACTAACCAACCAAGGTTTCAAATTAAATTAATAAACTAAAAACTACATTGCATTATTCAACATTTTGCAACAATAATAATGCCATACAAATTCATTAATTCAGATTTATAAAGAAAAAAACTATGCAATTCTAGACGCCATTGCGTCTGAGTTGCAAACAGAACATTAAATATTTGTGAAATGCACGTTTGATTAGTATAAAATGTAGTCTCAACAAATAAAGGCATATTATGTTGTACGGTATTTGTCTTAGTTTTTACAGACATCGTTTTAATTAATCGATAATTATGTAGGTCAAGACTTGACAGGTATTTTAAATATTCCACGGGATAAATGCAAATTACAAATTAATCTATAATACCTGCTACTAGGTACTTATTTCCTAAGTGTCAAGCATATAGATTGTGGCCTTTTTTTACGGAAAATCAACAAATGAACTCTCCCGCTGTGGCTCTGGGGTCAGCGAGAGGGAGTGTCAGACTCTTACTGACTAAAACCCACGATGTTCCTTCTTGCGCCCTTTATGTACCAGGGCCGCGGTAACTCTATTGAACAATCCCGCAGATGCAGTGCAGTGCTCTGAGCAAGAAATATTTTTACCTAACAAATAAATAAAGCCTACAGTCAGGTACAGGAAACGCGACACCTACAACTTTAAAATAAACCGTTAGATACAAAACCCTCGCCCACAGCTTCATTGTGAATTATGCAATATTTTATTTATCTCGAGCCTTCGGAAACGTGACGAACAATCATTTGTTTTGTCCCAACTCAAATAATGCAGGTTTGTTTAACCCAGCTATGACAATTTTCATTTGTTTAAATCATTCGGAGACTTCGTAGTTAAGCTCACACTACTATTTGCTTATGCCATAAATACGCAGTAATTACCTCTTTGTCCACACGTAGTATGCAAACAATTTATTAAGAATTGTTTAAGCCTATACTGTTGATTAAAATTGTCTTGTTAATTTATTTCACTAATGAATTTGGTATTTTAAAATGTTATTCCAATGACATGGTAATATCTTACCCTATTTAACCAAGCCACAGAAATGACAGTCTAGATCAGTCTTTCCCAAAGTGGGCGATAACGCCCCCTTGTGGGCGCTGCAGGTCTCAAGGGGGGCGGTAAGAGACCCAGAAAGAAAATGGGGGCGTTGTGTAGAGGCCTGGGGGTTTTATGGGTCATTTGTAATTTTATTTACTCTCAACAACAACTTGTGAACATCAACTAATATGAATTAAAAGATTGCTCAAACTCGGAAAGTTGGAGCGCCAAAGAAACAAACACATACAGCTGACTGTCGATCCAGTCAGGGTTTCTTTTAATTTGTGTTTCCGCGTTAAATTTGAGAAATTCTCGAACAAACACTACTTTTATGTCCCAAAACTCAAAAATTTTCGCGCTCGCTTCGCTCGCGATTTCTTTACTTTTAGTCTGCCCTAGCAAAAAGATAGCATCGTTTTTAAGTCATTTTATTAACTTATGTACGATTGGGCTACATTTTACGTAATTTTTGCTTTGACTTGTTAACTATAAAAAAAAAATTCGCGCTCTCTTCGCTCGCGCATTCGGTAACTACATATGTCTCTATTTTTCGTATTTTAAAATTTCAACTCCCTAACTATCACGGTTCATGAGATACCGCCTGGTGACAGACGGACGGACAGAGGAGCGAAAACAATAGGGTCCCGTTTTACCCCTTGGGTACGGAACCCTAAAAAATGGGGGCGCTAAAAAAATATTTATTCTCAAAGTGGGCATTAGACAAAATAAGTTTGGGAACCACTGGTCTAGATCTAGGTACCGTCATCAGCCTGTTTTTTAGATTTATTTTAAGATTTTTAAGACGCAAACCTCTTCTTATTCAGAGAAGGAATGAGCTTTAATCACCAAGCTTACACATGGCGGAATGGCGATTTCAGATTTTAAAGTCCAAGTTTACTCATGATGTTTCCACCTTTACTCGGTCTTAATACATTTGTTTAGAAAGGACACCTAACGAAGAAAAATTTCATGGTACTTGTAATCCTGATCTGTAATCGAAACTGCACTCTCATACTTGAGAGACTGGTCCTATGGCCACCCGAAAAATCGACACCAAAAAAAGTTTATATAGTTGGATATAAACTTACAGGTATTTGGTAGAAGGAGCCATTATTGATGGTCTTGTATGACGTCAAAGGTACCACAGGTACTGAGCCGTTGCGCAGTAGTATGGGCCCCTGAAGCGGAGTCACTGAAGGCTGCCCTGAATCTGGAAACCAAATATGAAAATATTTTGTTATTTTTGTTGGGTGTTTGAAATTAATTTTGGTGTTATATTAGCGAAACGGGAACCTGAAGAATATGATTTCTTACAAGTTTTCAAAGAAGGTTCCCATAGGACATGGAAAATATATTTTACATATTAAAATATGTACACCCAAAGAGTAAGCGACTAACTGCTTCCAAAAACAAAATGGAGGTACCAAACTTACATAACTAAAAACCGCAAGCATCAGACAGCTTGAGAAATTAAGAAATTATAGAGCAATTTGTATCGCATCATCTGTCTGACACCGACGCCAACCGTCGTGCGCATACGCATACGATTAGTTGTAAAACAACATAATTTCATCACGCTGTCTCGAAGGTGCGTCACCAAATCCAGGTCATGTTACGAAACGGCTAATCTTCCACAAGTTAAGGCCAAGCTTCAATGGCCTAGTGGATATGAGTAAGTATCGTTTGCTTTTGAACTCCTGCGCAGCTAGATAGAATCGCTCAAGCGCTGCAACGGCTATGGGTTAAAGTTTGAAGCTTTCTGATTTCGGTAAGTCTTTTTTGTGTGTCTATTTTATTTTTGCAGATTAGAAGAATCTAAGCTTGCTTAGCAGGTAGTTGCATAGCTATTATTATCTATGAAAGAAAATAAGGTGCTTTTAAATCTGGAATAATGATTTAAACTTAGCTGTCACTGACATACTTATCTTGACTATGCTAATATTATGAAGATGAAAAACTAATGAATAGGCTAGGTAATCACGATGGTTGAATAAGAAATATCTTTCAATGTTAGAGATCGAGGTAGGTATTGCCTCCTACTAAAGAAAGGTAAAGTAATTTTTTAACTATAGAGAGAGAGAGAGCTATTTGTTCTTTTTGGCAGTGTCTCTGTGGTGTATGCAACTATTGCTTTTCTATTCTTTATACTTTCTGTGACGAAAGAGTCTTTCTTTATTATACCTTCAAAGCAAATGATAATCATGCATTTATTTATGATCATTACTTATTACAGTTTAACGATTTTAAGCCCGTAACATGTGTTAAATTGTTAATTTATACAGATAAGATGTTAATTAGAGAAATATAAGACCTTAACACTATAATGGACATATTTCAACGACATGTTGTGAATGATAAATAATATAGAAGGTCCTATTATAGAACCCTGTGGAACACCTAGCGCTTTCGAATATGTGCACAAATGTAATAGACTGGAACTGATGGTTATTAATTTTATATGTTTTTAGCGACATTAGCAATTTGTGAAGCACGTCATTCTGGCGTAAATACAAGTAGAGACAGAAAAAAAAATACACGTGTATAACCAAAAAGCGTACGCATTGAAGGAAAATAGAATTGCAATAGCATTGAATAATAGATTCAAGCGTAATATTGTTCAACGTAGCTACAACATAACAAAAAGATTGGAGATTTGATTATAAATCGGTAAAGGAAAAAAGTCGAGATTTTCAAAATGTTACTAGCAAATGACACCCTAAAACAATTTGAAATAAGTATCTATTTACGAGATGTATAACTTTTTGATACATTGCTACTTCTACTATGTTAAATCAGAATAAATTAGAGCGTAGATGTATGTAGGAAAGCAGTAAAAAAGATAGCACTACATCTGTTTCATGACACTAAACATTTTTAAGTCGGCATCTTATAACTAAAACTTTAACAAATTCCATAGAACCAACTGCCACCAATCTAACGCCACTATCATAATCATTATCTCAATAAAACCGTTTGTTTTCAATATTCAATGAAATTGAAATACATATTTCTTAAAAGCATGTCCATTAACGACCAGAGTTTACTCACGACTTGTGAACTAGATACAGCATAAACTAGTTTACAGATTTATCATACAAAACGTAATAATTGTGCAGTGAATAAGGGTTTGGCAGCCGACGTTGATGTTGATAAATCAGAGTAGATATCTGGTAGTTAAGTTACAAGATAAGGGTACAAACTACAGTAACATTATTTTTTAAAGGAAAATTGTAGGGGATTTAGGCTTCGAAAACAGCTTTATCGTGAAGGTTTACTGGGTGCATGAGCAGAAATAATTATGATGGTTTATGTTTAACTTGCCACCAGGTGTATAGTAGCTCATAAAAAACAAAAATTGTAAATGATCACCAAAATAAAACCCGCATTTTAATGAAATAAATTACAAATAACCAACAACAAGTTTGAACATCTCGCTGTCTATGTAAGCAAAATATAAAATGTTATTATGAACACCAAATTCGAATAATTATTTTAACAATTAAACAGGATAACAAGATGTAAAAGGTTAAGTATCTATAATTTTACGTTAAAATGCTGTTTAAATTTTGGTGATCATTTACTATTTTTGTCTCTTATGTTCTCAAAAATAAGCCGTTATTCATTTAGAATTGCTAATTATTTTATCAAAATATGTAACGTGTACGTAGACTGATGCTAATCAGTTATGATTTGCCAAGTCAAAGCGTTTTAAATGAACCCAAAAGTTAAATCCATGCAAATTGAGAGGTCACGGATCAAAATCATGATTATAATCAAAATAAACTTAAGTTACTTGAAGAGGTTAAGTACTAAAACGTGCATCACTGCGAGCGTTGATCAAATAAATGCTAACGAGCTTTTATTTAAAATGTAACAATTCATGATATATAAAACAATAGTAAATAATTAAAACTAATTGATTTCAGTATCTCATCAGCCAGTTCTTCTTGAACTAATCACCTTCAATATCAGTTTAGCACAATGACTTAAAGTGTTTAAAGATTAATTATATGCCTTGCCTTATATTCCTAATATAATTAATGAATGCATTACCGAACGCATGCATAACTGAAAATAATCATGGCTGCATCTAAACATAGCTCATTTGTTCGCCAAATCGTTTCCAGATTCTTAAACATCGCTTCCTGATGATACTATTCACCTAATCTTTTTCTCTCCCTACGAATAACATTTTGGCCTGCATTGGTTTTCAGATAAAAAAAACTTACATTTGCGAATATAATGATAGCTTGCCGTAAACTTGGGTTCAATCTAGGTGATTGAGAATATTTTGCATGACTTTTCCATCTTATTTATTTATTTATTTAACACTTTTGTACACATAGAACACAGACAATAATAAATAATAGGAAAAAATTGTACAAGGGCACAGCTTATCTCTAATGAAATTTCTTCCAGCAGGCCCGTTATGGGAGAGTTAGAATAGAAGAGATAGGTACAGGTAGACAGTGTAAAAAGAAAGAAGATATAACCAATATATAATCACTAACATAAACTACTTAAATACATATATATAAAATAAATACTATATACATCTATGACAGAGAGGAAAGATAGTGTTCTTTCAACTTGCGTTTAAACACAGCAACAGTCTGGCAGCTCCTCACCTCAGGCGGCAACTTATTCCACAGCCGTACAGCGTGCGCGGTGAAGGAGTAGGAGTAGAAGTCAGTGGAGTGGGAAGGGAATTTAAGAAGGGATTTGAGATGTGTCCTGCAGGACGCATCAGGTGAGCGAAGAAAGGAGAAACGTTCCCGCAGGTAGGGTGGAGATTTAGGATTGAAGAGGATATTAAAAAGAAGACACAAAATGCGAGTGTTCCTGCGAAGACGGATTGGGATCCACTTGAGTTCCTTGCGAAAATGTGAGACATGATCATACTTTTTAAGATTGAAAACAAAACGTATACAAAGATTTTGCAAGCGCTCAAGTTTATTTAAAAGCTCCTCAGTGGCATCCAGATAACAGGCATCTTCCTAGTGAGCAAGCCATGACTAACAACCTTACCTTCCCTTAAGTAACTACAAGACCGGGGGTGCGGGCTTATATCCCCAATTTCTTCTTATCGGGTGAGCTGCAGGTTTTTATCACCTAAAAAGCCCTAGTGTCAGAGTTTTCTCGAAATCCGCCTGTCGGCCTCTCACGTGGAATTGTTACAACGTCTGATTCTGAGTAGCATTCAGTGAAACCGGCTTTGCGTGCCTTTCCAGGCACGGGTTTGAAAGATCGCCAACTTCCAGACTCCGGGCCAGACTTCCAGACCAACGAGACACTCTTCCAATAATTCTTTCGCAATTATTGCATTTGGTAGAACCACCACCTATAGTGATCGGCATTCGGCAGAGAACAAAGAACCGAACAGGACACTAGAATGTTTATTGCCATTGAACTTATTTATTGTGAACGCTCAGTCGTGACTGTCGCTCTTATACTAGTTCTGTATTTTGGTTTCGCTCTCGTTACAATAGTTTCGTCAATATTTCGTGATCTTATATTTTGAGTTCGGTTTACTTTAAGTCATACAATTTTTGTTCAGCAGTTCGACAACTTAACGGGCTCTCTCTGGTCAAGGTACAAGTGAATCATCACCACCTTTCATAACCTGGATTACTTTTTGTTTCTTAAAATCTAAAAAGGCCCGATTTAGGCCCGACCAGTCATGGCAATTCCGCTTACGCCTACTAAACAAAAGACGATACAATAATATTGCAAACATTAGACATACGCTACGATTTAATATCCTAAATCATTTATTTACATTTTGCTCCACTGCCAGACAGTAAACAAATTGCTTATATGTTTTATACTGTCACCATAACTAACAGCAATGATATATATCTGTTTAATATATAGTAAATGTATGCAATAACAATAATAATAATATATAGTAAATGTATGCAATAATATAGTATATTATACGAGTATAAAGAGTGACCTTCATATTGAACTTGGTCGTAAAAAGGGCTCTTTATGCTGGACATAATGACAGACACACATATACTTAATTAGTTGAGTCTGAGTAAAACTTCCGGAGTTGTTGCGTTTTCCTTTCTAAGGGTAATTGCAGACGCGCCACTTTTAGTGTCTTGCGATCTGCATTTCCTCATTTCGTAAAGTTGACTGAGAATATTTATGTACATAAAATCATTTACTTCTGTTAATAAGATTCACAAAATATTTTAACATGTCAATATTTTAAAAACCATATGAAGCCAGACATATAACAATGAAGACTTGAAATGTATCGAAGCTGATATGTAGTCGACCTTTCGAAAACCTTTTATAAGTACATGTGTATTAAAAAAATGTTTTATTGAATTTAATTAAAAAAAAAGATACGCTGAATCTAAATGTAGTAGAGTTTATTGTCAAAATGAGCCATTTAGAATCAGCATTTATAAGTCACAATCGCATAATCACACCTTAAAGTAGCGTGTCTGCGTCAGCCTTTAGCCCTAACAATTGATCAATTAATAATTAATTGAACCGTAAACATATAATTTATGACATTAACTGTAACAGTCGGTTTTATTAAACGACTTCTTGTTTGAATTACAGTAATTAAATGGAGCAAAAAATCATAGCATTGTGTACGTAGCTCGTAGCTACCTCCAAGCTATTTTTATAGTTCATGCTTTCTTTCTCACTTCATTGTTTTATCTAGCGAGATATGTATCTTTACATAAGCTTATTGTGAATAATACATAAGCTTAAAGCCATCATTATGCTGACCGCATCACGTGATCTTTAACCTCGCAGGTTGACCTATGAGATCAATGAAGACCATTTCATATATAAATGGTGCAATTCTTTTTCCGTTCTGTGAACATTGAGACTCGAGAGGCCTAATAATAATCAATCGTATTCCGACCTCGCTTTAGTTAACGATATATATTTCTCAATGTCACTTAATTTCCACACGAAAATAAATTAACATTTAGAGATTACTAACGCCGATCGGAAACAGACAATCGACATAACTTATGTCAGTCAGATAATTAAAATGCTCTTATTATAAAGCTCGTTGAAATACAAATTGTTGGGAGGAATTATAATTATGGTATTTTCTTTGTCCCTTGTTGTAATTGTTCCGTTCGCCAAGTCACAATCTACTGCATTTCATGGAATCTCAGGTTCGGGTGTAACACCTCGGTGCACGGGGAGTACATAAATTCCTTCAACATCAAGTTTTTCCGTAAATACTGAAATAAGTTCCTGATCAAATAGGACCTCTCCAAGATTCACTAGAAGTCATAACGATTAAAATATATAATATTCGGTCTCGACGAAAACTTAACAAAGTTGTATTTAAGCTAATGACACGTTATACCGTCAATCCATATTTAATCAAAAATGATTTATTTGACAAACCACGTCATCATTGTAACGTCTTAATAATTACTCGAGTTTCGGAATGATTTTTATTATTTTTTGTGACTGAATTAGGTCATCAACCCAATATAGTTTATTTTACTTCAATCCGTTTGTTCAAATGCTAGGAAATAAGTCATGTTTAAATATGGAACATTTGTCGATGACGGGTCAGGTTATAATTTGTTTGTTAATCAAAGGTTAAACTTTGGCTTCCCGTCTGAATAACGTAAGAAGTCGTAAGCACGGGTTTTGTCTCTTTTACGTTACGAATTGCATTTAATATAAGGTACCTAAACCCTAACAAAATTTGATTAGACATGATTATACTTTTTTTAATTTTAAAATTTCATACATGCTACTCGAACATAACGCTTTTGGACTAGAAAGGTGTGGACTGATTAGTAGCATAGAACTGCTCCCCACACTCGGATCGGTATTTTCCTTAGCTCCAAACTATCTGTGCACCAAATATAATTTAAATCGGTTCATTAAAAAGCAGAATTATTTTTCATTATTAGTTTTAGGAAATAAGTAAAGATTGAAGTCCAAAGTAGCCAAGAGATGGTACAGTTATTTCAAGAGAACTGTACCTAAAGATAGATCAAGACCACAAGATCGAACTTTACATTGTTTCCCAGCACCAACTGTGACTAACACGGCACACGGCATTTTACACACAAAGATTTTATTCCAGTAGTCGATACTAAAAGCTTGATTCAATTCACAATTCAATAACTACAGTGTTATAGAACACAAAGAAACTGGACCAGCTATAACCTAATGTAAGGTCGGTATTTGAAAGGGCTGTCTGGATTTATGCGTTTAATTTTCGTTGGCACCGAGGACTTTGGGCTTAGATAAAATAGACGACTCATGTTTAAGAGTACGCGCATACTACAAGCTTTTAGTTGGGCGATAGTTTGTTTGGGTTCATTAATCAGTATGTAGATGAATAGTAGTACGTATATAGTACATTACAAAGACAAGGTGTTTAGCCGGCATCAAGCGGACTGAAAACTTTGACTGGAATCAAGATTTTCTTCAAAAATATATTTCTGCCAACCATCGGGTCAACAGATTGTCGGCCGACTGTTTAGTTTGCGTTTGCAGGTACTCTTATGGCACCAAGTAGGCTTTGTTGTGAGTAGCCGCTGTTTTATACGACACAATATGTACTTAGTGCTCTAGTCAAATTTTGTTTAACTACACTCAGTCAAGAAAGTGGTAGGTATACCAGCATAGGTGAGATTCGCTTTTCGAACGCAGCATATAGGGAATCTTGTGACGATCAAATTAATTTCATCACAAGGCAGCAGACCATACTTTGACTATGCCTCCTGGATTCTGGTAACATAACGGCAGAATTTTGCAAATCTCCTTTGTAAATGAGAACTTATAGCAAAGGATATAGGTAAGGCATATCCTAGTCTAGTTTCGGCTTAGAAACGAGTTTATACGTAGCAATACAGGATAACTTACCCAAAATGAAAAATTATTTTAAAAAATATGACTTACAGAAATTTAGGGATGTCATCCTGTCTCGGTAAAACCGAATCTCGTAAATAACTCCAAATACTTGAAATAACACTTAATTTTTTCACACACTTTAAATGTAGTCACCGTTCAATATTTCACGACTATGCTAAAAAGAATAGCGCCTCTAGGTAGCATATAATCAAAAGTTTAAATCTTAAAATTATCGGCGAAAATGTTGCCATTCACGCGCCCCTCTTGCGCATATTACGAGATTCTACTCTTTATGACGAAACGACTAGCCAAACACTTACATAAACAATACCTATGATTCGGTGCTAAAAAGATACATGATGGCAACTACAGGACAATTTTGATACTCGGATAATAGGTACAAATAAGTATATACGTATATTGCAAATGGTTGTTTCTGAGGATATCGATAAATAGCTGAACCTAATGAGATGAAATGTGATGGTTGAAAAGCACATGGTTTGGTTTAGTGCAAAGTATCAAAATAAATATTCTACTACGGTTTCTTAAAAATTCTTTCAAGGATCCGAAAAAAACTGATTGAAATGCAAAGCGTTATGAAACTGTAAACAAATAAAACCACATTCAAGTTAACGAACCATAGACAGACGTATTTTTTTGCACACAGATAAGACGTCATGACGATTAAAATATCACTTAGAAGTACAACACTAGATCCATATAAAATCCTAATTTTTTGACTTTGTGCTCATTTACAGATTATATGCCAAGTTAAGGATTAGGTAGATTAAGAACATTTTCATGAAATGACCAAAAATCACAGTCATATCGTGTGAAATGTAAGATCAATAGTAAGGAGGTTCGCTTTATACGTACCGAGTACTCCGACCTCTTCTTATGATGATACAACTGCGAAAGCGAAACCAAGGTCGCTGCCCGATGTTTTTTTGTTCATTTCTTACGTCTACAACTCGCAATGCAATATGCAAGTTATGTTAATAGCCGCCGTGACATACGGAAATGATCTTCGAAGTTAGGTAACTTTATAAAATATTTTAATCCAATTTTTACCTCGATTTCAATCATCACGTAACTTGTTGACGTGATTAAGTGGTCTGGAATATTTTAATGAATGGAGCTGTTATTTTGTACAGTTATTTTTATCAACTTAGGCGGCTGGTTAACGCTTCTCGTGACAAGAAGGCTGGCTATTATCTCCGACAAAGAATCAGCATGGCGATCCAACGAGGTAATGCTGCCAACCTCTTGTGTATACGCTCCCAGTCGACAGCGATGGGGGTGAAATTTTTTATGCTTTTTAATTTAAGTTTCTTTTTTGTTTTTGCTGGGATAGTTTTTTTTATCTTTATTCTAAATATGTAAATATCTATGTAACAAATGATTCTTCACAGAAAAAAAAATTGGAACAGTGATTTCTGTATCTATTGGTTTATTGTCGAGTAGTAGGAAGATAACAACGCACATTTTCAATGTAAAGAGCCATTTGAAGTGGCATTTAAACCAGTTCTTGCTAGGTTAAAGTATCATGTAGAGATGGTATCTCAAGTGTTTTTCAACTGATACTCACTGCATGTCAATTAAGCTATTGTTATGAGAATGGAAATCCCGGACCATGCTTTTATGCAAATTTTGTAATACAGGAGCAATGACAATAGTATCAAACTATATAACTGTGGCCAATCTATGTATATAACTAAGGTAAATAAGCATTTTCAGCTACATATTTGTGATGTTTTTTATAAAAAGCAATGTTACAATACCATTATTTTCTGCATTGTGTTTTTGCAGAACAGAATATGGTCGGTAACTATAATTTACGATGTTTCACCCAGTTCAGTTTTTTTGTGCAAATAAGTAACTAACACAGTTCATCTACCCTTCATCTACGTTGGTTAAAAACATAACAGTAATATTAGTAAAATCATATTCATATTTAACTATATTACTTACACCTATATTTATTTACTTATGCCTTATAGGTAAACTTACACTTACATTTTATATCCCTAACGAAGTAGAGGTCAAATAAAACAATATTTCGTGTCTGACCTATAAACACAATGCTTTTGAAAGGAGGAATATAAAAGTTCCAATGGTATACGATGATGTAATTCAATTTTGCAGTTGCATTTTTGTATATTCAAAATCATAAAGTTTACTATACTTATTCATTAAACTAACCAATCACGTAGGAGGTTTCCATACCTAATATATGATTTAGGATAAATATGTTATGGACCATGTGATTAATTCGGGCATTATTTATAATGCCCGAGCATTATGAATAATGTCTAGCTTTATCGGGCCAAGTGATTAATAACTATCTTAACTTCATTATTTATCACATTGTACGGGCATTATTATATTGCTACATGATAGTTGGGCAATTTGATAATAAAGCTATATTTTATGCGGTGCGAGGGTGGCAGTTGTTCTAATAAATAAATCCTGTTACTTGCTACATATTAAATGATTATTGTTTTAAATTATATGTTCTATTTTAATGGGAATTATCTAGCCACAAAATTATTAATTGGACAATTGTCATCTAATTTACTAACTCGGCCTCGTTTTTCTTGATCTCATTTTTCTTGGCTCGTTTTTTTTATGGTAGAATTTAATTTGGATTCAAAACATTGTATTAAAAACTGAACTTAGTGACGAAAGCGAATCGCTGCAAAACCGACTCCACGTAGTCTTGTCTGCCCTACCCCTAGAGTGCAATTCAAAACCGCGTAGGCGCGGAGGGGCGAGGCGGCCTGCGAGCCGAGGCGCAGGTAGTTTTAACGCTCGCCGACGCGGCTGAAGCCGAAGCTGCGGTGGTGAGCGTGAAAACCATCTGCGACGATAAGCTCGCATGGGACCGCCGGAGCCCCGCAGCGCCGGAGCCGTGACAGAAGCCATGCTTGCTGCATGTTGCATGCTTACTTCTATGCTCTGTCAATTGATATGGGATGTGTTATATTTAGTTTATTTTAAGTTAAATGTCAATAACAATAAAATAAATGAAATTAAAGATGTTTGTATTACTTTGCCCAAAAGGTCACGGGCAATATGTATAGTGCTCGGTCAATTTGATTGTTTGAATAATTATTATCAAATTGCACTCTCATATTGGGCATTATTCATAATGACCGGGCATTATGTATACTGCCCAATTTATCACTTGGTCCATAACAAATATAATCTATACTAATATTATAAAGAGGAAAACTTTGTTTGTTTGTTTGGTTGTAATGAATAGGCTCAAAAACTACTGGACAGTTTTTAAAAATTCTTTCACCATTCGAAAGCTACATTATCCACGAGTAACATAGGCTATATTTTATCCCGGTACGGGCAGTAGTTACCACGGGACGCGGGTGAAACCGCGGGAAAACGGCTAGTATGATGTATTAATAGGATGACATGATTTCAATCATAAAAAAAGCAGAAACGATAATGTACGCGACAGAACCTACTTATGAAAACTTTCAATAACAATAAATAAAATGCATTATAATAAAGCACTTCCTTAAACTACTGGAGCGTTGAATATATGAATTTAATATAAGGAAAAAGTTGAAACATGCATGTATTATCGAATACAAAAGTGAAAGGAATAAGGCAGTCAAAATTTAAGTCTTATGCACGAATACCACTTGTAGGTACTTTCAAAAGGAGTGAAGAGACTGCAATTTGGATGTTAATTCAATGTTACTATTTACTGAGGTTGCTCCCATATCTGATAGTAATTATGAATTTTGCGGGTCAGACATTGAACTTAGAATTTAAATAAATTCACGATTATGATTGACTCCATATCAAAGTTTCTCTGGACGCAAACGAGCATTTTTTGTACATAATGCATCTTAGTATTACCATTGGTCATTAAATTCTGTAACAATAGTGTGATGTTGCAATATCAATTACGTACAATTCTCTATTGTTCTACACCTTGACATTGTAACGTATCGTAAACTAAGATTATCTTTATTATTACATCAGATCACGTTTTGCACAAAAATGGATGATAATGTTCCTTATTACGTCTTGTAAGGAAACTTGGACTGGTCGTGAAATAAGTAGGCCCAATTTTTTATGAGATCAAAGTCTATAGGACAAGTGCAAATCTACGATGTTAAGAAAGTTTTGATTTAAAAAAAAAGTATAAAGTGATTTAACTGGTTTTAAAGGTTTAAGTGGAACAAAGAAATATGAGGTGGATACGGAGTTCAGACTCAGAAATGTGACTGACGGGATAAAACTTGAAGATAAGGAAAATGACAATGATACTTTTTGCACACATCCAACAGAAGAAATTAAAAAGCCTCTGCAACAAGATCGACTAACAGAAATAGACTTCTAATTTAAACATGTTCCTACTCGATAACAAGGAAATAAATGTAAGCCTGAAGGCGACAATGGTAAGCATTGTGCACCAGTAGACTGTCCATTGTATGTATGGCATTGGCGACCGGTTAAACGATCGAAGGTCTATGACTTAGATAAGTGAAACGTGTTAGCTGTAGATTGGTACTCCAATTACTTTGACCTATACACACTTTGTCAAGTGTGGCGTGTCTAATGGTATGAGATTGTATTCAGCTGCTATTTGTACTACGGAGGTTCTGATTTGAAATACAAATATGAACCAAGCTGATGTTTTAGTTCCATTCTATCATCGTGCTGAAGACAATATGGGTTATCTATTTATAATAAATCGATGGTATCACAATTGTAGCAGATATTTTTTTCAGCCAAGAGTGTACTTTCAAAGGATTTAGAATTGTCTTCAGATCTGCGTAATCAAATCAAATGTTGATTAATTACTGACGACGGACATCTGGGTGTTTAACAGCCGTGATCATCAAACGGACGACGTTTGTTGATTGTTTGTCAATTGCTTGACTATTGACAATATAAAACCGCAAGGATTTCCTATATCAACGAATAAACAAAAACGAGAGACAAATCAAGGTGGAGGATTCTACCTACAAGAAGGCCAAAGATCAGTATTATAATAGGGGTTATATTTAAAATTCTTACCTGGATCAGGATCGTCGTAATAATCCTCGTCATAGTCAAGAACTGCGTGTAACTGCGTTTTACCACCAGATCCTCCATTCTGTTCCACTTTAGTAAAACCTCTAGGTCTTTCCGGAGGATTCACAGGTGCATTTTGACTACCAGGAGTCTTGCTTCCTTGGTTATTAGGCGGCCTAGGTGGGCTATCTGTACTACTAGGCGGTCTGTTAAAATTGAAGTTATTCACATTTTGACTCGGATACTCATCGACTCTTCGACTAGATGAAGGGTTTGGCTTTGTTGCCGGCGGGTAAGGAGCGTCCGCGTACCCAGGGCTGTAACCTGGACCAGGCGGACCCTGGTTCACTCTCTTTTGTTCATAATCATAGTCACCAGTAGGATCATGAACGTACTGCCCCGTGTTATCGTACTGTCCAGAATCGTAAGGTGATTTCACTTCCTTAACGCGCTGGTTTTCTATCTGTACATTAAGTCTTGGGTTTTGTGGGTAAACCTGCGTATGTAGTTGTGAAGCGTAAGGGTTTTGTTGAGCCTCATTTGGGTAATGCGCGTACTGGTTAGCCGGTGGCAAGTACGCTGTGCCGGCACGTTTTCTCACTTTAGGCCTGCGTTGATTTGGTTGTGTGAAGGGTTCATTTTCTTGGGGTTGTGCGGGACGTGTATCGTCTTGGTATTCGGCGGGGGAATAGAGCAAGTCGTCGAGGTCGACTCGGAGCGGTGTCGCAGAGGTGGGCACGAACGCCGGCGTGGCCGCGCCGACGCCTGCGATCGAGAAGTTTGCCAACGCCATTGCCTACACACACGGCATTGACGCGAAATGTCAACTCACTAAGTCAACAGCCCCGTAGCTGTTACTAACGCACTCGCATGTCGAGAGCAGTTTGTTCGCTAACACCAGCGTCTACTCATTGTAGAACGGAACACAATGCACTGTCACACTCACTGCGGTCACTCCTTTCTGTCCACCGTTTATCTGTAACAAGACGATAAAGATCATTATGTAAATGTTAGATATAATACGGAAACAACACTTTTGGTTATTTATTTTCATTGTGTTTATAGAACTGATGATGATGATGATGATGATGTCCTCCTAGCCGATTATCGGCTACGGCGGCTGTTCTCATGTAAGGAGATTAGCCAACTACGCAGGACATATTATAGTGCACGAGTATTTGCGCAGACACAGGTGCACTCACTATTCCTTAACTCTCATAGCCCGATGGGACGGTAATCCGACACGACCGCAGACCGAGAGATCAGGCGCAGGACCGACATTTACGTGCTCTCCGATGCACGGGTGTATCAATCACCAGCTTCCAGGCTCCGGGCTGCTTTGTGAAAGTCTTCTAAAACCCACAAAGCGATTTCAGCCCGACTCGGGAATCGAACCCGAGACCTCGTGCTCAGCAGCCACACTTGTGACAGCTAGACCAACGAGGCAGTTACAGAACTAATGCGCTGACGGAAGAGCTTTTTGCTTGAGCGCTGTAAAGCACACAATACAGCAAGAACAACAATTAATTTTCAAAATTTAACCAAGCAATAAACAATGAAACCGTATGTCGAAACTGAACTATATATCGTGCATTGTAAAATTTTATAGCTGGATTTCCCCTCAAGTTTCGTGATATCCTTGCCACTTTACAAATGTCATCGATTTGAAAGGCGAATCGTGATTCCATTTGATGGAGATGATTTTGGAATTGAAATAGGGGAAAACCAGACATGATCTTTGAAATAATGCAGCAATTATAATTATTTTTATGTAAATTATATTGCTATCGTAACGTCCTATGAAAGAATCTGGCTATACGCGTAAACATAGGTATAGTTATCGGCACGAAGCTTGAGCTCTGATCTACATCTGCGCTGAAGTAATTTATTGGGTCCCTTTTGTGGTATGGAGTGAGGCGCAGGAGCGGGCTAAAGCGGTGATTGGCCCGCAGCGCATCGCGTCATAGCCGTCACTCGGGATTGGTTCTTTGTTAATAAATCACTTCTGCGCAGATGTAGGTCAGAGTTCAAGATTCGTGCCGATAACTATAGGATAAGCATAAACTTAGGTCACAAATTATTTCAACAGGTGAAATTGTAGATTAACTTCGGTCACACACTTTTGACTGGCGAAATATTATTACCATATTAATAATTCCCAAAATAGAATTTGCCACGTAAATGTTTTGACCATGTAACCAAATTATTTGTGGGAACAGAATAACGCAACTTTAAGCACACTGATTTATGAGAATTAAAGTGTCCCTTCACTTAACATTTGTAGGGACTGTACATAGAACATCATTTGTTTTTAATATTACCTCTTTTGGAACAAAAGATTTGACAGTGTAGTCAATTGTTACAATTGCAACAATTGTTAACATATTTTTTTTAATAAATGTCAAAGTCCGATAGCCTCTTCAGGAATGTGAGAGGAAGTTTGGAAAAACCCCTTAGGTATATCTTTATATCATAGTGGATTTGTAAATACTTTTGTATTTTGTTTTGTTAGCCAGCATTCTTACATTAATTTGTGCATATTTGATGACCATGCTCCGTCTAGACGCGGAAGCATGGCATAATTTATTAGACCATAGATTATAGGTGATCCTGATTGGTGATTGGGTAATTCCATTTTGAATATCTTAGTAGCAGTACCAAGTCCTCATTTTGCTAAGTCAAAAAGATCATTCATGAAAAAAAAAATGGTGTGCCCTAACTATTTTTTTTCGGGAATAAAAGCGTTTGGTTACGTCACTTACCTACATCAAAAAACTCAAACGTCACTACTTTAAGTCATACTTAAAAGTATATCAGTATCAATTTAGGTGAGTGTATCAGACATACAATTATGTTTTAGTAGCGCTTAAAATTACGTAGCGTTTCACTATTCAGCCGTCTGAGCTTTTGAAACTCGAAATAATTGAATCAAAGTCGTGATTTGAAATATATCCTGTACTGCATTTTGTTATATTGAAATACAATAAAATGCCTAGTCAGCACAAAAGAATGCTGTTATAATAAAGCACATATAAGGCGAGGTAGATGACTCAGTTCATTATGGAATTGTAAATTTGGTTAATAAAGGCTATATTTTATTTTATTCTGTCTCGGTATGCTAGGTGCAAAGAAGCAAGATTATTTGGCGAATGTCCGATGAAGTCTGAGAATTATAAAATTGTGTGTGATCTTTGGACTTTTGAAACCAGTCGAATTATTTTTTTTTATGTGCAAATGATTGCAAAAAGTGGCGACCCTTGGGGGATGCCTTTATCTGCTTTTATGTGGTCTTTCGGATGAACGATGACGGCGATAGATTTCATGTTATTGGCTAAATTGAAGAAATCTGGCAGTTTACTACTTAATTTGTCAGTTTTTACAGTGTTTTAGGAATTTCGATAAAATAATGATTCGTTGAATGCTAAAATTTATAGGTTATATAACCCAATCTTTCAATTCTAGACATTTTGGCAAAATAACCTTTTTTGCATAACTTTAAACCATGGTATCTTTCCATTATTCATTTCGCCAATTCTTTAATTCAAAATAAATATTGTATTAATAATTGTAATACCCACGTAATAATATGCATACCAACATATGCGCATAGAAATTAAGATATTCAAAAATATGTATCTAGTTTACTCGTGTAGAACATTTCGATTGATTTATATTTTATATTGGTTAATTTGCGTCCACCTAACAACGTTTAAGACATTAAATTGATTTCGTTAGTCGGTTAACTATCAATTATGTTAAAACATTAGGCGCGAACATTATGAAGAAATTGATTTCTCACGCTTAATGGACTTGCATTATAATTACTATTTTATTCGTATCTAGGACTTTTTAATACTTAGTAGTTCTCGCCAAACTATTTGTCGTCATAAAATATTGCGCAAATGTTTTGCGAAAAGTGTGATGCATTGCCTAATTTTACCATAAAAAATATGGTTATGTTAAGAATTATTTTGGGTTAGCTAATTATTCGTTCGTAAGAATATCAATAGAATTAATTGTTTCTCTTTTTCAATAGTTGAAGAAGAAGATAGGGAAAGTGGACCCCGTTACAAGATGAGGTTAAAGCTAAAAAGAAGAAGGAGAATTATAAAATACTTCGATGATAGTATGTTTATCGCAAAATTATTATGAATCAAATATTTAAAATCTAGTGCAGATGTTGGCGTGGTATTAGCAGGACCTTGGCACAGTAGCACACGTGTTGTCAAGAAAATGTTAAGCAGCGGCAAATACCTAAAGGTTGTTTATATAAATTATTTTATCAGATTGATTGAGAGACTGTCAGATGTCAAGTCGGCTTGTAAATAGATGGGGGACTAGGAAAAATTATTTTCAGCTATAACAAAACTTTACCGTAACGACAAAAGTTTGAAATATAATCACTATTAACATTGTCTAGTAGCTTCCCCTTTTCATCTCCCTTGTGTGTGTGCATGGCCCGTGCATACACAACAGACTTTGTTGCTTTTTTTGTGAGTGTGTGTTCTCTTGATGATTCACGTCTGCCTGACTTTTCGTGACGGCCACATATTGAATGGTTTTAAGTTAAATGTCTGGTCTTATCTTATGTGGAGTCAGAAAAAGCTTTAGCACACTTTTAGGTAAAGCTTTGTGCTCGCTTCTCTAGTGGTACCTATTCAGTTTAGGTTTAATTAGAACCTGGCCCCTTAATAGTAAAAAAACGGGACAATATGTGCATCGACGATGAAGAAGTTAGACTTTTAGCAATCCCCAGTGGGGCCAAAGCCTGCCAGAGTTGCGGAATCATTCGAAAGAGTTACCGTAGCCCTGGTACATAGACGGATGAGAAGAAACATGGTGGGTTTTAGTCAGTAAGTGCCTGAAACTCACAGCGTTGGGGGGTAATTTAATGATTTCCCATAAAAAAGGCTTCTTAAAATATCTTCAGCTGAAGTTCTAAAAATAGCAAATCGTGACACAAAGTACTTGACATTTTTGAGCATTACAAGCTTAGTTACGAATTTTGAAGTTCGGCAGACTAGGTGTGCACAAATTTGGTATGACCCCGTGAACGCACGTCTGACACTAACTACTATCGCCGAAGAACATCTAGATCACGCTTGCGTCTGCGCAGGGACCGTGGGAAACGACATCTGAGCATTATGGGAAAGGTTGTTTCAATTGTACTAATTGACTTGATGAGAAATTGTTATATAACGTGCGGAGAATAGGTAAGGGGGTCGTGCGTAGTATGAATTTATGGATTATTAGTTGTATTGTACTTGTAATCTTAACTACTAACATGTCTTAATGTACGTATCAAGCTCTCTAAGTAAATGTCTTAATAGCTGTGTTTTCCGGATTGGTCTAGCCAGTTATGCATTGTTATTTTTTTATTCTCTTTAGCTCCCAGCTTTCTGTGTTAGATGAGAGCCTCCACTGAATTAGCACACACACACACAAAATGAAACAGTCAATATTTATGCAATATTTCTCACTATATACGCAATTATAAAATATTCTACAATTTCTGAACAGATAATCTTATGGGATAGGTCAAGCACCCCGCGCCAATGTCAACAAGATTTTTTTTTGTGTCATTAAAAAGCAATTAGGTACTAAGTATGTTAACTGTGTACCTATTTACATAAAGCAATGTAATTTGATGCGACAATAGACTAATAACTGTCTGAATAGGTTATCTATTAACAAAGAGTTTTATTACTAGAAGGCTCCTAATTGGTTGGTCCCAATTTGTCGCTCGGAAAATATGGCTTTTATTAGCTCCTTTTGAAAATATACACGGTGATTTCTTATTATGTGGGGATATATTGATGTATAAGTATTTAAATGTTATTGCATATTTTAACACATACAAAGTTTTATTACAAGTTTTTAAAGCTTCCAGTTTTATGAGGACACAGTTACTAATAGATTAGATTTAGCTAAAGAAAATAATAAAATCCATAGCTTCTCTTACCGTGATAGAAAAGAAGACTACTAGCAGCCACAGACTGCAATCTATAAGTCGGCCGATAGACAGTTTAGGCTCAGAAATCACAATAAAGATGAATGGAAGTACGCACATTACAAAAATCCGGTACTTAGCTGTAATTAGACCGACTGAAAACTTCGAACGGAATCAAGATCAGATTAAAAAAATTTAAACCATCGCGTCAACTATCGTTCGACTGTTAAGTCATGGTTAAGTCTGAATTGTGTGGGTACTCTAATAATGACCAATAAATACCAAAAAGCAATTAATTACCTTCGCAATAAAAGTGACATAAAACAAAACAGCGCGTTAAAACAATGACGCAACGTTACAGATTAAAATAATATAGAGCACTTCCTGAACAACTGGTTAAGTGTCTGGTCGCTTATAGATTTATTCACGTAGGTACACTTCAAGACAATAGGAGGAAACAGTGTGGCGAATTCGCCTTGGGGTGTGTCGAATCGGGCACGATCAGACTTGGATCCTCTGACTTGCATTGTAGCTTGGACCTATTTTTTACCCTGTGTTAATTTAATTATTTGTGGAAAACTTTTAGTCATTGTACTTGTAGGGAGGTAAAGATTGCAATGTGTGTTAATGTATGTCAGTCATCAGAGCAATCATCAAATCAAAGGTCAATGGCAGATGATAAGACCTCTATAGAGTTTGGTGGAAATTCTAGGGGTACCTCAGTTTTTCGTGGGGGAAATTGGAATGCTCTTGTCTAGGTAAGATGTTAACAATGATATGACTTGAAATGTTTGGAAAGCCACCAATTGACGTCTTACTACTCTTGAGTACCTATAGACGTCAACGAGTTTTTAAAAGAGTCAAGTACTTTATCTCCTCATAGACAAATCTACATGTGAATGAAGTACCAGTAGTTGCAAATACTGTCGCAAATACTCAAGTAGTCTGTACCAGAAAAAAAATCATCCGACTGTTACATATTCAGGGTCAGCTTGCATTCCATTGGTCTGTTCGAATTATGGCAGCAAGGTCGCAGATTGTTACTGACTTAGAATTATCGTATTATCGTAAACACATGGTTTTATACCGTCTGGTAGGGCAGCCTAACCTATAGACTAACTTCTTTACATTAAACTATTGTCTAAACTCAATCTCCTATCGCAAAACAAGAGGTAGATCAGTAGTTGCAATCCGCAGTTACTGATCAACCGAAGAAAAGAGTTCACGTTTATCGCAGAATTTATTGAAACGAAGTTCGTCAGTAATAAACGTATGCGTCGCGTTTGGCGAATCCTGTATTAAAGTTCCCGTATTTAATGCACTATTTAAGTATTAGAAACTTTTCATAATACTAAAATTACCTGAGATTATGGCATTGCATTTAGTACCAGAGTATTTGTTAGTTTGTTAACTACGTTTTAAGATTCCCAGTAACCTGATACCCTATAAGTTTTAGGTACGTTATTTCTACTTCATTCATGCATTAGGTGAATAAGCTTTACCTAAAAGTCTGTCGGCCCACGCATCTATTATCTTGATATGCGAAAATACGTGGTCCCTATGCATCTGACTCACGATCATCATGTCTGCGTTTGATAAGGACCTCATCTGCGCTTAGGTTATAGCTCAACGTTAACTACCACAGTGTAAAGCTACTTTTTTTGTCAATAAACTTTTTTTTATCTGCTCTTCACCTACCAACGTTGGCCCAAGCATTTGTAATGTTTGGTGATTTGGTAAACGTTGGTAGATGAGAGATGACTTTGATAATGATCTTTGACTTCTACTGTATTGATAAAAACGGAATTAGTTTATTTATTTTTTGAAAATCAATGTTTAAACCTCTACAAAGTACGGTTAAATAGCTTCTTTCGTTAGACAAAAAGACTTTACATGGGAGGCCAAATAAATTCAATTGCATTCCTATATCGTCTATAGTTACTTAGCGTTTTTTTAGCTTAGCCTTTCAAACGGGGAAGTATAAGTATTGTTACTGACGTGACAACTAATTGAAGTTGCTATCAAGTATTAATTGCGTATCCTCTGTTCAAAGCGCTTATGTAATCACCAGTAAAGGTTGTCAACGGACCTAATATATTTAAATTAAATACTCTGTGTTGACAGCTAACACTGACATTTAAAGTCAATATCTGAGTAAGCAAGTGAAGATGGCACTACTTAACGTACTTGTTATATGAAGGATACGAATTCAAAGCGATTTATTTGTATTTCTTTTAAAACTGAGTTTCAATACATTTTGTAGTACTTTTTTTTTATTTCAGATATGCGTGGGCTACGTGTAAAAATAACATTTTAAAATAGATGCGGCAGTTCAAACGAATATGATACTCCTTAAATAGCGGTATTGATAAATACTAATTTAATACACGTTACCTTGTGTTCAACATTTTGCTCATTCAAATGTATTGCAAAATAGATGAAATCCTTGCCATTATCTAGATCTATATCAAATACAGATAGCATTTTTCGATAAAACATAAAGAATCATCAAAAATCTTATACGAGATTTATATCAAGATATAAATAAAAATGTCTGCCCACGCTTGCCGATTTCAATTTTTTTATGAGATATATCTTTATAATTTGGTCTGTCTTTACATAAGTGGAAGAGTTTGTGAATAAGTTTATCTCTATGGCTTAAAAGGTTAGCTACTTAAATATTAAATAATTTAAATTGTATCAAAACTGTGGATTGTTGCATTTTTAGCATTCGTTGTTAACATAAGCAGCTGCATATAAAAAATATCTGTTTACTAATTTATTATTATTTTTGGATTTTACATAGGATAGTAACTTGATCATATTAGAATAAAAACAAAAGAAGTAACATATCAATCCTTTGGGCATTTTTTTTGAAACTGACTGCACAACACCAAGGAGTTTGGTGTCCAAAGCAATTTAATAAACCAGAATAATTATTACCCAAAAGTAAACAAGGAATATAGAAGCGTGACATTCGTGACAATCTTCTGACTTTTATTTAGCTCCATTTATCTTTCATGGACCTTCCCTTTCATAAAAGTCAGTCGTCAAAAAGGCCAAGGTATCTCGCGTCGTTCGTTCAACTTTACTCAGAAATCTGTAGTCTCGCTTATTGTACAATAAGATTGAAGTTTGCTTACATTGAAGTTTATTTACAGAAGAAGGTACAGTGAATGAAAATAAAGTACTTAGTCCGTCTTTTCGATAACCCAAAAATAATGAAGACGTTTTTTAGGGTAAAACGGGACCCAATTGTTTTCGCTTCTCTGTCCGTCCGTCCGTCCGTCCGTCACCAGGCTGTATCTCATGAACCGTGATAGTTAGAGAGCTGAAATTTTCATAGGTGGTGTATTTTTGTTGCCGCTTTAACAACAAATACTGAAAACTAGAATTAAATAAATATTTTGGGGGCTCCTATACAACAAACGTGATTTTATTGTCCGTTTTATAAATAATGGTTCGGTAAAACCCTACGTGCGCGAGTCCGACTCGCACTTGGCCAGTTTTTTTCTTTTCTCTCATGAACGAATAACACGAACGAAAATTTTGATAAATGCTTAAAATGATTTCGAACTCGACTTTTTTTTTGTATGGAAGCTTTGCAGCAGAGTTTTCTTTCCAATAAAATCCTTAAACACATTTACGTTATTTACTGACACCCACTGAAACATACATTGGTATGTTTATTATACATACAAATATTTTCAAAAGAACTTGAGACCTACAAAGTTCACGTTCAGATATAGATCTAAAATAAAAACATGCGATTGCTGTCATCTCTTTACCTTCCGCAAACTGTCAGACATTGGGCATTTATCGTCTGATTTATCGGCAGATACGGCGTGTCATACGATTCAATTTACATACATATCATATGCAATGCCGATTGATATGACATATTTATGCTAATGACTGGTCATGTAGATAAGAGCCCTTAGATATTGCATGTTTTCCTTTGGATTTATGTCTTTTAGTACAAAAGTAAGTAAATAAATAATTTGATAGATACCTCCGTGAGAATGAGATCTGGTTGTTTTTGTGCTATTATTTTCATTAAAATAAAATTAAAAAAAAGAGGATAACTCTAGCATGGAAGAAATACTGGAGCATGAGGAAAATAATGAAAAACAGCACAGTGAATCTAAACAGTGAAATATATGAAGCAACAATACTACATTATTTTCATTAAGTACTTTCAATTTCAAGCCGAAGATGGTAGTCAATTTATAAATTCAGACCAGACAGACAGAATTGTGTTGCTGGGGAGTTTGTTCCACCACTTTAAAACGGAACCCAATTGTTTTCGCTCCTCTGTCCATCCGTCCGTCCGTACGTCCGTCCGTCTGTCACCAGGCTGTATCTCATGAACCGTGATAGTTAAAATGCTGAAATTTTCACAGATGATGTATTATTGTTGCCGCTATAACAACAAATACCGAAACTAGAGCTAAATAAATATTTTGGGGGCTCCCATACAACAAACGTGATTTCTTTGTCCGTTTTATAATTGGTACGGAACCCGTCGTGCAAAACATGTGAAATTTTGCAACAATTACCGAAAAAAAACCCTATTTATGGTCGGATGCATAGGGCGTGCAATCTACATCATTAACAGTTATCATGTAGGTTAGTGAATGGGCCACTTTAGCAAGGAGGCTAAGATCCGAGATGGCCCGATTCAATCAATCAACGTTGCGCCACTTTTAATGGTTTTTGTTAATTCGTGTGCAATAAGTAGCTTACTGCTACTATTTATACTACTGTTCACGAGTCGTGATATCGTCGTAAATCAGGATGACATGACGATTGAATTCATAGTATTTGATTCTGTGCTAATTTGAGGAATGAAGATAGCGATGAGACATAATGTTAATTAATAGCCTAATGACGATTACTTGAAAAAAAAGCAAATGAAAAGAATAGGATGATAAAAGTTCGTTATTTAAAGAAGGCAAAAGAGTGTCCCCCAAAACGAATGCTAATTACCACTTGGAAGAATCTCTCAAGGAACACAATTCCATCTGCGTAGTCAAATATGCCTAATATAAATTCTTTTGTAACTTGGAATGAATGAATTTTAATTTGTAGCGCAGAAGAAAATATCAGACTCTCTTCACAAATAAAAAAAATGCTTTATCCAATCTTTTGTTTTCGAATTGTTACTAGATTGCTAAAAGCATTCGGTACGAAACGAACGCATAAATACTTTTTGGACGTCAGTAAAAAAAAACACGTCGCCATGCCAGTGAGTTCATGGCAACATGTCATATCTCTTGTATCAATAACGACCACATTACGATTACGATTTAATCACTATTATTTGAATCTAATCAACATATGTCCACAGGCTGTATCGTAAGTACTTGTAAATCAAACAGCCTATGTCACACAGTGGGCGTTTTTTATTCCAACCAGGAAATAATACATATATTTTTTTCTTATCACCAACATTAAATCGAAAGTCCGTAAGCAATTAAAACTTGTTTTAATGAGTGAGAATTACAATATAGACTTACATAGGTATATGCATACATCATTATTATTTATTCCGGGTTTACAGCCTTGTAAAGGTGATATGATTGTGGTTTTCTTGGAAATTGTAAAGGAAAAGTATTTTTTTTTTATTAGTAAATGTTCTTACGTTCTAGGTACTTTATAGACCGTAAACATTATAAAAAAATGGAATAAGTGAGGTAATTAATTTAATATTATAAATGCACATGCAATTTTAAGGACACTGCTTTAAATAAATTACAGTAAAAACGAGCAAATATAATTTTGTTGGCTAAACAGACTCTAATAGAATAACTAAAAAAATAATTACATACTTGTAGCGTACAATACCTAAAACGCAAAAAATAATTGACACTGTCTATTTTTGTAGTGTCACATTTTGTATACCTACCTACTTATTTATCACTAAAAACCATTTTAGTATGATAATAAAAATATCTGACCTGCATCTGATTTTGATTAATTGTGTTCCTCTATTTGTGTAAATAGAAAATATTTATATTAATTCTCTTTATTAAACTTCCATGTCCTGAAGGAATATTTTATCAGAACCTGAATAATCTATACCTAACCACTGTGCAGGGACTCTTCCTTTATCTTCGCTTTTCTCAATCTTTGACCTATTCAACTGTATTAAAGAACAAATTATAAACAAACAAAACTAGTCAATTCATAAAAAAAAGCTTTGCATAGTCCAATGTAATGTGATTTTACAATCAATAATATCAATCAAATAAAAGTTGAATGTATTTGAAATATACTAAACATAACGTAATAAAGGCTATATTTTATCGAGGTACGGGCAGTGGTTCCCACGGGACGCGGGTGAAACCGCGGGTAAACTGCTAGTTTTAATATAAATTTAAAATAATCCAAGCTAACTTACAGCTGTAATTTTAATTCCATGCATGATGCAACATTAAAATAAAAAACTTGAATGAAATTTGTTTCAAAATGCAGACGCTTTTAGAAAGAAGTCCAATAAAAATTATGCAAGGAATATTTTAGCTATCAAGTAAAAACAACTTTTTCCATTTATTTTTTTACATATTATCCAATAATGGTAGAATATGTAGTTGCGTTATGTCATTAGTTAACTTTGTAACCAATACCCGAAGTCGCGTTTGCGTAAATATTGGCGACAGAGCCTCAAGGCTGTTCCAATTAAGCTATGGTCTGGCTAAAAATAAAATTCCTAAAATAATCATTACACGAACACAAATAATAGCGATCGACTCATTACGTTAGTAATGGCAATGATATTCGCTAATCAAAATACTTTTTTATACACAAACTTTTGCACACGCCTGTACTGCTAAATATTTTCTACGACTTACATTCAAATGACAACAATTTCTCATAGCCAAGTACATTCATGAGCAAAAGTTAATACACATATAATGTCATTAATTTAGACATTACGTATGTTGAGTAACCGCGTCGTTTTGTTATGAAATCAAGCGAATAAGATTCAAAAATGGATGCGACCAATTTTGTACTTTATCACAAACGCTTTAAAGCTCATTGAAAGTTAAATTTTTGAAGGATTTCCTTGAAACTTAGAACAGAATTTAAAGCAATTGATTTATGTACAAGTGGCACTACTACATATTTTGCATTTGTTTAAATTAAAGCATGAACACGCGGTATGACTGACAATAAAATTATTCATAGACTGTGTTACGAAATAAAAATATGAAGTACACAATATTAACTGATAATACAGTTTGATAAGCTTTACCTTAAAAGTCCAACGCCTGGGAAAGATCACGGAAAAACAAAAGACAACCAGTCCACTTTTAAACTGTCACGTTCGATTTTCCAAATTCGAAACACACTTTGACAGGTGAAGTTTTGGCGGGTGTTGTGCAAGATGGCGGTGGCGTCAGACGTGCGCACGCGCGGGCGATCTCGCGGGCACTGATCGGACCTCCTTTCCTTTTACTTCGAGACCTCTGTATTGACACTGGTCAGTAGAATAGATCAGCAGTAACTTCCGATGATGTATGCATGTTCCGGTTGGGATTTGTGATTAGTCGCGATACATTTGTAATAGGATATGGAAATAGGTGATTGAGAAAAGCCCCCATTTTTTAAGGATTTATGCGGTTTGTTACGGATATTGGTCACTATTGCTCTGTGTGTTTTATGAAAGTCTGACAAAAGGAGAGGAGTCGTAGTAAAGAGGATGGTGATGCAAGTTTTTTTTAAATGCACTTTAAAAGGCTGGTTTATGAAGGCTAGTATGGACAAGAAGATACAATTTTCTTTTCTATGTTATTAAAGCTAAGATATATGTATGACATAATTTATTTTAAAAAATAATGAATCTATTATTATGTCACACATACATTTTCTAAGGAAAGACATCAACGAAATGAAAAAAGTCTATTTTATAAATGAATGAAAGATACGTACATCCGAATTGATAACCTCTTCCTTTTTGGAAACCGGTAAAATGTAACACAATCCTTAAACAAATATGATTTCGTACACAATAAATAACTTAACGTTATATAAGTAACATCAAAAGTTGAATACATTTTATCCAATTTTATAACGTTTATCAAATGCAGAAACTAATATTATCTTAAGACAGACTATTATGAGTCATTTATGTCTTTAAAGCATATTAGACGCGACGTTTTATTGCTAATGAGAGTTAATTGAGTTTCCGTGCATGTTATGGTATAATAGTTACTTTTATATTGCAAATATTCTAAGCAGAAGTCCCAAGCCGCATAATCGGGTAAGTCGCAGGTACCCGATCCCCGAAGTTTCCATCCGGCATCCCAATAGGAGGGACCAGATCTAGACACACGGCAGTGTGTCCGCCAAGTTCGAGCAAAAAAAAGCGGCACACCGGCCGTGGGTTATATTACACGAACCATTTCAGGCCAAATTCTACCCCCCTATAACTCAAAATCTATTTTATTTACGCATATCAAATTTCTAGTATCTGTTGAGACCCCCTCACTTATCTAAAATACAAAATTTCATTAATATATCTTTTGTAGGTCTTGAGATATTGACGTCAGAAAATCGTTATTTTTACTATACACTCACTGACTGACTGACTGACTCACTCATCAAAAACCTAGACCACTTCCAATGGTCGTATTGACTTGAAATTCGGCATGGAGGTAGGTCTTTATGGCAAGGTAGAGGGAAAAATCTGAAAATGGCCAAGTGTGAGTCAGTTTCGAAATAATGAAGGTGTTTTATACCTGGTGTAAAATACCCCTAAGGAACTAAAACGAACTAAATTTATCTATATTTATATGATATATCTTCGAATGGTCGTACCGATCTGAAATTCGTTACAAAGGTTTGTATTTAATCAAAGTAAAGTAAAATCTGAAAACGGCCAAGTGTGAGTCACTTTCGAAAATAACGAATGTGTAACTTTGATCCACGAACATAATATATGATAACATGTCATGTCAGTCAGTTGGTAAATCTATTCCATTTAGTTAATTTAGTTCATTTCTTTGTAAGAAGCATAGTGCATATTCAAAAATCTGAAAGATAGTATAAATGAGACATTTCCTTAACTAACTTAATCATAAGAAAAAAATAAAATAAACAACCTTACAAAAATAAATGAAATCCCACCCAAAACAAAAATGTGAAAGGTTGCCAAGTTCGATAATATGGGAATGCTTCGCCTATAAAAGAGGTGAGATCTGAATAAGTAGGTACCAAGTTCCATACAAATACCTCAGTTAAAAATAGTTACTTTTTAATGATGTTACTTGGCAAGTTTTAATAGAAAATTATATACTTAATTCATTGCGTTTAGTAGGTTTATAACAAGGTGTGTGAAAACTTGCCAAGAACCATCATTAAAAAGTAACTATTTTTAACTGAGGTATTTGTATGGAACTTGGTACCTACTTATTCAGATCTCACCTCTTTTATAGGCGAAGCATTCCCATATTATCGAACTTGGCAACCTTTCACATTTTTGTTTTGGGTGGGATTTATTTTATATACAAAGATAATCAAAGTGGGTTTCGCGATATTTTAAAGCAATTCATAAATGCATTATAATATATTTTTTTTATTTCGGTTAGGTACATTGATTTTACCTAACCTATTTACAGTACAATATTCGCATTTAGAATGACTTCAATAATCAGGATTATAAATTAGGTATGGAAATGACGTGAACCTTCTGTTCTTGGCGCTCTATGGTCTCTGGAGAATCGTTTTTGCCAATTATATTTAATTATAATATGTAATGGCAAAATAAAAATAGGAATGTAAAAACTGCTCTCCTTATTTCCAAATACAAATGTATTAATCTTGTGACACTTTTCTTGAAAAATTTCTAAAAAATTCGGTTCTCCTGGCTATGTCAAATAAATGGCTCCGAAACTACTGAAACGATTTGAAAAACTCTTTCACTGTTAACTGTGAAAAGCTACACTCTTCCCGAGTAACATAGGCTATATTTTATCCCGGTACGGGCAGTAGTTCCCACGGGACGCGGTTGAAACCGCGGGAAAACCAAGTAAATAATAATATGTTAAACCCTGGATAACTACCGGAATAAATCGCTTAATTTAACAGATACAAATGTGGAATACACTCAAGTACGTTATTCTTTGAAAGTTTTTTTTTTTTTAATTCCACTTGTAAGTAACGAAATAAGTAGAAAAACGAAGTCCATTAAATGTGTTTGGATACGCCAATTCAAATCCTAAGATACGTTTACGATAGGGTTGTCACAAACAAAAAACACTTCCTCTTTATTATAATTTAGTATAGATGAAAATAAATAAAACAAAACACTACCTATATCTTATTGACAAATAAGTAATGGTGGCCTAGTGGGTAAAGAACCAACCTCTCGAGTATGAGGGTGTGGATTCGATTCCAGGTCAGGCAAGTACCAATGCAACTTTTTCAAGTTTGTATGTACTTTCTAAGTATATCTTAGACAGTAATGGCTGATAAAAAGGCGAAGGAATACATCTTGAGGCAACCTGGACTAAAAAGTCTGAAATCACCAACCCGCATTGAGCAAGCGTGGTGATTAACGCTCAATCCTTCTCCGTATGAGAGGAGGCCTGTACCTAGCAGTGCGACGGTAAAAAGGCTGTAACAAAACAAAACAAAATGTCAGTCACCAAATCAGTTGTTTTAGGATTAATACCAATATTGATTTAATTTATTGAAGCGTTGACTTTAAAGGAATTATTGATCAAATTGGTTTTTATGATAGTCTCAATTGACGTGATTCATCGATCGTAAAAATATTCGCGTCATACGGGATTATGTCAGAGTCTATAAATTTTGTGCTCTTTACACTAATATGATAATAAAATGCCATTAATGTATTGTTTTCCCTTCAATTCTGAGTAAACTCCTAGAATAAACATAACTAGTAACATCAAAGCCTTGTGTTTTTAGGATATCCTTCTAGTAATTATAAATAGTTTTCAGTTTTCGCGGTCAAAATGAAATTGAAAAAAATATATGCCAAATAAAACTAGAAGAACTCATTACTTAAACAAATTAAAGATTTAAAAGCGCCTGATCTTTCAATGGACTGCGTAACAAATTAATTACTGCACATAAAAATTGTGTGACTCATTCAAAATGTCAAAATACTCATCAAAACCGTCTGGAGCTAAACTTAGATAAATATAATAAAATAAACTAGTTTTTTTAGACAACCCTGAGTTCTAGTGGCCAGTTGTTACATCCGTAACTTTGCTCGACTTTGGAAAAACCACATCTAAATAAAAATTCATTGTTTGCTACACATTGTCGCGGACAAGACCCACACAAATAAATTAATCATTCGCTAAATTGCAATCCATTACAATGATCATAGGTTCATTTAATTATAATTATCTAATGTTCATGTAATACGTTTCTTACTAAGTACTTAAACCTCCCCTTAGTTCAAGTATCAATTATTCTATACCTGTCATTAGTGTATTCTAATATTTTAAAAATGAATTTTAAGAAAGGTAATTGCACCATTAATGTAAGTACTCAGGTATGCTTGGTAATTCATGCAACAAAACTCCATACAAAAATATTAATAAGCAGCCGTAATAAGCAGTAGGATTAATAACAATCATGTATTGTCTATGTAGGAAGCCATATACGTGTAAAATCTTGGCACTACGAAAGTGTAGACAAGCGATCTCAAAATGAAAATTATTTTATTTTCTTTGAAAAGCTCATTGTATTGGAATCCTGTCTCGAATTTCAGAGACAACTATCATAACAGCCTATTGTTTCCAAGATAAAATATGTACTTACTTCTAAATCTTAAGACTAGAATGATTGTAAAATGAATTTGAAATCGCAAGACCAAATGATTCATTGATCGACCTTCCGAGTGGCAAGGGAGTTTGAACTTTTCTTTTCAAATGAGTAAGACAGATTGACTCAAGCATAGGTGCACCAAGGTCTGGTCAAAGAATGTCGTAAAATTTTATCTTGTGTTAAGTAGATCTATTAAATCAGTATCGTATACTAAGTATTAATGCAGGCTAAGATTGCTATACTCTTGTCGTAGTTGCTTTGTTGACTTAGATCGAAACTTAAGTTAAAATAATTTGACATCGACCATTATCAATCTGAAAAATCAATGACGCATGGAATAGAGTTGATAGTCGACAGTGAATAAATTAGCGTAAAATATGGGTGGAAAATGCATTCGGAGAACGATATGAATGGAAATTTCGGCTTTTACACGGAGAGATTCAATTTAAGAAACATGTTTTCAAAATAAAAAGTCAGTATTTTCTGGAGTTCGAAAATATATTCTTCCTTAAGTTTCTTTATTGACGTCATTGTATGTGTCATTTGTTCAGATAATCGTTTAGTCCAGTTTTCGTCCGAGGGAACAAAAAACGATTGTGTGTGACTACCGACAATTGCCTTTGACATAGAATCGTAGTTTTTTAGAGCGTTTTCTTTGAAGTTAGTGTGATATTCATTGTTAAGTACAAGTAGTTGGGAATACCTGTCTTACAGTTATGGGGTTTTCTCTTATAATACGTCCGGTTTTGTGACGGACACCGTGCTTTTAAATTGCCGGACACGACTTTTTTTAATGATTCGGTTTTACCGGTCGATTATGGACAAGATGTAAGTTACCTTTTTTAAGTATCTTCCGTATATTCAAAATTAAAATGCAGTTTACCAAAATACAGTCTTCGCGGGGAAAATAGGCAGCAATTGTGGTTGTATTTCCCCAAACGAGCAGTTTTACGAAGTCATTCCTGCGATATTTTGGTAGAGTCGATTCTTCATTGCCTTTTGAAAAAAACACATGATGTTGGTACAATTGAAACATGTCATTGCAATGGGAAAAAACCTGGAAACTTTTTCAAAAATATTCTGTGGTTTAATTATTAAGTGGTTTAATGGCAGGGACTGAATAACCGAAAAAATACTGGTTAAAACGGTAAGCGGTATGACGTCATACCTTTAAATTTCGATACCTTAAAGAAACGGTACCGGTTTATTTTGGTATCGTAATATTGCGGTATCATTATTTTTTTTAGATATTTAAATAATAAAATTGAGGTTTTCTTTGTATCCTGCCGCCCGCGCTCGTTAAGAAATGACGTTGACAGCTCGCTTTCATAGATTTTTTTGGGTACCGAAATAATTTCGGTTAAGGTACTAGTAATGTAAGGGTATATTTTTTATCGGTACCACAACCGTTATTCTCTACCTTTTTGGGTCTACCCCTAAATCAAAACTGTATCGTAATTCTATACCGGTACCATACCCTTATACCTTTACCGTTTTCAGTCCCTGTTTAATGGTACAATTATTGATATATGTATGTACTAAAGAAACAAAACGTACCGTAGCTAGTCAAAGCACGAGGCCTATATCCAATAGATAATTATAATTCACTGACTCGGTTATGTAAATAGATCGCGAAAACCCATATAATTAAGAGGACGAATTGGAATTTTTGGTGCCAAGGATCTCAATTTTTCTCAGTAAATACAAAACGGATCAAAATACAACTTGGTTTCCTGAAAGTTCATGATATAAACCTTATTTTGTTAGACGTAGAAACATGATTAGGTATCTTTTATAACAGAGAAAAATATATCAAACATACCTCTTTTTAAAAAGAGATTCACATATTATGGGCAAACGGGACCGATTTAAGCCTCTTAACTTTTTTAGTAGTTGAGTATATACATACTCTTTAAAATTGTAGAAGGAATTTCTATCAAATTATCATTTCTAAATAATAAAATTACAAAACCATTTTGTCGCTTACGACTTTTAGTTATAAGCTAGCGCGCGTATTGTTATCCTCGCCCCGCTCAGACGCTCCGACCCCTTTTGGCGCCTTAGATGCGCGTACCGGTTATGGAACTATTGTTGACCAATTCGTCGCCTTAATGAAAACAATACATTCCGATGGTGGTATTTCCATACGGAACTAATTTATATATAGGGAAAATAGGAATGAATATAAATAGGTGACAAGACATACATAATTTGACCTATAATAATAATAACCTATAATTATTTGCAGTGTTGTCGATTCTCAAGTATGATTTTATGAAAGTTCACAGGTCAAACGGAAAAGCTTTTGAAAATAAATAAGAACGGAAAATTATAAAAACTATCAGTCAAATTCAGTCTATATTTCACCAGTACCTACCTACTTATTTCACGTAGGTACCGACTTATTTATTTCGAAAAAAATGCACCACTGAAAAAAAAACTAGACAAATGTTAAAATAGTCAGTACCTGCGCGTGCGCTTGTTTAACTAGTGAAGCGAAATAATAACACTTTTTGGTACTTAATGTTCGTATACAATGTGTATCCGGCTGTGATTATGATAATTATTTTATTATTGGTTTATAATAAGAGCTCAATAAAACTTAGTGACGGCAATATGTCACGGTTGTCGCCTGTATTACCGACCAGCCGATGTTAAGGCAACGTGCTATGAAGAAATAAAGTAAGGTTTAAATATTTCTCTTGGTGTCAGGAAAACTTGGGATTTCTGAGAAGAAGCATATATTTTTTTTAGTTTATTTGAGCCCCGAGTCATACCGGATCTAAAATGATTTTCCCCACACTTGATTAAATAATATTGAAATTAAAGAAAAAAACAATAACTAGATTTATACATAATGAATAATGATCGTCAGTTCAGTCGTAAGTTCTAGGCAAAGTTCTAGGTCCTGAAAAGCCTTAGGAAAAAGGAAAACATCGGGCCAAATATGAATTAGTTTTTATTCAATCTGTTTAAAACTTGTCTACAATTTCATCATCATCATCATCCTATCGCAGTCCACTGCTGGACATAGGCCTCTCCAAGTGCACGCCAAGTCTACAATTTATTGTGATTTATTTGCCATTTTTCTTAGTTAATTTCTTTCGATGTTTTTACCTTTGTTAATCATATTATTGGACCAGGATTTGCACAGGAGAGAGCTGGAGGAAACCTTTGCAAAGAGATTGAGAGACATACCTTAGTAAATATAACTGTGAATATGTAATGTCAAAATTGTAACAAATTCTGAATAAAAGAGCTATATTACAATTTATGTTATTTACAAACTAAAACTGAGCCTTAACAGAAGTCGGTAGCTTATTGTGAGGGCGGGGCACGTTCGGCGTACATTCGCCGCCAGTCACACTTGGAATGAACACAACTACCTAAATGTACTACCGGTATAAGTTCTATCTTATTGTAAGCAGTTATTTGTTTAATTAAATAAGGAAAGTTAAGACTTTGGGTCTGAAAGTTGATATCTAGTATACCTGAAAATTATCTGAGAAACATACCTAATATTATCAGCGTTTTATCCTGAAGCCATATGTTCTGCAGATATGCAGTCTTTAGGATATTATGCTCTTTTAGTTTTCCATTAATTTTCACAAAGAAATCCTTTATTTTTCTTATAATTTTAGAGCAAATGTTTAGATTTGAATAAGGCTGGCACACATGTAACTTAAAACAATAGCTATAAAAAATAAATAATAATCGTTAATTAATATTGACTAGCCGAGTTTTGGAGGTAGGATATCGATTAAATATATTCGTCACGATTTTATGATAAACTGTCGGTTAGTTAACATTATAATATCCGTTAACAATACAACTCACTGTGGTATGTCAATATAAATTGTAATTAATTATACGTAAGGGTATTTTCACTGCCGGATTACAGCGTTCATTTGTTTGCAATTATGTTTGATTAAGTGCTCACGCGCACAGACAAACATGGGATTCGTGTAGGATATGAAAATAAGTGATTTTTTGCATACCCCTGCAAAGTTAGAGGAAAGCCTAAAACATCTTTGTCTGTGTGTGTGTGGAACATCCATTCCATCATATTTCTATTTCAGTGGTTATCTGTGGGAGCAACCTTCTGCTTTGAACTAAAACTAAAAAAAAAACTAGAGCACTTAACTTCTCTTAACAAATCTGTTAATTCCTGTAATCAAACAGAAGGGAGGCCAAAAATTAGGCCTAAGAGAGTATCTCGTTAAGCGGCGCCATGGGATATGAGCGCTTATGCCATTAACACGATCTGAGCAAGTGGATCAGTTCGGCAACATCTTGCAAATTGGACAATAGGAAGGATAATATATGACCAGCGTTCTAGTTCAGCATACAAAAGTTATCATTACGTATTTCACAGTCCATTCCACACACAGTGGGGTGTGCATAATTAGTATTAGTCAGTAGTGAATGCAGCGCCTATCTGTCATAATTACCGTCGCCCTAATGTCGTGAGATCATGACTGTTGCCGACCGGGAGGAAGGCAGGGCTGTCTGGTCTGAGGTATTTTCTGGCAACGATAAAATAATGGTTAGGATAGGGGAATCTGAAGTTGTGCAAGCATTAATACGTACATAGATACATAGATATATTTTGCTGGGCACACCAATTTTTATCTATGTTTCACCTAATTAAAGAGGTGATATAATGGGCTGTCTTATCCCTAAGAGCGATCAACTCCAGACAACTTTAGATAGCTTGAGACGAGAAGGTCTAGATATATCTACGATGTGAAGATGCAAGCACGTGATGATTATACTAAATAAGGGCAAAAATAAATAAAAGATAGACAAGTAAAACTATGCATGCAGATTTAAATTCAGTTTAAACGACTGGGAAAATTAAGACTAGTTAGCAATTTTGGCAACCCTATAAGGCACGTGAATTGTAGCAATAAATTACGTTTAGATCAAGATTAAATAACAATTACAAGCCATTTCAGTGCGGTCACCTGCTGGCTGACAACTGATTCGAAAGGTGACACGAACAAAGCGAATTCTGTTGCTTTGCTACCATATTGAGCATTAATCGTATAGATAGTAATTTCTTAAGCCTGTTTTGCTTGGGAACGATTCGTGGGTTAATAAGCGCCATGATTATCGCCTCAAGATTATCCCCGTTTAGACGCGGTACCGACGTATTCAATAAAGTAATTACTTATGTGTACCCAGTGAAATTACAAAGTGTTGATTTGCATTTGTGCCATAGTTCAGGAGGAGGACATAAAATACGTAAATAATCGATTGGAATTACAGTAGACGGGAAACAGCTAATATGCACTGCTTTTTTTGTCATTGTAATGTCGTGGTATTTCAGAAGTAATCCAATTTTATGAACGAAATTTATGCTATGTATGCTTTGTTTGCGTTTGTGTGAGGGCGCAGCACAGTTTTAAGGCCAGTAACATACGCGCCAAGTTTAAATAAGGCTAGATGACATTTACGGAATTCCGAAAAAAAAAAATAAAAAAAAATACGTACCAATTTTTTTGTTGATTTGGACCGAGAATCATTAGCATAATTACCTCCTTGAATATGGCACGGATGCAAATCAACAGCTTGTATATTTTCATGTGCTTTTAGATGAGCTTTTTAAGCTGGTTGAAGCTTTCAGTGGTCCATAAGTTGTCTACCTATAGCTTTGAACAATGGGTAAACATTGTCATACAACGTCGTAATGCTGGTAGTTTCCTGGGCGCGCTCGTAGACGCTCCCTGCTCATTTAGAAATGAAGTCTATGCATAGCTGACACTAAGTCTCCTGTTACCTTTGTAAAATTAGACAGACACATAAACAACAAAATCAAAAATTGCTTCGAATAATTCCTGAACATGTCTGTCCAGCCAGTCTCATCTTGCATAATTAACAGGAGACGTAGGATTAATTAATTAGGCATCATTCTTTAAGATGCAGTTCAGGTCAATAGTTGTCTAGTCTGGTAAATTAACTGGTTCATCTTTTTCCTTCTAAATTGACGTCAATTCGACGTCAATTATTTTTTCTTATAATATGCAGTAGTTTCGAATTTAATAGAATTCGAATCGTTTTAAAAGAACTTAACATTAATTAGTAAAGCAGCTAAGATGGCTGCCTTTATACGGTCCTAAATGTATATGAGACCTGTCTTTATAACACGTCCTAACATTGCTTACAGGTCCAATTAAAAAAAAAATAACGCACAATAGGCCTCAAGCTATTCCGATCAATTCGCTACCGGATCAAAATAGTTTCGTTAGCGTGTTGATATAAATATTAGATTACATCTGTTATTCATAAGTCGAGATCTCGAGACGGAACACTGGGACGGTGGCCCGAGGTTCATTTGTCACTAGAGCGAACCAGATGCATAATTAAATACTCTCGATAAGCTTGTAGAAAACTATACTACGTCACGAATCTTGATTGTGCAGGTTTGTGACGATAAAATCTGATAGTATTCACGAGACTACCTTGTATATGTCGCAGGGATATGATAAAAACGGGGATATGATCAATTCCCTAAGGGATTTGATCAAATCACGGAGGATGTTAAAATAACAACACGATTTTATCTTTTCCCTAAACAAATCTAGTGAATTGAACAAATCACTAGATTGGTTCAGTGAAATGACAAAAATAATTTTGCTTTGATATTTTAAAGGTTTATTTGGTAAGATATACCTACATAATTATGATAATCAGGTGTATGCAATACAAGGAAATATTGATATAAAAAATCACCATTACTCAGAACAATATTTTAATTTTTGAAAGAATCAACAAAAATTTCTTTAAAAAATATTTTAGTTGCGTATGATATGCCTATTTGTAATAATCACTTATTAAAACATGAAGCTGATTTGAGGCATCGTGAATAACATAAAACATTATTTTTCTTACAGGCACATCTATGACACCTACGGCTTGCCTAGTGTTTGCAAGCGCGACCCAAACAAGAACTGAAAATTTTTTTGTCATTTCACTGAACCAATTTAGGGATTTGTTCAATTCACTAGATTTGTTTGGAGAAAAGATAAAATCGTGTTGTTATTTTAACATCCTCCGTGATTTGATCAAATCCCTTAGGGAATTGATCATATCCCCGTTTTTATCATATCCCTGCGACATATATATTTTTTTGTCTACCGAGGCAGCACCTAAGACATCATCGTCAACTGTTTTCAAAACGAGTATAAACATAAATCAAAATTCATGAGGTGCACACCTAAGACTCCTGAGAGAACACAAAAGCTGGTCCTAAGGCTACTTACTACTAGTTATACATAATTATGCTATACATATCACCAAAGAACACTGTTAAACTGTGGTTCTGCGCTTACTTTGCGGGCTTCAAAGATTCTGGCGCCACAAGCATGTCTCATAATTCTTCTGGATCGTTCGAACTATCTAAGTAGAGCAGCGGTTCCCAAATGGGGTTCCGCGGAACCCTGAGGTTCCGTGACAGGCCCTCAGGGGTTCCGTGGAAAATTCAAGATTTCCATATGGTAAATCGTTTCACTTTTGACAATATTAAATTATCATTCAATTAAATTGTTTAAATATTGCATTCCAAAATTCCATTTAGGGTACCACTCGGGAGTGTAAGTTCGCGACAAGTGGCGGGGGAAGGCCACGGCAGCAGATAATTTGATTCAGTTTTTTACAAATTGTAGATTAACTTAATACCTCCAGGTCTTTGGCAATCGGTAAGGTAGGTAGCGAGTCGGCCAAAAATCACCAAATTTTTTTGGGCTTATTTCATCGCCAGGATTATACGTTTTCATACATTTGTTAGGACGTGAAATGACACGGCATACGAGTATTTGCAGTGTCTATTTTTACCATGAATCAAAGTGTGACATTATTTTCAATTTTTGCACCTCCGCGAATCCGAAAATTTCGCGCTCGCTTCGCTCGCGACTCCATGGTACGAGTGATGGTTTTATCTTCGTTTAATTGCTCAGGTATCCAACACCGAAAAAATTTCGCGCTCTTCCGTCGAGGTTTCCTTTGATGTTTATTTTTTATCCCTCTGATTCAAAAAAAGCATAGCGCTTTCTTCGCTAGCTTGCTTCTTATTCATTTGCATTTGCTTTTTTGTGTGGATATTGTACTTTTTGAGACCTTATTAATTTACAGTGTTTATTTTGTGTAGGTAATTAAACTTAAAAAAAAAATTACGATCGCTTCGCTCGCGGTACCGGCTACCACTAAATGTCTTTCAATGCTAGCGGGTGCTTGGAACTTCTTCTTTTACTAAAAAAAAATCGCGCTCGCTCGCCTCGCACCTGTACAAACCCAATCTATTTCTTTTTGCGTTTAGTTTGTCTGTCTTCAAACTGAAAACTATTCACATAATACACAAAGTCAAGGGCGGCTAAATTGTTTTCTGGCCGGTGTGGCAGATAGTCATGCTACGCCTGAGTATACTGAGTATGCCTCTAACCATATAACCATTTAGTGCGCTACCATACGTTACGAGCCGTACCTAAGTGTATTTACGTCTTTAGTTTACTGCTAAGGTTCCGCCGAAAAATGGTGAAACGAAAAGGGTTCCGAAGCCAAAAGAATTCGGGAACCGCTGAAGTAGAGGCTCCCTTACCCATTACTTTTTTTATTATTTCGCAATAAATTCCATGCTAGACCTTCTTTCATTAAGATCCAAACAAATCAACACATGTAAAAAAAACAGCCGTTAAATTAATACGGGACAGTTAAGTGCACGTCACTGAGACGAGTCAATGATATTAATTGCAATTGTTCAGAGGTAATAACTTCCATGAAATAAAGAGTTGTTAGACCGGTCCATCGAGATCCAGTTACTGAGATATATTTACGTAATCCCTATTGTCACATCAAAACGAAGAGGATTCATAGCAGTAACAGGGTTAAAGTATGACTAATGTCATTCGTTACAGGTACTTATAGCAATTTGTCATTAGTTGTATGACACTTCAGATTCTCTGTGAACGTAGTTACTGCTTCTTGGAACATGTAGTGCATAGATAAAGTACGATCAGCAACAACATTTATTCTTTGTGAGTTGCACCATTTAACTATAACGATACCTAAACCGCCGTGGTCAAATCAACGTTTTGACGGCGGGTTTAATGGTGCAACCACAACACCATCAAAATTACAAAATGCATTAACCGTTATATCTCTCGTAAGTAACCGTCACAACTGCAGAAGAAAATAATAAATTGGACCTGTTAAAATAAGTGAAAACCATTTCTTGCATTTTTTGTGTTGTTATCTTGTAATTTTGGTTGTGTTAATGGATTCCTGTTACTGACTGTACAACTTCTTGCGATCAATTCATAGGTTTGGAACGTAGCCAGAAACACGTCACATTGTCATCTGTGTGAGTACGATACACAAAATACCAAGTACAAATTCCATGTACATTTGTACTTTGTACAGACAATGGTTAGACACCGACATTCCGTTGACTGAACCGAATCCTTTCACTCCCTGACATTATAAATTCGGCACTACTTATTCTCAGAATACAGCCTTACAATGGTTGGCAAAAATCTGTTATTTAGTACTCAGGGCCACGCTGGCATACCTAAGAGGCGATGACTGCGCACTTCCTATATTGTTGTAGCCGTCAATACTTTACTACGTTCCCTTAATACAATTTGGGGATTGGAACGTAGACCACGTTTGAAGTGTTACGAGTGCCAGAAGATTTGATGTATTGATTCAATAGGTGTTTCTATTAGTAGGCAGAAGGTGTTGATCCCATAAAAATATTTTAAAGCGAGAAAAAAAAATATACGAAATACCTAGAAACTCCTCAAAAGAGACATTAGTAGCAATATTCCTGAACAGAAGTACCTAGATTTTATGATAGCAATCCGAATGTCTAAAAGGTTTCGGAAGGCGAAGGAATGTCACTGGCGCCAAATTTCCAAAAGGTCACACAGTGGAATGTACAGACGCACTGATGGCACAAACCATGAACTTTCATATTACAAAGACATCCAGAAGTCTTGGTATTTAGTAAATATAACCTATAAGCGGGAAAGAGCCAATTTAATTTGGAGAACCTTCTACATTTTTATGCAGGGTGACAAGTAAAAAGACCGAGGTATCCAACAAGCAGCTTGCATTTTGAAGAAGATTTTCAAGTGACAAGTTTAACAGGCCTATTTATGTCAAAAAATTTAACGACGAAGGTTGTAATGAAAGTTCGACACTTATTTGCACCGTTCCCAGTTCTTATGGTGGCTGCAAAGAAGTCTGCGAATAAGTAGTCACAGTAGCAGACAGTCAGATTACAACACCACGTTTAACCGTATCATCATCTGCCTAGCCTTTTTCCAACTATATTGGGTTCAGCTTCTGAGAACCTGTGTTTTACATGGAGAAACTGCCATCACGTATTACCGTAGTACCATAAAAATCTCATGACAACAACAATAACAATCAAATTTAAATTGTAAATATCGAAAAAACCAATAGCAATGAACTCTTTAGTGTTATTAAGATGGAGACTAATTAGTTTTCGACTTTTCTCGATCAACAATAGTGGATGGCCTCGGGAAACAGGAAGCCAGTGAAATGATCAATCAGACTTGTCCTTCTTAAACTCACTATGCCACTTCCGTGCTGTGTGTTTGGATTGATGAAATGTCATGTGGTGAGTATGGTCACCATGAAATATGTACCTAGTTCAGACAGTCTTCTTTGCATAGCTGTTAGGAAAAGCGTTTATTTAAAATCTTGTGCAGATAATGGTCTTATTTTGAAGCCAACGCTCATCTCGCCGTACAGTAACGTGTTAGAATTAAAAAGTTAACAATTTAACTCTTCTTTGCAGTTGGATAAAATGTAGAAAGCTTTTAATAGTTAACATTTAAGTTAAATTGACAGTATTTAAGTAAATTTTCCCCAAACTGTTTAATTAGATATAGTTAATACCTCAGATCAAAGAAATATGTTAATACTTAAAATATATGCCCATAAAATAAATGCTTTTAATGATTTAAAATCTGTAAAAGCTAAATCATTTCAATTTCAGTATTGTTTTTATAGTTAGTTTGACGACCTCGATGGCGCAATGGTCACCATGCCGGACTGCCGAACCTAAGGTCCCGGGTTCGATTCCCGGCTCGGTCGACATTTGTGATGAGCATGCTTGTTAGCCGTGGTCTGGGTGTTAAAATATGTATTTATAAATATGTATATACGTAGCTATATGTAGTTTATCAGTTGTGCTAGTACCCATAACACAAGTTAATTAATAACTTAGCATGGGGCTAACCGACCGTGTGTGAAAAGGTGTCCCTACATTATTTACTTATTATTTATTTACTTTTACTTATTATTGTATCCAACAGTGGCGGCCCTAGGGGTGTGCGAACTGTGCCATCGCACAGGGCCTCGCGCTTGGGGGGGCCTCGCGCTACAACCCACACTAATATAAAAAAAAAAAATTATTAAAAAATATAAATCTGGTCCAAGAAAAAAAATGTGCATTTTTTCTTTACTTCTAATTCATTCTGCGTTTACTTTTTGAGTCCTCAATTTAACAAAAAGTTGGCACCAAAGTAACAAAAACCACTGGCTCTCGATCCAGTCACGAATTCTTTTTATTTGTGCTTAATTCCGAGTTTAATTTGAGAGTCCTTAAACAAACAATTTAAAAAATTCGCGCTCGCTACGCTCGCGACTGTTCACTTCGCAGTACCTTTCCTTCTAACTTGATTAGAGTAGTTTTATGTCCCAAAACTACGATTTTCGCGCTCGCTACGCTCGCGACTTCACCTTCCACTGTTGTTTCTTATACAAGTTTAGGTGTTTCAGTGACCCAAACCTCAAAATTTTCGCGCTCGCTACGCTCGCGACTTCACCTTCCACTGTTGTTTCTTATACAAGTTTAGGTGTTTCAGTGACCCAAACATCAAAATTTTCGCGCTCGCTACGCTCGCGGCTTCACCTTCCGCTGCTGTTTGTTATACAAGTTTAGGTGTTTCAGTGAACCAAACCTCAAAATTTTCGCGCTCGCTACGCTCGCGACTTCACCTTGCACTGTTGTTTCTTATACAAGTTTAGGTGCTTCAGTGACTCAAACCTCAAAATTTTCGCGCTCGCTACGCTCGCGACTTCACCTTGCACTGTTGTTTCTTATACAAGTTTAGGTGCTTTAGTGACCCAAAGTTCAAAATTTTACTTGATTTATTTTTTCATCGATCCTTTTTTAACTGAACCTAGACGGTAGCGCCGCTTTTAAGTCCTTTTATTAACAAGAAAGCAACTCCTAGTTTCCGTATGAACCTTCTTATTTACGACGTTCGAACTACTCAAGTCACAATCTTTCAATACATAGGGGGCGCTTTTGTCATGATGGCACCCGAACGCTACATGAGCTAGAGACGGCCCTGAATCAGTTATACGAAGAGCTGAATATTATCTCGGTGCTGAAATATATATTAGAAAATAATTTAACTGAAATTTATCCCACTACCGAAATAGTCTTGAGAATTCGAATAATAAAATATTCATGTCGAAAAAGCAGTTTTTCGAGGCTTAAAATTATTAAAACATGTTTAAGGAATTCGATGACACAAGATCGCCTTTCAGCAATTGCTATTCTTTCGATCGAAAATGACGTTGTACATACATTCCATTATTCTGCTTTAATTAAAGATTTTAGTCTTAAGAGAAGTCGCAAGCATCAGATCATTTTAATATTTGTTAATTTTGTGATTCTTTAAATATAAACTGTAGTAAAATTAAATTTTATTAATTTGTTTAACTTGAGCATTTCTCCTCAAACATGACGTTTAGCTAAATCAAAACACCAGCTTACTATCGCAACACATACTTTTCACGTAGGACAAAGGGCCTCGCATAGACCTGCCGCACGTAGCCTCGCAATGGCTAGGGCCGCCGCTGGTATCCAACTATGAGAAGGTTCAGGGAAAATTAATATAATCATTATTCCTCAAAAGAAGAATGTCGATTTGTGGTCACCCTCAATACAAAGGTGACATTTACTTAGACAACACTTTAGCCATTGAAATGCTTGTGAGTAAGACACGTGCTGACATTTTCCGAACACAAACAACAAACAATTTCTGTATTGATCCAGTTACCAATTCAGGTTTAGGTAAGGTTTATCATTTAGAGTAGAGGTTGGGCTAAATCAAAGGTTTAGTAGTAGTAGATATATAATTTTATAAATATTCTGAATAATTAATTTAAAATTATTTTTTGTTCGACTCATTACAAAGTTTTCATATTATTCCAATATGTTTTTGTTTTCTGAATACTAATATAAACCTTTAATTATGATGCAATTTATTTTTGAAACAAGCGCCATCTCTGTTTTGAATATGCATTCTCTAGAGCTACAAACTCTTGTAGCAGCTCGTAGTAGGAACCTACTATTCCCTTTCTGATGGTCGGCATTGTTGGCTATTTACACTAGATGGCGTTACTAGGTAAGCTTTAAGAAAATAGTTTTCAAAATTAACTTTTGCTAAATATTTTCACTATGGAACATACGTACTTATATTCCGAGGTCTTATTATTATACTACTGTTTAATGTACTACTTGACTTTTCTACAATTAAAGGTAATTTTTGTTTATCTATGAGAGTACTACCTAGTTGGTCTTATCAGTTTACTGGGGGGTTCCTTAAGTGATAGTTTTCAAGTGGATCTTATAATGAATACTTACATTTCTACTGGACAATACTTTAGCTGTTGAAACCTCACCATAGCTAATCGTATATAGACTATATACAAATAAATTGTGCAATTCAATACTTTTCATTAGATGATTGCATCCTAGGTAAAGTCGCCAGCAATTAATAGGTACCTAACTGCGACACTTCTAGTGAGGCATAGGATCTGGTTTATTTTTGCAGGTCAAAGGAAAATAAGCACAGCAATGGTCAGATGATTACATCCACCGCTGCATGAGGTACCATTTCCTACCACTTGAGGACAGACGTCGGATTAGCGATGTCAGCTTTTTGATAAATATTGCTAATAGCTCCATCGACTGCCCTGAACTTCTCGCGAAGTTAGAATTAGGTACAAACAAAATTGCTTTTCGACAGCGGCCATTGTTGCACATACCTTTCGCAACAACGAATTACAGATGAAACGCATTTACTCTCAGAAGTGCACTCACTTTTAACCATCTTCCACGGGACCTAAACATTGACCTATTCTGCATCAAGGCGAACACAGTTAGACGGCTTTTAGCTAAATCATTCTTTGACTCTTAATAGCGGCTCTCAAACTTATTATATTAGATTATTGATTTTTCTTTTTTTCTTCTTTATGACTCCTATATGTATATAACAATAGTTAGGCAATCGATAGTTTGTATAATTTATCTGTGAAGGCTTGTAATTAGCAATCTGACTTATGTAGTTTAAGTTAAAATACGATAATGTTATTAGTCTGCAAGCCTTCTCTAAGAACAATAAAAAAAAATAAAAAAAATATATGAGGAAAACCGCTCGATAACCTACTCTACAATCATAACAGCCTGACTGATTGAAGCTATGAAGTTTTTTAGTAGGAACTTTTGCATGAATGTTTGTATATGTAGGTATCAACCTGTGTATGTAGAACAGAGCGGGGTATGTACCTACCTTGTTGGTGCTCCATCCCCGCTAAGGTGGTTAATAAGGCATTAAAGTGAACAATGTTAATGTTAAGTAAGGTGCTTAACATTAAAATTGTTCGAATCTGAAAGGCGAGGATCACGGAGAACAAAATTTTCCGAGTCCTACATATAAGTAAGGCAGTTTTCGATTCCTTTCCATTTACCCAGTTAGAACCAAAGAAATCTGAAGATGACTATACTGAGCTTTGAAGATGACTGTTCCAAGGTACTAGGTATACCCACTTACCAGTGGAAAGTGGCAATGACTAATGTGCTGAACTCGGTCAATCCAATTTAATCCGTATGACATTGTAACACGGTCGAAGATAGCTTGAAAGAGTATTAAACCTTGAATGTTTTTCCCCTGTCCACCTATTTGCCTAGGTTAATTCAAGCGTGATCCTTAATTATGTGTAGTAATAATTTGCGTAATTATTGTGTAATTTATGGTGTAGACAATAGAAAAAATAAGCGTGGTTTAAGGCTTTAAAAGTAAAGACGTCCAAGTAAAAGTAGCTGCCTGAGTAGTTACCTAAGGGGTATCTAAATATCTAACCAATTTGAAAAATATTTTTCTAACAGAAAGCCATGTTATTAATTAGTGGCACAGGTACTAGGTATATTTATTCTGATTAAGAAAGTACCTTAGTAGCTTAAGGAAGCAAGTGCAACTACCCGAAGCATCCGGTAGTAAGAACAGTGAAGATAGCAAAATAATGAACTTATTTAAAGATTAAAAACATGTATACAAACAAACGTACATAGGTCAAGACTAAGTAATTATGATTTACACTAGCATAGATCTCTATCTATTCTTTCATGTTACGACTGCCAAACATGGAAGTTGCCTTCATTATCTACAAGATAATGGTGCTATCAGTATGCTGCGCATGGAGACCAGTGGTGAACGATGACATCATTACCAGCCTTCAAAGCACAGGGAATACCGAAGTCATCTAAGTACCTAGCTTTGTACCTACGTAATGCTTTTATCCTACTCCAATTATAAATTCTAAAAGTGTTACTAGTAGCATCTGTAAGTATTGCCATCTGCTTAGCCCATACTTACATATTACATTAGAAGGAAGACTGCTTTTTTATTTCTATGGCCTGGCCTTTTCCTATCGTCTTATGTTAAGCAGCTATTAGTGTCTTACATGGAGAGACTGCTAATGAGACCTCTCCGTTATCTGCGCAGTGCGATACCCCGGGGTTGTTCGACTTTCTGACTTCTGACTAACGTAAAGACTGCCATAGATGTCCAACTGACAGTCGGGACCCAGCGAGATATGGAGGAGCTCGCCGTGTTAAGACGCTCACCCATCCACGGACCGACAGCGCTAAGCGTTGCTTAACGATGGATCGATTAGAACTGCTTTTTACTGAGCCACGAACTCCTGAAAATATTGGAAAAGTCTCGTTGGATAATAGTGCGTAGGATTTATTAACGAATTATTATAATCAATGCTATTTTATTTGCACCATAAACACATTAATCTGCACAAGTAATGATACGGTAATAATTTTCGTTGAAAAATATCCTGTGACCTACTATGGAATTTATGAAATAGATAACCGAATTTCAACCCCAAACTCAAGGACTTTAGATTGAAATCTGTTCGTGGTGCTGAAGTGACAAGCTATCCCCATCTACCTCTGAGTTTATGGTGTTATTAACAATGTTTTATTGCTGGGCTTACGATTTTGTTTGTATAATTTCCTTTTATAAAGAAAACATGAAGTTTAGCACCAGACCAGCACACTAAATATCTGGTTCAAGCAGACCAAAAGGCAATATTTATTAGCTAATCGATGTGTTATGTCAACATTATGGAAAATGAAAATTGCAGGCGTTACATAATAATTTATTGCTACACTGCGAGAAAAAAGAAAATGCATGCAAAAAAATATTGACCTACGCTACGAACTTTATAAAAAGAGAATTAGATAAATGTTATGGTATCAAAAATGTATTCTTACGTGTCCGTATAAACTACTAAGAAGTATAAAAGTGAATGTTTTCGCGCAGTGTAAGTAAACCAATGGGAATCCTTGTAAAGAATGACAAAAGTTTGACAGTTACGTACTGGGAACGTTACCAGTTGCCACTGCGACCTACATTTTAAGTCATAAAACTACAAAGAAGAAAATTCTTGTTAACAGCTTTTAAATAAACACAGAATATCCTTGTTTGTTCAAAGTTCTGCGGGTAGAGTTGGGGGTTAACTAGGAATATCTACCTAACTAGGTACATACACATACACATCTACACACACACACAAGCTCTTTGGTAAGACTTGTATATCTGCATTAGAGGAAATCTCAGTCCGACAATATGGCACATGATTAAATTCGACAGTTACGATATTAACAATTTGCCGAAATGAATGAGTAAAATATTTAGTTTCTAAAGCATCAGGATCCTTGACTTTTCTTTAAAATTAACGTTATTTCATTTTGACATTATTAGTCAATTATATTTTCGAAAGAAATTTATGGACGACTGTAGTGATAACAACGTCTACCAGCTTAAAAATAGCAATGTGAGCTCTTCAGAAATATTTATTCATGTGACCTTACTTTGTGCAACTATGTAGTATGTAGGATAATCTCGGATACCACTGGCTTGCAGTGGCATAAAGCGGATCGTTTAGATATCTAGAACGAATCCACATTACTTTGTCAGCATTTTTCTGTATCTCAAAAGCAGTCTTGTGAAGGTATATATACAACAGACAAATTGACAAGCACACTGCAGACTAAACAATTGACTCGATGATTGACAAAAAAAATCTTAAAGAAAATCTTGATTCCAATGAAAGACTTCAGTCTGTCTTTTACCATCTAAATACGGAACCATGTGTAATGTGTGTACTACCATTCATCTTCATACTGATTTATGAGCCCAAACAAACTAACGGCCGACTAAAAATTTGTGGTATGAAGAGTCTTATTTATTTTATCGGGGGATTCCACAATTAGTTTCCTTTCTATTTATTCCTATCTCATAGGCTTGTTGGTGCCCATTTCAAAGTAACCTGACATCGTCTGTGCCACTTAACAGTTGTGCCCAAAAGCATTGAATCATATCTTTTACTCCAATCATGAATTACAAGTAGCTTTATAAAAGGGAAACTGGTTTAACGATATTTTTTCCTGTTTGTGAAAATTACATAACATAGTGTTGAGCATGGAAATTTTTGGCAGTCCAGAATTATGCATTCTTTTTTTTATTCTAAAATAGGTAGGTATACGCTCTGTTATTGTAAAACACATTTGTGATCGGGTAACTCCATCGGGAAAGAAGTTCAGTGTACAGTTTAAACCACAAGCATATCAATATCGGTGCGCTGAGAAATTGAAACACTTACAGGAGGTATAGCACCTTTTTAATTAATTCCAATAAACATGTATTTGATATTTTCAAGTACAATATGAAGTCACATTCATAGATTCTATCCAACACAACACCTACAATTCAACATCGTGATACCTACAGCAACCATGTAATTTCGAAGCAGGAAAATTTACATACGAAGTCAGGAAAACCAAAGCAATTGCAGGCGAAATAATGACACATAGGTATATCTTGGAAATCTGACAGCAATGCTACCCTCAGTGTCTGACCTGTCGTGACTTGTTACAAAGAGGGTCAAACAAGGGCGGGATTTAATAAACAAGCAATTGGCCTACTTAGATAGGATCCAAGGCGCCTCCCTTCCTGTTCGTGGAGCTAGGATCACTATCACATAGACGGAAAAATTCGGCGACTGAGGTAGATAGTAGAATTGTTGTCTTATATTATGCCGATTGTGACATTGTCAATTGTTTATAGTAGTTTGTGCGGATAACCAAAGATTGTATTACAGGAAAGTAAACCCAAAGGAATGACAAAGTCACATCGTTGGTTAGTTTGCTTTTTATCAATTAAAGGGAATACCAATTAAAAAGATAATGATGGTTTCTAATGTGGGTTTATAGTGCTACAATTGACTAAGTTTGCCTGTTCTTTGTGGACAAAGGATAAAATGTATAGATGGAAAGAAAGAATGAAAGAAAGAAAAACCATTTATTTTACACACAAATGACGCAGAAAACAAACACACACAAATACAAACAAATAAATCTAGGGACAAAACAAACAGTAGAACAAAAAATAAAAGAACTGCAGCTGCGTCACTTATGCGTGAAAAAGGGGCAGCGCTCAGCATAAATGCTGTGTCACGCACACGCAGGCACGAGACAACAGCGCTGGTTTTCAGCGCTGACCCATGGCTAGTGTAACAATTCCTATTTTACTGTTAACAGAAGTTAAAAACGTTAAACTTTGTTAATGATTGAATATTACCTACAGTACAGTTCCATAATATACCAAGTTATGTAAAAACGCCACAGCCGTTGAATCAAAGTTATGAAATAACGGTATCTATAACAAAATAATTGATATTGGAAAACTTGTAAACACCCATTGTTCAAGTCTTCCGGCTGATTAGTTTTTCCTTGTTCGACTGCATTGGAGTTAACTTTACGTCTCAATACGTTTTTATGGGCTACCAGATGGATTTGATTTCGAATTTCCGAGCGAATACCAACTGGAGAACTTTATTTATTAAAAATCTGGTTGCTTTCCGCATTTTCAATCGTGTTGTAAAGAAAATGTTTTCTCTTCTGTTCTCGCCAAATAACTTTGCACTTTTGAAGACAATACGAGTTCCCCTAGTGCTTACATTAAGACTATTTTGAAGTCATTAGTAAAAAACTTCGGTGTATCTGCCACTACTGTATGTACCTACGCGAACAAAAGTTACCATATCTGCTGTCCCTGGTTCCAATAAATCTTCATGCTAAAATATTTATATCTAAATCGGATCTTCTGTTTACTGGTGCAAATACCTATAACAATCAAACAGAAAAATAAACATGCCCATACATATTGCCCATTTAGGGTCATTCTTTTTTTGGTAATAATGGGCCATAAAGGCGATATTAGAATGCGCAAATATGCAAAACTAAATAGGTACGTACAGCATATGATATTAGCATTGATTCCAACACGCTTATGCAATTATGAACCATAACGGTCTATCAAGATGACCTATAACTTTGCCTTGAAGAAATGGTTCATGATACTTTGCTCTTTTCTTTATTCATACTTCACTCAACGGTACATAGAAGTTAATAACCGTAAAGAAAGGTAACCTTCGATAGGGAAGGGTGTTTGAGGAGGTCAGATAGGCAGTCGCTTCTTGTAAAGCACTGGTACTCAGCTAAATCCAGTTAGACTGGAAGCCCACCCCAAAATGGTTGGGAAAAAGGCTCGGAGGATGCTGATAGGGAAGGGTGTCACCAGATAGGATCACCGCTAAAATATGGGTCTGTATTTCTTACATTTGCTCTTCTTTCTTGTTTGTGTTAATAAATCGTCTAGGAGTTCGTAGAGAAGAGTCTTTCGAAACCTAGAAATTCAGCATGTTCTTCAGCCGTGTTCATATGTATGGTAATTTTGCTAGGGCACTACTTCGCACAAAAATATGAGAATAGTTGATCGATAAAACTTGTCTTCTCTCATTGGCTTAGGCTTTTTCACCAGTGAAACTGGGTTAAGAAATTTGATTTTGTTCTTTTCTCTACTCTACTTACTATCGAAACCTGTTCGTGGGAACATCACTACTTATGTTGATAGTTCAGTTATTTTTCATCAATAACTTCTACATCCATGACGGGAACTGTAGTCACTAATCCACCATTGTCTTAGCTAATGAATGGAGTATTCAATTAGTTTTGATAAGTAAATGACCTGGTTGGAATACTAACAAGGAAACTATTAACAGTTCAGCATAATTTATTCAACATCAATGTTCGCAATGCTATTTAGTTCTGAATAAAATTAATATTTGGCAGGAGGATATCAAATTGGCTTTTCTAATCAAAATTAACCGACCAAGGCATTTAAAAGAATAAATATATGAAAAGTTCTAAATAGGTACGTTACACTATTCACTAAATATGTATGTTTCAAATGTATGATATATTATTTTAAGCATAAACCCGATCGAAGGAAGATAAATAGTTTTTAGTCAGAAGAAGTTTTGTTCTGCAAAAAACAAATAAGTTGGCACTTCTTCCCTCTCTGCCAAGAGAAGTCAAAAAGTTTGATAAAATTAAACTGGATTTGCGTAGATACAATTCTATTCTACATTTTAATTCTGCTACGACAGATTAGAGTTACAAGAAATGTGTTTGATAAGTGCTTGTTTAATGTTTTCGGTTGTTTAAAAACATTTGGTTATTTATTTAAAACTATTGTCATTCTTTGGCTTGGTTTTCTTCCCACACATTGTAATAAGTACCTAATACTGATTTTAAACAGACGAAACATAATTATTGTGTCATGTATGTGTGTATGCTCAATCCTTCTCCATGTGAGAGGAGACCTGTGCCCAGCAGTGGGACAATAAAAGGCTGTAACAGTAACAGTATGTCTGTATCTCTTCTTCAGCGTATTATATTGCAACAAATCGTATTTCATTAAGGTACTAGACGTTTTCCCGTGGTTACACCCGCGTCCCGTGGGAACTACTGCCCGTACCGGGTTAAAATGTAGCCGATATTACTTGGGAAGAGTGTAGCTTTCTAACAGTGAAATAATTTTTCAAATCGGTTTTGTAGTTTTGGAGCCATTATGGTACAAACAAACAAACAAAAAATGTTTTCTCTTTAATTAGCACTCACAGAAAAGTCATTGCTTATCCCAACACGATTTTTAACTGACTTAAAAAATAATACTGACCTTTATAAGATCCCAAATTAATCATTTTGTTAGTTTTATATCTATGAGAGAGTGTTTAGAAAGATTGAAGTTACGCTACAACTGACGTCACGTTGTCTGGGGTCGAATGGAAAAAAACGAATAACAAAACCATAAATAATTCTTGGGTCACATATAAATCTGTGAGTCTTGCTTATAATAAAAGTTTATCTATACCTATCTGTGGACCACGATTGAAAAGGGATAACTACGTACCAATGCAATCAAGTGTTTCATGTAAATACAGTTTATTTTAGAAGTTTTCTATTTAAAATTTCTATTTAAAGGAAATTAAAAATGAAATACATATTTTTAGTCAATCTTGATAGAATAAATAAAGAGTTATTTCAAAAATAAATTTTTAAAACTGCATGACATAAAAATGTATTTTTATCAAAATAACCAGTTTATTGCTAGCATCATCTTTATTTTTAATTTATAATACTTACAAATGATTAATAAAGTCAGTCATCCATCTTTAATTAACAAAGCAGGTCTGTTCCTTCCTACGTAATTTTATTAAAACATTTATACTATTTACTCAGCATAAATATGATTCACTTCCAATTAGTTTTACCGTTCATTAATTTTGCTAAAGGGTTTGTCATTCATTTGTTTCCTTAAAAAACAAATCATTTGCTATGTGGTAAACTGAACATCAATTAGTAATAAATGTGAATTAATTACTAAGAAATACCACAAATCCCGTAAGTGACTCAAAAACGTAACCTGTATCCTATATCCTTGTACTCATTGGTTATATAGTCACCTTTTGATCCTTCCTTGGTATTACATCATCCAATTAATTCATACATTATCGTCATTGTAGTTTTGTCAATAAATTAACCATTAAAATATCTTATGCAAAGTATTTGAGACCTATATTCATAATTCATATTCAATTCTGTAGCGTTTGCTGACCGAGATTTCCTCATATAAACAGATTCTTCTGCTAAATATATGTCTGTATGTAACTTTACCAGCGTCTACCAGCGGTTTCATCAGCATCCCGTGGGAACTTCTTATAGGCTTCCTGGATAAATGGGCTATCTTATACTGAAAATCAGGCCAGTAGTTCCTGAGATTAGCACATTCAAGCAAGCAACCAAACAAAATCTACAACTTTATAATATTAGTAAGTATAGAAACAAGCAAAGGTCGGATGATGTCACCAAAGGCCATAGCTTTCAACTGAATAGTAAGTCCTTCAATGGACTGTCAAATAAGGGAACATGACGACACTTTATGACGTCATAACTAGGTGTGCTGTTTGCCTTTTGTCGCCAAATTAAACAATATACCGATCGTGTCTTGTTTTTTTTTATATCCAGAACTAACTTTGCTTACATAAGCGTTTTCTTTTAAAGGATCTTAGAGTTACAGTTGGTCATTTGGCAACTGGTACATTTATCATTGTCTTTTCGCATTTGAAAAGTCCATTGTGTGTATCTTTGTGAAATGCTAGACTACTTCACAACACTAGAAAACGAAAAATCTCTTGGAAACTTCACACGAAAGGGACATACGTTTTAGTCAGCTTTTGTTAAATGAGGATCTTTAATTAAGCTAACGTCAGTCTTCTTCAATTAATTTATTTCTTATCAACCCTTCGTCGAGTCGTTGTGATGAATAGACACATATTTAAAATTTAAACTGAAAATTCGCGCCACACCTTTGTGATATCATCTATGTATTAGACCAATTCAAGCAAATCGAAATTGCCAAGGTTAGGTAGATTTGTAGTGATATTGACTGAATGGTGTCAATTGTTTTAAGGTGCATATGAGGCACGGAAGGTCTTCAACGTGTTAGCTAGTTTTCAGACTTCGTCGTTTATTTACGGTCTCGACTTCAGACAACCCACATGAGTCGATATACCTACCTGCTTTATAAAAGACTTGTATTATAACATTGAGAGTTTGTATTAATTTATTAACATTTATTAACATAACATTTATTAACATTTGAATTGCAAATCTAGTTTTCAAAACTGCCTTCGGTTACGAAAAATTCGTTTGACAGTCTTAAAATATCCTTTGTATTGGTGGTGGTGAAGGGCGGGCGTTTTGGGGGCTGTCTTTTGTTTTTGACGTTCGAAAAGTGCTGATTTATCAGCCTAATTTGAATAAACGATTTTGAGTTTGAGTTTGAGTTTGAGTTTATTTTGCCGGGAATTAAAAATATATAAAGCCCTCGATTCCATTACCTCAGTTGTTTGTTAAGGAATTTTCCTCGTGTTCCTGCTTCAAACTTGTGTTGGTTACAATCACGCTTTTGTTTTTCCTGTGGTAAAGCCCTTTACTTCAATAAATAATAGGTTAAAACAGCAGGTTTCTACGGTTTTATCTGTTGAAGAAGAAGTTTCTAGCTAAAAAGTTGTGTATTTCCTTCACCAAGAAATCTTCTATAATAAGGTCAAAATCAATCACAAATTCAAATATCAGCTTGAAACTGAAGCAGTGGTTGCTATATGTATAGATGTATGCCGCTTCTTACCGATCCTTTTGGAAAACAATGGTGAAGGCCCATGTTCAGCAGTGGACGTCCTATGATTGAGATGGAGGTAAAACTTCGATAGGTCTGCAAAACCTATAGATAGAAATTCTCACACTGAGACGCATGCTCAGCTCATTTAGAATTACCAAATATAAAATCCCTATACACCGAACAGTCTATCGAATTTAAACAGTACAAATCACGGGTGCATAACGGACTATGTATGTAATTATAAACAACAATAGCTCTATAACATTGGGTACCTACCATCACTGATTACGTTACGCAGTAGATGACACCATAGACTATTGACAGGTCACGTACCATGACGAAAGAATACGTTTGTTGAATTTGTAACAAGGTCACATTGTTCTGAAGACCATAGGAATTGTAGGGACATAAATATGTTGTGAAGGTATGTTGTTCTATGGTGAAGAAAATTATTTTATGGATTTTTTAGGATTGGTAAAATTGCTAGTCAATTTGGATCAAGAAACACTTACAACTTTAGAAGTAAGCAGATTTTAGAACTCTTTCTGGTAATTGGTGCTACGTTGCCATTTTTTCATGGAATATGGTGAACAAAATATTTCGTATGCTGGTATTTCAGATATAAATAAAGTCGCTTGTAGTTGATTTTTAACTAACGTGTAAAAATACAGAACTAGATGTTTACTATACGTAAGTACATCTTTGAACAGCGATCTATGATATACTTATGACTAATATATCTCTCATATAACTCGTGACTAATATTGAACTCGTATATTTATATGATACCTCTATGATGGCGCAGTACGGATGCTGTGTATTTCCACACAAGCATTAATTTAAGTTAAGTAGGTAGGCACTATAATATCATCCTCCGAGCCTTTTTCCCAACTACATATGTCTGCCCTATCTAACCTCCCCAACCCAGTTACCCGGGCAACCCAATACCCCTTGGTTAGACTGGACTGGAGGAAGGTACATAAATATAATATAACTAGCTTCTGCCAGTGGTTTCACCCGCATCCCGTAGGAACTACTTCCCGTACCGGAATAAAAGTAGCCTATAGCCTTCCTCGATAAATGGGCTATCTAACACTGAAAGAAATGTTCAAATCGGATCAGTAGTTCCTGAGATTAGCGCATTCAAACAAACAAACAAACAAACTCTTCAGCTTTATAATATTAGTATAGATGATAAAGGCTGCTGAATAAGAATTTTCCTTCGATCCATTGCGTCTGCAATGTTAACGTTAGGAAGTCTGAAACCACAACATTTAACTGTCACTAATAGTACCAAGCTTTAGTCCCATTACCAGTCATCTAACAGCGATTTTCCGCGGTTTCACTCTCGTCCTGGGCAAACTATTTCCCGCACTCGACTTTTTTATTGTTTTCAGTAAATTTAAAGATACCACCTACTCCTTACCACTTCAAAACGTCTATTAAGTTCAAATAATTTTCCCGAGGTACGTTAGTCAGTTAGTTTAACGCGTAGGTACTAGCCACATACAAAACCGTGTGAAAAGGTACTTATTACATGTCATTGATGAGAAGTATAAACAATATTTTTTTCCTGTTTCACTTGAGTCATTGCAAACAATGGTAAGATGTTCTTATTCATACGAACATAAAAAAAAAATATTATTACACTGTCAACTGTAAAATCACATCATCTTGGAACTTGTCGCTTCCATCTTCAGGAAACTATATATTTCATATATTAACAATAATTTCAACGAAGTTCACGACGTGCCTCCCAGATATGCCAAAAAACGATTGTTCTACGGTTCAACTTTGAATTACGTAGAATATACCTACCTGGATATAGTGTGATGAGTGGCATAAGTAGGTTAAAGATAATTGTGGAAAAGTACTTAATGTAATGTTTAATTCCATGGATTGCCTTCTATACACGAACTCATTATACCTCTTCGTTTTTATGTTGGTGAAGATTTAAGTTTCTAATCTTTCACACTCTAAAAGCCGTTTTAATTTTCAGTAATAAACTGAAGTAAAACATTTTACGAAGAGTGCCAACAGTTAATGCTTCTAGAATGTTCCAACTTTCATAAATTAATGCTTTTTCTGGCTTTGTTTCATATATCTTAAACTACGGTGTATTTTGTTGTTTATTTTTGAGAGTCAAGAACGAACGATATTCTTCAGATAGAATTAAAAAATCCCGTTTTTTGGTGCAGTTGACAATTATGTCAGTCAGTACCAAAAATTCTATATCACATTGAAAAGAACGATGGGCGTTTTGGTACCCTGTCCAACAGTGTTGATTCTAGTACCATTGCGTAGGTCTTGGCAAGCCAAAAAATGTTTACTATGACGACTAGTCCCAATTCCTTGTCCATTTCGCGTGACATCGACTAATAGAATGTATAATGTTCATAAATCATCAACGTAGATGTAGTTCTTAAATCCAACTGTATTGAATAAAAACTGGTAAAGTAACAAAAAAACAAGAATTTGGCCTTCTTACAATGTTTGCCTGCCCACTGCTTTAAAAAAAGTCTGTGTGCAAACCTTTGCAGTTCACGCAGAATATAGCTTATGTATTTGATGAAAGTCTTTCAGTATTTACAATCAATTAATGTTTAATGATTATCGTGTTTTAATAACAGGTTTTTTTTATTTCATATAATGTGTAGGTACATGGAAGCCAGTATGTTTAAAGATAGTATGTAACTAAAATGATTAGTTGTGTTTTCAGAAATGTTTTGAACTTTTGTCAAATCAGATGACGATTATGTTTCCGTAGTATGACTCCATAGACTATTACAACCTTTAGATTATAATAGAGTGTATCTCAAACAATTTAAGATGTCTATTAACTGAGTTTAAAATTATTATACTGACGACATATGCCTCTTAATGAATTTGCATATATGGATGACATACTTGTTCCTATGTCGATTTAATTTTTATCGTTACTCGGATCAGACAGCTAATTGAGGCAAGCCCCATAGTTTTTATTATTGTTCACGTAAATACCTTTCTAATGATATATCATACGTTACTGTTGGAGCGGGTACCAAATCCCATACAAAGTGCCCATTGTCCTTTACAGCCGTCGACTGCACAAAACATTCAGTATGACTCTAAAACGGGTACTATAACAAATATGATATTATAAAATTATGTCAAAAACTTTTATTATGAAAATAATGCTTCACCAAAGCGGTTTTTTTAGTCAGCTGCGTGGGAATAGGATGTCCTGGGCTTCCTAGTGCTAAAACGTGTCATGATAAAACAGTCCAAAAATATAACTGACATTGATAGCATGAAGCTAAGATGTTAAAGTAAATGAATAGTACCTATATAAATTCTGAAAATTGGCATGGTAAAAATAAAATGTAAAATTCCTACTATGATGACGCACTTGAAATCGTCCTTTTCAGATGCCTATCTTCCATTAAGGGGCTGAATGCCGAAATTGGCTTGTCTCAAACAATTTTTTGGCCAAATCTTTACAGTTTTTAACGGCAAAAAAAAGAATCTTGAACATATTTCTGAAAACCCTGTTAATTTCAAAATACGTTTTCGAAAAGTTTTCTCGATACAAAAAATTTTAAACTTACCTCTAAAATGATCTTCCAACAAAAATATCTGTCCTACTTCTTAACGTACATTGATACAATTTTAACATTAACGAGTCCACATGTAAATACAGAACTTGGTTAATTTCTCTCTGGTACGTATTTACGTACCCGAGAGAAAGAGAGTGTTTTGGGTGCATTCAGCCCCTTAAAATATATTCAGACTTTTCTCAAACAGTTTTCCTTAAATAAAACACGACTTTCTTAAGTAAACACACTGATCAAAGCGTATGTACAGCTAGCTATATTTCTATGATTTAAAAAAAAAATAGCTGACATCAAAAACTTTTACTTATTTGGAGTTTCGACCAAGTTGTAAGGATTTTCCTGTGCGGAAACCCATATATGTCGTCTATCGTACCTATAAGTATGCAACATAATGTAAACACAATTACATAGGTATATTGTGTTCCCCATATAAACCATAAAACTTATCGAACATATATGTACCCATACCTAATTACACCTACCTATTACTTATCGGCTCTCGCAAGCATGGAGTGAAATGTACGTAATTTATCTAAAATTAGCAATAGGTTGGCAACAAGTTCTAAATTTAATTATTTACTACGCCTCGTTAAGCCAATAAATTCTCTTGATCGAGAAAGTTTGGAAACTTTTAGTATAAGCATTTTTTTTATTTTTCAGCAAAATTGGTTATTTTTTACGGCTCGTTATAGTTTTAATTCGAAACTTTGCTTTATTTGACAGCACATACATTAACAAATATTTAATATCATTTCAGTAACCTATCCGAAGCCATCTCGTAGAGAATTCTGGAATGGTTAACTAGCACCATAAAACGGTCTATGAAGGAATGAAAAACTGGATCAATTTTGCATGTATGTGGAGTGGTTCCAGCACGTGTTTTGTTTTTGTGCATTACGTCAAGCGGGCGCCCACGATATGTAAAACATACTTTATTAATTATTATTACAAACTGACAAGACAACACAAAATTCACTGCAAGGAAAACTTGTTTATATAATCAGCCATACTCGTTTTTCATATTAAATATTTTCCTTCTATAAGTAGCTGCTTTTTCTAAGACGCGAGAGTGTGACCTTTCGTGTGCAATTTTTCAAATACTTACCTTATTGATTTTTTTTTTTCATATTCTTTGCTCATATTTAAATTTACTCCAGACTTTGTACTCAAATACCACGTGAACAATAGCAATATTCAACCAAGACCTGACGAAATGATTTAAGTATCATGTTTTCCTTGCAAAAAAAATCTAAATGTTGATAATTCATATTTCATGATACATTTGTATGAGCATGCAGAGAGCTAACTCTATTGCATTAGTGCTAATTCATTTTTTATTGGTGATGGTATTACGAAACTGCACCTGCTTTACAGATGCAACTGTGAATCACCATACTGCAGTATATTTTAGTGTACCATTCGATCAATTTGCAATGCAATAACCCTTACTTACTGAACATAGTAGCAATCAATCATTCTGATAAGAGCCGATCTATATTTTGTTTCGACCCCTGCCATCGCACACTTCGTTGAAGAAGAAACTTTTGAGAAAACGCTTTTATTTGGAAGTGATTCTTGTGTCTAAGTAAGAATTGCAGAGGTCGATTGATTATAAAGTTAAGAAACGCTTGGCGCTATCAGCTAGTGGATGGATGACCGTTTAGTCAGAGTGAGTTGCTCCGTGCTTCGGAAGGCACCAAAAATTTGGGTTACCCCGGTGACCCGGCTACCATTTGAACATCTCTGACATAAAGCTTTATGGGTAGTCAAAAGCCAGAAAGTCTGACAACGAGTCATACCTAAAGTTATTGGTTGCCCGGGTAACTGAACTCTGGAGGTAAAATAGGCAATCTCTCTATGTAAAATACTAGAACTCAGCTGCATCCATTTTAACTGAAGCCAACTCAAACATAATTGGGAGAAAAACAGCCAGTTGATCATTTGGAGATTCCGCCCTAAAATACTAAAAGGTAAGTTAGCTGATTTGGTTCTTATCAACCCAATTAGAAGGAATTAGGTTCTCGTCAGTCGAAGCCTGCGTTGAATACGGTCTCACCCGGACCTGTTTTTTTATTATTATCTTAGGCGCAGAACTGCCAACGGTACAATACGAAAGCTATTTGGAAAAACTACACAAAGATGCATCCTTACTTTTGGTATTTATAATATTAATAAGATATTGATATCAGAACACTTTTGCGAATAATTCCTTAAAACTTGAGTAAGTCTCTATAGCCATGCCTATTCATTGTACAAATTAGATACAAAAAACATGGGACAAGGAAAAAAAACAATACCACATAGGTAACCTTGAATATCTTGGTTTGATATCCTGGCCAAAGATTTAGTACGAGTATATTTCTTTAGTTGGACTGTGCGGTGACCACGCGTTTCGGATGTCATCAAGGAAAGTTCTCATTTTTTTTATTCTTCTCAAATCTTTCTTTTACAATCCTTTTTTGTTAAACGTCCAGTTCTAAATAATAAAATATATAAGTACATATTGAAATAAACATCTGGAAAACTTTGAATCATTCGTTTTCCTCTTTTACAGGTTGTGAAAACATGACATTCTAGATTAAGAGTTTCCTTATACCAAGTTCATAATTACTCAGCGCGTGATTTAAAAGGAAATAATATAATGTTATTAACCTTACAGGAACTGCTTTATCAATAATAAATGATTGCATGTATTTTACCCAAGACTTTAAGTACTAAAAAGTGAGTATTAAGATTTCGTCGTTCTATTTATCATTAGATGGATACCAAACCAATTGTTAATGTCTATTGTAATCAATTCTTTTGTATTGTCTATGTAGGCACATACGGCTTTACTCTTTCTAGCAGCCCATAAACAGCTGCAAGTAACGATGGTCAAATGATGACAGTATGCGCTCTGACGTCGTAAAATACTCGTAAATATGCTTCATGGTATTAAGCGAAGTCCTTGCTAGTGGTTAATGTACAGTCATAATCATTAGTCATACAGACATTAAAATAATTGCACCAAGACATTCAGTGCCATTTAAATCTGAATTTTAATCGATCTCAATATCATGATTGCTAATATTTTCTGAAAAATTTCTTCTAAATCAGAAATTTCTTACCAATTATCAAACATACTTACTTCACAAACTGCTTATGTCAATAATCAAGGCTTTATGACTGTAAGTATGTACTTATGTTGCTTTCATTACTTCTCAGGATAACAGTTACCCTCTTTAAACTTGCTAACTCCTGAAGTAGAAATGTTTATCTCCCGATGTAGGTATCTTTATTACTGTACACACCCTACGGCTTGTTTAATTCAGGAACGTTGATGACTAAAAAAACCACGGACTGTCCTCAATAACAAGCGCGAAGGGTTGACCCTACGTTACGTGTAAATGCGTTGGTCGGCGTCATGCTGTCGGGCGGGCGCGCCGCTGAGCGTCTCAGTATCGTTCATCCATAGCTTGAGCTCAGTCGTTTGCCGTGATTCTAACAAACACACAAGAGAAAATGGCCCGATACGGATTCACCGCATTGAACCTCGCCGTCTTATTGGCTTTATTCGAAATTGGTATGTATTTTTTTTAATTCTTAATTTTTTTTACAAAAATGAAAATTTTTAAACACTTTTGTGTGTGACTGTATGTTAACTTCAAGTGTATATTTGAAATGCTTGAAAGCAATTGAGATTATTGTAACGGTTATCTATTATCATCAACGGTTATTTATGCGGTTTATGCCTAAGGTTTTTTAGTTTTATTCCAATTTTATAATGTAAAAAAAAAATATTTGGAAGTATCCGCTACATTCACATAAACACGCAGGAAACACAAAATAACTTGTTTTTAAATTTTGACAGTATTTAAAAACTTTAAGCTCTCGTATTCTCATTTTAATAGCAAACTATAAGTTCCTTAGTTCCTATTTATAAGTACACGAAGGACCGAGAAATTGGGTCAAATGTTTGTTGTGGGCGATAGCACTAATCTTGATTCAGTGGCCTTTTTATTAGTCATAAATTTTATTTTTCAAAATGACTTTTTTATAAAAAAAAATTTATTAAAACTCAATATAATTCTGTTCAACAAAATTAAAAATAAAACATCAGTAAAGACCACCATAGATTATTTGAAGGGCAAAAAAATGGCACACGAATTCACACGATGAACGAAAAAAAAAACAAATGACTGGTTATCAAGCAGCTTTTTTTAGACATTTTATCACGCGCACCGATTAGTTTTTTATTTAAATCTATGATGTCATCGTCGCTTTTTTTATAAAATGAAACATTTATTTTTAATAATATTTTGCTACTTAATGATTTGAACTGTTTTCCGAACTATCTTTAGTTATTATGAGTATGATTATGCACACCGCAAACTTGACATAAACTTAAAAAAAAAACTACGTATAATACATAGGGAAGTTGGAGCTGCATACGTAGTTACTTACAAATGTTTTGTTCAAATAAAAAAACTATGTTTTTTTTCGTGCAAACGCTTATGTTTTGATAAATTAATGTCTCTGTGAGATCAAGGTAAACAACAGTAACTAAGAGTGAACCGATTATGTATTCACAGTTAATAAGGCTAAGGCTAGACACGATGAAACGAGACTAGAATTTACGTTCTTACATTAGCCTGGGCCTTCTGTCTGTCTGACCACAAGGTCTTTGAAAAACTGACCTGTTTTAGGTTCAACAAGGTTAACTACATGCCCTTTTTCAAAAGTTCTAGACTACGTTACAAACCACCATACAGAAAAATAAATAGAAAGGAAAAGACTTGCAAGTCACTACGAAGCTAAATACTTAGATAAGATACCATTATCTAAACTAAACATTTTTGTATGCAATTAGCAAACATCAGTGCAAGTTTAGAAAAAGTTTACTTAAATCGCACAAATATTGCGTTACTTATCTACACGTGCCAAATATGCTTAAAATTCAAGTAAATCACGAAAAAACAAAATACTTATGTTTCCTCATACTTCAGTTTAAGGTTAACAGTCCTACACTCATTATTTTTTTTTAAAGATGAGCTCTCATTTGTTTTAATGGTCAGAAGTCATGTATGTCAACACAAAGCAACAAGACAAGTCAATTGACAAGTCAATTCTACATTGTTGGTTTTATATGGCCAGTACTAAATATTGTCCATATTTGTAAATGCTTAACAGGCAATATAACAAGGTTATATAGCAGTGATATTATAAAGATCTATCTAACAAAAAATGCAAAGAAAACTTGAAGCAATCAAAACAGTATATGGAGCGTGAAAATGAAGTATACTACTGACTGAAATAGTTTAGAACGGAATGATTGAGAACTAACTTCAATGCCATTTCATGACAAATCTGTAAACATACGAACTGATATAAACAGTAGGCAGTGTGATGATCAAGGAAAGGTTACATGCATAGCTGGAATGTTCAAGCCCATATCAAAAAGCAAATATTTCAAAAGAATGGGTCAATCCAAGACATGTCCCACGAATGCTTTTGAGTCATGCATGACCAGCTCCTAAACCTCGCGGGAAGAAAACTTTTCTTTGGTTTTCCTTGAGCAGGAAAATCATCAGATGACCAACTGTGGGTCCATCAGGAAGAGGTGTCAAGACTTTTGCTGCAACTTTGTTTCTTCTGGAGCCCCTTATAAGGGCCACGGTCACTCTTCCCAACAGTCCTAGGAATGCATCAGCTTTTCAAGAAGATGACATTCAAACCACATGTCATTGTAAACCTGTGGATGAGAACAATTCCCGTTGGAACGTTTATTACCTCTTCAATCACGCTTTACCGGCTGAACGGTTTTGAATTTGGCACACACGAACACTATTACAGTAATATTCCAGTAATGGGTTCTCGTAAGGGAATTTCCGATTGCTTTACGGTCAACAACAACACTTGTTTTTATGGTAGTTATTAGCTAAGTTTATAGTACCTATATTTTGAAGTGGAAACCTTTGTTATGAAAAATACCGGTAGCAAGACAGAGTTTAAAGAGGGACCACATTGGAATTCATAATATTCATAAATATTTAAAAAACATTACTTAAAGAAACATGTACTGACATAAACATCCATGGGAAAGAAAGCTCTCAATAAGCAAGCTGAGCAATTTTTGGTCAATACTAACCTCAAACGGCCCTACAATGCCATTGACATAATGTACAATGCCTACAACATAGAACTCAAAGAAAATCAAGGTGCTAAAACAAATGAAGGCTATGTTGTGCAGTTGACGAGTTGCTATGGCGACTCAAACTCCATCAGCTAGCCTAGTCGCGCCAAGTAATTGCATTGTCACTTACATACCTGTATAAGCTCTTGGTTCGGAAAACGGATTGCAAATTAAAAGTCCCCGCATACGGCAGACTAAACTGTCGGCCTATACGTGGGCTGGTAGTTGGCTAACAGTTTGGCTTGTAGATATCGGCCAATTATGAAATTAAATTCGTTCTATACACGTGTTTATAATAAAGATGAACGAAAAATGGTTGGAAGTTTTCCAGATTTTTTACGATTTTGCGCAACATATACACTTGTAAGTAAACTATGTACGTAAAATGTTTTGTAGACATATAATACGCCTGACAACAGAATTTTGTTCCCGTTTTACGACCTGATACTGTCATGGATATAAAATGTCCAAATGGTTGGAATAGTCTTCGAGATTTGTGAGAAGAATTGAATTCGCAGTTTATGTCCTTGTTAAATATTCCACGCTACAAAAAAATAGTGATAAGTAGGTACCTATTTGGTAATAGAGAAATTTGTTATCAAATCAAATCCACGAAACATTACTCCCCCAGGAAAACTCGGAAAAATCCAATAGTAGCTTGTCTCATTACCTTAGTATCAGTTATTTATTTATTTAATCGGGTGTCACTAACACGCCAAAAGCGTCGTTTTTAGGTATTTGCAATATTTGCTAATGTTGTCGATCGTTCCGTTTATAAGTAATGAGAGAATAGTGAACGATTTATAAAAAGTGGCAACAGGGAAATCCGGAAAATAATGTTCTTGTATTCTGCAAAAACAAACTCAGCCTTGTATCTACTAATATTCAACTCCCACAAGTTTTATAAAAGCAAATGTCACACTATTAGAAATTAGTTTTTTGTAACCCAATCACACTCGCGGCGCGTTTGTAACCAATTTGACAGAAATAGGTCGTGTTCCAATTAACGCATGCGAGCCCATTACTTCCGAAAACATGGTGTTACGATGTTAATGAAAATATTACACTAATAGCTGGTCAAGTATTAATTTCGTCATCAGCTTTTTATCGTCCAACTGCTGGGTACAGGTCTCTCACAGAGAAGGATTGAGCGTTACTCACCACGCTTGCTTAATGCGGGTTGTTGATTTCAGACTTTATAGTCCAGGTTTCCTCGAGACGCTTTCCTTCACCTTTAATCAGTCATTGGTGTCCAAGATATACTTAGAAATTGATACAGAGTTAGAAAAGTTGCATTGGTACTTGCCTGTCCTGGAATCTAACCCAAACTCATAGGTACTTAAGAGACCATGACCACTTCATTTATAAACAGTTTTATAGGACCGATCTTCTTTTATTTTTTCTTCATAAAGACACAGTTGCAAGATAGACAGACGTTACAAAGTCTCATAGCACATTGTATGCGTTTACGATTCCAGAGGAGGGCAAAGTCGTTCCATTGTGCGGATCTGAAATAAAAACTTTGACATAAAAGTTAGGATATAGACAAACTATGTAGACCAGTCGGTATGCAAGAAACTTATAAGCATAAAAGAGAATAAGTCGATCATTTAAACATTTTTTGACAAACCAACCTCGAAAGTACAAGTACAATTTCCTTGAATTTCTTTAATGTCTAAGTAGACATGCATATCTTCTAGTTGCACTGACGCAGGTTAAAATCAAGTTTTGTATGCAAGTAAGCAAGTTTAAAACCTTAGTCAGGCAATGTCATACCAGCGTGCAATATTACCTACAAACAGTTAAAGGCCGTAGCACACTATATACGGGCAGAAGGACATAATGATGACACAATAAATCAAGTGTGTCCGGATACGTCCAACCTTTTCAAACAGGCACTTATGTGTAATGAATTTTATAATTTCTATCCGCATTTAGAATTGACAAGACTTTTGTCGGATATGCACATACCTACACGATAGTTGAGCAAAACATGATCAAAACGCTCAGCCACAAGTGAACTAACGAGGCATTTAAAATCAAAATCAAATTGTTTTTATTTCTTTTAAATAAATAAATAGGCCTTTGCAGGCTCTTATGAAACGTCACATTAATTGCACGGTTCCAAAAAGTTGGTCTCATCGAGAAGAGCCGGCAAGAAACTCCATAGACACTTTTTAAAACGAACGTTCGACGCTTACTTGACACATCTGTCTACGATTTTTGGTTTTTAACAAAATGGGCTGATAAACAAAAAAGGCTTATTAGGGCGTCACCTCTGGATTTTGGCGATGGTTTAGGAGTACCTACTCTGTCTCGTCATTTTGTTGTCCATTTAGGTACGTGACCAGTACAAATTAATACTAGGGTTGCTTGTACATATGTTATGGACCATGTGATTAATTCGGGCATTATTTATAATGCCCGAGCATTATGCATAATGTCTAGCTTTATCGGGCCAAGTGATTAATAACTATCTTAACTTCATTATTTATTACATTGCACGGGCATTATTATATTGCTACATGACAGTTGGGCAATTTGATAAAAAAGCTATATTTTACGCGGTGCGAGGGCGGGGAGGGAAGTATGCTTGGCGTGACACGCTTTGACCAATCAGAGACCACCATTCAGCGTTCGGCTCGTGTGGCGAACTGCAAAGATGTTAATTATGCCAAATAATGAGTCTGATTGCTTAAACTTTAGTGTGTTTTATAATAATAAGTCATTTCTATAAAACAAAGATAAGTTGTAATTTTTTTGTTTTAAATTTAATTATATTTGATGTTATATTTTTAAAATGACTTTCTTTAACTTTTAAATGCAAAAACTAGTGGATTTTTAAGGCAGAAGTCCTTCATAATTAATCAAAATCATGAGGCTGATTATTGAAGTTGTTTAATATTTACTTTATTTTATGTTAAATGGCAATAACAATAAAAAAATTGAAATTAATAGCTTTATTTGTTATACAAGAGTGCAAAGTTGCTTTTTAACCGTGGGCTCAATTTTGACGACCGAGCAAGCGAAGGATTCTAGAATTGAAACACGAGCGTAGCGAGTTTCAATAATTAGAATCCTGAGCGATAGCGAGGGAATCAAAAGAGCACAAGGTGACAAATCTTTGCACTCGAGTGCAACACATAACTTTTCACTCATCGAGTTAATTTCTAAACTCAAAAACAGAAAATGGCACTTACGTCATACATGGCAAATTAAAAAGATGTACCTTAATAGGTATAGGTTATAGTTTATTTATTTGAAAACTCAGTTTAAAAATGAAACGAGATTAAAAATCTATTTAAAAACAATAATAAAAATTACTTAATTAATTTAATAATTCTTTTAAGCAGTATTTTATTTGTTTAATATGTATGTGTTTGAAAAGTCTTACAAACATTGTCACAAATGGAGTATTGCACACGATGTTCTAAATTCAAATCACTTTGCCACTCTAGAGGATATAAACGACGAGATGGTGCTATGAAAATATGTTTGTATTACTTTGCCCAAAAGGTCACGGGCAATATGTATAGTGCCCGGTCAATTTGATTATTTGAATATTTTTTATCAAATTGCACTCTTATATTGGGCATTTTTCATAATGACCGGGCATTATGTATACTGCCCAATTTATCACTTGGTCCATAACACATATATCTCGAAGTAAACACATCGATATCGTATTTAGTATCGATGACGACATACCTGCATTAGATCATGGTTATATTTAGTCTAGTTAGTGTCACGTATTCACCGTCTAAGGCGTCGTCCTAATTGGCAGCGATCGCGCGATGGCGCGATGCGTTTTTCATCTAAGACGTCGTCCTAATTGACAGCGATTGTACGATAACACGATGCGTTCTCGTCGTTCGATGAGTTCAAACATACAGATTTCATCAGAGTGTCCTATTTGAACCTCGCAAGTGAGATAGTGAGATCGTGAGATGAAAAACGCATCGCGCCATCGTGCGATCGCTGCCAATTAGGACGACGCCTAAGGGTCCGTTCAGACACGTTGAAACACGTTGTAAATCGAGTACTTAGTATTTGTAGTAAGGTTTATTTTTGTATGTACACTGCTTTTGTCATTACGAATGCTCGAAGGCGCTCGGTGTGAAATAATAAGAGGAGCCGGCTTACCGTACCTTTTCTTGATGTTTGGCTCCGTTTGCATGCTCTTTAATGCTCGCGCAGGCGATCGGCTCCGGTCTGTGTAAAAAGAAAAATGCGCGACGATGCTCTCCGAGCCGGTCTGTTTGAACGGACCCTAAGGCCCGAGTTTAACTGACAAAATGAACGTCCGTTTTTCTCAAAACAACTGTTTAGTATGAAAATTGAACGTGAAAATTCGTAGTAACCTGCTTTTTAAAGAAAACTCGTTTATATTATTGGTGAACTTGGCCCCGAGAGCTTCTTTGGCCCATATTATGGTAAGAGGAACGTGACCGAACACTAAGAAAATTATTAATATTCCCCATAATTCTTTATGGAGCAGGGTTATGGCTCTTTTGGTATATTTTACTGTTATTCTTGGAAAATATTTATTATCTTCTTGCAAATAAATAAAAGTATATATGTTATTGTTTTTATAGTCTTTGACGTTAAGACTACTATAAAATTGAAAGAGCCAAGAATAGTATATATAGTATGTTTTCATGTCACATCTATCACTATATATTTTATGCTTTTGTGTCTACGTCTTCCTAAACTATTAATCCCGTTAAGATGAAACTTTTCCAAACTGTTAAAGGCTACTGACGATGCTATACTTACTGCTCAAAAACGTATTTAGATTGATAAATCACTCTAAACATATAAAACTATATGTTAATAAGACATACATGGGTAGTTAAAGTTTTTTCTTATTTTTCTTACATAAGTACAACACGAATAACCTACGGAGAGGTAAACAACGATAAATCAAAACAAGTTATTGCTTATTTATTAACTAAAGCTAGTAGTTACAAAGATATATAAAAGTTACAAGTATAATTAATCATTTGCAAAGGTGATTCATACAGAAGTTTTTCCGTTACTCGTTCTATTGCTGTTATTTTCATCCATCAACCAATTACGTTGTGCGCAAAGCGATCCCCACTCTTCCGCCGAGAGCTCATTATCCGTGCCGTTAACTATACCAAACATGCTATTTTTCCTTGAAAATTAATATGTAGCTGTCAACTGTACAAACCATTCGGTTCCCCTTTACCATTGTTGGTACTGACTGACGGACTGCACCAAAAACGGCCAGACTTTACTAGGGTAACGCTATACCCCTTAGTCAGATGGGTTGTCAGACTTCCTGGCTTCTGATGTCAAATGACAGCTTGGACTCACAGTATTAAAGGGCAATCCGAAACCATTATGACATATGTATGTAGATGTACCTAGGTGGGTAGGTAGACGTAGATAGGTATCTACGGACTGACTGCATCAATTCCTCCTTCCTTAAGGGAAAGCTTTCAATCGTTTCAGCTTTAGCGTGTAAGCGTAATACTTATTTCTCAACCAATTACCGGCTGATATAATTCTGAATTCAGAAAATAAAACGTTTAGCCAAGTCAGTTAAGAAGTTTTTCCTAGGGCATGTAAGCTCGAATATGGCTTTAAGTCACAGACAATCCATGAAAACGGTTTTACAGAACATATGTATAAACATGTGTGTAATGGCACTTGCTAGTAATAAATAAAGAAAAATAAAAAATAATTTTGTGGCGCTTATAAATCTTACTTCTTACCAGGAATATCAAAATGACTTCACGTTATAGCCCCAGGCGTGACGCAACATTATAGTTGTACTTTTTCTATTGTATGACACCGAATTATTTTGAGTACGAATGGGACAAAAGCAGATGTGTGTCATCCTCGTTCCGCGATTAAACATACTAATTTATTCGCACAAAAATAGTGGACGCAATTCTACATTAGATTCAGAAATTACCTAATTGTTTGACGCCCGTTTTATCATATTTTACCGTGTGTTTTTCACCACTCTTTAAAATGAACTTCAGCTCAAATATGCCAAATCAGAATCACATACATCGTTAACGCAATGAGCGTACCGAATTATTTTTCCAATAAGCGTTCCATTATGATCTAGTTTATGATTCAGAAACTAATAGACCATCTATTATGCTGAAAAGGTTCAGTAATTTACTTTAAATTCTTCTTTGATTAGTCAGAAGACATAAAGAGTAATTATTACCACGGTGCCGAGTGATAAACATAACAAATGCACTTAAAAATTTGGACAGCCTCCAAATGTCGTAAAAATGCGCTACGCAAAACTACTGATTTAAGCTAATTTATGAATAGGTAATGTCACTCCATTTATTTAAACTAGATACTCTTATTTTTTTGTTTATTTTTCATTTGTTTTTACTAACAAAGCTGCTTTGTGACTTTGTTTTGTTATTGTAAAGTCACTTTGACTTTGTAAACAAATGACTTAGTCTATGGTGACCATAATTTTCTTAATAGGCTGGTACATTACAAATATTATTTTTTAATAGAGGGCTTTTAAAACTAAATACTTTATTGTAATGCACCTCTTATTTGTGCATCATAACATGCAGATTGAAAATGCAAATAAAAACCGGCCAAGTGCGAGTCGGACTCGCTCACGAAGGGTTCCGTACCAGAGCAAAAATTAGCAAAAAAAAAAAAAATATTTTATTCTAGTTTTCATTATTTGTTATTATAGCGGCAACAGAATACATCATCTATGAAAAATTTCAGCTCTCTAACTATCACGGTTAATGAGATACAGCCTAGTGACAGACGGACGGACAGAGGAGCGAATACAATAGGGTCCCGTTTTACCCTTTGGGTACGAAACCCTAAAAAGAACCTTTTTTTCATATGACTAAGTCAGATAAAAGGCTGTAAGTACCTAACTTCATGCTCCACTCGAGTAAACATAAAAATATAATTTTGTACAAACAAAAGAATTGTTACCCAAAACGTGTGTCTGATTCTAATCTTATAACATTAGGCTATGGGAATAACAATATTCATCTTAAAATTCCATCTATTTGCGAAACATTATGTCATTGCAAAGTTACGCACTTGTATGGCCTTCACTATACATATGTAGATAATAATAATAAAGTTTTGCTGGATACCAAATGATTTATTTTCCATTCACAAAGATTATTTATAAGGAACTTGTTTAGTACCTACTAGCGTAGTAACAATTTAATAATCTGTGCGTAAAGTGTAAAAGTCTTTAAAAGCTACCTTTTTTCGTCTTTCAATAAAATAAAATAAGGACTAGTTTATCCTAAAGAGCTTTTTACTCATTCATACAGCAGTCTTGTTGATGTTTTTTTTTTAAACTAAAACTGGTATAGGATCTTACGTGGTTCGTCAAATGTTTTACTCGTAGAAATAACGAAGTTATTTACAGCCAAATCGTGATTCTACCAGAATGTTTTATACAGAAACGAAGAACTATAGTTACAGTATGTTTGGTGTAGGTACATGTTATACTAGGTACTCACTTTCCATCAACTAAAACCTATTGTTTGCAAACAAACGTGTAAAAAAAGTATCACTTTGCCTTCGAGAAAAAAAACTCGTTTTCCTCAAGGTGAACCGTGTGTTCATGGCCCTGTTATATAAATGGCGTTGCTTGCATGACATCACCAGTTTGGAAATGTACCTATAGTTCGTACTTGTTACCACATTTTCTAGGCGTACATGGGTAAATATTGTCATAGTCCATTGTAAACATGCCATTATTATGGGCCTTTTATGGCATTATACTCGTAAGTAACGTAGCTTTCGGTTCGTGTAACATTTTTCTAAATCGGTTTAGCAGATCCAACATTAGGTATCCCTCAACAACTTATTACACCAAAACTTATAATAGGTACCTTATAATAAGTAAAATAAACATAATTATAGAAAGTGGAAGTTTGGCTGATTATAAGAACAGAGTAAAACTATTTTTAGATTTATAACTGGTTGAATGATGTATTTTTTAAAGGTTAATGCGACAGCAGTTATCGATTGGCTAAAACCATTTATCTCGGTGATGTTGCGAAAGTTTTTAGTTTACTTACTTATCTTTGACATCATCTACCTATTTAATTAATGAATATTTCTGTTATATGTACGTATATGTATTTGGATAAACTTCTTTTTTCTTCTTTCACCAGTGATAAATCGTATTCACAACTACGAACCCAAAAGTCTTCAAGACTAAATTGAAGGTATAAGTCATTGCACTCCTTAGGTAGGTGTAACCGCACTAACAAAACTAAATTAATCCAATTTACTGTTTAACTAACGTCTTAGACGTGAGTGGTGACTAAAAGACGGCCTTTGACCTGAAATGATCGCGAATATTCTACGTAATGAACTGGGTAGTTTCATGTTGAGGCATAGTGTGGGCAAAGAATACCAAGACATAGGGTCCGGTATTTTTCTAAGTATCTACTCCGTCATATGAGCTTTGCAGTGTCATAAAATGATCGCTACTCCTGTACGTAGTAAAGGGGTGTCAGACTAGTACTGACGAATATTCCACCCGTTTCTTCTGAAGTCTTTTGTTCTCCAGGGCCGCATGAACGTCAGGATCACCGATCCCTCGAAATATTCAAACTCAAACTCAAACTGCAACAAGTTGCTACCTAATTGCTACCTTCCAGCAGTTGATTTTTCATCAATTGTCGAATATTTCCGCAGGCTTTCGAAGCTTAGGCTTACTCAGAAACAGCTACAAGTGCACTAGTAATTCTAATAGTTGTTTACCTAAATACTTGTAAATTACTTCAATAGTATGTAAAAGTGTTTATTCATATTTTTAGTTACATGAGTCATTATCATTGGTGCAAGAAGTATGTTATTTACTTTATTTTTTGTGACAATTTCTTGCACATCGCAACTAGTCCAACAACTCTAAGATCAGATATATTTGTATTATGTCACAAACTGAACTAAAATAACTGTTACGTTTGCGTTGTTAAATAGAACGTCTATTATTAGATACTACGCCCGAATTATCGACGTACTAACCAGAGCAACATACCGAGAAAATTATTTACTATCTGTGAATTTTAATTGGCAAGCATGGAAGTAATTTATTAAAATGCTGATATCGATAACGGAATTGGTCAGAGAACTATGTAGTTCGAAACACATTGTGAATGACAGAGTTAGAACTTAAAAGTCAGTTTTGTGAAATATACTTTTTGTGGCTCACTTGATTTGGTTGAGAGGCTTTTTTTTTAACCTTAATCATTGTCAATCAACCAAAATCTTAATCATGGCACACCTCTATATTATTCATGTTTAAAAAAAGGCTTGGCAAGCAAGTTGATTGGATCGTGAACCAAAAATCAATCAGTTGTAATCATATTTCGAGTACCTTCTTCAGTTTAAAATATTGCTTTTTGCTATTAACCTTTATTTGAAATCCATCGTCTCATGCTTTCAAAGACTAGACAAGGAGCAGACTGGAATCGTACTAGAAATAAGGTTACGACTGAAATGACAGTCGTTTCGCAGAAAATGCTGACATTAAGCCGCAGCTAGTTGTCTAGAAGTCGACCCCAATACTAAAAGAGGACTAGGCTTGAACATAACAAAGTGTCTTAGAATATCTGTTTAGTTATTGATCTGTTTTTCGTCCTCAATAGATAAGTTTTCATATCACGGCAATAAAAAGTTCTCTCCCTTTGTTGTTTTCTGCGACACTAGATCAATTTTATGAGCTTCATATAACCCTGTGGATGTCGAATGTTGTAATTCGAGACTCTATTATTCCAGAACAGTGAGCAGTTCTGAAGAAATCTGTAATCGTGGATAGTTCGGGATAGTTGATCATTTATATTTTTAGTTCGACGTTGATGATATTTTTAGTTTTTTAGTGTATTGGATATTGTCAGTCGGAAAGTTTAATCTGTTTTGTATTTGAACGGTAACGCGATTAGATCATAATTTATAACTTTTGCTGAACTTATACTTCAGCAAGTTTATATCTAAGACTATTTTCGGATACTGGGTTTAATGTAAAATCTCCTACAGTGAGGCAATAATGATCAAGCTTGTTTGAGTTTTTTCTTTCATTATAAATCAACGGTATCCATGTCACATATGCACTAGTTTATACATTGTTCCTTGCTAGGTTTCAAAACCGCACGTTCTTATCGGAGCCACCATGACCCGTTTTCACAAAAACGGTCGCTCGTTTTATTACAAGTAATTTGTACCAAGAAAATCCTTTTTCTTTTATAAGAATTTATTCTACGCATCCTAGATAGAGCTGTTTTAGATAACTATTTTTACTTTTGTTATTCAATCCTTAACCGACACGAGGACGCTGTTCCTTCTATGACGTCATACTTTATGAGGTCACCGTCATTTCGGAACCATGCGTATCTCCATTTATTACGTTACATTGGTAAATTGGCAAAATAATTTGTAGCCCAACATTATTATTTAAATGATTGCCAATCTTCGCAGAATCAGTTTATTATTCAACTAATATCTTTAGTTTTTTTAAGTTTGAAAATACTTTCTTTAAATGACTGTTTCATCTTTTTCAGGATCCTGCCTACATTGTTACCAATGTAATTCCGAAACAGACCCGGCTTGCGGAGACCCCTTCAAAAGCACAAAGCATCAAGTGGTACGTTAAAATACTTATTTAAGAATCTTTCCCAGAGCTACCCAGAACATGGAAGTTGGTGATGATACATCCGCGGATCAAAGAGCATATAAAAGTCGGTCCTGCACCTAACTTCTCTCTCATGCCTGATTGCCTTTCTTTCGGACTATGCGATTGAAGAAAAAGAGCACCCCTGTGTCCTGCAAATTCTTAATCAAGGCATAAGGGCGTACAAATGACATAAAAAAACATGTTAATAATAATCAAATAAGGACACTGCTCTTTTCTCAAAAAAATCTTGTGCAACTTGCAACACGAGATTTTCCATTACAGCCTGTATGTTGAGTACTTACCCTTTTATTAACGGAGGCCATTGTATCCTTTCTAGGACTGCATGACGCAAGACTCAATTAACTACAACACTCTCTACCTACGCTCCGTGCTGCCTGGTGAGGTGTTCGGCAGTGTGGTCGGCGCTCCTAGATACTGCCACAAAATTGTCATGCGTAAGTACTGTTTCTTGTATTATCTGGGATCTAGGATCTACAAGATGAGCTTTAGGCCTCGGCTTCGAATTTTGCGGGCAGCGGGGCGGCAGCGGCGGCGGCGCGGGCGGTCACCGCTTGACTGGAGTGCACCGCTCGTTGCCCGCTCCCGCGCCGCTGTATTCGAGGGCTGGTTCATTTGATTATACGCGTAAGATCCTGCCGCTCTCGCGCCGCCGCCGCTGCCGCCCCGCTGCCCGCAAAATTCGAGGCCAAGGCTTAAGCGTTGCTGAACTTTTCTTGAGGTGATTTGTTGTATTTTTCAACACTCTCAACTTGGGTGTGGATTAATTATCAAATACTTTGTCAATGGTAGATTTATTGAAAACACAAAGTTTGGATCAGATCGAATTACTTGCTAATAGGTTTGACACATATACTCACATCTCGTTTAAGAAACTAGGTACTTGTATAGATAGTAAGTTAGCTATTCACTTCAACAAATTCTCTCATCAACACTTTTTCAGCTTGAGAAGTGCAAGTCAATCTCAATTTCACCACGTATGTTGAGCTATACCTGCGTCTACTAATGTTCATGTATTTGTTCTTACAGAGACTGGTACGGTAGTACGTACCTGCTTGGACGCGAACCCCGCTGACATCAACCACACGTGCCGCTCCCTGGAGAACTCCTCCAAGCTCGCCAACATCGACCCCACCAAGAAGATCAAGCACTGCAGCGTGTGCGACAAGGACAACTGCAACGCCGCCACCTCCCTCTCCTTCTCTCTCCCCCTCGCCACTCTAGCGCTTATCGCTTCCTACTTGTTCTGCAAGCAATAATATCTAAACAACTTCAAAGCAAGTGAACAACTATTGGTATAGCTTAGGCACCTTCAGTGTACCGCTTGCATTTGTTCAAAAAGGTGCCAAAATCACAATTTCTACGTTCACCCCAAAAATAAGCAGTCTGCAACCATTGGTCAAGCCGAAAATGCCTTTTATATGAACATCGGACCGTCCAATCGTCTGTTTATTTGCTTTGTGTGTTTATTTAGTGTTGTATTTAGGATAAGTTATAAAACGTGGCCTAAACACGTTGTGTCTTATAAAAATAACTGACACCGTTATGAGTACCAAAACTATATGTAACCAATATATTGTTAGTGTTGATAGCAATAAAGATAATCTGTACCTGGGAATTGTTAAGTAGTTTAACCAATTTTAAAAGGAAACTTTAAAATAAGACACTTGTTTTTAAATGGTGTTTTTATTTAATGTATTAACCTGTCTATGTATTTAATAGAACAAACACTATTGTGGAAAAATTGAACTGTTTATTGCATGAGGTAAATAGATTAATAGAATCTTACAGCTGTAATGTGTACTACATGTTAAGCTTACAATTTTGTGTGATACACTCAACATTGTTATCGAGACATTAAATAAGAAGCATTTATGTATTTATGTATAGTTAAAGGCCGTCCTTTTAATGTATGTATGTATTTTTAATAAAAATTAAATAAAAACAGCTTTTTTTATTTTTACTAGTGATAGATGTTTGTGGTAGTCAAATTCACCCGTGCAGATATTTTTTAAATACCATAAAAAATCGTCACGAACGCGAATAAACGTTTTTATTTTGATTTTGATTACTTATAACTATTGAATTAAGGTGCATGACAGATAGGTACCACTGATGTGCAGTCTACCGTACAATCAATGCAGAGCTGATTTACTGACATGATTAACTTATTAATTAAGGTTTTTACATTATTCTGGTTCTTCAGGACTTAAAAACTGTTCCTTATCCCTCGATTCTTAAAATATACCATTATCTATTAAGCGGTATTAATAACGATACCTACTCGATGATAAATCATGAAGTGTGCTCTTAAAAGTTAATAATACACGTGGTGTTTAAACTTTGCAAAAAAAAACTTTATATAAGCGACTTTAACAATGTACTTACCTGACACTTTCTTCTTAGTCTGACAAATACTTTGATGGAAACTGTATCAAAATCGGTACAGAAAAACGTGATAAAATAGGGCTCATACACATACAGGTTAAACAGAGAAGCTTTTTTTGAGGTACCTAGGTTAAAAGTACCTATCAACATCAAAACATGACAGTTCTTATTTTGATGACATTCATCTGCTTGCATCATTTATTTATAATATTTTTTTAATTTAAAGGATTTATAAAGTATAGTTAAGTAATTATGTTTTTGGGCATACATAAGTCCAAAAATAACTAGTTAAACTTATTAGTTAAGAGTACATCACCTCATTTAAACAGTGAATCATGTATTTAATAAGAACTTTACTAATAAGTAATTTACTAAACGATATAAGTAATTGATTGCGATTTAATCGATTGCGCCCTAAACATTGTACATGGTGTTTGAAATAAATATATATGGATAAAATTTAATAAATGTCAAAGTTTCTTCTAACTAGAAAGCTAGCTTCCGCCCGCGGTTTCACCTTCATAGATCCTCATATGTCCTTCTCCCGGGCATAAGCTTTCCCCCTTTAATTTTCAGCTTCAAAAATCTATAGATAATGTAGTCATCACAAGCAAGAAGAAAGGAGATGGCTAAGTTTTCAGAAAAAACAGAATCGACAGCAATGAAATATTTGGGTTCATTACGATAGACCTTTGATGGTGCCAAAAAGACCGGCCTGAAATCAATGGGGTACAGAAGCTATAAATATCATAATATTATATTATCACAAAAATAGGTTCTGTTGAATTTATGTTGTTTTTAAAGATTATTTATATCAACGAACATAAAAACTAGGTACACTAATATTATACTAGCCATCTTATATACTCCTTTTATGTACTCTCTTATGTACTCTTCTTATGTACTCTCTTATGTACTCTTCTTAGGTACTCTCTTATGTACTCTCTTATGTACTCTCTTATGTACTTTTCTTGTGTTCTCTCTTATGTACTCTTCTTAGGTACTCTCTTATGTACTCTCTTATGTACTCTTCTTATGTACTCTCTTATGTACTCTTCTTAGGTACTCTCTTATGTACTCTCTTATGTACTCTCTTATGTACTCTTCTTAGGTACTCTCTTATGTTCTCTCTTATGTACTCTTCTTATGTACTTTCTTATGTACTCTTCTTAGGTACTCTCTTATGTACTCTCTTATGTACTTTCTTATGTACTCTCTTATGTACTCTCTTATGTACTTTTCTTATGTTCTCTCCTATGTACTTTTCTTATGTTCTCTCTTATGTACTCTCTTATGTACTCTTCCTATATACTCTCTTATGTACTCTTCTTATGAACTCTATTATGTACTCTCTTCTGTACTCTCATATGTACTCTCTTATGTACTCCCTTATGTACTCTCTTATGAACTTTTCTTATATTCTCTCTTATGTACTCTTCCTATGTACTCTTCTTATGTACTCTCTTATGTACTCTCTTATGTACTCTCTTATGTACTCTTCTTAGGTACTCTCTTATATACTATCTTATGTACTTTTCTTATGTACTCTTCTTATGTACTCTCTTATGTACTCTTCTTAGGTACTCTCTTATGTACTCTTCTTAGGTACTCTCTTATGTACTTTCCTTATGTTCTCTCCTATGTACTCTTCTTATGTACTCTCTTATGTACTCTTCTTAGGTACTCTCTTATGTACTCTCTTATGTACTCTTCTTAGGTACTCTCTTATGTACTCTCTTATGTTCTCTCTTATGTACTCTCTTATGTACTCTTCCTATATACTCTCTTATGTACTCTTCTTATGAACTCTATTATGTACTCTCTTATGTACTCTCTTATGTACTCTTCTTATGTACTCTCTTATGTACTCTTCTTAGGTACTCTCTTATGTACTTTTCTTATGTTCTCTCCTATGTACTCTTCTTATGTACTCTCTTATGTACTCTTCTTAGGTACTCTCTTATGTACTCTCTTATGTACTCTCTTATGTACTCTTCTTAGGTACTCTCTTATGTACTTTCTTATGTACTTTCTTATGTACTATCTTATGTACTCTCTTATGTACTCTCTTATGTACTTTTCTTATGTTCTCTCCTATGTACTTTTCTTATGTTCTCTCTTATGTACTCTCTTATGTACTCTTCCTATATACTCTCTTATGTACTCTTCTTATGAACTCTATTATGTACTCTCTTATGTACTCTCATATGTACTCTCTTATGAACTTTTCTTATATTCTCTCTTATGTTCTTCTTATGTACTCTCTTATGTACTCTCTTATGTATTCTCTTGTGTACTCTTCTTATTTACTCTTCTTATGTACTCTCTTATGTACTCTTCTTAGGTACTCTCTTATGTACTCTCTTATATACTTTCTTATGTACTCTCTTATGTACTCTTCTTATGTACTCTCTTATGTACTCTCTTATGTACTCTTATGTACTCTCTTATGAACTCTATTATGTACTCTCTTGTGTACTCTTCTTATGTACTCTCTTATATACTCCCTTATGTACTCTCTTATGTACTGTCTTATATACTCTCTTATGTACTTTCTTATGTACTCTCTTATGTACTTTCTTATGTACTCTCTTATGTACACTCTTATGTACTTTTCTTATGTTCTCTCTTTTGTACTCTCTTATGTACTCTCTTATCTACTCCCTTATGTACTCTCTTATGTACTCTCTTATGAACTCTATTATGTATTCTCTTGTGTACTCTTCTTATGTACTCTCTTATGTACTCTCTTATGTACTCCCTTATGTACTCTCTTATGAACTTTCTTATATTCTCTCTTATGTACTCTCTTATGTACTCCCTTATGTACTCTCTTATGAACTTTTCTTATATTCTCTCTTATGTACTCTTATGAACTCTATTATGTACTCTCTTGTGTACTCTTCTTATGTACTCTATTCTGTACTCTCTTATGTACTCCCTTATGTACTCTCTTATGAACTTTTCTTATATTCTCTCTTATGTACTCTCTTATGTACTCTTCTTATGTACTCTCTTATGTACTCTTCTTATGTACTCTCTTATGTACTGTCTTATGTACTCTCTTATGTACTCCCTTATGAACTCTTCTTATGTACTCCTTGTATGTTTTTTTGGCCATAATTGCTCTCAATACTAAAATGTATGTTTACATCTTACCCTCTTATGTACTCCCTTATGTACTCTTCTTATGTACTCTCTTATGTACTCTCTTATGTACTCTTCTTATGTACTCTCTTATGTACTGTCTCATGTACTCTTTTCTTATATTCTCTCTTATGTACTGTCTTATGTACTCTCTTATGTACTTTCTTATGTACTCTCTTATGTACTCTCTTATGTACTTTCTTATGTACTCTCTTATGTACTCTCTTATGTACTTTTCTTATGTTCTCTCTTATGTACTCTCTTATGTACTCTCTTATATACTCCCTTATGTACTCTCTTATGTACTGTCTTATGTACTCTCTTATGTACTTTCTTATGTACTCTCTTATGTACTCTCTTATATACTCTCTTATATACTCTTTTTATGAACTCTCTTATGAACTCTATTATGTACTCTCTTGTGTACTCTTCTTATGTACTCTCTTATATACTCCCTTATGTACTCTCTTATGTACTGTCTTATGTACTCTCTTATGTACTTTCTTATGTACTCTCTTATGTACTCTCTTATGTACTTTTCTTATGTTCTCTCTTTTGTACTCTCTTATGTTCTCTCTTATGTACTCTCTTATGTACTCTCTTATATACTCTCTTATGTACTCTTCTTATGTACTCTCTTACGTACTCTTCTTAGGTACTCTCTTATGTACTCTCTCATGTACTCTCTTATGTACTTTTCTTATGTTCTCTCTTAGGTACTCTCTTATGTACTTTTCTTATATTCTCTCTTATGTACTCTCTTATGTACACTTTCAATTTTGTTTTACTGTGTAATAATGGTATGTTTGTACAGTAAATTCAAAGATAGCCCGGGACATCCCCTATGTTTAATCCTCTTCTTTTATAAAACCACCTGTATATGAATTATGACAAGTGTCTCTCACTTGATATAAAAGTGATGATAATACACTGATAGTCCTCAGTGAAATCTACGTAACACAGGATAGAACAATGGCTAAGATATTTCCTATCATCACTTTAGTGATTTTGTGTGCTGTTATTACAGGTATGGTGAATTAATATTTTGTTTACTAATTATAGATCTTCAGTCAAAAGTGTTTTTAATAGCTTAATAATTGGTTACTGGTTTTATAGTAGATACCTAACAGATTACTTCCATTGACGTTTTTCGCGATTTATATTTTTGGTTCATACCTGCCTAGAATATCTAGCCTTTTCCCAACAATATTGGAGTCGGCTTCTGAACTGCATTGTATGCAGCTGAATATAAGTGTTTAAGAGGAGCCACTGCCTATCTGACCTCCTCAACCCAGTTCCCGCAACCCGATACCCCTTGCTATCACTGGTTGTCAAACTTTATGGCTTCTGACTACCCGTAACGACTGCCAAAGATTTTCAAATTATAGCTGGGACCTACAATTTATCGTGCTTTCCGAAACAGGGAACTTCCAATCTCTGAAGTTAACTGAGTACTTCTAAGACTTGCGCACCCAAAGGGTAAAACGGGACCCTATTACTAAGACTTCGCTGTCCGTCTATCACCAGGCTGTATTTAATAAAACATGAAAGCTAGTTGGCTTCAGCCTTTTTTTAATACAAAAGCCTAAAGTATTGTGTCGCCCAGGTACCTGGTTTGAAGACGTCAATAAGCATTTAGGACTAGAGGCCGGCCCTCACATAAATAGTTTGGAAGATTAGTGCATTAGGTGTAACATTTGAAAGTGCATTTTCTGCACGTATTAAGTATATTGGTAGGGTACCTACTCAATAGATAAGGTGCCACGCTTTTCAAGAATTATATCTGTATTATCGCTCACCCCTATTTGTTATCCTCATTGCATTGCATCATGTTTCAACACAATTAATCTTGATGTATGATGTATCTTTGTAACATTTTGTAGGTACTTTTTAAGAACAATTGCAATTTAGTACCTTTTGCCAAATGAGGCGAAAAATTTAAAATGCAAACACAATACTCGAATTCCCGAATAAAGAGATTTATGAGTTTCAACCAGCCGAAATTTTATTATGTTTGATTTTCAGCAAATGCAAGAAAATGTTACGTTTGCCGCGACTGCCAGAAAGTAAATTCAAGTCACGAAAAAATATGTCCAAGCAAAAGACCAACCACTGATGCACCAAGCACTGACAAACCGAGCACTGACAAGCCCAGCACTGATGCACCTAGCACTGACAAGCCCAGCACTGATGCACCTAGCACTGACAAGCCCAGCACTGACAAGCCGAGCACTGATGCACCTAGCACTGACAAGCCCAGCACTGATGCACCTAGCACTGACAAGCCCAGCACTGATGCACCGAACACTGACAAGCCCAGCACTGACAAGCCGAGCACTGATGCACCTAGCACTGACAAGCCCAGCACTGATGCACCTAGCACTGACAAGCCCAGTACTGGTGCACCTAACACTGACAAGCCCAGCACTGATGCACCTAGCACTGACAAGCCCAGCACTGATGCACCTAACACTGACAAGCCCAGCACTGATGCACCTAGCACTGACAAGCCCAGCACTGACAAGCCGAACACTGATGCACCTAGCACTGATGCACCTAGCACTGATAAGCCCAGCACTGACAAGCCGAGCACTGATGCGCCTAGCACTGACAAGCCCAGCACTGATGCACCTAGCACTGACAAGCCCAGCACTGACAAGCCCAGCACTGACAAGCCCAGCACTGACAAGCCGAGCACTGATGCACCTAGCACTGATAAGCCCAGCACTGACAAGCCGAGCACTGATGCACCTAGCACTGACAAGCCCAGCACTGATGCACCTAGCACTGACAAGCCCAGCACTAATGCACCTAGCACTGACAATCCCAGCACTGATGCACCTAGCACTGACAAGCCCAGCACTGATGCACCTAGCACTGATGCACCTAGCACTGATAAGCCCAGCACTGACAAGCCGAGCACTGATGCACCTAGCACTGACAAGCCCAGCACTGATGCACCTAGCACTGACAAGCCCAGCACTGATGCACCTAACACTGACAAGCCCAGCACTGATGCACCTAGCACTAACAAGCCCAGCACTGATGCACCTAGCACTGACAAGCCCAGCACTGATGCACCTAGCACTGACAAGCCCAGCACTGATGCACCTAGCACTGACAAGCCCAGCACTGATGCTCCTAGCACTGACAAGCCCAGCACTGATGCACCTAGCACTGACAAGCCCAGCACTGATGCACCTAGCACTGACAAGCCCAGCACTGACAAGCCGAGCACTGATGCACCTAGCACTGACAAGCCCAGCACTGATGCACCTAGCACTGACAAGCCCAGCACTGATGCACCTAGCAGTGACAATCCCAACACTGATGCACCTAGCACTGATAAACCAAGCACTGATGCACCTAGCACTGACAAGCCCAGCACTGATGCACCTAGCACTGACAAGCCCAGCACTGACAAGCCGAGCACTGATGCACCTAGCACTGATGCACCTAGCACTGATAAGCCCAGCACTGACAAGCCGAGCACTGATGCACCTAGCACTGACAAGCCCAGCACTGATGCACCTAGCACTGACAAGCCCAGCACTGATGCACCTAACACTGACAAGCCCAGCACTGATGCACCTAGCACTAACAAGCCCAGCACTGATGCACCTAGCACTGATAAGCCCAGCACTGATGCACCAAGCACTGATAAACCAAGCACTGATGCACCTAGCACTGACAAGCCCAGCACTGATGCACCTAGCACTGATAAACCAAGCACTGATGCACCTAGCACTGACAAGCCCAGCACTGATGCACCTAGCACTGACAAGCCCAGCACTGATGCACCTAACACTGACAAGCCCAGCACTGATGCACCTAGCACTGATAAGCCGAGCACTGATGCACCTGGTACTGACAAGCCCAGCACTGATGCACCTAGCACTGACAAGCCCAGCACTAATGCACCTAGCACTGACAAGCCCAGCACTGATGCACCTAGCACTGACAAGCCCAGCACTGATGCACCTAGCACTGACAAGCCCAACACTGATGCACCTAGCACTGACAAGCCCAGCACTGATGCACCTAGCACTGACAAGCCCAGCACTGATGCACCTAGCACTGACAAACCCAGCACTGATGCACCTAACACTGACAAGCCCAGCACTGATGCACCTAGCACTGACAAGCCCAGCACTGATGCACCTAGCACTGATGCACCTGGCACTGACAAGCCCAGCACTGATGCACCTGGCACTGACAAGCCCAGCACTGATGCACCTAGCACTGACAAGCCGAGCACTGATGCACCTGGCACTGACAAGCCCAGCACTGATGTACCTAGCACTGACAAGCCGAGCACTGATGCACCTAGCACTGATAAACCAAGCACAGACGCTCCCAGCACTGGCGGGGCAAACACTGATACACCAAGCACCGATGCACAAGGCGCTGACGCACCTAGCACTAATGCTCCAAGCAGTGATTCACCAAACAGTGACGCTCCCAGCACTGATGCAACTATCACTGACGAACCAGGTCAGAAAATGTCGGGTGGAAGACGACGATTACTGTCTGTCATGCAGCCTAGAGAAGATGCAGCATCAGAAGCTGAACCTCAATGTATTCAAGTGTCTTACGAAGGTAATATCGATAACTAGAGTATTTTTACCAATAGAAATATTTTATATTCAATTTGACCCCCCAGACTTTTCAATAATCTTTTCTTTGAAATAGATTCACTATGTCCTTAGCAAAAAGTTAACCATTAACCACCATCATTAAACATATTGTTAGCTCCGAATCACTCTGTGCATTTGTTCGAAAATCGAAGTTAAAAACGTGTTTTTTTTTTCAGAAAATGGTGCGACGAACGTTATTCGAGATTGCTACTATCCACCTGAGGAAGACGATGACTCTGGAAGTTCTAACAATCAGTGTAAGACTTTGGTAGGAAACAATGGCAATGTCACTACCTGTAAAGTCTGCACTGGTGATCTCTGCAACGCATCCGTCAAAACTACTGGGACGATTGGTTTACTCGTGGCCTGCTTGGTATCAACTTTGAACTTCTGCTATAGATTGTAATACGGCTAGATAGAACTGAAGTATGGTGGAAGCTGCTCTAGTCTAGATTGAAGTTCTGAATGAAGTGAAATAATTGCCACTTAGCAATTTTTTAGTCTAGTGTAGTTTTGTAAATTAACGGAGTTCAAAGTTTAATATTGGATACAATTGGATTGGATTATCTAATCTATCTAGGTATCTATCCAGGCTAGTAGCTTAGTTATTTCATAGGTAGTGTTAGGGTTGTTTAAGGCGACGAATTGGTAAACAATAATTCCATAACCGGCACGCGCATCTAGGGCGCCAAGAGGGGACGGAGCGTCTGAGCGGGGCGAGGATTACAATACGCGCGCTAGCTTATAACTAAAACTCGTAAGCGACAAAATGGTTTTGTAATTTTATTATTTAGAAATGATAATTTGATAAAAATTCCTTCCACAATTTTAAAGAGCATGTAGTATATACTCAACTACTAAAAAAGTTAAGAGGCTTAAATCGGTCCCGTTTGCCCATATGTGAATCTCTTTTTAAAAAGAGGTATGTTTGATATATTTTTCTCTGTTATAAAAGTTACCTAATCATGTTTTGAAGTCTAACAAAATAAGGTTTATATTATGAACTTTCAGGTAACCAAGTTGTATTATGATCAGTTTTGTATTTACTGAGAAAAATTGAGATCCTTGGCGCCAAAATTTCCAATTCGTCCTCTTAAGTATTCTGTTGTTATTTTCCCTGTGTACTTGCATTCCTTTAAATTATTGTAATTTTTCATTAAATGTATTCTCCCAAAAACCTTTTAATTACTTCACCTGTAAAGTTACTATGTTTCTTTATTGTTTAAACATTCATTTAGAGTGTAGTACTTATCTATCATATCGCGTGTTCATTACGAAATCTTAAGTGTGTTCTTAGTCATTTGTAACTAATAAAATATGTTATATAAATAGGTAAACATATGTGTAATTTATTAAGTAAATCCTACCACTGAAGTACCCAACGCTTTACCGTAACTGAAGTACTGATATTATTTATTTCCTCAAGCTATTGCCTACTTGCTGATAAAACTTCGACCTTCTGAAAATTTCTGTCTATGTCCATGCCAAATTCCATACAAATAAGTTTACCTATTTAAGCAGCTCGCGTTGAAAGGGACTCCCCTTTATACATTATATTGGGCATCGATAGATAAAAGTTTGGACGCAGAGTTCCATGACCTCAAAATAACCATACAGACCATATAATAACCACTGCCTTTGCCCAGTCGAACCCGTTTGCTTGGAATGCAAGTGAATCCGCATGTGTTTGATGACTGGAACTAATTTCTAAGATATATTGACTATTTTTGTTTTAATTGTTCTTTGATAGAAAAATCATATAGAACAAACGATTCTTCGCTTCAAATATTGCATACCTTCAAGCTCGCTAGAGCATACAAAATCCCGCTATTGTTAAGATAACTTGCTCTATAAAAGGACTCATATATAATACAGCATCTTACTTTATCTTCGAACGTAGGAAAATGTCTAAACTTGCTGTGATTCTGTTTACCGTGGTGATTGCAACAATCGGTGTCAGATGTCAAGCTGAACAATTAGGTAATTAATTTTATATCTATTCAATTCAAGTCTAATCTTTTTTAGCAGTTTCACAAAGATCTCCAAAATGAACTCTAAGTATATTGATAAGATTAAAACTGAATTTTCCAGATGCAGAATCACAGTTAAGCCAAAGAGAAGATTCGGATAATTTAGAAGGAAACGATGACAGTTACCGATCAGCTTCAGCGCAGAATTATGCCCCCATCAATACATATAACTTACCACTGCCAACATACAATCCGGCTAAAATCAAGCTGGTAGAATGTTATACCTGCACAGACTGCCCAAAGGTCCTATCTAACACCACGGCAAGATACTGCCCGTACACCAATGATCATACTAAGCACAACAAATGTGTGGTCTACTCGGAGAAATATCAACGTAAGTATTTTTGCAAACAATTACTTCTCCCGATGTGTTATTAGTGTCATCTTCATTCCATGAGGTCCATCTTCATTCCCCTGCTTCAATTTATAATGTAGGATTTACGCAGCATATATCCTTCTACCTTACCTTCCCAACTAACATCATCTTTCAAATCTTTGCTTTTATAAAATGCCAGGCAAGTCGTGATGGCAAAACCTCATATTGTATGTAACTTTCTATGGTGGAGATTTCGTACATTTCTTGCAAACACTAAAATGCAGACGATAATCAATAATGTGCAATTATTTCCAAAGATACTGTCATTAACCTGAAAATAAAGGAGATTTCATGACTCACATAATATCATCACTAAAGTTAATTCGGATCTAAAATATTCAATTCAAGAGGTTCTTGTCTTGAGACATGTTTTTTTTGAAGAAATATGATTCAACAATGCTACTCACTGCAATAGCCAACCTGTGTAAACATTAATTGTCGTTATCACATATAAGCACTATGAGCCTTTTGAAAGTTATGACTAATCACTTACACTTTTGATTAGGTCGAATTGGGAAAGTCCCATTTTCACTTTTAGTATACAAGTACAATAACTTTATTGTTATCAGATTCTTAACTGATTAAGGTAGGCTTATTTTCCAAGGACATTTCAGGCTCATTTATTATCAAAAGGAAAACTGTATCTTACAATTGATGTTAGAAATACAGACTGCCCAGTCTTTCTGGCCTCCTTCCTTTCATAGAGGCCTCCTTTCATTATTTCCTTAATCCTCGATGGAAGATCATTATTCCAAGGCAATAGAATGATGACAACAAATTACTGATCGTTTCAACGAAAATGATTGTTGTAGCCAAACTTTAGACATCACTAACTTAATTACTTAAAAAAAAATACTTTACAGAACCTACTACGTGGTGCCTTTTCTTCTGTTACATTTTCAAGCCTATTTAATAAAGCGTAATTTTCTCATAATATTTCAGAATTGGATAAGCCATGGATCATCCGCGGCTGTGCATCAGAGCGAGGGTCATGCGCAGATATTACCAAAGCCCACGAAAATGCCAACGCAAAATTAGTCAAACTGCTGTCCTGTTCTGAATGTGACGGTGACAAGTGCAATACGAACGGGGTCTACCGATCATTGCCGACTCTATCAGCGGCCATATTCTTTGTTTTAATGACTCCTTTAATCGGCAAATGTGCTCTCTCATAAATTAACGTTGAAGATGACAGCTTTTATTCCAGACTACAAAAAAGGTGCTTTAGTTATCTGTGCAAGGGAAATATGAATTATAAAAGTACGTCAAATACAAAGTCGATCATTATTTTCTTTGCTAAATTCTGGTCAAATGTCTAGTACAATTACTCTGAAGATATTGTCAATTAAAGCTTTGGTCAGTGCTGATTGTTGCTTGTTTTAATTTCTATGTATTTGATAAAATCCCCATCTTGAATTGGTATAAGTTTGTACAATAAAAGAAAATGTGATAAAAAAAGATAATGTGATTAATAATTATTTCCCGCACCATATATTGTAACAAAATGTTATCAAGAAAATTGACCAGAAAACAATGGTGCTGAATGTGATTTATTTTTTCATTATTTTCTGCAATTAATTGCAAAAATGAAAACTAGCGACATCTATACTTTTGTATTATAACTACAATGAGCGCCGTCTGCATTCGAATAACCCAGAACTCTAAGCGCGCAAGTATACATAGGTGTCGCTACGAGCACTTAGTAATTTTAAAGATTGGAAGTAAAATAATATTTTTCCTGGCTTTTTAATTATTATTTTTTACTGATTCTGTAGATTATATTAAATTCTGTATGTATGGGCATCAAAAACGGTTCGAAATTGTCCCGAACGAAAACTTTGATATGCCACATTTTCTTATCCGGTAATTTAACTAAAGGATGCTAGAGAAAATTATAAAATAAGAAACCATATTCCCATCAAACATGTCTAAGAACAGAAGTAGTGTCACCAGTCAGTGTTTATCATAGACATGTGTTTACAGAAGTAAAACTAAATTGAAATCGCTTCTTCTTTTCGGGAGCCATGATGCCACAACAGACTCACAGACACGCCAAGCTTAGGTATAACATACCCCTTTTTCCGCAGGGTCAGGCTTTAAATTCTTTGTATACCTACAGACCGTAGACCGATCCTAGGGCGAATAATACTTACGAGGCAAAATACTTAACTAATGGGGAAAAATATGAAACTTCAAAGATCAAAACAGCTTGATGTATCAGGGGCCCGATTCTCCTAATTTTACTTAAGCGACATAGCCGACATACGATTCACGTTCGACTCGATTCGACTGAGATCCAATCCCGACTCGATTACGATTGAAACGTATGTGGCATTCCGCTATTTTTTCTTTGAAATAAACGTTTTTATCCTTTTCTAATGAATCATTTTGTCTGCAAATGATTTACGATTGCAAAATGATTGTACAGCAAACTACCGTATAGATATAGACCAAAATCACCAAAATAGCAGACCAATCGCACACCAATCAAATGTCAGTTGAATACGATTGGTCTTTTATTAGTAGCAGAATGCCCGATATGGTTAAAACTGCTATTGCGATTCGATTTCTATTCGATTTTGACATTATTAACTTAGGGGAATCGGGCCCCTGAATGCGGGAATCCTTATGAGTGACAAATATTCTAAATTCCGGTATTAAAATAGATTCAAGATCATGTTTATACTTACGATGCAAACTGGCGAAGATTCATAAAGAAATTGCAAGAAACATGTCAGATACCCCCTAGGGATTCTGTCTAAGGGGTGAACTCCCTTTTCAAACATATTACACACGCTAAAATGAGCTTAAATTACCAAAGGCTACTTACTACACTACAAAAGAGTTCTCTATTTAAAAAAGCATTTGAGATCCCATAAAATAGTTCCGAAAGCTCAAAGATTCATGTTGTAACGTCCGAAGTCATCGCGTAGAAATTAAAAGTTGTTACGAAACGAAAATATCCCATCCAAGTCAGCGATACTGTTTCGCAATACACGTTTGGGACAAACGCACCAAAGACTAGACTAAACAATGTGAAAACAGAGCGGTTAGTCGGTTATATGTAACGATTTAATTATACCTCCTACCTAATGTAAGTTGTACGTGGGTACATGTTTTTCATGCAGATAGGTACATAGAAAAGTGAATTGCGATTTTCTTTTTGAAGACGTCTACCTCTACACTACCATTTTATTCACAAAACCAATTTAAGACCCACGTCAGCAAGTAAGTTAAAGGGACTTGTCGTATGACTAATAGGTGAACTGAATTGTTTTGAACTTAAAATTGAAAACGCGAGTGTAGGTTTAATCGTTATAGATAATCTTTGGAAACGTAGTACGCAGTATACCGTATTCGCGCCAACTACCGCGCCTTTTAAACCGGCTTAAATGTGTTTTACACATGAGCGTCTAAAACGCCGCGTTTTCTAGTGAAGCTAGTCTCTGATGACATATCGCTTTGATTATGTTTTAAATTATTTATTGAGTCTAAAAAGCAGTACCTACATAAATCATTTTGGTAAACATTACGTACCTATTTAAAAAAGTTAAACGTAAGCAAGTAACTACTTAATCAATTTATTCTTAAAAAAATATGAAAAAAGAAATCACTTAGGTACTCAAAATTACCCTAGGAATTAAAGAGCTGTTTATTTTAGAATTAATTAAAACCTTCATTTACATCACGAGATAAAAAAAATACAATCAAGGAGTTTCATGTGTAACGAAACGTCAAAATTACGCATGACATTGAGCGTTTTCCCGCGGATTTGTGCGCCGCGGTGACTCAACTGCAGTTCCATTCTCGTGTTCTCGCGCCATTCGCTTGCCGAAAGAGATTCGAGACGAACGTAGCTGCGTACATTTTGTGTTGTTATTTCGTAAGCAGTGCTTCGTGGCTTTCTTCTATCACAATGGCCAACCTGAGCTTATTTGTGCCCGTTTTGTTACTGGCTTTATTCATCAAAGAAGGTAAGATTATTTTTATTGCAACCTTTTTTATAGTTGTGTTTTAATTAATTTGATTTATCCGATAATCCGTTTAGCGATTGAGTATTTTGAAACATGTTTGTTGGCATTCGTTGCGTTCACGTATCGTAGTATGGAAATTGGTTTATTTAAAAATTTCACTGATAAAATAAATATCTACTTACCTTCAACAACAATAATGAAATTACAATGACGTGCTAAAAAATATTTTATAGATTTCCACATCTAACCTACTTAGGCAAGTGTTGTCAACTCTTAAATTGCATTTATAAATGGACTATTGATACATCGCATTCCTTTTATAATTCTTGCAATCTCAAAATTTAAAAAATGCGTATCTTCGTCACCATTTTAGATATCAGACATTTCCATTTTTTACACACACATCTTCCATTTTTTATAAAATGTAACAAAAATGTCTAAAATCAAAATGGTAGGTACATTGTTAAGAAGTTACCTATAACCATTTACGCTGTCAGGCACTTTTGAAAATGTTGAATTGTTCAGCTACTTTTAAAGCTGACCGTACCTACTTACGAAATGCAACTGATGCATCCAAATTGCACCTATTACAAACTCGATAACATAGCGTGTTCGTTCTCCACAAAAAGTCTATTAAAACATTGCAAAAGGGGACAATTCATTGACACAAGACAAGGGGGACAATTCAGTGAACAATACCAAGCAACTTGGCACTGCATAAAATTGCATCCAAACGGCTGTTTAGTTTTTAATAGGTACCCGATTACATAAATTAATTTATTTTATTTTTGACGATATAATCAAGATTAATTGAGCTTAAGAAATCTAGGCCATGGACTTTGTGACTAATAACAAAAATATTTTTCAAAATCAACAATGGTGTCTCAAAGAATGTCTGATACATTACATCTGTTTACACAGACAGCGTTTTCGTAAAATAATTAACACAGTATTGTACAAATCATAAAATTAATTACTTCTTATGCAGTATTAGTAGGTACCGACATCTTTAGACGTATCTACCGTCGTAGGTACCTTAAATATCGGTACATTATCTCTGATTAAGTAACTATTAAAATATTTACCGTAGATAAAATTTACTAGCGAACCGCGTCACATGTTATTTACCTATAAACACGCAAGCGATGCAATCTGGGCTACCTTGAGTTGCATCTAGTACTATTGAACTTTGCTTTTGTTTTGAGTCAGGTGGGCTGAGAAATTGTTACGTATAAAGTATATCCCTAGGTAAACCTTCAGCTAAATTATCTACAGCTTTATCTATCTTACTGCGACACATCAATGGTGTTCCTATATTTTACACTAGCTTCTGCCAGCGGTTTCACCCGCATCCCGTGGGAACTACTTCCCGTACCGGGATAAAAAATAGCCTATAGCCTTCCTCGATAAATGGGCTATCTAACACTGAAAGACATTTTCAAATCGGACCAGTAGTTCCTGAGATTAGCACGTTCAAACAAACAAACTCTTCAGCTTTATAATATTAGTATAGATTCTGTGACACCAGAGTATTTATCAAATCTTTATTGGGTTTTATTGGAAACCTTTCCCACCATTCGAAATTATTCAGCGGTAAAATCGTGCCAATGATCACGATAGAATTTATTGAACTTTAATTACAATGGTCTTGGATTAAATGCATTTATGAATGAAATACCTGTGATCTAAAAATAACTGTGACAGTAAATTATTGTGGTCAACCAAATCATTTCGCATCGTGCCTATATTTTTTTAATTCGTTAAGTACACTAGCTATATAGCTTTGATACTTCAGTACAATTTATAAGAATACTTTTAAAAAGAAGTATGCCTTTGTTTGAACTATTATACTATGTAAGTGACAGAGGCCCTGCATATTGGGCAATTTTTCTCACGCAATTAGCTCCAAGGCAAGAAGCCGTATGCGTGGGAAGTGCCCGTGTTAGGGACTGAGTGCAAATTAAACCCGATCTCTATCCTTGAGCAATATGTCACATGTATGTGCTTTTTAGACATGCAAGAAATTGCTCAAGGTATAGATCCTTGTAGGGCAAAAGCATCCTCATTTTTGGTAACTATTTCGATGTACTCTGGTCGAAATTAAACTTAGTAGGTATATACAGTGAAAGAAGATTAAATACATCAAAAGTCTTAAGTGCAAACAGAAGTTTATCTTTTTGTTTATCAATATGATAATATTAATACCCAAATTCACACAGCAAAAGAAACAATTAAAATCATTTGCAGGCTCAGATCAGATCTGAGTTTGCAGGTATAAAATTTTTACAAGTTGCATGAACGCTTTGGCAATAAAAACCCAAAACACCCCAAAATGTGCAGATCCACTTTAGGAAGGCTATACGCGTGCTTATTATTACATAAACGACCTGAGTCCATTTACAACCAGTTCTACCAGTACCTATTGGAAACTTTGTTTTTGCACTCTTATGGAAGAAAGCATAGGTATTATTTAATTCTGTTACGTACGTGTGGCTCAAACGGTTAAGGAAGTTACGACATTTTATACAAGACTTGTTTGTGTGAATAAATAAGTAGTTGGGTGACAAACACGATTTTCCCTGATCGAAATTGGCTTTTCCTTTGACCACGTAGGTAAAAATAATCAAAAAACAAAACACTTTTCATTCTTTTGGGACCTATTATTTTGCCATTGGCGCTGCACAGTGAGTGAAGTTGTACCTATTTTCATTTTTATAGCAAAAAGGCAGTAGGTAGACAGAAATTTAATAATCATCTAATGCAGTCCACTCCCACGTTAGATGTAAAGGATCCGACACAAAATGGTAACATGACATCAGAACCTCAATCAAAACATTATCTCATAATATGCTTGAATTTACGTATTGTAGTAGTAACTCTTGTTCCCAAGAGGAAAGACTGTTTACCTGATCTATCCTTATTATATCCTTGTATCCTTATGTTAAAACTGAAGAATTCGTTTGAACGCGCTAATATCAAAATATCTAGTGCTCTGATTTGTAGGTCTATCAGTAGATTGCTATTTATCAAGGATTTTTGTCCGGGTGTAAGAAATCTTCACGGGATGCAATACTTAGCTAGTTACTTATAGGATATTATTGGTTGAACTTTTTGTTTCACTTTCAAAGTTTCAAGCTAGATCTAATCTACTTATATGAACTGCAGTAGAAAACCAGCTACTTCTATGCGAACCATCAACATGCAAGGCGAAAAAAGTAGAAAGACATTCCGTCTTACTCCGCTTATACTTACGTCGTTCATAAATATTTATCAAAGGCCCCAAAGTATGCAACAGTAGTACAAGCAACATGTTGTAAATTAAATAAAATGGTCGTGTTTGTCGCTTTCACTACGGTTATCGCATCGCCATTGGTTTGACACACTTATCCCTACGCCCTACGTGGCCCTACTACGCAGTTGGAAAAATATGCAGTGAAGGGACTTTCTATTTCCATAGCTTTAATGGTGTCATGATTTTTATCGCTGTTTTTTTATTATGGTGAACATAGATATGCACGTTAAAGTTATTCATTGTTAATTAAAATTAATAGTGTTTATTTGTTAGTTCCCGTGTATTTAATCATCGTCTAAAAGGGAATTCGTGACACGGTGTAGTAAAAGTAGCTCCGCACTGCCGAGTTCCAGAGAGTCCGATCTGTATCACGGCTATCTAAATCGGTTTAGCCATTTTATAGTCTATTGCTAATTTCTAGCTGCAAGGACAAATTGCAGAATAATTATAAAATATATAAAATAATTTATAGGTAATTATTTTATAGGTATTAACTACATAACTATCAAACTAACAATCAATTTAAGACTACCTACTTCTTACATCACAAAATCGTATAAAAAGCTAACTAACACTAATGTACCTCTACAAATGATCTATCAATCGCTCATTAAAAAACTATCGTAGGTACTTGGCTATATTTTCACAGTATAGTACTCCTCATTCAATTTAATCATTGGTAGGTACTTAATCATCATATCCGGTACTAAACCGAATTGGTATAATAGGCGTGGCCAGTCGCGTGACTCGGTCGCTAAGTAATTTGTGAATAAGTAGTAAGTATTTAGTGAGTTTTTTTTTTCATATTGAAAAAAAGTATTAAAAAAAAGAGCTGTAATTTATCTAAAATCCAACTTTTTTATGATAGACTTTTTATATAGTATCAAAATTAGTTTGTTTAAAAACGTAATATTGACGAAAAAGGTAGCCAAATGAAACTACTTCTAGATGTCCCAAAGAGTAGGAAGGCAAACAGAACTATGAAGTCTGGTATGAAGTATCATACATACCACAAAAAACTTCGCCATACGTTTCATATTCTAAAGCTATTAGTACCAGCCAGTAATAGCTCATGTCCATAATAATTATCTACTGGTACAAAACAAAAAAAACATCTGTGAAGGAAACTGACATCCTTAACACATTAACTACAAGCGATTCGATACTAAATCATAAACTACTGTAACTCTGGCGAAGTTCCATAAATGAGGTAACTTGTAATAAAGATAATTGACGTCACCTTTCCCTTAGTAATACCAATTCAACTAAAAATAACTCAAAGTCGAAACTAAAAATAACTCAAAGCTAAAAATATGAACGTAATTTTATCTTCCGTTCCTTTGACGACAAAGGGACGAATAGTCTTCCTAAACCTGTCGTAATACGCTGCCGATATTTTTTTTCATATTTATTAATATCAGTGGCAAAAATATTTGGCATGATCTAACCTGCTAACCTACACAATGGTTTTATACGGAAGGGAATAAATACCAAAGCGGTTTATTTAGTAAATACGTACGGCTATAGTGGTAGTCACCACCATAAACAAAATCTTTGTTAATATAATTGATTTTAAATATATCAGTCGATAATCAATTTCAGTACAATCTCACAAACTACAGAAAAAAGCCATAAAATTCACCCAAACTAGGAAACAACAAAACGTAGTAGCTATTTGTAAAATATCCAATTTATATCCGTTAGATTTATGTCAGTGCCCGCATAATTCGGAACGTAATTCAATAAAAAAGCCATGACCTCACCACGAAGCGTGACCAGGACTATTGTCATCACAATGGCGGCAAATCACACCATTGCTTGGAATTAATAGACGCTATTGACAATTAATTTCCTATTGAAGACGTAAGAAATCGTCAATTATTGTGTTTAACTGCAAATTATCCTTTAATTCGTGGTTGAATGGGTAGAAAACTTCGACCTTTTTCTTTATTTTAACCATCTTGCCATAAAATTTTTGGTGAATATCTATACAATGAACAGCTCACAGAGGATTGCAAAATAGATTTTTGTCAGAATTATTTCATCACAGACGGGATTACTGGTTCAAAACAAAATTATCAAAAATACTAGCTTTTATTATCTCCTACATAATTTCCGCCAAAAATGCCTGCAGGACAATGATAAGAATTAATCTGAAAAAATGTTGGTTTAATCGTTTATGAACTTTTAACCTTTAGATATGATACAGGGGTCAATAAAGTCGGGTCATAGATCAGTAGACCTCTTTTGAACGCAGCATAAGTAAGTTGTAATTAGCTTCGTGGGAAGTCTCTGATAAAATGATAGTCACCTTTTTAATAACAATACAAATTGAAAATTACTTGTTATGTTCCTTTTAACAATTGTCACAGAACTAATTTGGTATAAGGAATCCATTATGAAAAATCCTAATTTAATGAGTATTTTTGTCGGGATAACTTAATAAAACCCGAAGAAACAGCCCTTCTTTTTACACGCTTTTTATTAGCTTCACCTGTATGTTTGTAACCGACTTCTTTGGGCGCGATTTTGACCCACTTGAAACGGCCAGATTTCGTTCAAACTTTGTAGATTTATTGAGGACCGATGACAATACAATAATTTGATAAAATAATTCCATTTTTAACCGACTTCCCAAAAAGGAGGAGGTTACACATAAACATCGATTACTCCGAGGTTTATAGACCGATTTACGTGATTCTTTTTTTGTTCGACTCGGAATAGCTGCCAGTTGGTCCCATAGTCATCAGGTCAGGATCTGATGATGGAAACCCTGAGAAATCGAGGGCAACCTTTAAAAGTTGTAGGCATACATAGGGTAAAAACTTGACACTCAGGTGTACGCCTAAAAGCACTATTCAACTGTGAAGATTTGGAGCTGACTTGATGATGGAGACCAGAGAGGGTCGAGGGAATTCGACAACTGAATATGTAAACTACCTCGTGTTTGGGCTTAAATTATTTGTATTGACAAGACCTTTGCAACAGTGAAGGTTTGGAGCTGACCTGATGATGGAGACCAGAGAAAGTCGAGGGAACTCGACAACTGAATATGTAAACTACCTCGTGTTTGGGCTTAAATTATTCGTATTGACAAGACCTATGCAACAGTGAAGGTTTGGAGCTGACCTGATGATGGAGACCAGAGAAAGTCGAGGGAACTCGACAATTGAATATGTAAAATACCTCGTTTGGACTTGTATGGATAGTGACAACTATTCATATCACTGTAAAGCTTTAAGGGATTGTTCACACCAAACGTATTGTCCGCCGCTGACTGTGAGTATACTCACTGTCTGCCCCAGTGTGAACGTCGACTCAATCTGCAGTACCCGTACTCACCAAGCCGACAATAAGCTATAGCGTACGATGCGCTACATGTGTGAACAAAAGAATAGGCTCGTGTAGATTCACACTAGATGCGTACGCTGAGCGGCTGACTATTCTACACATAAAAGAGCTCAGTATTTGAACCCCCCAATCTTCATACATAACAGATGCTATGTCTTCCCAAGCGCATCTCCGTAAGTTTCTATCACTAAATTCTTCTGAATTCGCATTCCAAATACATTCTCTAGAATGTACTTCTGCAATAAACTTTTCGGTGTCGAACATCGCGAGGTGTCACGTGTCACGTCTGTCCTCATTAAAGTTTGTTTCTCGAGTGTATTGCGGCCGAGGCGCGCGGCGGTGCGGGCGCGGCGGAGCGGCGCTATTCGGCAACTGCGTCCGCGTAGCCAATCCGCGTCCGCCGTGCATAGTCGCGTAGTAAAATAATCGGCCACTGAGAGTCAGCGACAACTGACGACGTAATAGCGTATAGTCGGTTCGGTGTGAACGACAATTTCAATATATATGGAAAAGCAATAAACTGCGTAACGCGCGCTCACAGTCAGCGGCCGACAATACGTTTGGTCTGAACGATGCCTAAATAAATAACCTTTTTACAAAAAAATTAAACCGACTTCCCAAAACACTAAAAAGCAAAAAAAAAACTAATTTTAGGTGCATCGGCCTAGAAGTCGGTGGCAAAATTAACTTAGTAACATCCATTAGACACCGACTTCTAGGCTTTTCAATTTGCAAAATATGATGTTTGTTAATTGATATAATTTTCATCTATAGTCGATAAGGTAAGAAAATTAATTAAAATTTTCTAGAATTTTTCTCTACAGTCGATAAGGCTGGACTCGATGTTAATTTTTATTTCCAATAATTATCTTTAGCAGTTTTCTGTAATATTGACAAATTTTTGTATACTAAAGAGAATTTTAATTCTACAAAACAAATAATAGTTTTAAAACAAACTAAAAAGTAGAAAATAAATAATAGTTTTAAAAAAACTAAAAAAACACGCTTTTTATAGAAAAACGAACCAAAAAATAGAAAATAAATTTTAATGAATTTAAATTAAGAAAACAGTGTTCAAAATTTCAATGACTATAAATTAATAATAGTGTGAATACAAAAAAAAATATTTAAAAAAAGCGTGGGGTGCTTTTTAAGATATTATCGAAATGAAAATCACTGTACTCATATCTGTCAATAAAATATTTATAACTATTGACACCATGCACCCCACGCTTTTTTTAAATATTTTTTTTTGTATTCACACTATTATTAATTTATAGTCATTGAAATTTTGAACACTGTTTTCTTAATTTAAATTCATTAAAATTTATTTTCTATTTTTTGGTTCGTTTTTCTATAAAAAGCGTGTTTTTTTAGTTTTTTTAAAACTATTATTTATTTGCAATTGAAATTTATTTTTTCTTTGAAATCTAACAAGATCAGATAAATGACAATTTAATGTTCCCAACTATCCCAAACTGTCCCCATGAATAGCAACTTTATTGAATGTTTTGTTACAACCAGCATTATTAAGTGACGTCATAATAATAGAATTTAAAAGGTAGGGGAGCGGTATTAACAGGGGGCCTATTAACAGTCTCTTGAATATGAATCACGATATAATTGACAGTTAAAAAAACAAGGTGCTGGTTGTTTGTGACACAATTATTTCATCGTCCTTGTTGTGAGCACGTACTTATTTAATGGGGTTTGAAAGACACGTTTTTGCTTACGTTGATAGATCATAAAAGTAATTGTAATTTTCCGGAAGTTTATATAGGAAATATGTTTTCTCTGTTAAGAATTGCTAGGCACAGGCTTAGTCTAAAGATCCATACAACACACGTCTATTATTAAGGTAGTCGTGACATAATTTCTGAATCATAAAACCATAACAACAATGTCATAATGACATAATGAGTAGATTAGTGTCCTCAATATAATACCTACTATAAAATAATCCAAAGTTCATAATACATTTTATGATCATGAACATAATATTACTTAGAATAAATAGTTCACACGTTAACTCTTTAGAACCAAGGACGGCACACCTATGCACATACATTGGTATCCAGGGCACCGGGTCAGGTTTTCAAACTAAACACATGTAAACCAACTATTTAAGGGCCCTCCTAATAGCATTTTGCTTACCCCAAGCAAATATTTTTCGACAGTATACCCGCTTAATGGTTTTAAACGAACGTCATCGAAATTCACATGTTGATTTATTGAGTACGGTTATAAGTGGGACAAATCAATGGTTTTAGTATGATGAGGATTGTACAGCAAACCCATAGTTTCGTAATTTTGGTGGAACAGTTTTAAATATTAGTTCCTTTGTTGTGTATGTATCACCCTCAAGACAACCCCTTTAGCCCTATCTACCTTAGACTTACCTTATTAGAAATCGTGGTCCTTAACAGTAAGATTTTAGGGCCACATTTTATAATAAAGGGTATCGGTTTCAGGAAACATAAGAACGCCTAAATAGGATTGTACTTATGTAAGTTTGTATATCTTAGAGTCGAACAATGGAACTATTAGACGCGCCGTCAAGAATGCGTGGGTTTATTACGATACAAAGGTACCTTTTATTATAAATCATAAACATAACGCAAGTGATGTTATAAATAATCGAGAGTGGCTTACTAACAATAAATCTTAGAAACCACATTCATAACAACTTTTTATTGGGCTCTGACACAGTTTAAATATTATGTATCTTTACCGTGGCTCTGACGTATATTAAGTGCGAACTTATACACTTACGGTACAATACAGTAGGTAAGTTTGTTATTATTATTATATGGTGTATAACAGTCACATAACTTTTACATTTCGACGAGAAGTATTCTTCGAAGAAAAAAGATTGTTCTAACGCTAGACCATAAAATATTGTTTATAAAAAGGGCATTGACGTAATGTGAACGGAAATGTTTCGTATTCCAGAGTTTCCAGATTGCCCATGGCCCATGGGTAATTTATAGGTTAAAAGCAGTAAAATAATTGGGACAAAGCCAACGCTAATACCTCATGACCTCAAAAATATTACATCGTGTATGACACAACATTGATGGCCTTGATCCATTTATGCCCCAATCTTCAGGAAGAAAACGAAAACGGTCATAAAGTAGGTAAGTATACGAAAAATATAGTGGCTGTATCTCCCGTTGATAAATAAAAAAATGAAGTGCATATTTTTCAAATATTTCAAAAATGAACTTTCTTCTTCTTGATAGTCATAATTTTTATCTATACTGTCAGCAAAATTTTACATTTATACCTAGCTGAAATTGCGCAAAGATCGTTTAAATGTTTTTTATAGCTGTAAGTACTGATGACGTACACAGCCTACTTATTAGCAGTGTTAGCAGTTTAGCACCTATCCAACGTTGTACCTTTACTACATAATCGAGTCACGTCTTGAAGAAGTAATTATCAAGGCATGCCCTCGCCTTATTTCTCCCCAAATATTGAAAATGACAGCAGAATGTTTTCAACTCACTAATTACCTACTTGAAATTCTCGTGGCTCAAGTTTCCTCCTACAAAACTTGTTTACTTCATTACCGCGAATATCTGAGGAATATCGCACTGACTATCTGGTTATCTGTTCCACAGTACATCAGGATATTTAATGCTATAAAGGTTCTTAAAGTTGGGCCCATCTCACTCATTTGACCTCTGCAACAATTTACCCTTAGGTGAAACCGGTTGCATTGGTACCTCCAGTTTATACCTGACTTGAATACGAAAGTCCCTATACTTATTTATACCAAAACCTGATACGTGCTATTGCAATTACTTATTAAGTAAAACAGACTAACTTCCTCGACCGTAATACCATTCACTTTTCCAAAGTTCTTAAAACTGAAACCATGATGACTTTTAGAACTTTATGGATAAAAGTGCTTGTCTAATCCTTAAGCGAATAACTTTGTATAATCCATTAAGCCAGAGGATTATAGGTTCAGAATTACCAGTAATTAATAGGGTGATTAATGTGATTATCCTTAATCGGGCCTAAGAGGGAATCAATAGCCTTTAATCAAACGGCTAGGAAGCCCTTTAAGAACTTCATCCTGCTTATTGAGGTTGAATTTCATAAGTCCATGTAATCAATTGTATAGAACCTATAAAAATGACCTATAAGCCATAAAGACGATCAGGGTATTTCTCTACGGCCCGTCGCAAGACTGCCGCCAACGGCGAATTCCCAACCCGCAACCCGTTTTACCGGTCAAAGAGGAGAGACCTCAACAAATTAAATCAGGATTTCTAATCCGAGACATGCAAAATTCAATTACGAGCTTGCAATAGCAAACATTGAAAAAGCACTGGATACTATAAAAGTATAAAAACTCCTTTGAAATGAATAAGATTGTCGCTATGTGAGACGTAGACTCAGTGAGGGCCAATGGCCTAATAGTCAAGAGCCTCGACCTACACCTAAAAAGGTTCTGGTTAGATTGCACCTATATAGGCCTTAATACGGAAAGCGATACGCCTTGACACTGCGAGTATTGTCTGCTATCGTCCTGTTGTATTGTTAGGATATTTCCTTTCACCCTGACCGCTGAGATTGAAACATGCTTGATTTTAGAGCGAATTTGAAAGCCAATTACCACCAGCCAATATTGACCAATTTTATCTCGGTAGGTTTCGTGAATTTTTGGTGGTGGTAGTAGGTACTACCTATTACATTAAAATTCGTGAGCACAATAATTTCTTAAATACTTCTAACAATGGTAGCATAAATCTCATGAGTAGTTCAAGTCGCCCGGAGGCGGAATATACGATACCTGACGTAACGCCATCATTGGACTGCTTTCTATATTACATAATATTAATAGAACGTAGAAAAGGTGAATGGAAGTATGTTATTTTCGTGCTTTGATTATTTAAAATGGAATCGGTCTTATTTTGCCTTTCCCTTGATGGTCTAATCACACTTTGATGAAGCACGGATTGAGAACCGAAATATGGCGGAGTTCGCTGCTCAATAACAGTCACATGGCTGTGGGCTGGGCTCATAATTATGGTCAAACTGCAAAGACTTAGGGTTAGGTAGAAACAATTTTTAGTTTTCCCTCAAGCCCCATTTATAACTTGGTCCAGTTTACATTATAATATAAATACAAGCTAAAATGATATCTACAAGTTTTCGATAATTCTGATGCAAGTTGGGGGCTTGTCGGAACATAATTCCATAACCGCCAAGTGTTCCATTGACCCAAATACCCAGTTCACCGATCCTTATAGAAAAAATATCAATAGTGTTTAAAATATACGGAGTGGTATTGTGTGCAAGTCATTAATAACCCGAACCCAATCTAAATAACAATGGGACAATTGGTACTCGATCACGGTGCCTAAGTTTGACTCAGAAACAGTATTGGGAAACTCTTTTCTAGAATGTTCTATCTAGTCACACCACTTTCATTATGTATACTAGACTTTTTTTGAAGAAGTTAAGAAAACTGTGCTTTTCAATATGAGAGTAGGACTATGCCCAGCGGTAATACCATGAAAAGGCTAATGATGATGATGTAGAAATGACGCAAAGCTTTTTTTTGTTTGTGAGGCTAATCAATAAAAGGTTAAATTAATTTTAAACCAGGTAATTAATTGCCTAATTAAAAAATTCGTAACACGTCAAAAAGCTATTTCCCTATTGATCATTATCCATTTGAAATCAATAAAGAATTTCAGGCTTTTGGTAGTATTTGTAGATATTTTTCAAAGTTTTGCTTCTTCAAAACCTAGTAAGCTCGAATAATATTACCGAAATTATTGTCCAAGTAAACCAATGGATGTATACATATAACGTGTGTGGCAAATTATAATTAAAAACGCGTATTTTTTATCAAAGATCTCATACCCAACCTACAGTCAAATTCAGTCACAAATTTCTGCCAAATTAAGTATCAAAGTATTGTTTCAATTACTTATGTATCCTTTGTAAACCGCTATGTAACAAACAAATAGAATGTTGTTAAAGAAACTTTTCTTTAACAACACACGCACGCGTGCGTTTTTTGCTTCAACGCAACAGCAAACAGGTTTAGGTACCTATTGCGAAACTCTTGTTTATCAATACAATGTTCCATCTCATCTGCCATCGTACAAATGACGAGGACACAGAATCGGAGGCTGTAGTGCGTAGTGTAGGTACGTGCAAAACTATTTGAGTCAAGGGAACTATAGGTACCTTAGATTTAGAGATGGGCAAACTGTACTAATTCGAATTTATTAAGTATGCGATTTAGAAAGTTGGAATAAAATGTAATTTCGGATGGAATTTCTTGCCGGTTTTTCTCCATGACACCCAATCTTTGGAACCGTGCACCTAGCTATTGACGTTACTTTAGCACCTGTAGGTCTTAAGAAAATAAAACCTTTGATGTATCTATTATTGCTTGGGTATTTTGCTTATAAACTCAGCTAATTTAAAAATTACTTCAGTCAGCTCTAAAACTGACACAAGGTCTTTATTTAATACAATGATTGTACTAATAAAAATATCGTGTTTCTTATAACTTAACATATAATATTTTTATTAGTTTTCCTTATCTATTCTTGACCTATTGAAATGGCCTAGAAAAAAACACCGATGTTAGGTGTTTAGGTGTGATAACATAAAATATGACGTAACGGCCCTTTAATTTAGTTCTATAGTTTTAAAAAAAACGACATTATGTAGAGACTTTGCACCCATTTATTCGCATTTATTCGAAGCCCGAAATAGGTTCTTTATGGCCGAATATGATAGCTACCCAGAGTTTAGCACATCACTAGTTAGAAGGGCAAAGTACATACGTTTACTCTTCGCAGTTAAAAACTGGTTGAGGTCTCTTTTTGTTAAAGATGTGAATCAATGAGGCACACAACTGAGGTACTTGTGGCTTCCGAAGGTTGCTCGATAATGAACAATTATTTACTTTTAGGAGATTGGTACCTATATGGTTCACGTCACCGGTAAATAAAGATCAGAGAATAGGTATTTGGTATCTGTATTACGCCGTATATGACAATAATGTTTGAGAAAAAATCTTGTAACAATTTAGATAACGATCATATTTTAAGTATCTTTTTAACAGTTTAAGATCAGAAGCCTGTCTACGACCGTTTGAAATTATGATTCTCATATAGGCATTTCTATAGACAATAATACGTTGAATTTCAGCATGTACTTAAACTATTTCACAATTCTTCAAGTTTATGTAGAAAAGTTAATCACGATTTCATATGTATCTCCTAATATGAGATTAAAATAAAAGGAAGGAAGGCTACGGAGTTGTTACTTGTGTGACGATGATATCATTGCCAATATTTTGAATACAATCCACTTAATAATATTATCATTCAAACTTGTTTCAAAGGACACACCTACGTCAAGCAAGCATAACATATTTTAGTTGTTTTGCTAAAAAATAATAATTTATACATTTTACGCCATTTCAAAATAACAGTTAACAACCATTCTAGACACTGTTCGCTAAAAGTAGGGCTGCCATCTCGAATTTCGCCAAACCCGGACAAACATTAAAAAAACCCGGACATTTGGCGGAAATCGCATTTTTTCCACGAACGAGTACGATTTTTTAAAACAAAATAATACCTAATTTGTAATCCATTTACTATTAACATATACTTAAATTGAATGAGGTGTTTCCTTACATAAAAAGTGTCCGGGTTTTCCCCGGACACTTCTTGAAACCCCGCCCGGACGGCCCCCGGACGGCCTCCAAACGAGGACAAATCCGGGGAAACCCGGACGGATGGCAGCCCTAGCTAAAAGCAAACTTGAAGCTATAACTATTAAAGGAAAATTGCTAGAAAAATCATCTATTGTATTTTATTCAACTACCTACTTATCTGAATAACTTATCGTCATACAACTTATTCAAACGACATTATATTCTAGATTGATCGACAACGCAAGTAATTTTCCTTGTACGCCTTCAAGCTGACAATTGGAAGGGCGTAGGTACTTGTCTATGTCATAATTATTCTATTATACAATGGTATCACATAGGAATATCTATGTACTTAAATGACATGATCTGCATGTATGAGCATTGTTGTTTACTTGATCTAGTTAAGTATGTAGGTACTGAGGTACCTACTTATGTACCTATCTCAGAGAAGCAAATGAATGTCTTATTGTGGATACCTGTGGAAACAAAGACTTGTTGCCTAAGAGAATGGTAAAATGTAGATAGATGTATTCAATAATAATCAAATGGACTTTTGTAGTTATAAAGCTTTTATGCAGATTTACATGGAATCCGTTCACTTTTTCACAAACCAGTTCAATGAATACAGACAGTAGATAATTTTTTTTTATTGTCACCTTGCCCACAGATAAATAAATGTTCAGATGAGTTTGTTTTGTTGAGAACGACGCAAAAAAAGGTTTATAAAGTGACCATATTTTCTTGGTCATGATAGCGTGACATAAGGTAAAATGATAATAATAAACAGTGATTCACAGACCGCGGAAACCTTGAAAGATGGCCATTAAAGTTTTTATTTACAATTTCAACGAAGGTTGACACGTTCCTAGTGCATCAAAAAATACGTTTATAGTATTGCGTTCCGTTAACCGTAACGCTTTTTGTAGACACAGTGAGGAAACGGGTTTAAATCAAGATAAAAAATTAAAGAATTCCTAGGAAGTCTTTGTATGCGTAACTTCAGTTCATCAAGTAAATGAGTTAATTTTAATTTTATAACTTCTATTGTTAATTTTTATGTCGTCTGAATTCTCATTGAAAATTGAAAACTCCTTTCGTTGGATAAGCAGGTAGTTTTCTCTTTTTCACGTCTTTTTTGCCTAAGTCCACTGTCTAGACTTTGGCATATTCAATATCAGTTTGTCTTTAAATCTTAACCAGAGATTAATTCAAGGAACTTGCGTGTATAACCTCCGTAATTTCAATTTAATAAATCTCTTGCACGCAAAGACAATCTTATGTTTATACGTCGTAATATAAACATACTAGCTTTTGCCCGCAACTTCGTTCGCGTGGAATAGTGACTACCAGCAGATTTTTGATTTGACCAATAGATGGCGCTATATGTCCGGAATAATTTTATTTTTATTTTTTTTTTGTAATAAAAACTATCCTATGTCCTTTCTCAAGTTTCAAACTATGTCTGTACCAAATTTCACACAAATCGGTTCAGTAGTTTAGGCGTGAAGAAAAGACAGACAGACAGACAGACAGAGTTACTTTCGCATTTATAATATTAGTTTGGATAACAAGAGTGACGTTGTTTGACATACGTAGGTACTTTAAACTTAGGTACTTAGAAAATCTTGCCCTATTAAAGTAACTTAGTTGGTAGGTTGATGAATAGTGGAATATTTTTTTATAGTTTTTTCATCAATAAGAACGATTAAAAACACTAAATCGTACAATAAACAAGTTTAAGCTTTTTTACTTGGATAAAAAAAAAATATCTTCATGTAGGTACGTTGCAAAATGTAAGTACCTACTTATAATTTGTATGAATACTTCGATATACCTAATTGATGAGTCGATTGTGTAATCGAGCGACCTACATTATGCATCGATAAACATACGACGCGTAAATTTCCTTTATGTAACACATGCTTTTACGATCAATCTGTACGCTTACTTATTGAGCAGAAAATAACGTAACTAATTACCGTTGTTAATGTTAACAATGGAAGAAAATGTATTGAGAATTCATTGATACTGTTTTTGCGGTTGTGGAATGAGCTCATACTGTTTATGAATGACTAAACCCGTTGGTACCAGCACATCGTATTTTACAGTGGTATGCAACATTCGAATATTACCTTGACTTTGTTTTGCCGGCCGTTGATATATTTAATGCGGCTTTGTCTCGTGATTTTGAAAACACGTGCCATTTCTCTAATCAGAGAAATAAGCTCCCATATGTTTATGATTACCTAGGTACCAAATATTTGGATAAAATTAATTACATAATACTTAACTATTCAACTAATTTCAAATACCTACCGATACGTCGACAAATGCCAATAAGATAAATTAAAATGCATAATCTTAATCAATTTTGTATGCAGATTAATCATGAACACAAATTCGATAAATTATTTACATACATATTTACGTTGCAGACATGTGAATGTAAAAACATGATGATCTCAGTATAATTGCGTCCTTGTTTTTAAAAAAAAATCTTCCAAAACAAAACACGATCTCATTCTTCTTTCAAATTCCCGTTTCCAGGTGAACCAGTGCGCTGTTGGACGTGCTCATCGGACCTGAACCCGCTGTGCAACGACCCCTTCCTCGCTGGACGTTCCGACAACTCATACCTCTTCCGATTGGAGAACTGTGACGCGAACACTGGTGCCACATACCCTTACCTGACGTCTTCCAAGTCCGCTTGCAAGAAGCAGAGGAAATACAGTAAGTTCTGGAAATGTTTATGACTACGGATGCAACCTCGTTAAATGACTTCTCATGTAGTTATCGATGAGACTTCTGTGGGTACTTGGTGTGTAGGTACTTGGAAACTATAGCCATTCAACAAGCTAATAATAAAATTGTGTATTTTCACATTTTCATAGTACCTTCTTAGGTACTTCGAAATTGGAATCTGGAGGACGCGGGTTCTCCATGGCTATTAAAACCTCCTTGATCTACTAGATACTGTCATCGACAACTGAATGTACGTACCTAGCTAGTATTTTATTGCACTCTGGCTGCATAGAAAGTTGATCAGGAAATCCTATCTTCGCCGCTTGGTTGACAGGTATTAGCTAGATATAATTTATTTATTCCTTTTAAAGAAAGGAAGTGGTCGGAGACTACAGGATATTAGCGAATCTTTTTGTAACAATATTTGCGAAACCTAATATGTATGCGTAACCGGTTTAAAAAGGTCTGGTCTTGGTTTTAAAGTCAAGGATACAAGAGTAGCAGTTTTATTTTTGTATATCTGGGACAGAAATTAAAAGTATCAGAGACAAGACCTAGACATAGTTTCGAGTAATAAATAGACAATTCGGCAGACATACGAGTCATACTTATTTCTGAAATTACGTAGGTACATTCACACGCCACGCAAATACTACCTAGTAGAAAAAAACTATTTACATAATTACATAAACATGTTATTTTAATATATTCCAAAAAGAAATGGCCAATTTTGTAACAGAATATTTTATTTTATTATGCTGCTCATGCATTCCAGAGACAAACCAATGCGCCATTCTACATTTTTAAATAGAAAAAGCTGGCAACGATACGTTCACAAATAAAGAAAATTGGGACAATCCACAATGCGGAAGATAGTTTTCGAAATTGTGGTAACATTTCTCGAAAGGATTTGTATTGTTGACAAATTAATTAATTCTGTGGTTATTTTCATACACCAATAAGTATTGTGAAAATAACGATATCTATTTGTCTATAAGGCATAATAATCATATAGCTATTAAATACACTAGAGATGTAGGTATTTTTTGAGTTAATAATTTTGATACAAATTTTAATATCGTACTTAATAAATCCCCACACACATTATCTACCTACTGATAAAATGGTTACAGGAAATGTCAATTATAAAAATCATACATTTCAGCACTTTTTCACAATAAATCAAATTTGTACAGAGTCCAGAGTTATACACAGAGTTATACAGTTATTTCAATTTCAAAAATATCTAGTGAGTAGGTACCTACTCACTAGATATTTTTGAAATTGAAATACCCCAGGTGTATGTATTGAGGTACCTATATTGTGCCCTAGAGTACCTACCTACCTATAGGCAGTTTTACGGTTGGTAACTTTTCAAAGCGAGCCCTACTGCGACCAGTTTACATTTGATAACCGTTACTGCCGTTAGGTGACCTCAATACCACCATGGGTAAAACATTGTTCGTATGCAATGAACATGGATTTAGGTACCACACAACATCACGTCTGATTTCCAAATCCCGGATTTAAATTTTTGAGAGTCAACAGATAAACGTCTCCTCATGTTCTAAATTTTTAGTTATATGTAGTATGACACCTAAAAGGTACCTAGGTACCTAACTGCCTACATAATTAACCTGATTGCAATTCGACAAGTTTTGCGCTCGTTAGAATTACGTCAGACTCTTTTGGACGTAAAGCATGTTACTTTGTACCTGTAATTCTAAAAATAATAACTAAACTGACAGTCGCAAAATTACACGTTAAAAAAATAACAAACAAATTGACTCATTAGTCTAAAATATTGTACATTTGTCATACGTGAAGGAAGTTAATTTGTTACATTTTCTCATTTCAATGTCAAGTGCTACCTGCCTACGTAATTATCCTAGCGTGTGAAACATCTAGATACTTCTATTGTCCTTTATAATAGTTGATAATTTCTGTTGTCGTTTGTTCCGGTTATAATTCTCTGCCTTCGGGAAAACTGGGCGTGAACAAGGTCGTATATGAACTATGGTCAGTGAAACACGAATTAAAACCTACCGGTTTAATTAGCTGATTTGTCATGACGGAATAGGGAAAAATATCGGGTCAATAATCCACATAGATAATTAAAATGGAAACTGTACCTACCTAGTGTTCTTTGCGTCCCTACCAACTTTGTCCAGTAGGTAGGTTCCAATTTTGATGGCAACGTTAATTAACTCAGCCTATCGACAAAGCCCAAAAAAAATGGTACCTAAAGGATATCCCTCGCAGTATACCAGATGGTTAAACCAAATAACTGATAGGAATTCCAAACTAAACCCTTATTTACAAACTGAGTAATTGCTCCATAATAACTGAAAAGGCGCTATTATAATCCTTTTATTTTAATTCAACCAGCAATGTTGCCAGACCACTCAAACATAACAACACTAACTAAAAATAAATGGGATTAGCCTCACAGTTCCTAGGCGTCCGTAATTGATAGTTACAGAGGGTAATTATAATTACTCTGGGAAGTAAGACCTCTAAATTAGGTCACGCACGAGAGCAGTTATCCACTTCACAGACGGATCAGTTTGTTCATTACGGCTAATGCGGAGGTTTCAATGGCAAAGGTCACAAGAATATTTAAAGTAGACCTACTTGGTACGAGGTTGTGGATGGCACGAGTACTTTGAGTAGGGTAATGAATGATGAGTTTGACAGATTCTGAAAGATAAATTGTTTATTATTGATTTGGGTTCGATTAATGGGAATCAGTATGTATACTCTCATCATAAGTGGTCGATGAGTAGATGGAGATCTATGTCCTCGAGAATCAAAGTGTGACACTTATTAAGGCGTTGCTTCCCATTCGATAATAAAATATTACCGACAGCTGTCTAAACAGATAGACTTCTGTACCTGGATGTGATTTTAACTTACTTCTAATTTTCTATTTCCAGTCAACGGCCAGATGGTGATTAGCCGCGGATGCACATGGAAGCGTCAAGACGACTACAGTACTACATGCCCAAGCTCCTCAAACGGGCCAAATGAAGTCACCTCCTTCTGTGAAACCTGTGAATACGACGGATGCAACGGAGCAGCCACCATCACCAAAACCATTGCTCTATTAGCTGCACCCTTGACCCTCCTCCTCTTCAAGTAACCAAGTTTAAAAACCACACTAAATATAGTACAAATATAAAATAGATATTTTTATTGTCGACCGTGGGACCATGATGTCAAACCCAAGAGTACCCACCGCAGTTACTGTCTTGTTTTCACATCGAAATGTTGTATAAATTGTGTTTTAATAATATTATTTCCGCAATAATGTGAAATAGCTTTAATGTGACTTAGTATTGATGATAAAGTTTTGATAATTTCTTATTAATAGGTACCTATACCTTATTTTGGTTGTTCCAGCCAGCTTTTTGTGTCTTTACTGTTGAGTAATTTGCATGTACCTGTTATTCTATTCTGTTCTATAATTAACTATAACTCTAATTAGTTTACGAAGGCGGTCTTAATTAATTCGTAGTTTGCTTTACTTTTTCACTTTTCCGGCTCTAAAAACTATGAAAATAGTTCGTCTCGTTTTATCGTCAATGTTTCTCCCTTCGAATTTACCTATTAAGCTGAAACTTATTATGTAAGTTATATTCTATCTCACACACTGATATTAATATATTCTAGATTGTTCTCACTTACTGGTTAAGGAGATATTTTAACTGTAAATATTCTAAATACAATGTCTACATTATTTTAAGTTAATAATAAGTAAAAGCATGTACTAACACAATTTGCTGACTTGTCAAGCAGTTTAATGTTCGCACTTATGCTTAGAAGTGCCTTATTTGTGCAAAATGACATTAAAAAAAGTTATAAGTAAGCATGTAAAATTGACAGCATTGATTCTCAAAAAATATAGAAAACACCGCGTAAATAATTTCTGATGTTGTTTAATTAATAAATTTTATCATAAATATTCATGTTTGTTTGTTTTAATCCCCATATTATGCATTTCCTAAAGGCATTGTATTTTATTTTCTAAAACTTTAACCACTCATAAATGGCTCCGTGCATCTGTGGTGTTGATGATTGATTGCGTATTTACAGTATATACATGGCTAGTACGCAAGCGTGTGAAACTAGTCGCGAATAGATTGGAATTCACTTTTTATACAAAGTCTTCCGATGTATACAGCAGCAGTACGCAAATACTCGCATATATTTTGTAGTGGCCAAAGTATCTTGCTTTGTTCCATAATATACAGTGCTAGTCCGCATGCAAACTAATCGTGCATACACTGGAATAGGCGCGAAAAACTTTACGATTCCAATCTATTCGCGAGCAGTTGCATGCTCGCCATTTTGATTAAAACACGACCTAGCATTTAATGTTAATTTAAATATTAATAATGCTCGTTCAATTAAAAAACATTGTATTAAAAATTGAAGTTATAGTGACGAAAACGAATCGCTGCAAAACCGACTCCACGTAGTCTTGTCTGCCCTACCCTAGAGTGCAATTCAAAACCGCGTAGGCGCGGAGGGGCGAGGCGGCCTGCGAGCTGAAGCGCAGGTAGTTTTAACGCCCGCCGACGCGGCTGAGGCTGCAAGGCTGCAAGGCTGAGCAAGCCGAAGCTGCGGTGGTGAGCGTGAAAACCATCTGCGACGATAAGCTCGCATGGGACCGCCGGAGCCCCGCAGCACCGGAGCCGTGACAGAAGCTATGCTTGCTGCATGTTGCTTGCTTACATTTTAAACGTACTGAGTTAAAAAATTAGAAGCTAATTAAATATATTTTATGATGTCATTTAATAGTATTTTAGAAGTTTACTGTTAGAATGCCTGCTACAAAATATGCTAAAAAATAACCATCATGCTGAGTTTTACTTAGAAGATAACTATAGTGGCTAAGATAGTATTATTTAGATGCTCGTTAATTGTGGCTGACTTAATAATTTAGAAGGCAACATACATTTTTGTTTAATTAGCATTTTTAATAAACAAACTCAGATTCAAAGCCATTTTTATTTAATGCTTTACCTAATTTAAATTTTGTATAGTTAAATTTGACCGTGTATAAATTGGAATGATGCATGTGCACGTCTAAGCTACGAATTATACGCGAGCAGTACGCAAAATTCGTGTATACTTTGAAATCACAAATTAAAAAACAGTATTACAAAATATCAGCGAGCAGTTTCCTATGGATGCGTTTTGGCTATGTACACTCTGTAAATACGCTGCATTTCCTATAGGCATTGTATTTTATTTTCTAAAACTTTAACCACTCATAAATGGCTCCGTGCATCTGTGGTGTTGATGATTGATTACCGACATTTAGTTATATAAAAATGAAACAGCTTATTTTATACGAAAATTGTATATAATTAATGTCAACATTCTAATATTGTTTTATACTATACATGGACGGGATTCAGTCTTTAAATCTAAGTGCAACATACAAAATACAAAAAGCATTTTAGCAATGTATAAGAAAATACCTTCACATTTATACATACATATATATAGCCTTAAGTTTGTAGGTACATGTCTATGGTTATTTTCACTGTTACATAAGGAGGTTTTGTTTATAAACACAACATAGAAACTCACCATGGTGAATTGTGTTGTCATAAAAACTTTCACTAGCCATAATTAACATAATATTATACAAAACGAACTTTCTTTTCGTAAAATCAAAGCACACAATATGGGCGTATGATTGCAAAAGGGCAAATTCCGTTCCTTTGTCTAAGAATAATAAGCTGCTCTTATGGGAAACTATAACTTATTCTCCATAACCTGATATTGCATAAGAAAATTAAGATAATTATGCATTTCTCAATACACACTTTAACTTTTTTACTTTATGTTAAAAGTAGGTCATATTATTAGTAAGAAGAGTACGTTAATAATTTTGTCTTGAACAAAAATATCGAGATTATACCAATCGATAGAGCTAGAATAAATTCTAAGTACAACAATACATTTAACTTTTTATCAACAAAATTTCCCATATGTTCATTTCATATTTTTTCTGGTATACATTTTAGTACACCTCTAGATATGTGATGCCGTTTTCATAAAAAAAAAAATATTGGGGATTTGACATGGTATAGTGCAGCGATTCCCAAATGGGGTTCCGCGGAACCCTGAGGTTCCGTGACAGGCCCTCAGGGGTTCCGTGGAAAATTCAAGATTTCCATATGGTAGGTAAATCGTTTCACTTTTGACAATATTAAATTATTATTCATTTTCAATTAAATTGTTTTAAATATTGCATTCCAAAATTCCAACCATGTAGGTGGGTACCACTCGGGAGTGTAAGTACGAGTTCGCGTCAAGTGGCGGGGGCAGACCACGGTAGCAGAGAATTTAATTCCGTTTTTTACAAATTGTAGATTAACTTAATACCTCCAGGTCTTCGGCAATCGGCAAAAGTAGGTAGCGAGTCGGCAAAAAATCACCGTATTTTTTGGGCTTATTTCATCGCTAGGATTATACGTTTTCATACATTTGACAGGACGTGAAATGACAAGGCATACGAGTATTTCCAGTGGCTATTTTTACCATGAATCAAAGTGTGACATTATTTCCAATTTTTGCACCTCCGCGAATCCAAAAATTTCGCGCTCGCTACTCTCGCGACTCCATGTTACGCGTGGTGCTTTTAAGTTCGTTTAATTGCTCAAATATCCAACACCGAAAAAATTTCGCGCTCTTCCGTCGAGGTTTCCTTTGATATTTATTTTTTATTCCTCTGTTTCAGGAAAAGCAATAGCGCTTTCTTCGCTAGCTGCTTATTCATTTGCATTTGCTTTTTTGTGTGGATATTGTACTTTTTGAGACCTTATTAATTTACAGTGGTTTTGTTTATTTTGTGTAGGTACTTAAAATAAAAAAAAAATTCGCGCTCGCTTCGCTCGCGATACCGGCTAACAACTGAATGTCTTTCAATGCGGATGCTTGGAACTTCTTCTTTTAGTTAAAAACAATCGCGCTCGCTCGCCTCGCACCTGTACAAACCCAATCTATATCTTTTTGCGTTTACTTTGTCAGTCTTCAAACTGAAAACTATTCACATAATACACAAAGTCAAGGGAGGCTAAATTGTTTTCTGGCCCGTGTGGCGGATAGCCATGCTACGCCTGAGTATACTGAGTATGTCTCTAACCATATAACCATTTGGTGCGCTACCACGCACCACGAGCCGTACCTAAGTGTATTTACGTTTTTAGTTTACTTCTTACTTAAGCTAAGGTTCCGCCGAAAAATGGTGTAACGAAAAGGGTTCCGAAGCCAAAAGAATTCGGGAACCGCTGGTATAGTGAATACTTACAAAAATAATTATTACAAAACACTTGGAAAATATTAACTTTGTACACTTACATAGATATAACTATACAGACTAAAAAATACGTTAAGAGATTCAATTAAGATATTCAAGTGTTTCAGTAATAAATGCTGCTGTTGATTGTGATGCACTAAAAATGCATCATTTTATATGCAAAATACAAAATATACCTGATACCTAAGATTGGAAAATATATTTTGTTAATATTTGTTCACTTAAATTCAAACTTTCTAAATTTTTTAAGGCACAAATATAACTGAACAGATATAAGAAGATAAATTTTTAATGTGTAAAATTTTTCAACTATTTAACTCATCAGATGAATAGGCTTTACATAAATTATTGCAGTAAAAACATAAAGGAGAATGGGCAAGTTTCTATGGACCCTTCGCTATCACCGGCCGCAATGATTTTAAAAATCATGAAGCTTGAAGTGCTTTCTGTAACATGGAAATTGCTATTTAACAACAAGCTCCTTTCCATACAAGTACAAAATCCAAAAAGAACTTCTTCAAAAACCTGTATGAGATGATCAGGATTGCTTAGAAATAACAATCCAGTCTCTGAAGAACAGATTAAAAGACTTTGAATATCCCAAACTGTGAATAATTAAATGTCTTAGCTCATACATTTTTGAAAGCAAATCTGTTTTTCCCTAAATGTCCCATGGGTTAATAGTAAAATTTATTGCTAATTACTAGAGCTATCATTTGATACCAATTTCATGGCTGGCCGCCAATAGCCCAGGAACTCCCAATCTCCTTTCAAAATTGATGTTCCATTTTAAAACTTATGAATTAGAATAACCACTTAAGAATAGCAGAGGCAGATAAAACAAAGAATAATGATAACGGGTTCAATGCTGATGATCCGTTGCATCCATCTTTACTGTTACATGTGCAGTATTCAATAAAAATGTTGTAAGTACCAGTCCTCATAAGACAGAATCTCTCATCGCCTTGGATACCAACCTCACCGAGATACGCACAGTCACGGAAGTACCGCCATTCTCCATTTACTGAAAATCAAAAGAGGTAAGGATATATATACACGCCTTGTATTTTATTAATTGTTCACGATTTTAGAAGCGAGTTTTATATCCTTTCAGAAAAATAATTATTTTAAAATAGCTTTGACCTTCACGAAGTCAGGTTCTTTAGTCTTTCTATGCGCTTTTGTTTTTTTCTATTCATACTAGATTTAAAAACTGTACAGAAATAATGTGGCATGGAACATTTTGAACTGATGTGTAAATAACCTACTGTTTAAGTTGCTACTGATAAAAAGCGGTAATGAGTTCGTCAATTTTCTAAATACAACTTTAATGATAACATAAGATAGTGAGAAGACGTCATTGCTCCCGTATTGAATAACGTTTCATTGCGAAAAAAGGTTTTACTTCAGTGAGGAGTAAGAAATACCAACCTTTTTGTCTAATTTTGCGGCACATTGATGGTCTGACTCCCGGTAAATGCGACAATCCTTTTTCTTGTTTACAATCAGTGATCGGCACGGTGCTGTTGTCGAATGGATCGGCGCATTTAGGATCGTTACTTGACCGGCAATTCCAGCATTTTATACTGAAAACTAACATCAACAAATGTTATTTCGGAGCACCTTGGGGCGTGACCAATTTTGTTTATGAATGAAAACCATCACTTACCGTAAGGCACTACGTTCAGGAAGATGCAGGCATATATAAAATATCTTAAACTGGTACACATGTTGATAATGGATAAGTATTGAATTAATTTCTAAGTTTTTACACTGATAAAACTGATCAAAAATCAACAAACTTTCCTGGCGGTTGTTGACGGTTGAGAATGGATGTTACAGATTAAAAAACCGATGTTGTTCGGGTCGTTTGACAGCTAACAATAGAGATAAACCGGACAAACAGAATGTAATTTTTAGTTTACCGGTTTTTTTTTAATATTATTTTAAAATCTGAAATTATGAAATGAGAAAATAGCAATGTCTTCATATATCAGAAAATAAAATCGTATAAATGTCACTCATCGTGAATGTGATTTGAGTACATATATATCGATGTATATCGATGGTGATTTGTAAACATATGTACCTGTGATGTTTCTTCGTTTTCTCGACTACTTTTTATAATTCACATTCGATCGGCAGTAAGTAAATCGTTATCGCGTAATGATTTTATACTGGCTTAACTAGTGAAGGAATTTACCGGTCTTTTACATAACTAGGACCACTCTAATCAAAGTTTGGGTTGGGTGTTTGTAGGGTGTGTGCAGTTCGTTATTTTTGTGATTTTTATTAATTTAATTTCTCTTTTAGACTGAATGAAAACAATATGTTGTTGAAGGCGATTATTATAACGTTTCTGTGCACCTTACCAGCTGGTAAGTGCGGGAATAAATTACTTTTAATATAACTTTTTAAATATTTTTGTGCAATCGTGTTGATTTTCTCTGTTATTTTAGTATTTTGCGTGAGGTGCTACCAATGTGCATCTTCACAAGATAGTAAAGGGGAAGACAACTGTGGGGCTTACAAGAGGTTTGACAAAGAAAGTCATATCGCTGTGGAATGCTTTAGTGATGAATCTCATATGCCTGGCTCTTTCTGCATGAAGTTGACTCAACAAGGGCCTAAAGGATTTATTTGTAAGTAAAACTACTACTACTTTTATACTCTCTCAATTGGTTTATATAAAATAAATAAATATAATGTCGGGACACCTTTTCACACACGGTTGGTTAGCCCCATGGTAAGTTATTAATTAACTTGTGTTATGGGTGCTAACACAACTGATAAACTACATATATACATATTTATAAATACTTATTGTAACACCCAGACCACGGCTAACAAGCATGCTCATCACACAAATGTCGACCGAGCCGGGAATCGAACCCGGGACCTCAGGTTCGGCAGTCCGGCATGATGACCATTGCGCCATCGAGGTCGTCATTATATACACAGACTTAATGATTTACTTAAACAATTTCATACTTATACAAGTAATAAGTCTTGTAACTGTGTAAACAGGAAACATTGTTTGCCAACATGAGAGTACTGTAGTTACATCTCTCCATTTACACATCTAAGTAAAAGAGCTACAGGTATTTTAAGTAGAACCAACAAGCAGGCAGGTACTTTCTGTGAAATTAATATTTCATTTTGAGACAACAAAAAAATCCAATGGCTTTTATAATTGACTCAATTTTCAATATACCTATTGGAATATAACTCTTGTTGAACATAACAAAATGTATAAACAAAACACTGCTGCCCTCGGGTCTTTAAATACAAGATCTGTAGTGTTTTGTTTTTAGATCTATAGCAATACATATAACAAAGGGGAAACATTGTTTTGTTTGTATTTAAAAGCTCGGAAACTACTCAACCAATTTGAAAATTCTTTCACTGTTGGCAAGTTACACGATCCCCTATTAACGTGACATAATTTGTCCCGGTACAGGAAGAAGTTGATCCGAGACTCTGGTGAAACTGCCGGAAACACCTAGAGTTGAAAATTTTGAAGTTACTGTTACCACCTTCAAAATTGTTTAGTAATTTGACAAGAAATGTAACATACAACTTTTCAACACTTTCCAGGGGACGGAAGATGGCGGCAAGTCATACGACGCTGTGCCTCGGTTGCTGAAACCGGTGTCACTGGTGTCTGCAACTGGGGAGTTTACGAGAATGGCGTCTACTGGGAAGAATGCTACTGTTCTTCAGACGAATGTAACGGATCATCATTAGCCCAATCTTCGGTTATGCTACTTTTAAGCACAATAGGAACTGTCCTATTCTTGTACAAACTACTTTAGTATAGCTTTTTATATATCAAATCTTGTGCCTTAAAAATACAAATGTACAGAATCAATTTTACCATACACAAATTTATACTTTTAACAATGGAACTATGCTACATTCCAAACCTTTGCTCTTTTTTTCTATTTACCAATAATTTTCTTATTGGATTTTTTATTGTCTCAGATCTGTCTCTTGATCAAATCATGCCTAATACTTGTAAGGATTTCAAACCCTATAAGGACTCAAAACAGATTTACTTGCTATTAAAACAAGATTATGAATGTCTATAAGATAATGCTAATAGCAGCTATTAATCATTAATTTGTTTATGAATAAGTATGTTTAGTTGATATACCTGCATATTAATTTGTTGATAAAACCATAAAACAACCATTTTTGAATATGAAGGAGTATACAATAATTTACTAGAAAGTCTGGTTCAAGTCTACAATCAGAATCAATCCATATTTTTCATCTATTAATAGTTATTTTTAAATACATAGATTTTTATGATTTTATTTCTAAGTATGTAGTGTGCTTGAAAGCATAATGTAATTTAGGTATATTATTATGAAATAATATCCGTCCATAGTTGATAATTCAACGAAAAAAAACATTAGATATATGTATATTGAATCTCATATTTTGTAGACAAATAAGATAAACATATGAATGTTAATTGAGTCCAATTAGTAAATGTGTTAATGATATACTGTTAAGATACTGATAATTGGACTCAAAACAGTTTTGTATTGTATTTATTACAATACCAAATTGTTTTTTGTTCTACAAAGGAAGTCTTTGTTACCTCGATAACCGTTTAACAAGCTATATCTAAACAGAAACTTGTTATTTGAACATTCAATGGTTTCTTCTATTGACTGACAACAATAAATTGATATTGTTTTTCAATGCTCTTTTAATTCACCATCGAGCACACTGATATGACAAAAATTTAAAAAGTTAGGAAGAAATGCAAGTTTATAATAAATTTAATGTAATTTAAACACTTCTCTATTTGAGTGGGGACTTACCTAAGAGTAAACAATGGTTATATGATTTTTGACACAATTAAGACATGTATTCACTGAGAAACAATTGTTTATAAACACTGTTTCAGAAACAATATCTACGTGTTTCTGAAACAAAATTATTTGTTTCAGAAACATATAATTTTGTTTCTGTGGACGATGTGGACGGCAGAGTTTCCGAAACATTGTTGCTGTAAACATCTACGTGATGTTTCAGAAACTGTGTATCTGAAACATTGTTTCCCAGTGAATACATGGCTTTATGTATTAAAGAAATGAACCACTGTTTAAAATGACGATTCATTAGTTAATACTTATTATGTATTTTATTTACATCAATTTGCCGCATTTAATTTTAGACAGTTTTAAAAAAGTCAATTGTTTATGTTTAGTGAAGTGCCCACTCAATAATATAGCAAACTTATGTTTTTTTTTTTAATTCTAGAGAAGAAAAAAATTCTAAGAAGTAGTGCTTTATCTATCGTATGTCGATAGGTACTCGACATCTTGGCCTTCAACTATCACCAATCAGAAATTACCTACTTATCTAAAAACTAGAGAAGTAAATTGCTGTTCATTAGTGGAAACACCATTTTATGCAAAATCATTTTGACAACTTTCAGCTTGCAAAATTATGCAGCTATGCAAAAATGCTCTTATACAGGATGTACCTAGAAGTAATCAGAGATTTATTTATGTAGGCCTTTAAGTTTAGTTATCGCCCAGTTTTCATACAGCGCCAAAACCGGGGCGGTAGGTGCCACTGTGCCCAGACACAAAATTCAGAATCAAAGGGAGTCGGATCACGACCAAATTTTGTTCATCAACCTACGTGAGTAATACCCTGTCTCAATCACTTTATTTCGCCTACGAGTTCATTTGGTTTGGGCACACTATTCCTGTATTTTTAAGTAGGTACCTAAGCTGATAAAAACGAGTTCTTCATTCGCGCCTTATCACTTTTGCCTTTATTTTCTGTCTGCACTCTGTATAAAGAAAATATTGTCAACGAAGCCACGAAATAAACTGTAAAAAACACAGTTAGGTACCAACTTAGGTAGGTACCTATATCTATATACCTAAGTGCCTAACTACGCCACACGAACGAAACATACTCGCAGACTAACTAAGCACGGAAACTATTAAATAATTGTCCTCACCTCACTGGACTAGTAACATTTTTGTTGAAGTTTTATTAATTCATTTGAGTAATAATGAGTTTCCGCGAGAAGGTTGTTATAGTGACTGGAGCCAGTTCAGGCATCGGTGCTGCTATAGCCGTGAAGTTCGCTGAACAAGGAGCCAGCATCGTACTTACAGCCAGAAATCAGGCCAGGCTAAAGGAAGTCGCAGACAAATGTGGTATCTATGGTGCTAAACATTGTATCATAATTGCTGACCTCACAAAGAAAGATGAAATTGGGAAAATCGTTGCAACCACCGTGGAACGTTTTGGAAAAATCGACGTATTGGTCAACAATGCTGGAATAGCTGGGAGGGCGGCAATCTGGGAAGCGAATGCAATGGAATTATATGACACAATTATGGCAACAAATCTTCACGCCGTGATATACTTAACAAGCCTCGCTGCTCCTCACTTGATTAAAAGTAAAGGTAACATTGTGAACATATCTAGTATTGCCGCGGTTAGCGTCATCAAACCTGAACAATTCGCTTATTGTACTTCGAAGGCTGGATTGGATCATTTCACTAGGTCCGCGGCTCTAGATTTTGCATCCAAGGGTGTGAGGGTGAACTCTATTAACCCTGGGCCAGTAGAAACAAATATTGCACAGTGTTTGGGTGATAGGCAAGGCGAGTTTTGGAATATGATGCAGAAAATGACCGCTCTTGGCAGGCTTTCGGATTCCGAAGAAGTTGCTGACTTGGTGTTGTTTGTAGCTAGTGACAAAGCTAAAGCTATAACGGGATCATCTTACATTACTGATAATGGACTTTTGTTGAAAAGAGGTGCATAAATAGGTACGCCAATTATAGTCTATTAAGAAAAAAGCATATTATAGTACCTACTTGTCGCCATGTCCGTGATTGTTATTTTTATCCCTTATTTTTGTTAAAAATGTCATCTAAGTAGGTACTTATTATTTTACTGTTATGTCTAAGGCTAAGTAGGTACCTACCTACCTTGAATTTTACCGAAATAGATAAGTGGATAAAACGCCATCGATTTTGCACAAAATACAGCTTGTTTTTTCCTTAACAAATATCCTATAATATCTGATGTTTTCTTCGCGGGCTTTTGGAAGGACCCTCAACCGCAAGCGATGTGTAAGCTTAGCTTATATTCATTATGTGCAACGACGCAGGTGCACCAACCGCTCCTATGAAGCGCATCGGATCGTGCTATACCTACTTACTTCAAACCACTCAACCATCACGAACTTGAGGACGATTGTAGATACTTAACCATGACCTTCATAACAAAATAATTATGTTCCGCAATTCAATCAGAAACGAACGAACCATTGAAGTAAATGAGATATAACTAAATTCAAGTGTTTTGATTCGTGTGCCTATCACAGCCTATCAGATAATAGGTATTATGAGAGCTTCCTAAGTGTCCAATTGATCTGTAAATAATAATTGAAGAATATAAACCGCAAATTCACCTATTGTACCGAGTAGTCTTGTAGACTGTTCGGCTATATTAATTAATTGTAAATCAAAATGGTTTTCCGCGATATGGTCGTTATAGTGACTGGAGCCAGTTCGGGCATTGGTGCTGCTATAGCTATCAAATTTGCTGAACAAGGAGCCAACGTTGTTCTTGTCGCTAGAAATCAAGCCAGGCTAAAAGAAGTTGCCGCTAAATGTTGTAGCCATGGTGTCAAATACTGCATTATCATCGCTAACGTCACGAAGAAAGATGACATTAAGAGAATTGTAGCGACTACCGTCGAACGTTTTGGAAAAATCGATGTTTTGGTCAATAGTGCCGGAGTAGGAGGGACGGCGGCTATCTGGGATCCGAATGCAATGGAAGTTTACGACAAAACAATGGCGACTAATCTTCGCTCCGTAGTCTACCTAACCAACCTCGCTGCTCCTCACTTAATCAATACTGAAGGTAACATTGTAAACATATCTAGTGCTTTCGCGGTTGATATCCTTCCTGAACATTTCGCTTACTGTACTTCCAAGGCTGGATTGGATCATTTCACCAGATCCGCAGCTCTAGATTTGGCGCCAAAGGGCGTGAGGGTCAACTCGGTCAACCCTGGACCAGTGAAAACCAATTTTGTTCAAAGTTTGGATAAGAATAAAACCGAGCAACGCGACTTATGGAGTAAGTTAGAGGCAATGACCGCTCTTGGCAGAATTTCGGATCCTGAGGAAATTGCTGACTTGGTATTATTCCTAGCTAGCGATAAAGCTAAGGCTATAACGGGATCATCTTATATTACTGATAATGGGGCATTGTTGAAGAAAGGAACATAAATTCACCAATAACAAGGTTTTAAAAGAAAAAGGCATGAGCTTGTCTGTACCTATATTTGTGTCATATTGTGTTCATAATAAAATTCGTCATGTTTGCTGTTAAGTATGGTTTGTCTCTCCTATTTGTTTTACCCTATTTGTTTTAGCTCATCCCCGATCCACCCGGGCACCCCAACACTCTTTGGCAAAACTGTTTGCCAAACTTCTTTCTAGCCGTAGAGACTGCCAAATAGATTGAAATTGAAATGATAGAGGAACGAAAAGGAAGATGCCCTTGCAGTACGAAATAATGATACTGAAATAAAAATATACTAGTTACACCCACGCAGGGGTGGATCCAGCCCTTTGAATGGGTCTTGGGCACATCTATCCTAAATGGCTGAAAATAAATAAAAACAATTACATATATTCACATTTATTAAATTAAGGTTAGTACCTAGTATAAGGGAGTAAATAAGGTACGTAGGGGTTGTACATAATGGAGTACCTACATAAGAGAAAATATAAGGGGTGTACATAGCAGGAGTATAGGTATGGGGTAATAAAGGAGTACTTAATGATTGTATAAAACTAAGTACGTATGGGAGTAGGTAGGTACATGGGACAGTAACTTAATCGAAGGAATACGTCTGACGTCGCTCGTAAGTAAATAAGGATTGTGTTGTGGGCATGTCAACTAACAGTACCCACTACGGCAGACCCATCTACGCTCCTGACTAAGCCTGTTGAGGCGTTGTAAGTGTAAGCTAACATTCTTAATATGCAATAACGCTTTTGCACCATCGACTCCCATAAAGCACTCCGTATCGTAGGTTTTTCCTTTGAACAACTCACCATCATAATCTTAGGCACGATTGTAGAGCACCACTAGCAGTTTTCTGTCTGTTTCACTTGAGTCCCATAGGAACTGCTGCCCGGATAAAACAGCCCATTTTACTCGGGTATGATGATGTATACCTACCTTAGCTTCCCAACAATGAAAGATTTTTCAATTCGGTTCAGTAGTTTTGGAGCCTTGAGAAACCGATGAAACATTACATTTTATGCACGATCATTTTGATAAAGCAGCGGTGCTCGAAGACCAATAGTGAAGTAACTATTGTAGAATAGGAAGAGTATCGACCAAGGTCTTTCATTTTATATAAAGTGGGCCTGATAAATTTATAAGAGCTGCCTAAGTGCCTAGGTACTTGATCATACTTAAATTGAGGCTTATAAGCCGTAAATTCAGTATCTTTACTTCATTACATCGAGTTCTCTTTTAGACTGTTTGGGTATATTTATTACTTTATCGATATTATAATGAGTTTCCGCAAGAAGGTCGTTATAGTGACGGGAGCCAGTTCAGGCATTGGTGCTGCTACAGCTATTAAATTCGCTGAACAAGGGGCCAACGTTGTACTCGCTGCCAGAAATCAGGCCAAGCTAAAGGAAGTTGCTGACAAATGTGAAGGCTATTGTGGCGCACACTGCATGGTCATTGCGGACGTCACAAAAAATGAAGACATAAAGAAAATTGTAGCAACTACCGTCGAACGGTTTGGAAAAATCGATGTTTTGGTCAATAATGCCGGAGTAGGCGGGGCGGCGGCTATCTGGGATACGAATGCAATGGAAGTGTACGACAAAATTATGGCGACTAATCTTCGCTCCGTGGTCTACTTAACCAACCTCGCTGCTCCTCACTTGATTAAAACTAAAGGTAACATTGTGAACATATCCAGTATTGCCGCGGTTGATGTTATCTTACCAGAACAATTTGCTTACTGTACGTCGAAGGCTGGATTGGATCATTTCACCAGGTCCGTGGCACTCGACTTCGCAGCAAAAGGAGTGAGGGTCAACTCCGTTAACCCTGGTCCAGTGCAAACCAATTTTGTTGATAATATGGGTGTTAATAAAGCTGATGTAGACGACTTATGGAAAAAGTTGGAGTCTAAGACACCCCTTGGCAGAATTTCGGTTCCTGAAGAAATTGCTGACTTGGTATTGTTCTTAGCTAGCGATAAAGCTATGGCTATAACGGGATCGTCGTTCATTACTGATAATGGGATATTGTTGAAGAGAGGTGAATAATGTTAATATGCACCTATTAAATGTACCTATTTTTGCTTGTCATCTATTATGCACCTCTATTTGTTCTCTTTGGTTATCTATTTATTATAAACAGCATTTATGCTTGAGTATTTTAGGTGGTTTCGCCTTTCATTCTTTTTGTTCGTATTATGTTTCTTTTCCTTTGCTGCTATCTTTAATGCGTTTTTTTTTGTGTGAATAAATATATTTTCTTATTTTCTTATTCTTTACTAAATACTTATTTCCAGTGTCTATTTAAGACCCATATCTAGTACAATTGGTATCTATTGGCTGAGCATTTTCAGACTGTAGGTAATGAATGGTTTTATTTTTTCCTCGTGTAGGTACTTAATAGAAAATCTAAAGATTCTCCCTTGCAATAGCGTCCGCCAAAAGCTAACAGTTTATTATAACGATGGTTCACTCTCATACACTTTTACTCCGCTGTTGAACCTCACCTAACTTTTTACAAAAGCAAAATGCTATCAGAAGTACTTACTACATTATTTCTTCTGTTGATAACAAGGGGCTGCTAGTTATAACACTCAAGGTCTATTTTAAAATAAATAATTCGCTTATAATTCTTCATCGAACCAAACCTTCTTCAATTAAAACGATTTTTAATCAATCTGCACTAAAATTCAGCAGTTACGGCACAAAACAAATACCCCTGAATCAGGACGAGGATTGCAGTCTTTGGGGAAAAATAGCCGGTTAAGGGTATCCCCAGGGGTAAATCACAGTTAACACTCCATTACACATTCCGTTTTCACAGGTTTCCGTGGTTACCCGTGGTTTTCAGTTCCGAAAATAATTTCGTAATTACCTATGGGTACAAAATGAACCGAAGTTTAGTTAATCTTAGTTAAGCCTTGGCTATTAAATACAGTAATGAAAGAGCGAGGTAGTAAACAGCACTACCCTAGTTGCTCACCACAATTTTATTATAGTCTGTTGTGCTTTGTTTGTAATACTCGTCTAAAGGATCCATTTTTTTATTTTTATTGCGAAACATTAGATAGTTAACTTTTTGAATCAAACTAACCATTCACACTACCTACGTAGTTTTAATAAATCTGTAACATCTACATTTTTTTTTCAGTGTTTGTACGCTCCCGGTACTATGCTCCATTATTTTAAGTAGGCAGACACTTTACTAAAAGTTAACAATCTTAATAGGACTTTTTATAGGTAGATACAAATACATATTAAATAAAAAAAACTACTGTTTAAAGTAATGTTTGAATTTTAACTTTAAATTTTAGCCGTATTTAATTGGTAGGCTGAGTTTTTTAATGAAAAGTCATTAAGATTGTTTACCTACCTACCTTTAATTAATGATGTAGGTATAAAGGTCCCATTTTCCGAAACCCTTGATATATTGTATTACTTTATACGATAGAAAAATCTTATTAATCCACTGCTGTCTAAAAACGCGACGCACAATACGTAGGTACATAGTTGTTATTTTTTTTCCTTGAAGGCCTCTACTTAGTTAAACAATATATAAGTAATTACTCGGAGTGTAGGTATTTTGATCCTTATTCTTCCAATCCTCACTATCTCAAAAAACATTAACGTTATTTTAAAGCTTTTGTCACGTATTCAAAATTTCAAAGAAACCCTTGGCCCTTACTTCAAACGAATGAGGTAAAGGAAAGTGGAAAATGTCCTTTTCATAATGAATTATGGTTGCTCATTGAGCTTCAGCGGTCCGTCTCTCGTCTGTCCTCGGCGAGCTTCGGGTAACATCGGGCCGACCAACACAGCTTTGAAACGAAACGCAACTCATCCGGCCTGCCTTCTCTGACTCATAGCTGAGTCAACCGTCCGAGTGAGCAAGCAAACGCCCGCCGCCTCTCCCCATCTTGTATATTTTCATTCGAATCCCGGTCGAGGCTTGATATTTTCCCGTAGGCCCGAACCCTCAGTCCTCTGAAAGTCGCGGTGGGAATTCCACATTTCCCTCGAATTTAAAACCGGTGAAACAGTTTCATGTGGAATGATTGAGTAACCATTGCGATGCTTCGTGAAACTGAGTGCTGCTCATGATAAAACGTGAATTATTGTGTTTTATGTGTTGATTTTAATTTATAAAATTGTTCGGGAGCTGTGAGCGGACCATTGCTGGAGGGAGAACAAGGTCGTATTACCGTCCTTGTGAGCGAGCATTAACGAATTTAGGCGCCGTGAGTATAATTTTTATTGTTTTTCTTGTTGCACTTACATTGATCTGCGTTTGATTTGTTTTGACGAAGGACGTAAGCATGCTAAAGGTTACGACCCCTGGACCGTAGGGGCTGGAGGGTGGGAACCTGTGACGTTATCTAACTACCCTTTGGAAAAAATACGGGTTTAACATAATTCTAGTCATATTGAAATGTTCTTGTTTTATTAATATTACATTAAGCTGCTTGGTATTTTTATTTTTTGTAGTAATTTTAGTTACAATAATGTAGGATTGGTCAGGATATTATTACCTAAGGATATCGATAGGGTTACATTAATCGTTAACATTGTGGAACAAAAGAGGGCTAGGCGGGACCTAAGACTCAAAATTACGGAACATTAAATATTTTTTTATCATTTCTACTAACATTTATAAAAATATGTATCTATGTATCTGATTTCTGGAAAGATGAGAAACTTAATTTAATTTTGACCAAGATGGATCAGAATTATTCAAAAATAAGTTATGTAAGTTAAGTAGGTACTACCACAAAATCGTACCTACCTGTTGTACAACAAAAAAATAAACATTGCTTACGTATAGATAGACTATTCGATTCCCGCGGTTTCACCGGTACCGTAAAGGAATTTCTTGTGTCTGTTTAGCAATCGATTCTAGGTTTTTCTCTAATATATAATGAACCTTACGTATATAATTACCTATTTTCAATTTTAATAGAACACATACAGTCCTACTTACATTATAAGTGGCATCTAAGGAGCGTTTTCAGGAGGATTTAAGTATAGGCACTGAAAAGATACAAAACACAAAACAAAAATGGAGATTTCGGAAAGACAGAGCTGTCAACAAAAGATGCTAAATAAATATTGTAAATCATAGACTTTGTTTGTTGGAAGCTCTTATATCAGGAACCAATGGTCCGATACGATTTTTTTTTGTTTTATGTACTTAGTTCATTTAGGTAATTTTTTGAATATTTCATTTGAGTATTGGCTCTTATTCATTAAGACTGAAAACCGCGACTCTACCTTTTTTACTTGGAACTCATTATGTTAATGAAGTTTACTTAGCTACTTTGAAATTTTATATTTATCGCAAAAACTAATTTAGAGGAAGGGCGTGAAATTTAAATAATGACTTGACTTGTACCTACTAAAAGGTAAAGATTTGAAAATCTTACAGTAAGAAGGCCAAGGTTCAGTAAAACGGGAAACAAGTTATAAGAAAACTAGCTACCTTAATTAAGATTATTAAAATGTTAATTTGTTTAGTACCTATCCGTTATTTTAATGTTGGATGGACATCGGGTATAAATACTTAGGTACATAGAAGAAATCCGAAAACGAAATTGTAATTCACTACTAAACATAACATCACTTAATTATTAATTTATACTTACAATAGGTTCAAAATGCAATAAATAATAATTTGTGATGGAAAATGAGAACGAATTAAGTTAAATGACACTCATTTAACTAATTACCTATGTATTGTTTTCTACACATAGGTAGGGTAAAACTTAATTGTCTATTGTTAATTGCAGAACTGTATAAATATAAATACACCTTCGATAAATAAGTGGTCAATCAAAGTCCGTGAGTTACGTAGGACAATTAACGACACCATAACGTCATTTTAATATTAAGCATACACATTTCTATAATCTCTTCTTTTTTTACGATGGTAAAAATCATCAAATGACTCCCGCTGTGGGTTAGCAGCGGTGAGGGAGTGTCAGACTTTTACTGACTAAAAACCCATCGTGTTTCTTCGTAGGCCGTTTATGTACCAGGGCCGCGGTAACTCTTTCGAACAATCCATAATCTCTCAATTGTAAATATCAGTACATACAGAAAATATATTTTAAACATTTAATTATATTAGTCCGTATCTAACCAGTGGACTGATAATGATGAAGATAATACAGGCATTTTGGAGTGACAAGGCAAACTTAATAATCAACCTTTTGGTTGTAAAGTACAGCTTTCCTCATATGTTTTCCTATACACAGAGGATATTAATTTTATAACATGTTTTAAAATGTATCGATGATACCTACTCGTAACAGTGTTTAATAATGATCATTTTATACTGAAGCCACTGAAGCCCTGTTCGAAGTTTCTAAGTTTCACATTGGGTATTGATTTTCAAAGGGCGCAAAAACTTATTCGAACATTTGAATTTCCATAAATATTACTTTCTTCGGAAAACTTCGAGGCACTCGAACGTATGCAATAAGCTATGAGAATTTGAAGTTTGGAGGGGAAAAGTAACGATCCTCAAATAAAAGAAGGAATATATTTCAATCTATTGAAAAATTAATAAAAATTTATTTCGTTGAAAAATTAATTCAATAGAAAAGATTAGACGAAAATCTTCAGGTGTTTTTCAAACAGTGTTAGAAATTCAGATTGCGTGAGTGATGCTTACGGTAGTACCTTTCTACTGTCTGTTTTGTTTTTAAAGTAAAAACCCCCAACTGATTGGCAGTCTTTTTTATTTACATAGGTTAATAGTAACTCATAAACATTAAGGGCGTCAAAGAGTTCTTTCTAATCACTGCCCACTGAAATCGTAGCCATGGCAATGCTTAACTTTTTACTAAAATGAAAAACCAATCTTTTGGTCAGTTGAACGCGTCAATGAGATTAAACCCCTAAAATATTGCATGATCAGTAAAACATGGCCAAATATGCAATATAAAATACATAAAAGTTGATTTATGTATATGCATATATAAATCGGCAAATGCATATAATCCGGTGTCTACTTACTTATGCGGCATTCTGAGTACCAAGCGCACTATACATACATACATTCATACATAACTACATTTTATTGATTGTATAGACTGCATGTCATACAAGTGCATTCCACTTATTGATGCCAATTAATATTACAACTGCCAAGTTCAAATCAATTTGCAAGATTGAATGAATGAATCACTATAGCTCAAGTTAAATTGTGTGTACGCGTGTGCAACTGCTGACTTTATAATGTATGTTCAAGTGCTATATGTGGCTAATATGAGATAATTCATACATTTGTATGCTAGGAAGAGGTAGATTTATTGTTATATAATTTATTTCAGGAATGCTGCTAGATACATATTTATTTATTAGATAGCAACATCCTTGCATAGAATCTGCTGTTCAAAGTCTTGGAGATGGTTTTTACTTGGAGTCAAAGTCGACTGTGAAAGGAGGAGTTCCTTCGAATCCAGGTGTCAATGGGACCACCTCATAAAAATAGATGCATGTTAAAAATGGTTTTTGAAATCCGTCGACCCGTCATTGAGTAGGTATTATTGCTCTTTTATGATCATTTATGTCATGACATCATCAGTATAACCACAACAGGAAATCCCTTAAAATGGTTACCTAACACCTTCAATAAATATATTTATAGTAGCAGGATACATGCGAAACATATTATAGACCATATTTTATCTATAAAAAAAAAAAAAAAATAAAAAAAAAATAATGTCGGGACACCTTTTTCACACACGGTCGGTTAGCCCCATGGTAAGTTATTTATTAACTTGTGTTATGGGTGCTAACACAACTGATAAACTACATGTAGCTACATATATACATATTTATAAATACATATCATAACACCCAGACTACGGCCAACAAGCATGCTCATCGACCGAACCGGGAATCGAACCCGGGACCTCAGGTTTGGCGGTCCGGCATGATGACCATTGCGCCATCGAGGTCGTCAATTATATATTTATATAATTGACGCTCGTCAATTATTGACGACCTCGATCGTCAATTATATATTTATATAATTGACGACCTCGATAATATATTTTATCTATGTGCGGGAATAATTCCTTCGGGACTTATGTACAACCGTGGACAAAAACTAGTAAGTTATATAAGTAACAAGTTTCATCAATATCAAAACATGCAATAGTTTTGGTATGGAAGAGTGACACATACGTACTTCCTTACAATCTTTTACATTTATAGTATTAGCTGTGGTATTAGTAGGACAACAGTCCACAGTATATTTTAATTTCGTGTTTGCTTAGCGAATTTCCCTAAGGAATTACACATATTTACTATGTAGGTACATAAAATATTTGTCTCCGAGAGCATTGCATAGTTACAGAGTGTTATTAAGATCGTATCCCTGGGTATTTTCAGTTGGCGTATTTATTCTGTAACTAGTAAATGTATGTATGTGTGTTACAACTACAAACTCGTTGTTTTATGTAAAACGTGTTTCTATATTTACATGTTGTGATCCCATTTCAACGTGCGACAGTGTTATAAAAACATTGGTTTATAAACTTGACCACAATATGACTAGATGGTTATTTCCCTTAAGATTTTAAAGAAGCGGGATAGCACTCATAATATTAAGTAGGTACAGATACTAAGAAAGTCTTACAATAGGTATTAGCCACTGAAATGATAAGTGGCTACGTATACCAATACGCACATTGTGAAAATATTTATTCTTCCATTAAGCACCTAAACAGTAGATAACTCGTAAAAGATATCCCTTAAAAACCTTTTTGGTCCCTCTACCAAACGTTCTGTCAAAAGAGTACTTAGTTTACATTGCAGAATTCAAAAACGGAATTTCGTTCACAAATTCCGTTTTTGAATGTAATAGCAGCAGTTCCAAAACGTGACTATATAGTCGTTTATCTCCGGAAGTCTGCCGATGAAATCCTTCGCATTGATATTCGTGACAGAATACGAAACAGCGCCAAATATAGCATTAGTATCAGCTGTCATGTCTGTTTCGGTCTTAGCTGAGGATTTAAGGATCTTAAGGCTGATGTACATTTGCATTTACAATGAAAGAGAATACAAATAATAGCTAGAGTTATATATATATAAAACCTTACTCCTACTTTTGCCATTTCTAGAAGAATTTTAGAGGCGTAAGCTTTAACACATTTTGAGATGCAAAACCGATGTCTACACTTCAAGATTTCCCAATGGTTAAAATTACTTTTACACGTGAAAAGTTTATTTCCACATACATTTATTTATTGAACACTGGCCTTTTAGCTGACTATCACTGAGAATATACTATATAATGTTGAAACAATATGAAATACTTTTTTTAATCCAAACAATGTAAAAGATCATGATACTTTGAAAAAATAAACAAACATAGAAGACCCAGACAAGCTTTTCTAACTTGCCACACAATCTATCTAAAGGTCTGACGGATAGTTTGTTCAAACTATAAATTGTAATATTAATACAGGATGTTACTACACTAACTAAAGCTAAAGCACAGTTTTAATACCACTTTGCATAAGTTTCCCTCGGAAAAAGATAAGAAACGAGGTTGTTTGATAGATATTATGTCGTCAGGCAAAGTTAAGTGCTCCGAGATAAGGGGATCATATTTTGTTTAACATTTGTGATGCCTGATAAAGTATGTTCGCACTTAATTTCCAAAACAGAAGCAATCAATTTGATTTTGTAGGATTGACGGAATTTTGACTCACTACAGTTTGACTGAAAGTAGTTACAATAAAGACCAATTGAGACACGATACTTACGGATGCCATTTATTTTTGAGATGGAAAATCGTCAGATGACCTCTCCCGCTGTGGTTGTGGAGGGAGAGACCTGCTTTTGCTCATTAAACCCACCTTTGTTCTTCTGGAACCCTTTGTAACAGGACCTTGGTAACTCTTTCGAACAGTAGCTTTGCATGCAGAGTTTGCAGACCGCTCGTTGAGAAGCATGTGGAACAATAAGCGCCGCCAACACAGGCTTGTCGGTTGTGGACGCCAGACGGGCATACTGCGAGTCGTCCATAACTACCTATAGACCTTTATTTACTTAGAAGAAAGAAATGAAAAAAAATAATGAACCATTTAGAAAAGGTCTACAAACGCTGAAGATTTTGATACATAACCTAGTTCTAAAACCAATCATAATCGAAATTGCGTCCGTGGTCCTAAATCCGTAGAGGGCCAATACATGCTCCCCTGAGCAATGTTTTCTAGTCAGGTAGGAGAGCTAACCGACCTACTAATTAAATAAGGTACGCTCCAACGAACATCTAAGCTTGAACAAAATAAAGCATGAGCAAGTGTTGTGACTAAAACGAGCGAATAACGAGGAAAACCGCAAATAACAACGTTCTTAATTAGTACACATAATATACGCTTTGAAACATAAATCACTAAAGGACAGCAATCGTGATTTTATGCAAAGGCATCTTCATTCCAATTTGTTGTTTTAATATGAATTTCTCGAGTTTTTCAGATTTCCGTAGCTACGGTACGTAATTTATGAGCGTAACATGGCAATGGATAAATGTTTAAGTTGGGAAAATATTTTTTTTTTATCAGTTTTTCCTTTGATACAAATATGATGCCTTTTTTGAGGCAAAGAGCTTTCCTATATAAAATAGTTGTAAATGTAGGTACACAAACACGAATGTTAGGCATACCTTTCTGCAATAATAAATCATCAGTAGTTCCCACCAACGACAATTGTCACAATGTGGGAACCTAATCGGTGATTATGCAGATAATCTACCGTAAATCGCTCACAACAATAGCATAAACTGAGCTTAGTGAATTGATTGCTACCAAATCTCGAATAGTGCCTAATCCTCTTACATTGGATAAATGATCTATTTGTAGTCCACGTCGCTAACTGTGTAGAATAATTTATCAATTTTGATTTATTTGTTTAATATGCCGATGTAACGTCACGTAAATTAGCATACGTATTGTCATTGTCACTCATCATAATTCTGAAATGAGGATATTTGAAGTAATGTTTTGTTTAGTCTTTATTTTATTTATAAGCCAATAACTAGATAGAGCCAGTAAGTCTGACACCAGTCTAACCAAGGGGTATCGGGTTGCCCAGGTAACTAGGTTGAGGAGGTCAGATAGGCAGTCGCTTCTTGTAAAGCACTGGTAGTCAGCTGAATCCGGTTAGACTGGAAGCCGACCCCAACATAGTTGGGAAAAAGGCTCGGAGGATGATGAACTAGACAGAGACCTATTCATATACGAAAAACGTGACCACTGTTAACCACATGTGCTTAAAGCCATCAGACTTTCAAGTTCAGATTGAAAACTAAATCTTTTTGTCGATGGATAAAGAAAAAAGTTCCTACAACTCTGAAAGAGAACAATAATCGTAATAACTTCGTTATAAACATATACCTAAGGATTAATGATTATTATGATTGTTTATGGTGTCTTCTTATATACCAAAACACATGTTGGTAGGTATCTGACATACCTTATAGTAACAGAATATTAAATGTATCAGACCGTAAACGTAGATTGATGCACAGGCTCTAATTGAAACTAATTAATACATAGCCCACACAAACTTAATAGGCATTTATCAGCTATAATTTTTACTGTATCTTTCAAAAGGTTTTTTGTACTCCATGATTAGTTTACAATTTGGATTCTATACTCATTAGATTAGAGCATATTTTTGAATGTACGATTTCGTTAATACTAAAAGTGGAACAATAGCTTTTTAACGATAGCTTTTTGTTATTACGAATCGCTGCATTGAGTCATGTATGTCATATATTATGATGTAATCTTTAACCATCATTTTACTTCTGAGAAGGAAGTACTAACAAATTGATCATACTATAAAAATAAACGCGAATGTTTGTATATCTGTGGATGTTTCTTCCTCTTTTACGGAAAACTACAGAACGATTTTTTATTAAACTTAGCAGTAATATATGTATGTAGTTCACACATCAGAATAAAAGTGATCATCAACTGCATACAATTTCCTCCTCATGTCTAACTTTTCATACCCAGTCTTTGCTGAGCATTATCATTCAGATTTTTGTTTTGGGCAGTTTACAGACCCAAGCAATTTATTTTATTAGCGCCCAAAGTAAGCAAACTGATTAAATTCCCTCCGGCTAATGAAGAAATATTTTTTGTTTTCATAGATCCTACCAACGGTTTTAGTTACTTTAGTTAGTTACTTTTGTAGGTGTGAAAGACCTTCTTAATAAACGATTTCGATCGACGTTTAAAATGCACGTGTATTGATTTGAAGAGCACCAATCTTACAGATAAAGTTATTAATTTCTGAAAATAAATTATATATTTCGTTAATAAATTACCTATTGACTTTAATAATCTCAAACATCTTTAGCAAGTTCAAGAGTTTACATAAATATAATTTTAATAATTTACAAATAACAATATTTACCTTTGAAACTTTGCTGAGATTACGAAGAACCTACGAAGCTAACAGAAAACTGATTCGAGTTCCGATTGGTCCATTTCCAGAGGAGCCCCGGGCTTGCCATAACGAATAAAATTTTCTACAATTTCTCTATAAATTCCACGAAAGAAGAAAGCTGTACCTATATTAAGTTTTCACCTTATTTGCGGGCTGTTTATATTATTATAGCAGGGAACATTTAGGATTATACTGTACTAGCCGTTTTACCCGCGTCCCGTGGGAACTACTGCCCGATAAAATGTTACGCGGGAAGAGTTTAGCTTTCAAATAGTGAAAGAATTAGCAAGCTTACCAATCCAACATTATACTGCTATTAGAATTGAGATAAATATTTCTGTGACGCTTTACGGTATTTTCAAATGAAATTGTGTCCTTCCACTTTTTGGTAGTAAAATTACGTTATTAACAAAATTCTAGACGGCTTGCTAGATTTTATTACATTTTCTTTATACAGCACGGTCATTGAAGACTCGGCAAGTAAGGTTACTGAGCAATTCCAAGCAAAAAGGGTCGGATAAATAAACAGTGAACAAAATGAAACAGTTCGTTGTTTTAATTGTGTAGTTCTGTTGCCGTTTCGTTTTGGGACTCAATATAAACAATTGGACTCGTAGCATAGCTTTGTTTGTATTTACTATTTACCAGTAATCAATATTATGCTGGAGGCTAAGAAAGCAATAGGTTGATAGGAAATTTTCTAACTGTGCTCTGCGACTGAAACAGAACAAGAAATGGGAGACCAAACATTTTTTACGTTTCATATCAAATGCTAGCTTCTGTCGCCGTTTGAACCGCATCCAGAGGAATTCACTTCTCCTTCTAATTAACTTGATATTGGTCGGTAGGATAATGTATAGGATATAAATGGTTAGGTTGTAATAACAATAATTTCATCGGAGATGATTTTATGCGGGCTCATTTTCTTTCCGTAAAAGGATCCAATGACCAACAATGTTTAAACGTAACAAGTACTGCGTTTACGTATTCAACTTTGAACCATATATCTAGCGGATGACGTCTCAATTTGGAACAAAGCTCTTGAACTAAGACAGTCCCTTTTCAGAGCCATAATTTCTAAAGACGACATGTCATTTAAGATGAGGGATGTGTTCGAAAACTTTCACAATGGGTACGTCCACCCAGTCCATTGTCTAAGAAACTTACGCGTTAAAGTTCCAAGATAAACAGTCTTGTTGTCGGTAAAGTGGTATTATGTTAATATGTCATAAACATTGTATGGAAATGCGGAATATTTACTACATAGATATTTGAGGCGTATCCTCTGTATAAAATGGGTTTGTGAAAGAAAACACTTGGAAAGAATTACTAACACTGTGCTATTAAACGTAGTTTTATATCGGTGTTCCATTACACCTTAAATTTTAACCTTAAAAAATAGAAAGAAATCGAAAGAAAGAATAGAAAGAAGTTTTAACAGAATATGAATAAAATAATTTGAGTAAACAAAATAGGTAAAATTAATATCAGTGTTACGCTTAACCAATAAGTGCCAAATGTTCCTTGAATCAGTATCTATAAACTATCGACTCACACTCCCATCTTCCAAAGTTTTCAATAAATTATTCATTAGTACGGAACCCACCTAACGCATAATGATGATATTATACGGTATATCAAAACTACACCGCGTTAAAGGTAACCATTTGATCATTTAACTTGGAGGGTTATTCCACAAGTTTTTGGGCCAAACAAGGCACGAAGACAAGTTACCATTAACATAACAAACTTTAAGACTGCAGAACACATCTCGCTCTATAACAACGCGTTAATTCAATTTGAGAAACTTCAACAAAACACTTGGACTGAGATCAAGAAATTTAAGCTTTGATCAAAGGAGTATTAAACTAACAAGATCTGGTATTCCATGTTTGAATAATCTGCCTGGAATACACATGTGGGTGGTGTGTCTATGACAGTTGCTTGCAAATTAATGCAAAGTTACATGTACAATTCATCACCATCCTCCTGCCCTTACATATGGCAATTTTTGAGGTTAGCGGTACATATCTTTTTCTACCAGTTAACATCATATCATCGTCAAACCAAGTCAACTTGAAACGGCTGTGATAACCCGTACCAGAATGATAGTGAAGTATCCAGGAAGGCTACCGATGTGACCAAAATTGGTGCTGAATAAAATCATTAGTAAAAGTAGTAGGTACCTAAGATTTTGAAGTAATACTGTAAGAAAATGGTAGCAGCTTTTCCTGTCAAATATGTACTTTGCAGGAGCCTCTAACAAAATGATATTCTAATTTTGGCGATCAATGTTAGTAGCGATATCTATTTCACTTTGACCATTATAAACGTAGGTATGCAGCCCGTGCCATCTCGGCCGGAATGTTCCGGAAAATTGTGCTTACTGCACATCAAAGCTCCCTGCGTCGTTTCACAAGATGTGTTGCATTGAAACTTGCAAAAGAAAACGTGGAGAAATTCTCATGGACTGGCCCTAAGTTCAGGAACAGTGGACGCAATTGAACACAACACGCATTTGGTTGACCTGTTTCATATAGAGAGTATTTTTGACAAATATGAAACATGTTGATGATACCTACTGATATTATTGTAATTTTTAGAATACATAACTTTAAGCTGAACTTATTCCTGCCCTAGAAAACTCAGATTTTCAAAATAAGGTTATAATTAGCACCTTTACTGTTCTATATGGCATAAGGAGACCCTGCCGACCCAGCAGCAAAAAAAAAATGGCTACGATTTAAGTTACCTATTAACTTCCCTCTCAATATCGTAAATGCCTTCAGGTGAAACCGTACATCATTTCGATCGTACTTTAATGCCGTAAAAATACTGTTAAAAAACAGTAAAGCGCAACTGGCGACCCGGCCGCGATACATACCGGCTGCTCTATTAACCCAGTTTCGAAGATTCAGTGTTATCTGAAAAGAGGTTTTAATTTTGTTGCTGATCTTCTAACATTGTGTTTGTTAGCTTTCTTAGGATAGATTACATTGTTTGTTGTTGCTGGAACATCATCATCATAATTTTCCCTACTTGCAATGGGCTAGGGATCATAAATATCTTTGGAATCCCCATCGCTAGAGGTGCAGAGTGGTGGTGTGATTTTCATTCCTTACAGTATGTGCTCATATTTCTTTTGGTGCACGAAGTCGCCTTTCTAGTTTTCAATTTAGCGACACCGATACCTAATTTGATTTAATTTGATCTAAATAGATTGGAATTATTACTTTGGTGGTTAGTGGTGGTGGCTGTGGAAAAAATAGTATCATGAGACCTTATTGGTTGATTAATGCTCAATCCTTCTCCGTGTGAGAGGAGGCCTGTGCCCAGCAGTGGGACGATAAAAAGGCTGTAACAGGTAACAGGAGACCTTTTTGGCTCTTGACAAAAACTTAGTACCCATTTTGTTCAAAACCATCAAGTGCTTTTATCTTATCGATCACCATTATTTAGACACAGAAGTAATCAAAACACACGGTTAGTACTACCTACCTCCACTATGTGATCCCCGCCTCAATTCAGGCATGGTATTGAGTCGGACGAAAGTTTTGTCGAACGCGGCAATTTCACGGTTGAACAGCCGTCGGTGCCCCGGGCCGGCTCGGAACGGTTATATGCGATGCATTGGCGTTTACTCCGTACTTTAGTCGTCTTTTCTTTTGCTGTCAGAAATAAAGGAACGCTTCAGAGTATTTCTATATTGGTCTCCGGATTCTAGAGCGGTATTGCGGAGACTAGAACGTTCTGCGCTATGTAATACTGGGATAGTGAAAGACGTTAGGAGATTTTTATAAAGATACTGATTATGTTACTTAGCTTGCCTACCCATATGAAATCACGTTTCATTTATCCAAAAAAATATTTGGTAAGTACAACTGGTTGCATAATAATTTTCTGTAAAAATATTCGCGTACCAGCAAAGTAAGCCTATTCTTCTATGTCATCTCTGCTACGTATTATGAATGACAATGCTTGTGTAACATGACTTGAGATGCAATATGTATACTGAAACCATCTCCATGAAAAACTGTTACCGTTTCCCACTAAAGTCAATATCTATAAGGTACCTCATAAAAATAGATAGATCAAAGATATTTCAAAAAGCATAAAGGTGAACGATAGGCTCATAAATTTTGTCTCAAAAAATGAGAAAAGTCACGCTCCGTTGGTTCGTAGGTACATGTTTAAAGAAACCAGAGGAAAAAGTATTATGAATATCTAGCGAAACAAATGTTCGTGACCACTATCTTGGGAAATTGGCAGGAACATAAACAGTCAGTTTCAAATTAATTTTCTTGATATGTTATGATTATTGTATGTAGTGTACATATTTATATAGTTATAAATACACATATATATTATTATTAACTTATTTGTGTATTTTAATATATGTAGGTTTATGTCTCATACTAGTTTTTCGGTTTTGTTTGCACCTACCAACACTTTCTCTCCGCCACCCAAAGGTAGACTGGTAGAGAACGCCTTAGGCGTTATGTCCGCCATTGTACTATATGTGCTAGAAGTATTAAATAAATAAATAAATAAATGTACAATGAGAATATGATAAGCCGAGGGACTAAAGGAATCAAGCTATTAAAGAGAAATGAACATTATGAGAATGGAAGTAGCAACATATGACAGTAAGATATTAATAACACATCTGGCCTGCGTTTGGCGTTGGGAAGGACTTCGTAAATAATGCCGGATATATGCCAGTTCTGTGGATTAACGTGTTTGTAATCACTAATCATTTGACGATTACAAGCTGTTTGCTAAAACCAGAGTAATGTGAATAACGTCGATTTTGCTTATTAATTAGTAATGGGTGTGTCCGATTTGCAATATGGCGGACGAGTAAGGACGGGCCGGCCATACCAACATGGTTTGGATTTTAACTAAAATAGGATGATGTTATAAATTCTGAAACTGTGAAAATATATATATGTAGTTTGTTAGCTTGGATATGTGAAATATCTCCTTGTGTGTATGTGTAACCAGAGTATGATATAGCATTATATACTAAGCACTTCATTAGGATTAATAAGCCCATACTTATATATCGAAAGAAACGCAAAAGAACTAAAAGGCTAAAAAAATCATGGATGATAAAAAATAATAAAAAATACTCTTTAAAAATCAAATGAATTTAATTCTGAATCCAAATATATTGTAAACACCGTATAATTTTGAATACGGGGAAGGCAGTCAAATAATTTGCACTGTAATATAGATACCGAATACTCCGGGGAGATCCCAAGGGCCACAACAGGCGACAGTTAAGGGCCTTCTCAGGTTTCATCAGAGTAAAGTGACAAGTTACGAGAAAACCGCTAGAGGAATTTTGGTTCAGGCTGTGAAATAGGTGTCAAAGAAAATTATTATACCTACTTAGCGTTTCTTGTAAATGAAATGACGAAAGTTAATATCATCATAGATTTTTCCATAATAGAGTCTTATGGTTTTTAATTTTTTGTGATGGCAGCATTAACGATTATTAAATAAAGCTGTGCGTGCAGATTTTAAGGTAATACGGTTCTTTTGCTACAAATTAAAGCAATCGGTGAATTGCCATAACTGAAAAATATAAATTATTTTACAGTATGTATTTCTTGACATGGTTGTCAAGAAAATTATTCTCAGTTAAATATTTCTTACTACGCGAATCCTACAGTTTACTTTACAAAGTGCACTTCACTTGATGCAATTTTCAAAATGTCTTCCAGTGACGCGGCTTTTCTTTTCCTATCTCGGATCAAGCCATTGTTGAACTTCGTTAAGTTCTATACATCACAAGCAATTACTTTCACTCCATCCTCTTATCTATTGTCACTTAGTTTTATGTAATGCAAAGTTTTTCTACAACATTTTACAACTTTTTATTTGACGTCAGACTTTATAGTCCAGGTTACTTCGAAATGTTTTCACCTTTAAATCAGCCATTGGCATCTTAGATACACTGAGAAGGTACCTACATACATACAAACTTAGAAAATGTTACATTACCAACCCGCATTGAACAAGCGTGGTGATTAACGCTCAATCTTCCAGCTTGGTGATTAACGCTCAATCTTCCTCCGTGTGACAGGAGGCCTGTGCCCAACAGTGGGACAGGTCAGAGTTTCAAAATGTCATGATACATAAAAACAATAAAGACCAGAGTTATTCAAATAATGTTGAATCAACGTTCCATCCATTATAAAAAAGGGAAACGTAAACAAAACACCGCGTATCTCGCTCATTGTCATCCCTTTTAAATTTCACAGAAGCTCTTAAAAGCAGTTGAATTAAATCACATTCGGCTTCCGCTCAAATTATTTATTGTATCCTTTTAAATTCCGCCAATTCCACAAGTTTGACTGTTCCTTTTTTGTGGGGAATTCAATTAAGCGCACTACGTTCTTAGACGAAGACGAAAACTAAATGTGGAAAACAAAATACTTAGCTTTTTATGACTTTAGTTGGATATACTTTCTGCGTCACTGGCACAATTTTTATAATCAAGTAATTTCTCGTTACATTGTTATATACCTACATAGTAAATCAAAATAATTTAACGCCAAATTACATCATTATAATAATAAATTTTAGCTATCGGCATCAGCAGAATCTGTCCAATATCGGGGAAGCGTTTTGATGAAGGCAATTTATATGAGCTGATAATTTATGATATGTGGGGAGAGCGATTCTGATGAACGTCGGGTTGATTTATAAACTTGTAGATGTAATGAACGATCATAGTCAGTTTAGATTATGGACACGAAGGTTTAAACCTTGTTAGAAGCAGTGGCGGATTAAGAGTATCCGAGGCCCTAAGCACAGAGCCTGTGTAGACCCCCTATTACTTAAATGGAAATAGAAGGTTGAAGAAATTGACCGAGCAAAGCGAGAGTGATGCACATGTAGTTTCAAATGCGCGAGCGAAGCGAGCGCGAAATTTTTTTCGGACTCGTACGGAGGTAAAATTTATCCCAAACGTACTTAATTTTTTGTTTGTTAACAAATGCAAAAACGAAGGCACATAGTTTCTGAATACGCGAGCGAAGCGAGCGCGAAATTTTAATTATTTTTATTATAAACTCAGAACCAAAATTACGTACAATGTAGCCCAAACGTACTTAACTTTTAATTTGTTGACAAATGTAAAAACGAGGACATATAGTTTTTGAAAACGCGAGCGAAGCGAGCGGGAAATCTTGATTATGTTTTAAGACTCAGAACTAAAATTTCGTAAAAGGGCTACATTTCAAACCTTCATTTCTTTCTGTTGGACAAGTAAGATGGATAACGTAAGATCGATAACAACGTCCGCGGACTTAACCGGTGGTCCGCGGACCACTTGGAATGCCTCCAGGCACCACCAGCCCACCACCACCAGGACCACTGATCTAAAGCATCCAAAATTTTCGGATATGTTTGTTATATTGCACTCGTAGTTACAGCGTGAGCTTCCCAACGACTGTACGATAGCGACTTCGGAACGCTATCGTTGCCTAATAATTCTTTGCCCAACGATGAGTAGAAGCCGAAAAAAAATTGTATAACAACTGCACAATTGAAAAAAAAAATCACTGCGATCGTACAACAATCTACAGCACTGCGACCAATCAAGTTTAGAGGCGGGGGTGTATGAAGGGTCACTCCCGAACTGCTCGCGCCTTGTGATTTCGGATATATTGTGGATGAATCTCGATAAAATGTAGGTATAAAATGAAACGCCAGCAGAGGATGGAGGCCCCTGGAGAACAGGGGCCCCAAGCACGTGCTTGTTATGCTTATAGGGTTAATCCGCCACTGGTTAGAAGACATGTTCGGAAGCAGTAAGCAATCTCTTATATCATCATATCATATTTAGATTCATATAAAAAGACTACTATAAAAATCATTGTTTTTATCATGATATCGAAAATGAAACAACAAATAATAAATAATAATCAGTTATTCCTCTAAACCATATCACAGCAACCTTGTAAGACAAAAATATTCAGATGTTTCTTCGTACCTACTGAATTTTCATTCAATTTCACCTTAAACGCTGTTCAAGCACTATTACAGAATAAAGTTGAAACGATCTTATAGAATTCCAGCTGAATACAAAACAGAAAAGCGATACAATATAAGCTCGATTTCATACACTCGAGTATTCGTACTGACTCGATACATACGTACAACTGAATCGAATACGAAATCAAATCGGCACGGCGATCCGGTTATCGGAACGTAAAATTGGAAAATGTGATTTCAGTCCATTCCACGATGTTTTTTTTTTGAGCGACTGTAATTATTTACGTTGGCGCTTCGCAGCTCTAAATTGTGATCTGTTTCTATAAAATGGTGGATTTTATTAGGTTCTTGGAAATGGCTACAGCGAACAGTTTTATTGTAATCGACTTTGTCTCCTAGAGATACCTTCTGAGTTCATTCGTGATTAGATATATCTTAGCAAAAGATACTTATCTCATTATTCCTGTTAAAACTGATTAACGTCTTACGTTTATAGTAATTTCAATTTAAAATCACCAAAACCAAGATACCGGCTGAGGTAGAAGCTTTGTTTTTATCCAATATAAATATTTCCATCTCAAACCAATTTTAAAACTTTTGACAAGTCCATCTTTAAGAAGAACCTTTTTACAGCAGAGCCTCCTTGAATGCATAATTCAATGGCCATTATTATGTAAATATTTTCCCTTCCGTATAAGTAAGTAAGCAGAGAAAAGAGGCATTTTATTTACAGAAACTCCTTTGATGTAGCTATGTGCAATTTGCAGTTAGGAGTTGATTAAACTCACACACTTAGAGTACCCCTACACACTTCAAACTTTTAGTCGGCCGTTAGTTCGTTTGGGCTCATTAATCAGTATGAAGGCAAATGGTAGTACGCACATTACAAAGATCAGCTATTTAGACGGTCTCAGAACTTTGATAGGTATCAAGATTTTCTTCAAAGAAAAATTTGCCAATCATTGGGACAACTGTTGAGCCATTGTCGAATCTGCAATGTGCCGGTACTCTTGCCTTAAACATTAGTCCTGTCTTTTAGAACCCTGGACAAAAAGGTAAGAATTGGGAAAACGCTGACTTCGTAGTCCGCATCAAACAGGTAGAAGGCCTATAGTTCGGCCATTCAGAGAATGCGTTCCTGACACGTCGCGATTGAACTGACGACGTAACTTTGCAATGGCGTTGCAGTTACGATAAAAATATTTTTGCTGGTTGTTTACCGTTTTAACAATTGAGGAGCATTAAAACAACATTATTATATCAATAATCAATGAATGTTATAATTTTGTGCCAAACTGAGTGTCAAATAACTTGGTAAACAATATTTTTCTAAATCTATACTGCGCTATTACAAGGTTATGTCAGCGGTTTATATTTTGTAGTGCTGTGCTAAAAATAACAGGCAAGTATCGTAATCTGTTCTTATACAGTTATAATATAAAATAATACGTTTTGATTTTCTTTTTAAGAATTGGAAAATAATGGACTATAAGACTTAATTATAACGTTTATGAAATATAAAAATAAAACTATGACCAAACCGCATTTTTATACTTAGATTAAAAATGGTAACCCCAAATGGCGTTATGGGCCGCCATTTTGTGACGCTAAAACAGTCGTCCGTTGTCGTTTCGTGCGCATAGACCACGTTTTTCAAGTGTTTTCGATCTGTTTTTATTTGATTACCCGGCTTTTGTTAGACCGAGATATCAGGATTGATTCTGTTATTGATAATAATATAATTATACATGTAGGCGAAGATGATGATGAAGACACCACCTCCTCAAGCAAATCGGAGTCTGATTAATATTCTGTTCGCACATTCAATTCAATGTACTTGTAACAAAGAATAAATAAAACAATTTTATTATATGAATATTACCTTTTTTTGGTTTCCACTTAAATAACTAAAATATAAAACAAATGATTCCGCCAATTTAAAACGAAAATAATCTTAAAATAATGCGGCGGTTCATTTTGAAGGAACGGTAACGAACTCAGTGTTATGTTGTGCCCATCACTAGTCGTGACTAACTGATAGGTGTCAGGAACGCATTCTCTGAACGGCCGAAGTATAGTAGCTGATCCAATTTAGATTAGACGCAAACTTAATTCAGACGCTAGAGCAAAGATAATTTTATCTGGATAACTTATCCCACACAATTCATGACCATATTCTTATAAAATGTATTTCGATGAGCTTGGCAGAATTTTGTATAAGTTCTTTTCAGATACATTAGGTCCGCAAATTAAACTACGACTATGCACCGGTCTAATTGGCCATTCAACCATTATACAGCCCGATAAGGTTTAAACTGCTATTGAGATTCGATTGTTATGCAATTAATACATTATTAAATTAGGCGTCTTGACCCCCAAGTAGTACGTACGACAGTTACTGTTGATTGTAGCGTCAATGAAAAAAATATTATACTAGTTTTTGTCCGCGGTTTCACCCGCGTCCCGTAGCCGAATGGTGACAAAAACTATCCTAAAACCCTCTCCCGGGTCTAAGTTACTTCCCCTCTAATTTTCAGCCAAATCGGTCAAGCCATTTTCATGTTATGTCGTAACAACGGAAAGCGGGTTTCATTTTTATATATGTATGTATATCGATTTACAGAGTTTAAAAAGTAAACCTGATTTTGATGATGCCAACAGAAGTCTCCAAGCATCCAATTTACACATGTCGTTTTACAGAAATGTCTTGACACTGACATGTCTTAACGACCGGGACCTTCGATTTAACTTCCAACACCTCACTATCTGGACTTGTTGACAATGTTGACATAAACAGGAAGATCTAGGTCAATGGATGGAAAATTTTCAACTTTCTTTAAGTATACCACAGTCCACAAGTTTGTTTTCAAATCACTGAGCGATCAAGTCGGGATTTTCCACTGGGATTAAGATTAAAGGGCTTTCCTATCACTGAAAAATACCGAGCGTAATACTGTTTATGACGACGAATCTGTGGTTAATTAAATATAATTATATATAAAGTTTAACAAACAGGATTTACGTTTGAAACCGACCACAAAAGTATTTCATTCAGAACTACTTATATACTACCAATTCGTAGAAAATACTCTATAAGGAAATACGGGCCAAAAAACCTTTGTACCGTACTTAATGCAAAGTCCTACAAAAATGTAGGTACGTTAGATAAATCACATTCCAATTGTCTTTTCAAAGAGTTATTATTATGGCCACAAATTAGAATGTACTTCACAGGTAATTTCCAGATCTACTGTACCGATGTTCAAAATTATTTCAATAATAAAAGGGCACATTATTCTATTATTTTATTTCATTATTAATTATTCTGGAACTACATATTATTCGGATACACTGAGAAGTTACCTTCTTAATTCTGTCGGAACACAAGTAAAACCGCGGGAAATAACTAGTATGTTATTGTATCGGTTCAAATGTTTGCCTGATGATGCGTAACGCCAACGTAGAGCCTTTCAATCTATTGTCCACTAAACTATTGTGTTTTTATACTATGTATCGCTGACAAACGCCCAAGTATTTTGGGGTGTACAGTGGTACTCTAAGGTCGCATTGTGTTAAAGGAAACGACTCGCACGTACTCGTAGTTTCGTGGGCGTATTTTAAGCTTTCGAAGGATGCCTTCGAACGGAGTTCCGTCCTGTTAGTTGTGGTAGGATTGCCTTTAGAACCCTTTTTTTGTGAATTCGAAGGCAGGAGATTCTTCACTGGCGAAACTTATTTTTTGCAACTTGGATTTGGAGCAGAAAATTCGCTGTGACGATAATATTGTTGCAAATACAGTCTAGAACCTAAGAAAGGACAAAGACTTTATTTTATCCGAGTTCGGGAAGTAGTTCCCTCATGACTAGGAACAACTAGATATTATATAAACAGTCTATCAAACCAAAACTGTTGAAATACTCAAAACATTTGGTATATGACAGCGAACACAAACAAACTGTCACTAGATGCACCGTTGGATTCCGAACTTCCAAATCTCGCAATTTATTTAAAGACATTATTAAATGCATTTAATGCTTACACAGTTTAGTTTCGCAACGGGTTTAGTACTCTTGAAATAGTTATTTCGATTTCTGGACACCCAGAAATTTAATTCTATTTTATTTAATTCTATTGTGGATTCAATCACTGTGGATTCAATTTTTTTCACGCACACTTAAACGTCTAAAAGATCGACCCACAAATGTATGACCCTAAATATTTTTCGTATACCTAAAAATCACACATTTTTAAACTTATACAGCTTGGGCCAATAACCCTCTCGCTGTCGGCAGACGGCTATGCAGTTTCTCGCTTCGTGTAGTAACGTTATACCAAAGTTAGAAGTAAATAGGTTATTCTATAAATTGAAAATGCTCTTACGCTTCGTCTTGCTATATTGCACGCAAGTCTAAAACTGTCAGAATCAGTTTTAGACTTGCGTGCAATATTTCGGAGCATACATTTTGTAGGTGGTAACATTTTCTCTAGCGGTGTTGGATTTAATGTATTTTTTATGTATTTAAATAAAAATAAAAGTAATAACAAAAAAACCGAATTACAGATATCTTTGTAATCTCTTGAAATACATGACTTAAAAACCCTTTCCACACAATTTTTTACACTCCAACGACATAAATAGCTGCACACAACATTTTCCCATCCTTCTCAGTAGAAAACAAAAGCTCCGTTGGAAAGCCGGAGGTCAACCCTAAAACGTCGACGTTGCGGACAACACCATGGAGAATAAAATGACTAGCGGAGATGTCATAACGCATAATCTCCTAAGAATGTTGCGCGCCAAAATACGTGTGTTCGGGGGACGAGGAACGTTACCTAGCCCGATTGCATGCCCGTCATTAGAACCCGCCCATTATTTTCAAAATAAAATCAACAATCAATCAAGACCGATCTTTTTTAGATTAGTTTTGATTTGATAATTAATTAGAACGCCTCGTTACTTCTAGTAACATTGACCTACAAGAAAGCGCCAGATCTACCTTCCTTGTGGCATCCTCCGCTATATTTCCTTCCTCCGTGGGACGGCTCATAAGAACATTTACATACCACAGTTGTTCTAACTTGGATTACTGTTACTGTCCCAGTTACGTTCCGAGCTTCGCAAACAACACTCTTGCTTTGATAATGCTATCTCTGGAATTGTGGTAGTAAGGACAGGAAGGCTGGCTGGCACGGCAGATTGGCTGATAAGTGTAACGCTATAGGTTAATAATAATTAATCAATTCGTAGAAGATTTGTGGAAGCCAATAATTCACAGACGCGTACACCTATACAGGAATGAGTTTTATTCAGTGCGCAAACTTTGTCAACTTATAGTTAAATAAGTTTTATAGATACGTGTATTTTTATTTTCTTGTGTTTTAATACAAAAAAGAAAGGTTATTGATAGCGAAAGATGTTTATTTTGTAGTCGATTGTACGGTCACAGTCGTCACAGTAGGCACGGCGGCAACGCGAAACCGGTTTACTGATGCGCGCCAAGCGCATAAGAATAGTTAGTATCCATATTTTGCTGATTTTAGAGCGGATAAAAATATGAAAAAAAAAAAATTGACTGATGATGCAGATATGTTCTGTTATTGATTCTGGACCACCAGTATTTTTTTGCGCACTGCTTAAAATTCATTCCTGTATAAGTAGGTAACACAAAAATGTTAAATACTTAAATCTATTATATTATATATATATTTTTTTATTATGTATTGTTAAGTGTGCAATAAAGAATGTTTGTATCTATACATATAATAAATCTGTAAAAAAAACTGTGTCTGTACATTGAATATATTAAAAAAATAATAATTGGATGGGGTTTAGAAACAGTAATGGAGCACAAATCCAAAAAAAAAATTCTGTCTGTTTGTCTGTATGTCTGTATGTCTGTTTGTTTGTACACGCTAATCTTCCGAACTACTGAACGGATTTCAATGATTTTTCTTTGCTGTGTCAGTATTAAGCCTGGTCAACATATAGGCTATAATTTATCTTCGAAACTTGAAGACCTGATGCAGAACTCCAACAGACCAACAAAACTATAAGAGATACAAAAATGGTGCCATGGCAAAAATTGTTTCATGTGATGAGCATTTTCAGCTGATATAATAAATTTGAAGATCTGGAACACCTGATGTGGAACCCCAAGAGCCCAGCTTCTCTGTACCATATACAGATATGCCGTTTTAGCAAAAGTTGTTCAATTTGATAAGCACTTTCTATTGACTTATACAAATTGAAGATCTAAAACACCTGATGTGGAACTCCAGGGGCCCAGCTAGAATATAGCATATAGAGGTATGACGTTTTAGCAAAAGTGGTTCAATCTGATAAGCACTCTCTATTTAGACGTATAAACATCGAAGATCTGGAACACCTGTACTGGGATTCTATAAAACTCGATCAACAACTCGCATTTCACTTCGATTCGTAATGTCATTTCATACTTTAGGGGAGGTAGGGGAGGGATGGGCACTTTTTCACAATTTATTGCATAAAAAATCAGATTTTACAGATCATTATCAACTTTTATTGCCATTTCTTATATTCGGCTAGATATAATGAAAGAGCTTTCCTAAAAATTACAATCAGTTTCAACATTACGAGATATTTAAACGGTTTTATTTAGCTCACCCCGTTTGTTTTATTATTTATTCTTGGATCAAATTTAGTAATTCAAATTTCACCCTCTTCCTGTCAACCGATTGGTCTGAAATTTTGTATACACCTTTAATTAAATCCAATATGGCCACCGGCACAAAATGGCACAGCCCCCTCAATATGGGTATCAAATGAAAGGGCTACACAAGTAGAATACTGTCAGCAACCCCAGCGGGGCGCAACAGGGCCAAGGCCTGCCTGCACGTCGATTCTATAAAATTCGAACAACAACTCGCATTTCACTTTGCTATTCACTCTCACTTCGCATTCGATTCAGAACGACCTTGATTTTGCATTCTGTAAACATCACCTAATCACTTGCGAAGTGAAGTGAGCTCGACATCGACCAATGCTGTGCTAGTGACTTCCCCACTCGACAAAATGTCAACCGAGATTAATCAGTTTTTAATTTTATCAGTTTTGACACAGAATTTTAGCTAAATATGATGTTTTAGTTATAATTTGTTATTGTAAGGAATTTGAGGCAGCTTTTAAGTATAAAATAAACAGAAATCTCTAAATTCGTGCTGTGAATATAATCTATGCTTACCCTACGAAAAAAAAATACTGACAGCGCCAATTTGCCTTTCTTGCTGATTTTGAGGAAACCTTATATATTTTTTTACTACGGCTGGATTGTTCAGAGCTTCCACTACTTCATTTATGCAACGAGATGCAGACGGTTGCGATAAATAAGTTCTGATGCCCTCTTTAATAACCTTCTGGTAACCGCCACTAGCCAAGAATGATAAAGTACATAGTATCTGTGAAACAATAAATCAATAAAAAATGTAATACCTACTTTATCTGGATTTAGTGAAAACAAAATTGAGACCAATTTGGTTATTTTCATGCTTAAGAGAATACCAATATTATAACTGAAGTACAGAGTCTTTTGAAAACATATCAGCTGGCGGGGAAACCACATAAAGGGAATACTCCTTATTAAGAACTAAGTGTTTTTCTTATTATTGTGTGCTTGATTACAATTTTTCAACTATAAACTGTGTCAATACTTACTTTTACACGAGTTGTAAGTCCTTTGCCTCGACGTTTTGTGGGCTTTATCAGGGGCAGTAAATCAGACTCCAGTTGGTCAATTAGCTCCTTTGACAATCTATATATGCTCACATAGTCATCATCGCGAGTTAATAAAGATAAACTGCGAATTCTAGCAGATTGTTGACGCTTTTCTAAATTCTAATAATCATGAGCTTCTTCTAATAAAGATTTAAGCAAAAACATTCTAGCCATCGTTAAAGGTAGGCACTTAATCACTTTAAAACACTTAGAACTTTATTTAAACACTATTTTAAATATAATAGTCTCTAGATCAAGTTGGCAACGGTACCTGAAACAAGATTCTATAAAGGATTTTTCGCGCAGATTTATAACCTCACAAATTTTCATTGACGAAGAAGAGCAAAAATTTACAAATTATACATTACATGGTATGTCCAAGCCTCCCTACCATAGGGAGCATTGGACACTTTTGACTTAGTTTATGAAAAAAAAATCGGTAAAAAAACTTTTAAGTTAAACGGTTTTATCTTATGTGCACTGAAAACTAGAAAATAAAAAATAGTTACTTACCTGTCAACCTACGTAGGTGGTCCCGGTCATATTAGACTAAAATAAAAACGTGGGGCCCATTAACTATTGCTGTAGTACTCTCTTCTAAAGGTATAATAGGTGTGGATTACATCGACTTACTATAATTGTAACTGGAGATTTTGACAATCAATAATTAATAATAGAAAATACACATACCTTTCATTAGTTTTCTCTTTATAACGATCCGAAACCGCAACAAAATATTTAAGTACTTTTACGAGTGTTTGTTCTTGACAACTCACAGAAATGACAGATAGTCTATGGATGAACACCGTTACCAGTCGGTTACGTAAACTACCCAATAAAAAAAAAACAAAACTATGATCAGAAATCAGAATAAAAGGACCCCCCTTTTATTCTGATTTGATCATGTCTCCCAACTGCCCATCTCTCCCCTACCTCCCCTATAGATAGACAGATTTTGACAGATCTGTCAAAATCTCGACTTTGATTTAGTTCAACTTGTCAACACGCTCGATAGTGTAGCGCTAGTGTAGTTTGACAATGTCAATCACGAAACTTTAAGGTAGAATTCCGTGGGTCGCGATTGTCGCAGCCGCGCGCGACAAAAGTCAACCTATGAAAATGTATGGCACCGCTGCCGAGGGCTGCGACAGTCGCGCGCGGACGACGAATTTCGTGAGCCGCTCGCGGCCGTACGCTTCTCAACATGGTCTAGCGCTTAATAACATCTATAGAATTTTAGTAAAACCAGAATTAAATTTTTGACAATGCCGCGAGCAGCTTACGAAATTCGTCGGCCGCGCGCGACTGTCACGGGCCTCGACAACGGTGCCATACATTTTCATAGGTTGACTATTGTCGCGTCCACGGAATTCTACCTTTAGATCGAAGTCGAAGTGAGAGTGATGTCGAAGTGAGTTGTGATATTTTATAGAATCGACATGCTGATGTGGATCTTCAAGAGCACTACATTTGAAATGTATAGAAATGAATGTTATGAAATAGGTATGGTGAATCAAAAAAGTAATTAGTCCGTCTTTTAGATAACCCTAAAATAATGGACACGTATTTTTTCTTTTCTCCTTCTCACAAACAAATAATAACGAAGATATAACACGCTTGAATTTTGTGTTAAGTCACTGCTTAGTACAAATTTTACATACCTAGACGTGGCGTCACGAGCCCCCACTCTCCGAATTTGTTGCGTTATATATATCTCATTATTATTTTGTATGTCTCTTCCAGACCTCGGGACTACAGAGTTCCGAATTTTTGGGAGGCAAACGTGAGGCCGAAGCCAACACGCTGAAGCCCTTTTGAGACAACTTTAATGAAATGGTGATACAAAACCGACAATTATCCCTTTATACACTATAGAAATGAACCCAAGGACAATCCCCGGTGGACGTCGTTAAAAAAAAGACAATCTGTACTATACCATTGCTAACTGTGGATGAATACTACTTGGGCTATTGTGATGGGATGCTAATGGACTAGGAATGGGGAAACTGCCGATGACAATGTATTAGATACATGTAAAAATGGCAGGTGGAGACTCGCCAGCTCACTTACTGGGCCCCCGGGAATCAGTCACTGAATAGCAACAAGAGGGCAACAGGGACATGAGCCACAGATGTCCTGCCGTGCTTATATCTCATTATTATTGTCGTTATTATCTCAAGAGCCTTTGTCCCAATTATGTTAGGATCGACTTCCAGTCACGATGCAACTGAGTACCAGTGTTTTACAAGGAGCGACTGCCTATCTGACCTCCATAACACGGTTACCCGCTCAACCCAACACCCCTTGGTAAGGCTTACTGGCTTCTGACTACCCATAACGACTGCCAAGAATGTTCAATGACAGCCGGAACCTACAGTTTAACATCCCCTCCAAATAACGGTCATTGGTATCCAAAATATACGTAAAAAGTACATACGAACTTAGAAAAGTTGCATTGGCAGGTACTTGCCAGACCTGGAATCAAAGACGCACGCTCATACTTGAGATGTATCAGATTAATGTTTTTTTACGTAATAATACGTGTAATATTTTTGCCACACACAACTTAAATGCGGACTAATTAGAATCACTACTTTTATCCCTATGGTCACGTCTATTGCGGTTCAGTTCTCAGCGTTTTGTTTAGTCTGCTGTGCTTTTGCCGTTAAAGTACAAAAATTAAATATATGAAACATTTCTAATGGCTATGCGTATTCCGTTGTTTTCAAGTCAACGGGCCCTTAAAATTCAATATCAGACGATTTAGATCTTTGATTTTGCTGACCCCGTAGTCGCTGGCATAAGGGACAGGATCCGCGTACGAAGTCGCGGGCAGAAGCTAGTGTTTAAATAAGTTACCTACATAAAAATAAGTATGTGTTCCAATGATATATAACGTACCCACGATATCAAAATTTTTTTGCAAAAATAACACCCACAACGCAATTTGACCACGAACTACTAGGGAAAAATATTCGAAAATAATCTCATCAAAATGTATTTTATTTTTGATAGTTTCCGCTATAGAGGAAGGGCTGAAAAAGCAATTTGTCAATGTGAATAAATGGCTGCAGCAGTATTAAACAGATGTTGCTACGCAGGCTGGACTCGTGATCGCAATTTGTAAGCAGAAATACGCAGTAAATTCACTTTAATGTTATTAAAGTGTGGAAAAAATACTAAAAGGAATATCTTGGTCACTGTTTAAAAATCCTGGAGATATATAAAGATACTTTTAAAAGAGGAACGCATTTTTTTCAGGGAAGTAGCTTGAACGCGTAAGCTAGTACATGCATAAGTGCATATACTTAAAGACTTTCTAAGTTACGAATAAGTGTCACAATCTCCTCAGAAATGCTTGCTTGCACAGCATTCAAACTCAATACAGCAACTGGCAGTTTAGATACATTTATTTCAATTGGACTGCACACACCTAAAAACAAAGTTTGGCACTTTATTATGGCCAGTCTATAGCTTGAACATTTGGGTATTAATTTTCGTCATTCCCTTCTACCTTTCAAGGTTTTGTTTACTGTTACTGTTACAGCCTTTTTATCGTCCCACTGCTGGGCACAGGCCTCTTCTCACACGGAGAAGGTTTTGTTTACATCATCAACAATTCCTTACTATGTTTGTGTAAGTAGGAAACTGCTTTTACAGGTTGAAAAGCAAACCCTGCAAGTTATTTCGTGGAAACTCAATCAAGGTTCTCTATGTCGATAATTTCATGCCAGTGTAGTACACTAGCGAGCTTAATAACTTCACGGAAATCTAATGAAGGAAAGGCATGTTTAGACTTTAAAATAAATACAGATAGGTACTAAGTTCATATTTTGCTATTAATTTTTGAATGTAGCCTATTAAATAAAATTCGATATTTTTTCTTCAGCTTTATAAAACTCTTTATACAAACAAATAAATATCGCGACATATTCGGTTAGCTCCATAGTACTTGTAGGTCAATGTTGCTACTTATTAGCTGGTGTTATGAGTGCTAACAAAACTGATAAACTACATATAAGTACTACATATTACATATTATATGTATATACAACGCTAGAAGGTTACTTACTTCCTTAAAAGAACATTTGAAATCAAAGTAAACACTATACACACTTTAACAGCAAAACGACGAACGAGAGTAAAGGCCGCTGCACACGAATCGTTTTTTAATTAGTTCTCTGAAATAAAACCCGGCGCCGCGTAACTCTGCCACTGTTAATAAAAGACACTATTAATTTTCCATGGCTATGGTCACCATTATGCAAATTGCAATTTGCTAAATTGCTCCATGAATTTATTTCGAGTCTGTAGAAGATTTCTTCCAACGGAAAAAGTCTGCAACAAATCAAAATGACCAATTTCACTAAACTGCTGCATTGCAATGTAAAATACTAATGTAATATTTCTTTTTTTTTTCAGGTTCAGGCATGATTTGAACTATCGAGGTGAGTCAGCGGATTTTACAGTCAGTTAGCTTTGTTTTTTGAAATCCGAATGATTTTTAAACCGAGACTGATAGTGTGGTATTGAAATCGATATTTTTTTGTCGAATCTTCAATTGTTTTAACTACCGATAGGTAATTAGGTACATAGAACTTGATTAGATTCATAGCTTCCAAACTGACGTAATTTGTACTGAAAAGATTGATCAACTTCATGTCATCTTGAAATTGATATCGTAAAAGATGACGTTGTAATATGTGTTCCAATATGAATCAGTAGGTAATTAGAAGCTATAACCAGGCCTATAAGTCAGCCAGTTTCCAGTTCTAAAGACATATGTCAATCTAATCAATTTATATTCTTAAACTGAAATCTAAAAGTACAAAATCACATCAAAGTTATGGCTGTTAACAACACTTTACAAGATAAGTAGCTCTTAAAGTAACTGGCAGCAAGGAGTGATAACGTTTTTGTTTTGTTTTATCCAAAATGAGTTTCTAGAGCTCAGAATAGCCCTAGACGCGAGGGTTAGTAAAACACTTCGAGTTCGCATCCCCTTTGAAAATCGTCTTTTCCCTTGTTTTAGATATTGAGGTTTGAGCCGTTCCTACTTTGTTTCTTGCTAACTAGATTCCTTCTCTTTGTTCAGTACAGACAAATAATTAAGAAAATTTAAATCTGAGTTGAAATTTTGCGTTAATGAGAGATTCTTGTAATGAAATGACGGCTTTAGGTTCTTATTACTACCGGAATTTGTTGTGTATTTAGTAGCGGCACGTTATTTTCTGCGGAGCTATTAAAAAAGGTAATAAAATACGTAATTTATTGTGAAATAATTCATTCAATATTCATTTGTTTTTTTTACTTAAAGCAAAACAATAGAACATCTTAAAGAGTAAAACATAACAAGAACAACGCTTTCCCTTTGTTTATAAATCGTTGGATACCCAAAAAAAGTTGGCTCTTTCTTTGTAGTCCGAAATCTTATTACCTAGCTAGAGGAGCGTTCACAAAATATTCAGGAGACGAATAGATATTCGATACCAGAATAACAAACAATTTTGTATACATTACCCCTACCATGTCTAAGGCAACAGTGTTTATCAATACTCGATTCCGACAAAGTAATTTTTTTGTAAGTAGGTATGGCAAATTTTAATTCCATAAGTGACCGGTAGAGGCGCTGTAAAATTTGCCATGCAAAAAAATACGTAGTCGGTATCGACAAGAGAGAGTATTGACAAATACTTTTACTTGAAACTCATGGTAGAGGTACCTAGTGACAGCGAAAACATCTCGACGAGTGACTACGGGAAATAAGGCTATCTGTCGCTTCAACACTGTTGTACCAAGCAAAAGGCTTACGTTGCAAAATGAGAACAAATGGAATAATTTATTCGCAGTATTTCTTGAGCATTTGAATATTGAAGATGGAAATTTGAAACTGTGAGCTTTAGTAATCCAAGTAATTTTAAACCGTTTATTTGTAGGCTTACATTTACTGTTTATAGAATGCTAATTGCTCCAGCTTACTGAATTATATAGGATTAAATTTCTCTTGAAAATGTTTACGCATATTATAAAAACTGTTGCAACAAAGAAAACTTCGTTAATCATATTAAGAATTCAGAACCAAAAACTTAAAAAATAAATATTAAAATAAATCCACCCCGAAACTGTGTCAATTAATAAGTCGAAAAACTTTGCAGAATACCCGAAAAACTAAAGAAAAACAAGAAAAATTACGAAGCTCATTCTTTTTTAACTTAATTAAAACGGGGCCTCGAAAATGGCTTCCACTTTCGAGTTGCGTAAGTGCCTAGAAAGTAAAATGGCCGAGCGTTTGTGCAAACTTCTATTAAAATGTTTAGATGGGTATGTTACTACTTGGAATTCTATAATAAATGTGTGTGTATGTGGTCTTAATCTTGTAATTAATATGTAGTTATCATAAATGTGAAAATATTCGGTAATGTTATGGTTATGTTCAGCGGGGATCGATTTATTTCCTAAGGACCGACTCTGTTTGTTTGCCATTGTTCGTTCGGAATCAAAATTATATCAGTAAGAACTACACCAAAATATACCTAAGTATGAGAATATCTTGAATGAAGCTTAGCTTAGAATTAACCTACTTAAAGTAGGTATGCTAAAAATCAGCATTTTTGTATGTCAAATTTGATATGACAGCCACCAAAACGAAGCGTAAAAGGCTTTCACCATATATCTGTTACAGCCAAAGTGATTAAATATATATTATACATAATGACTGGTCATTGTATATAATACCCAAATTGACTAGACAGTGTGATAGATTAATCACTTTATCTGGATCTAATTCATAATAGCTGGTCAAAGTTAGCCAAAGTAATAAATATGGTATAATCGTCTGACTACTTAATAATTCTTAGAAACGGCTCAAGTTATTATCGACTCTTTTTATGATAAATCATCAAATGATTCCTCCCACTGCGGGAGAGCAGGGTGAGGGACTCAGAGAGCGTGAGCGTGAGCGTGCAGTGTGAGGTCAGACTGTTAGTGGCTTAAACCCACGCGTTGAACAATGCGCGCCGCCGAGACGGGTCCGTGTCTCCCAGGAGACGGAAGGCCGATAAGGCACTCGAACTCATCGCACAGGCCCACGTCTACGGTGGCTGGGAGTCGTCTCTCGACCACACAGAAGGAGACGATGGCATCCCAGTACCTCTCGCCCCGGACCTTGGCTTGAACCAGGACCAGGCACGAGAGGTCGCCGCTGCCGACTGCCTCGACGGGGACACGGCGGTGCCGGGCAGGGCTCACTCCGGGCCGTCCGTACAGTGGCCCGAGCCACACTTCAAAGAGGGGACTTTTCGCCACTATTATGGGGTGCACTGTGCTAACTAGCCTTTTTCGAATTTTATTAAGGTCAGCTACCAGGCACTTTAGTTAGTTAACATGAAATAATAATATTTACCTACTTGTTTTATTACATTATCTAAGTCTATGGAGATATTATATAAAATTGCTAGTTAATGTGATTAATTCTGTGTCAATTATCACTTTATTCAAATTGAGTAGATATTATAAATAATAGCTAGATAATATGTATAATATGCGGACTTATTACTTTGGCTGTAACATATCCTTTGTTTCTGCTGGAAAGAACAAACGGCGGAAGAAATTCCCCAGCAACAATATAAATGATTTCCCAATATTCTCAGGATGCGCAAAAAACTGAAAGCTAGAACCAGTTCCCAATATTAATACGATGCAAATCACACTACACAAACATTTACGGATATGACATACTTAGAATATAGATTAATGTGTTATATCCGAACCATATTGATATTCATCTTGACTTTGAACAGAGCAATATATTGCTGCAACTACTAGAAGCCCCGGTTTTGTCCGTGAGGAAGGAGCAATAAATAAACTTGCACACATCTTCTTCCTTTTATTTTGCTATTTATATTATTTATTGCTACTCAGTCTTTAACACACTCTTCCTTTACGGTAAATTATATATCAAATGACCCCTCCCGCCTTGGGTGCCGCATAAGGGAGTCTCAGACTCTTACCCATGTACCTTCTGCTGTTCCCTTTATGTAAGAGAGCAGCGGTAACTTACGTATTCGAACAATCCCTACTAATGATATTTTAGTTATGTAATTAGAAACTTCAGATGCGAACTGTACCTCCATCAGGCATTTGCCATATTATTTCCTTAATTTCTTCATAGTTTTCAATAAACATAAAAGTTGACCAGTAGATATTTTTAATTCGCATTTAATACTTATAGACAGACAAACAGACGAAAACCTTACTTAGTGACAGCGTCATTTGCAAACATTATTATTTCATACAACCATTCTAACGCATGCAGCGATGCATATCAATGTGTAATATATTTAGCATTGAACCCTGGCCTTGTAGCCGAAGGTTCAGAACACTATTGTTTTACTATTATTTAACCATATTCATAAGAATTATATAAATTTCTCTGCATTGTAGGAATTTGTTTTGTACGAAATGAGATGCAGGATGTAATGTGAACTAATTTGCGTTTTAATTAGGACTAAAGTAAACTTCAGAACTAACATTTGCACAATTAAATATTGCCGGGGAAATACATACTAATGCTTTAGAAATTGTAATTCAAGAGATTAATAATGGCCAGAGGTTTAATATGATGTTGACCTGAATCACGTAATTCTGGTCTCTCTGTTCGCGCTTCCACGCCAAAGCTGGTCAGCAGATGCACAGATAGCATATAGCCAGCTAAAGGACCAAAACTGTATTAGGGTGCGAACAGTAGTTACCTCGGTAAGCGAGTGAAACCGTGAATGGAAGCTAGACTACAATATTTACTTCTTCAAATTCTTAATCTATTACAATATTTTGAGGAGACAATATTGCCCTCACAAATTGTACTTGGAAAACTTTTTCCATACCATTCCTCTGTTATTTAGTGCACATTCTTTCTATGATAAAAGAAGGTTCGTAATAATCCATATATTTATAACTTTATTGGCAGATACTGAATTTTTGATAAGGTTTTCCTTGGAGCTTCAGAAACAAAAGGAAAATTCTTATAAAATGGGATGATTAGAAATATGAAATTGATTGATATATCGCTTGATTGCATGGACACTGTATCGTTTTTATTACAAGTCCTGATTGGAATAAAAAGGTAGGAATTCTAAGTAGGTAATAAACCACATTTCTGTATCTCAAAATTCATTCGGCCGTGAACACAGTTTCAGGCTTATATAATTTGTATTTTTCGACAAATCTACATCCATAGGTATATTTTCATGTAAACAAAGATATTTGTAGGTCGGCCTTGGTTGATCTGAAATATATATGTTCTGAAGTATATTTTGGGCATCGAAAAGCTAAAACAAAATTTATATAGGTAAGTAGCAGTATCTTTCGAAAACCATCTCCGCCCTTCGGAAAGAACTTGAATTGCAAACTATAAATCTTGAAAGGATCGAAGCAGTCGGGTTCTACATATCTTTTGGAAAGTTTATTTTAAATTAACTATTACATGATATGGATGGCTGGAACGGTATGTTTGGGTCACTCTACATTCATTCAAATTATGTACCTATAGATTCCATTTTATAAACACAAACAATATTTAAGCGATGAATTTATCAATACTAATATCATAAAGCTTTAGAGTTTGTTGGCCTATTTATCGAGGAAGGTTACGGGCTATCTTTTTATCCAGGTGTGTGAAGTGGTTCCTACAATAAGCGGGTGAAACCACTAGCGGAAGCGAGTATAGAAATAAGCGAAGTAATAACAGACAAGCTTCACTGGCTGAATTCTAAAATATGCCAAAGATAGCAAAGATATTGAATATCATGTCGCACTGAGACAACTTAGTCTCGATACCAATATCAGTTTTCCAATATCTATAAAATTGACAGAATAATAACTCGGTGATATCTGACACACCGTTGCTGTTTTGTTTTGAAATAAACGCTTCGTTCGAACAAAAGATAACCTGTTAGGTGGTTCCTCTCGCCCGTTTGCCCAAATAGGCAATCGGCAGAAAAGTGTACCGTCCTGATCGGAAAATTGTACTGTACTACAAGTCTTGGTCTGACAGAACAATTTTCCATCAAGTAGTCAGCACTCGAGATCCATCTTATAGTAAGTAATCAGAATTCTTTAAAAACATCATATACACACTACAGGGCTGAAAAGAAACGGAATAAAACCAAAAACAAGATAGAATAATACCTACTAAAAGCATAAAGGCACTGCCCATAGACTTTCGGAAGTGTCCAATAATATTGTCCTTCATATATTTGATATAATATTAGTTACTACATTTCAAAACCACACTATACGTTTGCCATAAGGCCCTACTAGATCCCGAATCAGTGCAAAAAATTGGTTTATTAAATGCCCTGGTTACGACCCTTACCCAATAGCACTTTGCCCACAAACCCATCGTAAAGTTGTGAGTAAAAGTCGAATTGGGTGCTCTAATAAAACCGTATAACGTGCTAAGGTGTTTGTAAAGTGGTCACGTAACTTTAATGTTGTATACAAAAGTTTAGGGGTAGAGAGTAAAGATTTCAATCAGTTGTTTTCGTTACGTAATTCGGGGTTAAGGTTGCATGGGGAACGACCGGCCTCTTTGTTGGTTTAGTCCTGGTTGGAAACGTTGTTGAAAATGATTTTGAAATTGGAATCCTACAAAACAGTTTGACTATAAATTAACAAAAGATTTCGAAACGACAATGCCTTCATTAATTAGCGGCGGCCTGCAAACTGCAAACAGCTGTCAGTACGGTCCCATAATTAGAATGACAAACAGAAAATAGCGCTGATAGGTACGTGCCCAGATTCCAGCGTGAGAGGCGAACAATTAAACTTGCAGTCTTAAACATAACAATAGTCGAGCGTATATCACTCATCATGTACCTAGCCTTTTTTGCAACTATACCTATGTATTGAGGTCGGGTTCCAGTGTAATCAAATACGGCAGAGCACATTATTTTACATCAAACAACTGCCTATCTGATATCCCCGATCCAGTTAAATTATCAAGCGTAAGTCAGTCTGATTGGTGAACCCATACCTACTCTGCGACCTCTCACTTAACCACCCAAGTCAAACGCGACATCTACCAACTCCTTGTTCCGAAGACTTCGCTAAAAGCGTAAACGTGTCCCCTCTATATTCTATTTATATCTGAGATTCACAAACACCTACGATATAGATCTTTAGTTAGTGAAACTTGTTGAGATAAGTACCTAACTATAGTGACGTAGTGCCGGTAGATCGGGCTCGGTACTTGTATACCGATGTCAAAACTAGTTATCGGATGATTTGTTCCATTCGATGGCAGTTTGTGTTTATCTTCAGCAAATTGACAGGTTTAATTTCAAGTTGAATGGTAATGTTTGTGAGGTAGATGCGAATAGAATTATAGGTGACTATAGTTTCTAAATCGCACTCTACTGAAAGGCATAGACAAATGTTTAAGGATTATTTATTTGTTACAAAATGTTTAAATAATGGAAAAAGATTGCGAAAATAATAAGAAAAATGTAGGTGCTTTGTTCACACCATTTAATTATAGGTATAGTTCGGCCATTCAGAGAATGCGTTCCTGACACGTCGCGATTGAACTGACGACGTAACTTTGCAATGGCGTTGCAGTTACGATAAAAATATTTTTGCTGGTTGTTTACCGTTTTAACAATTGAGGAGCATTAAAACAACATTATTATATCAATAATCAATGAATGTTATAATTTTGTGCCAAACTGAGTGTCAAATAACTTGGTAAACAATATTTTTCTAAATCTATACTGCGCTATTACAAGGTTATGTCAGCGGTTTATATTTTGTAGTGCTGTGCTAAAAATAACAGGCAAGTATCGTAATCTGTTCTTATACAGTTATAATATAAAATAATACGTTTTGATTTTCTTTTTAAGAATTGGAAAATAATGGACTATAAGACTTAATTATAACGTTTATGAAATATAAAAATAAAACTATGACCAAACCGCATTTTTATACTTAGATTAAAAATGGTAACCCCAAATGGCGTTATGGGCCGCCATTTTGTGACGCTAAAACAGTCGTCCGTTGTCGTTTCGTGCGCATAGACCACGTTTTTCAAGTGTTTTCGATCTGTTTTTATTTGATTACCCGGCTTTTGTTAGACCGAGATATCAGGATTGATTCTGTTATTGATAATAATATAATTATACATGTAGGCGAAGATGATGATGAAGACACCACCTCCTCAAGCAAATCGGAGTCTGATTAATATTCTGTTCGCACATTCAATTCAATGTACTTGTAACAAAGAATAAATAAAACAATTTTATTATATGAATATTACCTTTTTTGGTTTCCACTTAAATAACTAAAATATAAAACAAATGATTCCGCCAATTTAAAACGAAAATAATCTTAAAATAATGCGGCGGTTCATTTTGAAGGAACGGTAACGAACTCAGTGTTATGTTGTGCCCATCACTAGTCGTGACTAACTGATAGGTGTCAGGAACGCATTCTCTGAACGGCCGAAGTATAGTTAGTTTCAATAGATTCAAAAGGCATTCATATAGGTACCTAAATAATTTCGTACAAAACAAAAAACATTTTTACATGGAATTTTGTTTATCCATAAAATGGGAATGTGACTAAAGTCGTAAATAATCGGCAAACAGTTTTTGCGTCGTGAAAGTCACAGCAAGACATGTCAACATGGTTGTTAACTAGACATTAACGGTTAGAGCTAGTTTCAGTCTTCACGCATAAATGAAAGGACATTAGGTACATTTAAAATAGTACATGGTTATATTTAGAATAAACAGGAAAGAAAAAACATGCTGCACCGACACCTAATAAAAATTGGGATAAGGGCAGGATCAAGGAGGATGATGAGGAAAGAAAATAAGCTATTATTTTCCAAACACTAAAAGATATTTCGAATTTTTAAATTAAATTACGCCTGCATTAATGAACTTTAAACTCTTTCGAAGAATGAATAATTTAATCATCTTTTCATACCATTCCTTTATATATTTATACAATATCGATTTCTCAGCTTCATTAATTAACTTCCTTTACACTCTATCTCAGAATATCCACTTCTGTTTATATTTTCCATCGCAGATCCAATTAATCTCACCTCGGAGGTCGACCGCAGCGCCCTCTGTTTCCGCTGCGGTCAGCCCGGTCACAAGGCCGTGGAATGCAGCGCCACGCCGCACTGTTCTGCATGTGCGGCTGCTGGCAAGCCGGCCGAACACCGGGCGGGGAGCAAGACCTGTGCCCCACCCGCCAAGCCGAGTAAGGGCAAGGGTCGGCCGTCCGTCGTTGCCACCGCCGCCACCTCCGCAGTGGCCACCACCGCAGCTCCTGCGGCCGCCGCCGCCCCCAACGCTGCCGCCGCTGTCGACGCCGTCGCCACTGCTGCTGCCGCAGCGCCCGCGTCTGAAGAGGAGGAAGACGTGATGGAGTGCTAGCCTGGCTCCACTACGCTTCCTCCAGGCGAACATCAACCACTGCGCCCGTGCCCAGGATCTGTTGCTCCAAAGCATGGCGCAGTGGTCGATCAACATCGCCGTGGTCGCTGAGCCGTACTTTGTCCTTCCCAGGGATGACTGGGTTAAGGACCTTAGCGGCTCAGTGACCATCATATCGTCGGCCGCCGCTGGTACTCCTTCCCTCGAAGCGGTGAAGAGTGGAAGGGGTTGCGTCGCAGCACGGTTCGGGGAGATAGTCGTCGTGGGGGTGTACTTCTCCCCGAGCCGAACTCTCGCCGAGTTCCACAACTCCCTCCTGGAGTTGTCCGTCGTCGTCGGAAGTTATTCCCTCCCCGTGATAGTGTTAGGGGACTTCAACGCCAAGAACTTGGCCTAGGGTTCCTGACGTACAGATGCACGGGGTAGGATGGTGGAGGACTGGGCGCTGGAAGCAGGCCTGGTCGTCCTCAATCGGGGTTCTGTCCCCACGTGTGTACGGATGCGGGGCGAGTCAGTGGTGGACATCTCGTTCGCCAGCCCCGCTCTGCTGCTGCGTGTCTTTGACTGGCGCGTGGAGGAGAGGGTGGAGACCTACTCCGATCACCGGTACATCCGGTTTGACATCTCCGCCCAGAACCCTAGCGCGCCGGTCCTGCAGACCCCGAGTGGTCCACGTTGGGCGCTGAGGCACCTGGACCGGGAGCTTCTCCTGGAAGCCTCAGTCGTGCAGGCCTGGGTGTCATCACCGGACAGGCCCGCTGACATCAACGACGAAGCGGAGTGGTTCCGGGAGACCATGTCCGAGATTTGTGACGTGGCCATGCCCCGAGCCCCGCCAGGACGCGCCCGACGCCAGGTGTACTGGTGGTCTTGCGAGATCGCCGCCCTTCGAGAGGCGTGCGTCGCTGCGAGGCACCTGTACACCAGACACCGCAGGCTGCGCATCCGCCCTCCGGATGCAGATGCCAGGGAAGCAGAGCTGTACGAGGGATACAGAGCTGCGAAGACCGCCCTCCAATTGGCCATCATCCAGGCCAAGGAGGTGGCCAATGCGGAGCTGCTGGGGTCTCTGGACAGGGACCCGTGGGGGCGCCCGTACAAAATGGTGCGGGGCAAGCTCCGCCCATGGGCCCCCCCGCTGACCCAGAGTCTTCGGCCTCAGCTGGTGGAGGAGGTGGTGAGCGCTCTGTTCCCTTCGCGCGGGGAACACTCCCCCGCCCATGTCTCTGCAACCCGCGGTGTCAACGACGGACCACACTTCCGACGACGACGATGTCCCCGAGGTGACTGGGGTGGACCTGAGAGTGGCGGTGGCTAGGCTGAAAGCCAAAAACACCGCCCCAGGGCCTGACGGCCTGCCTGGCAAGGCCTGGGTCCTGGCCCTTGAGGCTCTCGGGCCTCGACTTAGAGGGCTTCTCAGCGCATGCTTGGAGAGGGGCCAGTTCCCACTTCGTTGGAAGACAGGGAAACTGGTCCTCATACGGAAGCCGGGGCGCCCTGCGGACTCTCCGTCCGCATACCGGCCTATCGTGCTGCTCGACGAGGTGGGCAAGCTCTTTGAGCGAGTTGTCGCACACCGCCTCGTCGCGCACCTTGGGGGGATAGGGCCGGATCTTGCGGACCACCAGTTCGGTTTCCGCAAGGGGCGCTCAACGGTGGACGCCATCATGCGCGTGAGAGCTCTCACGACGGGGGATGCTGTGTAACGGGGGGGGGTCGTCTTGGCGGTGTCTCTTGACATCGCCAACGCCTTCAACACCCTTCCCTGGAGTTGCATTAGGGAGGCACTCCGGTATCACCGGGTGCCGACCTACCTTCGTCGCGTGGTCGAGGCCTATCTGTCGGATAGGTCCATCATTTACCCTGGTCACAACGGGGAATGGAACCGGCGAGAAATGTCGTGCGGTGTTCCGCAGGGTTGGTACTGGGGCCGCTCTTGTGGAACATCAGCTACGACTGGGTGCTGCGCGCCGACCTCCCTAGCGGCGTCAGCGTGGTCTGCTACGCTGACGACACGCTGGTTCTGGCACAAGGGAGGTCGCACCAGGAGGCGGCCGACATAATGACGCGCGGGGTTGTGACAGTCATCGAGAGGATCCAGCTGCTGGGCCTGGAGGTGGCCTTGCACAAATCCGAGGCCATGTGCTTTCATGGGCTTCGGAACGCGCCACCTTCAGGCTCCCAGGTCACGGTGGGGGGGGTTACCATCGGCGTCGAGAGGGCGATGAAATACCTGGGACTCGTCCTCGACGGCCGGTGGAACTTCGACGAGCATTTCCGACGTTTGGGCCCCAAACTGGAGAAGGCAGGTGCTGCATTCAAGCGGCTCCTGCCCAACCTGGGCGGCCCAAACGCCCCCTGCCGCAGACTCTACGCGGGGGTCATGTGGTCCATGGCCCTTTACGGGGCCCCGGTATGGGCACGTTCGGTACGGCCGCGGGCTGTACACTACCTGAACGTCCCCCAAAGGGTGATAGCCATTAGGCTAATCCGGGGGTACCGCACGATTTCCCGCGAAGCAGCTGGCCTACTTGCTGGACTGCCACCGTGGGATCTGGAGGCGAGGGTCTTCTTGCGCCTGTACGACTGGCGCGAGGAGGCTCAGCGCCGGGGAGAAACCCCGTTGCCGCGGCAAGTTGTCGCGCAGCGGGCGGAGCTCCGGCGCGATCTCATGGTGGCCTGGAGGGAGCGACTGTCGCAACCCAGTGCAGGGCACGCCACCATCGTGGCGGTAAGTCCCCTCTTTGAGGAGTGGCTCGGGAGGAGTCACGGCGCCCTCACGTACCGCATGACGCAGGTCCTCACCGGACACGGTTGTTTCGGGAGGTACCTGCACCGCATCGGTCGTAAGGAGGCGCCCGGGTGTCACCATTGTGCGGACAGCCCCGAGGACACGGTGGACCACACAGTCCAGGTGTGCCCCGCATGGGAAGGGCACCGCCGGGTCCTCGTCGAGGCTTTGGGCGGCGGCGACCTCTCGCGTCCGGCCCTGGTTCAGGCCATGGTCCGGGGCGAGAGGGAATGGGATGCCGTCGCCTCCTTCTGCGAAGCGGTCATGCTCGCGAAGGAGGAGGCGGAACGCCAGAGAGTTCGCACCTCTCATCCCGGCCGCCGCGCTGGACCAGGTAGACACCATGGGCGCCGGGTGTCGCGAGATGACTCCCGGCCACCGTAGGCGTGGGTCTGTGGGCGGTGAGTTCGGGTGGCTCATCGTCCCTCTGTCTTTCTAGACGACAGACCCGTGTCGACGGCGCGCGTTGTTCCACGCGCTCCTCAAAGAGATGTCAGCAACCCCAGCGGGGCCCAGCAGGGCCAAGGCCTGCCGGGGCTGCGGGTTGTTCGAAAGAGATACCGCGGCCCTGGTACATAAAAGGCCTATGACGGAACACGACGATTTTAGTCAGTAAGAGTCTGACACTCCCTCACCGCTGCTAACCCACAGCGGGAGGGGTCATTTGATGATTTTACGTCGCTAAAAAAAAAAAAAAAAAAGATCCAATTAATCTATTTACTTCGAACCGTCAACAGAACTAGAAAATGAGTAACAAGCTGAAACTAAGAGTATTCGCACACTGCAGAGTTGGGTAAAGGCGGGATAGATGCCCCACTTTTTGAAATTTGCTTATAATTTAATAAATATTGGTTCTACATGAATAACACCTATGAATGTAACTAGTTTAATCCTTTATGTTCATTTGTGATTTGTCTTTTTCGACCTATATACTACACGTTTTGCAGATTTTAGCTTATTGTAGACCTCAATTTTTGATTTTATTTTTGATTTGATTAGATGCCTACCCCTATGGATAGTTGCCCCACCTTGAAAATACTAGCAAAGATAGATGCCTATGGTGCGGGATAGATGCCCTTCGTACTGTTTAAGTTGTTGTTACAGCCTTTTTATCGTCCCACTGCTGGGCACAGGCCTCCTCTCACACGGAGAAGGATTGAGCATTAATCACCACGCTTGCTCAATGCGGGTTGGTGATTTCAGACTATATAGTCCAGGTTTCCTCAAGATGTTTTCCTTCACCTTTTTATCAGCCATTGGTGTCTAAGATATATTTAGAAAGTACATACAAACTTAGAAAAGTTGCATTGGTACTTGCCTGACCTGGAATCGAACCCACACCCTCATACTCGAGAGGCTAGTAGTAGTAGTAGAGGGAAGTATATTATATTAATAATATTTATATACTTTAATTTATTTGAAATGAAAAGTATTTTGCAGTTTTTAAAATCTTTTTATATTAATTATCAGATTATTTAAAATTAACACAATAAAATTCTAAAAGTATTTGTTCAACAAAAATAATGTATTTTATATTTTAAACCCTTATTGACGCATAAGTGACGCAGCTGCAGCGCTTTTCTTTTTTGTTTCACTGTTTGTTTTGTCCATTGTTATATTTGTGTGTGTTTGTTTTCTGCGTCATTTGTGTGTTAAATAAAATGGTTTTTCTTTGTTTCTTTCTTTCTTCTTTCTTATTATAAAATATTAATTATTTAGTTTCAACATGCAAAATCATAAAAATCATTCTTTCCTAAAAACTAAAATAACACAATATACTAAGCATCATAATATTCAACCGGACAGTGCTTTAGTTTTCCACATCTCGAGCAAAAATTTCTGAAAAGTGTACAGGTTTCATGTAACCAGCACTGACACATTACACATTGAATCCAGTCGGATTTAGACTTTGTTTGTTCATAGTTTTCAAAGCATTCTATGCAGTTTTTTTTATTCGTATATTTAGGCTCATCCTGTCCATCTCTTTTAGTCTTCTTCACCGGCAAACCTTTAGTTTTCTTTTCCTTAACTTTGTTCTTAGGTGAATTGTCTTCATCTTCACTGTTTGAACTGTAAATCATTCGTAATCAATAAAAAGTGTAAATACCTATACATAAACACATGAAAAATATATATTCAAAGCACTTCTAATACATTCAGGGTACACGTGGTGTATGGAGGGATAGATGCCCCTAGGGGCAACTATCCTTTTTGACAGGGTTAGATGCCCTAGTATTTTTTTAAATAAATAAATACAATAGAGCAACTATTTACATCAAAATGTATACTTCATGAAACAAAATACATACGCAATAAAAAAATTGATGGAATAATATCTACTGGTAAAGTCAAGTTTTGTAAAGTTATACAACAGCAAATACTCACCTTTAAAAATTTTACGCTCGCTGTACGTTCGCCGCGGAGATGAATTCACACACGAGCGAAACGCGACCTCGCCCCTCGACGGCGCGTGGCTAATTTAGGTGCGGGGTGCTTGTGGCTTCTAGTTAAACGGTTGTTACTTAATCGCGAGCATGGGAAGTTAGGTTTTTAAAAAATGGGGCATCTATCCCACTGCGGCATCTATCCCGCCTGTACCCTACAGTTTTCCCGATGAAATTCCTGATTTTTTGTGTTATGTGCATGCGTACCAGGACAGCATAAAATATACTAACCTCCCTCACTCCTTAGTCATACAAATCCTTCACTAAGGAATGGCTTAAGTAACCATTAAATGCCTCTGAGTGGGGAGGTAAGCTTTGTTTAGTCTGTTCAGTAGATGGTTTATGTGAAGTTTACATACAAACGGTCGAGCGGTTCTTCATTTATCACATTTTTTGTAACAAAATGGTTAAATAGCGAAGCTCGTACTACGGACCGCTAGTTGTTTATATTTTCCATCGCAGATTCAATTAAACCATTTTTTTCGTACCACCAACAGAACTAAAATAAAACAAGCTATATAAAGGTACAAAACTAAAGGAATATTAAAACGAAGGCAGCTTTCAATCAATCCTCTACAGCCTCCAGCTGACGCAAGCAAAACTGTAGATTTCCGCGGAAACTACGATTCAGTTACGTGTAATCGAATGCCTTTTCCCATAGCGGATGCAAGGCAGCTCAAAGGATTTAAATAAATTCAATGAATTTTATGGTATAGTGCTAGAGCGGGATGCTAAAAATAGAACGAGTTTGTTGGACTTTTTTGTGGAAATTGTCGAATTATGGTAGAAATAGACAGACAAACTATACCTACTTAATGTTGTAAGGCTGACTTGAACATTCTACGTATTTACTTACAGGTAAAACTGTCGGTGGAAATACATAGTTTTGGTTACAACTTTATCAATTAATCTAGGTATCTATTTAAACTTCCAGCAATCCAGACAAATTCATCTAACTCTACTCATGCAAATGTCCCATTAAGCCATTAGTAAGTTAGCACGTCACAGTTATACAGTGAGCAGCAAAATGTCATCAAGTCTCTCAAGTACAGCACTCGCAAAACTCAATGGCGGTTTGCAACTAACTTCCGAGCATAAATAAGTACGAGCATGTGGCCTATACTCGTCCCCCATCATTGCAACCCGCTGGTACTTAAAATTGGTTTCTATACTGCAACTCTCGTCATATTCCGTGACGACAAAAAGTTTGGCGAGAACTATAACAATAATGGCTTGAATCTCGCCCGCCAATTGTTGTTCTCAGCAGCAATTTAGACGCCCAAGCCACTGAATAATTACTGCACTTTAACAGCGAACTATAACTTTGTTAACAACGAAACTCTTGATTTAAATGCTCTCAGGCGGCTATGAGAGAAAAGTGAGGCGAAGGAACTTTATATCCCTTTACGTGAGATGTAGTTCAAAGTACTCCCAGTTCGATGTATTAAGCTGTATCTACAATCAACTAGTGTCGTAGCGATAGCGTAGTATATATCGTAGTCTTTCGTAGCCTTTTGTAGCATGGCTACGGAAGGCTCTTTGTGTCTTCTTTGTGAGAAACGTTTTAAAAATTAACAAGGCAGAGAGATATTTTAGATATTAAGTATGTACGGGAATGTCGTTAACTACATATCAATGTCAAATCACATTACAAGTTGAGTGAAGTATCAAATAAACCTATACAAAAATATTATTCTCACAGAAATACGAAAAAAACTCGTCGTTACGGGTAGTCAGAAGCCAGTAAGTCTGACACCAGTCTAACCAAGGGGTATCGGGTTGCCCGGGTAACTGGGTTGAGGAGGTCAGATAGGCAGTCGCTTCTTGTAAAGCACTGGTACTCAGCTGAATCCGGTTAGACTGGAAGCCGACCCCAACATAGTTGGGAAAAGGCTCGGAGGATGATGATGAAATACGAAAAAAAACATGTCAATAAATAATACACATAAAAGAAACTGACGCGGCAACTCGTCTACAATTTTATCGGTAGGCAAGAACCCACTATAAGATATAAGCTTTTCTGACTAAACCCGGCTTGGGCCTCTAGTAAATAAGTAAATAGTTGGAATCGTTCACCGTTTGAAATGAGACTGACGTACGGTGAATTGTTTGATCTCTCCCTTAGGAATAATCATCTTGGCACCTCAGTTATTTGCAATAAACGCCTTGTACTAAAAGCTACGATACAAGACCCGATTGAATAATCGATAATCGGGGCTCATAAACCAAATCGATTACCGGATAATCGCTTCCTATCTAAATGCCACATTCATTATGTTTCGGGCCAACACATCATTTATTTAGATTGAAGGTTGAGATTTATGTTGTGATAAAGAATGTTTGAATTGATTGGTCCTGCGTGTCCTGTTGCTATTGATTTTTCTACTTTGACTAAGTTATTCTTGGGATTGATAAATCAACCCTTTGTTCCATTTCGATTAAATGTTCAAAGAAAGTTAACTTAATTCAAATAACACTACATAGGAATTTTCAGTGAAACTAATACGTATACTATACCGTTGCACCTAATTATGAAATAAGCTGTGTGCCTATGTACTATGTATCTATTTTTTTCTTCTTGTCTGTATTCTGTGTGTGTACATAAACTATTAAATAAATAAATATGACCATCAAGCGACTATCAAACAGAACGAATAAACAAAACGTCAACACTTGAATAACAATGACGTCTCGATATTCAAAATGGCGCTAATCATGAGTGACGTAACACTTGTTTGCAACCTATTCAAACACAACTTCAATTCTAATGTGGATCTTCAACCTAACACATAGATATTGAAGCCCATTGAATTTAAGCTTGAGCTCTGAATGACGTCCATTTTCACTGGAATCCACGAATTCGTGCAAACAGAAAGAGATTTGAATGTTTTATCTCACATGTGACCATAAATAGGTTGATGCGAGGTGACCGCTTTTGTCTATGAATGTTTTGTATTTCGAATAGCGATGCCCCTCGGTGGACATGAAAATCTGTTGTTTGAATTTTAAAATAGGAACACGAATTCAGTTTAGGTTCTAAAGAGGCGAAAGTTTGACTATGTATTTCAGATTAGGTTGGAATCTCTACTATCCTACAAAGAACATATCCTTGACCCAAGCCAGAATCAATTCTGAATTCTGACAGCGTTTAACCAGTATTTTGAGTTATCAAAACCATAATATTTTTCAAAGCTTCAAAAACACAATCGGTCTGATCTCCGATGGTATAAGTATCGCATAATCTGAAGCTTTAATTCCCACTGGATAACAAAAACCATTCCTGCAGTCACTCCCTATAAATTAAACACCCCTTTCGCGAACACTATCGGCGGGGACAGAATCAGAGGACCCATTAATCCCGTACTCACTAAATACAAATCTGATGTAGCTGAGTCCTTAATTAACGAGGTTTCTACCCGATTTGGGCTCTGTGGTAATGAAATTACATTAGTTCGTGATGGGCGAATGTGTGTTTATTGACTTCGTTGTTTGTTTGTGTTACAAAAGAATTGATTTAAGGAAATTGGGCGTATTAAGGAAAAATCGCAATTGGCCTTATATATTGTCCTTTTAAAGGTCGCCGGAAGACGCTGGATGCAGGTCCCTCCAACAGGTATCTATGGAGATCTAAGGGGGAGGCCTATGTTCAGCAGTGGACGTCCTATGGCTGAGATGATGATGATGATGATGATGAGTGTCCTTGTTTGTAGGCTTATATTTTCATAAAATATTTTTTTGAATGAAACATTTATATACTTACAAATAGTTATGTATTTTTAACCAGATTGTGCAGGTTTCCTTTCGGTACATATAAGTAAGCAACTCTATTAAAAGCCCTAACGATGCCGTCTACCGCCCGCTTCAAAGCCACGGACCGATAAACGCTATTCATTGCTAAACTATTGATTCCATTGCACAAATATAAAAATACATTAAACCTCGACTTTGATGGAGCGGTTTGCTTTAAGCACTTACTAAAACTGCAAATATTTAACCACAAAGTAAGACGTGGTGAATCGTCTTTTCGAATATTCTGTGGAATCGCAGACATTTCGGCGCAAGCCTTATTGATCACGAGATAGCGTGTGAAAATAACTTAGCTACCTAAATAAATACGTATACTAGGACGTAGGTATGTTTACGTTACAATAAAGGTAGGTACTGTTATTTAGTCAATTTGGATATAAGTTTATAGACTAGTCTACTAATTCGCTAAAATCCTTGCAAATTTAGTTGCACGCAGATATCAAGAATCACATCTTTATCAATCGCTTGAGCAATTATGATTGTTTACTACTTTGACATTATAGTATGTAAGTAATAACTAAATGAAAATGCAATATGAAAATAGTTCACTGTGCTTCTACTACATTTTAAAAATAAGGACGTTTTTAAGGATAAAAAAATAACAAAGACTCACTGTCCTGCCAACCTGTGATACTCGTTTAATAGCTGACGAAAAATTTACGTATTTTATTTAAAAATTCGTTTCAAAGAATGAATACGTAATGAAGTAGGTCCACCGCGTTTTATATTATTTATTTAATACATTTTTAATAAGGTCGCCATGATATGCTTTACCTACCTTTGATTAAATTTCTCGAAATTCGAGATGTACTTTTTTCTGGAGTTTGTTTTAGGTTAAGTATTTTTGTAAATAATGAATTTACGAATAATTATGACCGTACTCGAAGCAAAGTAGGAGCAAGTAACTTAAATAACATGCCCTTTTCGCTGTTGTTTTTTCACCGTTAATGGAAATATTATCTAATTAGTATCTTGTTCGCCCTAATCAGCCCTTCCTTGTGTAATTAGCACATTTTGCTCCTCTACCTTCATTATACCACAATACTTCAAAATGATTGATTTACCTCGGGGCAAAACCTTTTCCTTCCGAAAAAATATCCACTTACCTGAAAACACTTGCACAGTTTTCTTCAAGGCTCAACAAAGTAAATGATAGAGAAGCATTTTTCTTTACCCATTATTTAACCTTTCTATAAGGAAAGAACATTTTCTTAAAGTTGATTATTCTTTTATATCCCTATTCTCAATATCTAAACCCAAATTATGCATAAGAATAAAAACAAAACATACCTTTTCAGAGTTACAAACAATACCAAATATTGTCTAATCAACCCTACAAAAAAATATGAAATGTTACGCAGAAAATTCCAGAAAAAACACAATCTTCGTAACATTTCACACTTACGGAATCCACTCTTGTCTCACACTCACATCATGGAAATGGAGGCGTCAAAAACGAACGAAACAAAAGGAAATAAGAACACAAATATACGAAATCCTATTATGTATTCCCAAATCTTATTTGTATTAACAAGATTATGTGTTATGGAACTCTGAATGACACTAAATATCTCATCATTTTCGACGCTGCGAACAACGTATTACACGGTACATTAAGATTAGATAAACATTGGATTGGTTCATTCTTTTGGGAATGAAGACTTAGAATCGATTTTTGTTCGGTTTAAGGATTGACTATGACTCTGATAGAGTAGCATCATCTGGTCTGTGTGAAAACCCTGTGAAATAATGGTGGTACCTGTGGAATGCAAAAAACTTGGATTGACTAAAACTGGCCGATGTTGCCCCATATGGAAAACCATCGACCGCATATCAAAAGTCGATACCATTCGATAAACCTCAAAAATCACATTCAATCACCAATTTGTCATGAGTAAATTTCTTAGTTTGTATCAGATTTATCGTCACGTCTGTCAAAAGATTAAGTAATACCTAAACTTCAATTTAGCACCACATTAACAAAACGCCCAGTGAAAAAAAAAACAGTATTTTAACAGATTTTTCAAAAACTAAATCCTATTCTTAAATTCCTCTTAGTCGGTAAAAACGGCTGCTGCAATTTCGTTGCAAGATTTAGTCGTACATAGCAGAAATGGAGTTTAAATGGGACAGATGTGAACCGCTAACCATTTAGATGGTGAGAATGGAATCCCGATTCGTGGGTGGCACGGCAGCGGAAATTAGCGGGTGGTTTGAGGTCAAAGAATATATCTATACAGACAGGCCACGATCAGATGTGTTATGTCAAGTTGACATTAAATATTGACCAGTCTATTTGTGACAACTGTTGCGTTTGTGGTTAGTGGTTAGATATGGGAAAGCAATTATAGGTTAGTGTCAATGTTATCTTAATATAAACTTAAATACAGGCTTCTATTGTATGTGTTATTGGAGATCAAACTAAATCAAATTAATACACAAAAAGCTTTTCACGGGTAACGTAACAGAGAAAAGCAACAATAATAAATAATTTTAAGATTAAAGTTTTCCGACCGCGGCTACACCGCACTCCAAAGATAAAAAAGGCAGAGTGCAAAGTCTCGTACTTTTCCAGAAGGCATTAATTTAATTAAAAGTGCAGTCTCAACTTTGGCCGGCTACGAAAGCGCTAAAGCGCTGCATTTAGTTAGTAGCTGGGCGTCAGATATATCCAACTCTTTGAAGTTGGTTGGAACAGTGCCCGAGGTACAACACCCAAGTTTAGCATTTTATAGCTTGGACACTAAAATTGAGTAATTAGACGGATGATGATAACGTGTAGTTACGGGATTTAACGATTGCTAGTGCACAGCGGAGCTAGTTATTCATGAGCGGTTTGCAATGACATTAAAAGTTTCAGCTCAATCGTTTAGCAGCATGATGAATTTGAATTTCGTCGAGTGTTTTTCAATTTTAAACTTTCTTAGCAATATTTATATAAATATTTAGTACTCATAGCTAACAATTAATCTATTTTAACTTTAGTATATCATTGACAAAGAGATTAACAATTTTTTATTTGTTTGTGAACAGGACCGATTTAAAGACATCTTTCAATGATGGAAGCTACACAATACCCGAGTAACATGTAACATATGATTCGTATTTTATTCGTATAGGCTATATTTTATCCGAGTACGGGAAGAAGTTCTCCCACAAGAAAACAGCTGGTATACATATAACAAAACTACTCATACGTATTATACCTACAGTAACACGCACGACCACTATAGCCAAGTTTCAGGTAATTGGAGACGAGCGTACTACTACGTAATTAACCAGTATCAAATTAAGTCCCCAGGGTGCTACTGTGAACTAGAATCTAATTAAAATCTAATAACACTGTCTGAGCGTATATTCATTGAACACAAAACTTTGTCGGTATTTCGCAATCCTGCAAATCAAAAATTATCACACAAGGTGACTTTGCTTCTTTGTTACGCTCTAACTGTAAATCAGCTGAACATATAAGGACGAAATTTGCTGTGGAGAAAGGACACTTTTTATCCAGGTGCGCAAATTAGTCCTCTTGGGGCACAAGTGAAATCGCGTGAATCAGCTAGTTCGATAACTCTCCTATATTTAGAATTATAAGTAGATACAAATGATTGGATATTGATCTCGCAAGTCGAAAATATGCGTAAAGGTCAAAGATAAAATTGAGGATTCATCCGTTTTGTTCCGAAATATCCATTATACCCAAATTGTTTTACGATATCTCAGCTTGTATTTTATTTACATACTGACATTTGTACGGTAAAAGATCTCGTGTTTCTACACCTAAAATAGTGCTTAAGGAAAAAGAACTTTAACAGTTAGACTCCAGAAAAACTTATTTAATAAAACTACATTATTAAGCTTAAAGGTTTGTTTGTTCGTCAAATTAAGAAGATCTAAACGTCTATTTAACTTTTTTGTTATAACTCTGTAGGTAAGTATACATATTGAGGTTAATATTAGTAATTATTTTTAGTAATATATAGCTTTTTTTTTACATACTTTTTCTGCATCTCTTCTTATTCTAACTCTGCCATAACGGGCCTGCTGGAAGAAATTTCTTTTGAAATAAGCTGTGCCTATGTACTATGTGTTCTATCTTTCTTCTTTTCTGTATTCTGTGTGTGTATCAGTGTACATGAACTATTAAATAAATAAATAAGTGTTCAAAAACACGAACCTAGTTTGGAGCTAACAAAACGCAATTTCGAAATACAGAATTTCGCATATACAACGCACAAACAATAACCAGCCCATGTTTGTTCTACACTCATTACTAGCGATCGATACTTCAGCTAGCTCATTATCCCGCAAAAGGCGAAAATGTACTTGTATATGTATGTCTGCAGTTGGTGAAAATAGAAAACTTTGCAGTCATATAGCTTTTACATCATCATCATCAGCCTTTTTACGGTCCCACTGCTAGGCACAGGCCTCCTCTTATACAGTCTCTGTAGATGTACTAGTGATATACTCCAATCATAAAAATCTTTTGAAACATGCATAAAGTCGTTAAAACCAAGATTTTGCACAGATGCTTGTTTTTTTGCAAAGGTGTGTATGTTATGCTCCTGCTCTCATCACAAATTTATTTATGGTCGGCGCAGCATGTTTTCTTATTCCATACTTTTATGGTTGACGTAAATAGACAATGATAGTTATAAATACACTTGTATAAACCTAGCTTACACATCACAATAACATAATACATATACTTTTTATCCGACTGCGAGAAGTAAATCATCGGGAAACGGGTAAAACCAGTGGAAACTAGTGTTATCTAATGCTTTCCTGTTTTATTTGGTTCGGTCTCACCTCCGTCCATGCGGATTCATTTTTCCTGTATTTTCGCCTTGCTTATAAATAATGGATCATGGCTAATGGTTATATTGATTCATGGACTATGATAATGTATATGTATGTACAGAAGAAAAACGCAAGAAGAAAAATAAGGCGTATTTCTATTTCTGATTATTTTTTTCCCGACTTCCGAGTAAGGTTGTTTTTTGGTGACTGATGGATTTCTATTTTTGTGCCTCTTCCTTACCCTACAGAGATCATGTGGTGTGGCATTCTAGAAATTATCTACTAAGTAAAATTCTATACATCAAACTGAACCTGTTTATCAAATTATCACAGTGAATAAAACCGCTTATCGTTAGCCAGTTGGCTGCATGAACCACCAAAATAAAATTAAATAAATAAACTCATTACCGAGTGGAAATTCCATTACCTTTGTAACGGGGCACATGACGCCTTGTACAAGAGATATTCAATAACATGAAAATGTTGATGAATAATTCATGCTCCTACCTTTCAATGATAATAATAATTCAGAATACATTCAGCGCACTTCCGAAGTTAATGTCGGAATGGAGGCATATTCGGCTTGACACGACTGTCCAAAAAGGGTTATTTTGTTGTGGACCCTCCATTACGTACATAAATAATATCCTATAAGGAAACACTGGATAATACCAGCTTCAAGCCGCGTTTGCTTTTAAATAGAATGTACTCGTTAAATCCTTAGAATTATTCGTATATAAGTTCTTATTAAAAATTAGACTTATTATAAAACTACATAAAAGTAATATCTACATGGGGCTACTGAAGCCAACAACTTCGTATTGTTATACAACCTGTAGGCAATAACAACAAAAAGTAGTACCCTGTAAAATTGAAATAAAAGCCAATTAAAGAAAAACGTAGTCGTAGCAAAACCGTAGCGCGGCGTAGTCGCTACGAAGACTACGCTTTTTTCGAGCAATCGTAGTTTGGTACCACGTTCGGTACATTTTTTAGTGAGGTAATAAAATAATTAGCTTTCAAAATGCATTTCTGAATTGCAAATAGTTCCAATCCAGTAGAGCAATCATTATTTCTGTCGTGTGACTTGGCTGGGTATCAAGAGATTCCGCTTCATACGAGATTCATGTTTTGAATAATGTTACTGCAAATACGGTGCGGTTCGGTTATAATGATATTGCCAGGAAACTGGCAAATAGTGTTGCCAGTTGTAGTTATTTATCTGCGTTTGAAAGCGCACTTTAATTTTGTTTATGGAACGCTAATTGGAGAAATGTATGGAGATATTAAAATGTAAATATGTGTATACTTTCTTTACGCGGAGATAGGAATACATATTCAAAGCGAATACATATTTACAGTGTTGAATTTATTTTATGTATATAAGATAGACCCTAGACCCTAGATAGACCCTCTAAGATGTATCCTAGATCTACCTGAATCACAGAGTCTAATGTTGGCTATATAGTTCTTGGAAACAGAACTTATCAAGTACCTCTTGAGAATATTGTAAAATGGAAACGATTTCGGTAAAGTATTCTACACCTGCATGGTCAGGATGTCTCATTAGGATTACCATATTTAAAACAACCACTGGGCAACAAATCCGAATTTCGGACTGTTATTATGCCGAAATACGGTTGATGGGAAAAGGCTCGCTTACATATTCCTCTGCTTAACCTTTTGGAGAAAATAAGCCTGCTATATCTATCACACATACAATGAGGCCGTGATATCTATTATATGTCTACCTGTCTACAGCAAAAAACTTTAAAGTACTACAAAAACTCAACAGCGCATACCAGGGCGATAGAAATAACGAGGTCTAAGCGGCTCAAAATTGATCCCCTCAGACGGTCGTGAAGTGCCCGGCTTTGCACCGGAGCGCCCGGGGCAGTGGTCGTAACAGCTGACCTGGATACCCAACCACCCGGCTATCACCTGGAGCTATTTCCCCTTTTTAATTTACCACAGCACCTCGTACAATGTTATCTAATAGCTCGTTTTATGGTGCTAGTTGCTGGATGTGATTTTCGCAGCGTTTGGTGTGTGCGATGGTGTGTTGATTGTTTAAGTTATGACTATAATTTGAAGTATGAACAATCGATCTGATACCATATGAATTAAATTTCTTTAAAGGCTCTCAAACAAGTAAACGTGACTGTAAAAGATACAAGTTTTCATCTAAAAATATAGCCACATTTTTTCCGAATTGTCAAGTACCTAACCCAAATATCTGAAAACCAGTACCCAAGAAAATCAATGACATGGTCAACAATTTCTATAATTAACATGTATTCTCCGTGGGCAGTCTGCAAAGCATATTTGACCTATGAAAATAAGTAAAATTCTTTAGAATATAATATGATATTATGATACAAACGGAGCCCTTTATAGCGGGTCGTTGCGCAATATAACCCGATATTTTAGGATAGCGATAAATCCGATCCCATTAAGGATTTTGGCTCAAGATTTGTTGACCCACAATTTCATATACCCCAGCCTAATGACTGAAACTCGAAGTTGGAAAACAAACTTGTATGTGTATGTAACATAATGTTTAAATGCTTTGATCCTAGCGGGATTAATATGAAGGTTATGATAGTGTAAGTGATGTGAGATCAAGTTTTAATTGGTGGTTACAGGACATTGGTTATGGAGCTCGGATTATGTATAAGGTCGTAAAATTTTAATCTGTCAAAGTTTAAAGACCAGGCTATCTCTAAAATTGTGGACAACACTGATCGATTTATTGCTACTATTTAATAGCTATTTGTTTACTTCCGAAACATACCTACAAATCTTTCATCAAAGCATGCTACTATGGTCTGGCCGGCAGACTTTACATATTCTAGTACTTAAGCATTTTAGCAGACACAGGAACACTCTCACTCTTAAAACCCGATGGGACACCGATGACAAGAAAGAGATCAGGCACATATAATGGTCACTTAACCCACCATCCTAATTTAAACACAGAATCATTGACATTGCACCTCCTCACGAAAACCACTATAAACAACATAAGAGGTTACGTAATACTTACGGTACCTACTGTTGTCTAACTCACACTACTGTTTGCTAGTAAACAAGTCCCCCCAATCTTCGGCGCCTGTCACAAAAACCGAAATGGAACTCATAAAACCGGCCAAGTGCGAGTTGGACTCGCATACAGAATACAGAGGGCTCCGTATCACTAACGAGCAAATTGGCGTGTTTTTTTGAGACCCTTTAAATATTTATTTAGTTCAAAGTTTTCAGTATGTTGCTAAGGCGGCAACAATAATACATCATCTGCGAAAATTTCAATGTCCTAACAGTAACGGGTCATGAGATTCAGCCTGTTGACAAATGGACGGACGGACAGCGGAGTGTGAGTAAGTATGGTCCCGTTTTTCTCTCTGAGTGCGGAACCATAAAAACTGAAATGGACCTAATAAAATTGAGTCCTCTTCGGAAAACAACGCCCACATAATATAACTGTTAAAGTAATAAGATATTTACGGGTGATTGACACCTTTTCTTTGAAGAAATAATAACAAAATATTTTATTAGATTATTATTATAATGGAGATTTTGAATATTATTTTGTTATTATTCAGTTGAATTGTCACATAGCAATGTAATCAGATACGACAAATATTAGTGTGGAAGCCTGTTTCATACAGATATATATTATATTCTTATATTTCAAACATAGGCTGACCTCGAAATAGATAAGTAATTCTGTAATGTTTTATAGTAAAGATTATCCCAGATACGGACCAGAAAACTTTAAGGTTTCCATTACATTAGAGTAAATGTAAATCGTGTGTAAATCTTTGATCCCCAAATAGCGTCCCCCTGGACCATCCCTCCAGTAATTGGGAAGGAGTCACTCTTCTGCGATTTTACTGGCATAGATAGAAGAACGATAGTGTTGGTAAACTCGCATAAAAGATATAAACTTCCCAAGCGATCTCCTTACTCAATTTACACATTTCCAAAGAAATGGGACAAGCAACCTTTTTCAAACAAAGACTGAAAAGAGCCGCAGTATATTTTAATCAATTCAAATATTCGTGCCTGTTTCGCTACCTGAATGCGTCCCACACAAGATTTATACAACGACATCAAGCCCAACTGGCGGAGTGATGAATAGACCTTGATGAAATATCTCCCCCTACAACGAAAACTGGTGATAATCGTACCATTATACGGGAAAGCTGAAAAGGGAGGCTATTTATTTGATACGCTTAATATTTGCTCTGCTAAACTAAGTTGATTAGCAAATGTGTACGTAAATTAAATTCTCTTATTTACTTACATGTTAAGGTGCCGTTGAGTGCTAAACGCGACAGTTTATGTTCATACATTTTAACGATCTACAAGCGTTACACAAATTGAATACAGTTTATTGATACAAATTGAAACGATGTTTATAAATGGAACGCTGTTTTATGCGTATCTACGTATTTCTTACTTATTTATTTTTTGCTATATTCTGACCGGCCAGAAACATTGACCAGTCATCCTGTAAAGGGGACAGTTCCCTCGTGCAAAGACAAAATCATGAGAATTCCACAGCATGGTGTGAACCATATAAGTATTATTACAACAATGTACTTTGATCTGCTCTATACTGCCACAGTGTAAATATATTGTGCTAACCAACATACCCACATTTATACATTAGCTTTTGTAGTCAGTCGACATTTACCTAAAAAAGCCTTGCCGTGATGAAAAGTAGGACTGGCTAATAGAATGAATGTTATTAAGAATCAAGCTCCAAGCTACCTCTGAAGTTCTCGTGAATAGCGTCGCAATAAGAAAATTAGGTTTCAGTTTGTAAACAGGTTCTGCAGAAATTAGTTCGCAGAAAATACAAGATTGATTGTAAGCATTGAATCTTATAGAACTTACAATACGCAGTTGTGAATAATCAATAAAGTAATTTCATGAGATAGGTAAGACTTAATTCAAAACTTAGATACAAGTACCTAATTGAAAATAAAATTAAAGTAAAAAACTAGAAAAAAAAAAACTGTTACTTACCTTAAACCTACGTAGGTGGTCCCGGTCATATTAGACTAAAATAAAAACGTGGGGCCTATTACCTAACTATTGCTGTAACACTTTCTTCTAGAGGTATAATAGGTGTGGATTGCATCGACTTACTATAATCGTAACTGGAGATTTTGACAATCAATAATCAGCCGTAGCGGATTCACCAGCGAACGCCGAGCTCACGATCTACCAAAGTATAAAGATATGCTTTCAGGTAGGATTTCAGAGGGCCCCACGTTTTTATTTTAGTCTAATATGACCGGGGCCACTTACGTAGGTTTAAGGTAAGTAACAGTTTTTTTTTTTTTCTAGTTTTCAGTGCACATAAGATAAAACCGTTTAACTTAAAAGTTTTTTTACCGATTTTTTATTTCCTAGTTTTTAGTATTTAATGAAAATACCGAATATTCCTCATTCTATATATGGGTCAGCAAAGGTGAGGGAGTGCCAAACTCTTACTGACTAAAAAACCGTTGTGTTTCGTCGTAGGCCTTTTATATACCAAGACCACGGTAACTCTTTCGAACAATCCCCCAGCCCAGGCAGGCCTTGGCCTTGTTGGGCCCCGCTGGGGTTGCTGACAGTATTCTACTTGACTAGCCCTTTCATTTGATACCCATATTGAGGGGGTTGTGGAAAAAATATGTAATCCGCCATTTTGTACCGGCGGCCATCTTGGATTTACAATGTTATTGATATTACTATATTGTATTGTCATCGGAATTCAAGGTGTGTACCAAATTTCAGATCAATCTGACAACAGGAAGATACTTAAATTTGAATTACTAAATTTGACCCAAGAAAGAATAAAACAAACAGGGTGAGCTAAATAAAACCGTTTAATAATAATAAAAAGACAACTAATAGTCGATATTACACAGAGTTAGCACCAAATAAATACTTAGCACATATGTATGTGATACGTATTCATTTAGTCGTGTTGGGTACCTTAACTTCCAAAACACATGTCATATATCGGTTGCTTATGAAATGTACGTAGGTTCATCAGTAACAGAACACTGACATAATGTTGATGACTTCACTCAACTTATACTTTCTAAGCTTATAATTCTGTATATTTGTTTCTAGGAGTGCGCGTGCGCGCGCGAATGGTGGGCAGTGATGGGGGGGCCGCGGCGCATGTCCAGTGCGCTGCTGCTGCCCTTCGCGCTGCTGTCCCTGCCACCAGCAGAGGCTGCCAATAATACCGGCTACCGGGTATGTGAAAACAGAAAGAAATGATCCATTTACTTACGGATGATAGGTACCTATAATTTTGACATCACTAAGCCCTAAATAAACCTCATGGAATAAACGTGAAAAGTTACCATCCGTAAGAAAAACGAATCGTTTCTTTTTATAAGAACCGGATATTATAGTGGCTTCAGGCTTCAGCTTTAAGTTCAGTCCTAGTGTTCTACACGGAGCGACTGTCCTCCTCACTCAACACAACTGCTCGGGCAACCAGATGCCTCTCAGTTAGACGCTGCTCAGACTTTCTGGTTTCCTTCCAACCAAAGGTGGTTAATGACAACGTCACGCAGCAATTTAAGGTGCTCGTCAAATCAAGAAGCGGCTATGAGTGGACTGACCACGTAAAGCATTGCATACCTAATTAACACGTGCGGCTGTAACTTAGCCGCGGGCTTCTCCACCTATTCATAAGATAAACATCTCATATTATTTAAGGGAACTATATTTTTTGTCACCAAAATTTATATTTGTCATCAAGTTGTATCACCTAATAAATAGATCTATCGCCACGAAATATTTTCGTTCTCAGATAAACAAAGAGTGTTCCCAGGTATGAATTACCAAATTATTGTTAACTAGCTGGTGCCCGCGACTTCGTCTGCGCAGGTTTAGTATTTCGAACAATATGTTTACAAATTGTAGCCTATGTGTTATTCTGATGTATAAGCTATATTATTGTAAAGTTTAATTAAAATCCATTCAGTAGTTTTTGCGTGAAAGAGTAACAAACATCCATACATCCATACATACAAACTTTCGCGTTTATAATATTAGTAGGATATAATGTGTAAAATATAAGATGGATTACCAATAAAATTGTAGTGCATTACATGAATATAAATTTCGTTCTTATAATAATAGTTTTATTACTTAAATAATAGCTTGGTGCTCAAAATGGTAGATCTGTCACCAAATAAATCGATTAATCGATCCCTGACTGCGACTCCTTTTTATATGTTATTTTGTCACCAATATAGTAGTTACATTTTATTTCGTTCAGTTATTAAAATAATGTATTCGTTACCAATTTAATACATCAGTTTAATTTTAATTTACTTATCGGCCAGAAAAGAAAAAGGGGGCGCCCTTCAAAATCCAAACCAGCGCTGATTATTCAGTGATTGTTATTTTCACAATAAATATGGATTATTTTGTCTTTAATTAAGTGTTTTATTTACTATTCAGCTAGAAATTTAATTTAAATATATTTATACTACCTGTGGAAATTAAGACCCTTGGGAGAGGCACATGGCCAGTTAAGTAGTAGACTCTTTTGGTTGAAAGGATGATGACGACCACCCTACATTTTTAGACCTTCATGAAATTTTCTAGTGATATAATATAAATGATTTATTGGTGATCTCTTTAAATTAGTTTGCTTAAATACTATTAGGACAAACCTATTATAATACATACAAAACCATTTATTTGGTACCTGATCCCATATCTCTATGATTTTCGGTAATTTATTGTGGAATTGATTTTATATTGTTTGGTGATACATTTTGGTGACAAATCTACTATTTTGAGCAAACCCTATTATTTAAGAACCACAAAATGAATTAAATTGGTGACAGCTTAAATCATACCCATTATTTAACAACAATATTCCCATAACTTACATAGGCGCAGCAAGTTTCCACAATAACGCTTACACCGTGTTATGTCGGCAACTATTTCAAACGTAAGCCCATATGGTACAGTTGAATACACTGTAACATATGGTCTATAAAGTCGTAACTTACCCGGGCTTAACCAAAACGAGTTTCAGAACTGCATTACGGCTGTGCCCTGTTTATCAAAAGTTTTACATTGTTTTACGAGTGTTTGCCATTTTTATGACAAAAGCAATTTTGTTAGACGGATAAATAGGTACCTACATGTTTATTTAAATAAAGTGGAAGGGAAATGAGGTTTTCTGAAATTCCAGTTTACTACTTGCCTACCCCAGATTTTTTCAACTGTTGAAACATCGTTAGATTTTTGTACTTACCTTTTTTTTAGGCCTTTATAAACGAAAAGTGTTGAATCTGAACTTAATACAATACAGCAGCTTAATAAGCTGCTGTATTGTATTAAGTTCAGATTCTATCTACTCTTCTCCTTACGCTAAAGTCTAAAATTGAAACCACGTCTCTTCAAATCGCTTTATTTACCGACATTCAAGCTAATTCAGTAGCTTAAGGTTAATAAAATAATAGATATCAAATAATGAAAAGGTCAATTTTCACGCGTGTATCGTCTATCTAAGCCGGCGAATGAGCGTCGGAGCTAAAAATTGCGTTACGCCCATACGTGCTTCCCCGGCTGTAGCGAAGCTATCCAGATTTTAATTACAAAGCTATCATATTGACAGAAAGGGTTAGAATATAAGTATATAGAGGAACAGAGATATGTAGCCATTTCTCTATTGCAAATAGACATTGAATTGCTTTGATTAAAATTGCGTTGCGAGGTTTACTTTTTCATTTTTGTGTTGATATTAAAATTGCAGTTTCACGAAGTTTGATGGATTTAATACAACTTTTTATGAAAATGTAAAAAAAAAAACAACTCTCATTCGGGCCAACAAAAAAATGACTGCCATGATAACCCATAAGTACCTACATAAAACTATGCCCCAAATTAATAACAAAAATATCTATTTAATAATCCTACAGATTTACCGACAGCGGCAAAACAGCATTAATGCAATATTCACACAAATGCATTACAGATATTATTTAACATACGAGTAGTGACGCAAATCGTCCTTCCCCCTGATGCGTGTACCTTCAATGGTTCATCGAGTTTACGTCAATAATTATCATGCCTCGAGGATGCGTAGGTCAAAATAGGTATAAAGGGGGTATTTTTATAAACCGCCCTGAAACCTGTACCTAACGCTGGGGTTATTTTTGTGTCAACTTTTTTCTCTTATCGATATTTTGAGGAGTTACAAAAAGTTTTTATGCCTAGATAGTTCTTTCTTATTAGTTTTGCCGAAAAATATTGTCTCTTCTTTTTCTAAGACAGGTCAACGAGGTAAAATAGGCTAAGAATTTCTCGAGTAATTTACAGTTTTTTGGAACAGTCGATAACCTTTTTACCCATTTTTTTCTTACTCAATTCATATACTATATACTTTATGTCAAATGTAGTGAAATATATTCTCACGTACATACAACGACCAGGATCAACGTCCAACTGTATCCAATGAAAACATCTTCAAATACATAACCGCCCACAATTTACGAGCAAACGTCAACACTCGGACAGCTCTCATCTACCAGAGCCCTTTTCCAATACTAGAGGGGAACAGCTGGGTAATTACAATAACTCTCGTTAACGCAGTTCGCCATTCTTGGTCGTCGTTCTATCAGTTCAGTTCAGGAGTGATCCAAACTTACAAACCACAATTAGGTATGTTAGTAGTAAATGTACTGGTAATAAATAAAATTGTTGTTGAACGGCTGTCATTGAACATCTTTGGCAGTCGTTTCGGGTCCTCAGAAACCAGTAAGCCTTACTTAGGGGTACTGGGTTGCCCGGGTAACTGGATTGAGGAGGTCAGACAGGCAGTCGCTCATTGTAAAACACTGGTAGGTATTAAGCTGCACGCTGGACTGGATTTAGACTGGAAGCCGACCCCAACATATTTGGGAGAAAGGCCAGGCAGATGTTGATGGTTTTAGTTGTTGATGTTTAAATGATCTACATAAACATTCACAGTTATTTAACGTGGTCATCTAATTTAAAACAAATTGTGGTATTGTGTATTTAGGCCGCTCTGATTCGTTTACCTCAGTTATTATTTTAACTGTCAATATGATAGCCAAAAATGGTGAACCGCGATAACAACCTCTACAGATAATTAGGTTGGTACCCAGCTGATTCAATGTTGCCATATTATCTTACGGTAGAAATAACATGAATGTATGTTCACGTTTTTATCCAATAACAGCCATTATTCGGCCTGTGGAGTCGATATCGTTATTAGCAGCCAATTAACTTGGTTACCCCGAGGTTTGGGAAACTGATATTAATGGTGTGGGATCTAGTTTTATTTGTAGGTTTGTTCTTGCCGGAACGTACACATGTACCTACCTATTAAGAGTAGGCTGCTTCGTGAGGCACTTCATCCTATGGATCGAATTGAAATTATAGCTCGATATTTTCAAAAAGGAGAGATTTTTTTATAAATCTTACATAACTTTCAAAGAAAATTGAATACTTATGTAGGTATCTTATAATTCTCATTTCGCCGACCATTTATAATTAAAAAATATCAAGCTATACAGTAGCTACGCATTTGAATAAAAATAAAAATCAAGTAGCTAGGTAGGTACCTACTTTTAAACGAAATAAGCAAAAAATATTGTACAATAACAGTTGAACCGCTGCACCGTGCAATCTTTCCATCTACGTAAAGTATACGGCTTCTCAATGCTCTCACGATAGCAATAGTGCAGCTTCTTCGAACTGTATATTAGATTAAGACCCATGACGTCACTTGTAAATTAAACTCCTTTTCATGATTTACTTAGAGCAAACACTTTAAAAAGAAGTTGTGGGAGTGAAACACCTAAAAGAACTTCCATCGTTTCAAGCATCAAGAAAACCTTTGTTTTACCATCCCAAAATAAAACTAGCTGAAACGAACCGAAAACAATGTAAGCCTAAACCTCTCACACGTGGAACAATATTATTGTTTTCATTCCACAAGTACCTTACCTTCTCTCTAAAGGTCTATTCAGAGATGTGCACGTCATTGGAAGCCAAAGGAACGGAAACAGAGCAAATATAGGTACGATGCGACATGATGTTCAAACCCAACTTCAATGTTACTACAATAGATATTCATGTAATTCATTCAAACGAACGTCTATATCAATTCTCACAAGAATATGTCTAACTAAATGCTTCCCGCAGTAGCAAAGAGCTTGCGTACGTTTCTTAATCTAAAGTTCCAAATTCGAAATAATTAAGTAAGCCAAAACTCCTTGCTCGTTCAAAACTCGTTAGAGACAATAAGCCCAATGAAATTGAGCAAACATTTAGCTACTGTCGGGACTAATTAACTAGACATGACACGTGCCATTAATAGAACTGAGTTATGATGTTCCAATTAGAAAGCATTTGCTAACATACCTTCAGGAAATACAATCCGGCAATTTCTTATAATCTATCCATAATGGTGACACGCTCATATATGAAGTGAATAGTAGTATTTTCTATTTGATTGGTACCACTCTATTTAATTGGTTGAAAGCTGTTTGTCTTTAATATTGCCCTAGCATTTTATTTCTTTGAAGAGGCATCTATATATGCACCATCTATATAGACAAGATGGTTTGATCATAAATATGGTGGTTATAGATAGGTATAATTGACGAGGAATGCGGTTGCATCTGCCGGAAGCTGATATGATTCTGGCCACTAAGTGGAAATTTCCCTTACAAAGGCTTTGCGAAAGCCAGTTGAAACAAAAGTTAAGAATGTCCAGTCAGTGCTATAGTTCCCGTTTATAACTTAACTCGGGCCGATTTAATTCGCGTCTTAAGTGTAATAAACTTATTCTCCTTTCAAAGATAATTTATTTTTCATAGCCAGAGTCAATAGATTTAATCCAGAAAATACTTTCTACATATTGAAGTTTTATTCGAACAGACGGTACAAAGACTATCATCTCGGTAATAGAAAAATAATTACATTATTTGTTGCTCCGTACATCCAATCAGGTTAAGGTTGATCCCAAAATGGGATTAACTTCGCCTCAACGTAATCCTGTGTTACGGAAGGCGGAAAATGTCTCATGTGTTATTGTTGAAATTACAAATGTTATAAATTATGTTGGTTTTGTACCCTTAATTAGAAGTCCCGCTGTTCTAATTGTGACCCTTTTTGCTGAAGCGACGGCATTAATACAGCTTCTACTACGTGTTATTAAAACAAACGCTTGCCACGAAAACATTCAACAAGTTGAATTCAATTTTGTAAACGAGTTAGATTCGTCCACATCTCGTAGGATACGTTGAACAAGTTTTAAATGGAATTTGAATAAAAGCTGCATTAGTATTTTAGCTGATGTTCTTTATAGCAGAAAAGAGTTTTAAAAATGCGTCATGAGTTTTACTGCGTTTTCTGCGTTTAAAATGTAAACATTTTAAAATGTTTATAGGCAGGTCGGTGTATAATCGGTTCAGAAGAAGGTAACCGAATAACTTATGGCTATTATTATAGAAAGTATTCTAAACTATAATAATATCACAACAGCTTAAAATTGGCATCCTTTTGCAGGAAGAAGTAGAATCGTCACTTCGTTTAGTGCACGCAGTGGCGACTGGTGCCACTGGGGCGTTATGCGTCACACATCGATATGGGCGACTTCGAGCTCCCTTGCACGCTGCACGGTGGGACACTGCGAGGGCCAGGGCAGACCTGGCCGCGAATCTCCTCCAACAGCTGGGCTTGGAAAACGCAGGTAAGGGAGACGTACTTAAGTTTACTTAGCAGTAAGATCGTCATGTGACTTCTATCTTTAGCAACTCCTCAAGAAGGTGCTGCTGTTCATACGAGTAAGCAAAATCAAAATATCATGGGAACTCTTCAATAAATAAGACCACTAACAAACCAAAAATAAACAAAAAGTTTTGAAGCAAATAGAAATCTTAATGCAGCTTGAATTTCGACTAAACATAGATAATTCCCAAAATAGCAAACCTATCTCATCCTGAATACCAAAATAGCGGAACATGTTTATTATAATATTCTCGGAATAAAATTGCTTTGCAAGGTATTTGCTTTAGTTTGGGATATTTCGGGTCTCCGTGTAACCGCAATATTTCATATTGTAGGAAGATGTACAACTGAAGTGAACTCAAAGTCCGACCTGCCTACAAAGCTTAGAACTTAGTTCACTGCTTTGTAATAAAATATTACAATTTACTGAGGTGCATTCTAAAACAACTGGACAGAAACTAATAAACCTTTATGACCGACCCTTCCTTGTACAAAGGTTTTGCCTGCAAAGCTATGCAAAATCTCTTTCGGTAAGCTCATAACAGCTTACTCTGCGCTCTTCTTAGTTTATTTTCAAAAGTACGGAATGATGCTATTAATATGCAAAGGTTTATTACATAGTTTTTAAAAATTCTTTCTTTAAAGGTTCTTTTTTTCTTTAAAGGTTCTTTTCTGTTTAATTACCGTCTGCAGCGTGGCCCAGTTTGCATTTTCCACAAACAACTTCAGCATTATCTGACTTGCCTTTTTTCAACCATGTTGGGATCAATTTTCACAAGCAACTTAAGACATAAAAATGTATACTACATAATATAACATTGCCCATTTAACTGCCTTTTATGCGATAAACCATATCCCCCACCAACCAATCATAGTTTTTAAAAGAAGTGTTCTGGATTTAAAATGTTGGAATAGACTGTTCTAAGCGGATTGCATCCCGTTTGCGGATATTCTCTGCTCCGCTTCATCAATTTATGCTGACCTGATAATCGTATTCCATGTTCAAATTAAATCACTTTTTTTTTGTTAACACAGGTAAGAAGGGTCTTTTTCTATTAAGTACAGATCGCGATGGATGATCGCCTGGAGACATACCTAAATATATGAACTGATGATAACATGTTATCTTCTATCTCTACAGAAATTCTGATGGCGGTTTCCCAAGGCCTTGTGCTAGGTGCAAGTCCGTCAGAGCGAGCGGTGGGGGCAAGAGCACTCGCCTTGAGGTCAGATGGACTAGTGAACAGCGCCGTGGCCTGGGAGAGATACGGCACCGCAGAACCGGTGGCTGTTGTATCTCCACAGCTTGAGAAACCGCCTGATCCTGAATATCCGTGGTAAGGAAATCGTCAAATGACGAATTCAAATATCGCTTTATACCAATCACATGGGAGAAACTGAAGTGGTGGACAGCAGTGGTGGTCTGAAATTTTAAGCACTGTTTTTGGAATGTTTGGGAATGATGATAATGATAATATAATATAAGAAAGTACAACAGCAAGAACGAATTGTGAAAAATAAAACATCCATTATGAAACTGTAAGCAATGTCTGTGTGAAACTCAAAGTTTTTATGGTGGAACTAGACCGACAACTTTTTCAATTCCAGGTACGTGTCAGCACATGAAAGTGAAACGCTGCGATCTCCAAAGTTCATGCCATCTCCACCCGGCGCGACTATGGAAGGCTGGTGGACCTACCCTTACTACAGTTGTGAAGCGAAACGGTGGCTGTTATCGTATACGGTGCCTGTAGCTACAATTCGTGGGTTAGTACCTATATCTCGTAGTTCTTTTCTGTTTAATTACCGTCTGCAGCGTGGCCCAGTTTGCATTTTCCACAAACAACTTCAGCATTATCTGACTTGCCTTTTTTCAACCATGTTGGGATCAATTTTCACAAGCAACTTAAGACATAAAAATGTATACTACATAATATAACATTGCCCATTTAACTGCCTTTTATGCGATAAACCATAACCCCCACCAACTAGTCTTTTCTTATAGCATTTATTTGACCTAGCTTATTTGGCCCTGTAGGTAATAACATTTCTCTTCCTAAAATCTGACCTCCTCTGCCTGTACTCTGCAGACACAATACCCACATAGCCGTAATACATTTCCTTCTTACAGATTGAAAGGCATCGTCTCGCTTGACATAGACATATCTAGCTTGGAAATAAACCAGTGCGAGGCGGACCCTGAAGATGAAAACGACAACCAAATATATTCCTTTCACGGGACACACAAATGCCCGAACGATACCACTTACGTAAGTAAACTTCGTACTTGAATAGTTTTAAAATAGATCATCTGTCTGAAAGACATCAAAAACTTATCGATTGTGTCTATTCTTTGTGTAGTGTGAATACAGGCCAAACAGAGAAATGAGTATTCGGCACGCTGGTTGGGCGCGTGGGTCATATATTTGCCGATGTCGTCCCGGCTACTATTCGACACATCATCGTGAAGGATATAATGGATCCCTTGTTGAAGGTAATACGATACATAAATCACAGATATCTTTTATAGTACAGTGTGTTAGGTAGTTTGTACTGAATACGCGCTGAGTCTATCTACGTCGCTTTGAAAATGCGATAGACTTGAAAATTATTTCATAAACTTTTTTACGTCCTTAGCAATAAGTTTATTGTTTTCATCTAACTCTTTTTTGAGTTTTCATTAATCTTATGGCTCATTTACATTAGGTCGGTTTGAGGTTGGTCACCGAAGGTGGCGGCCGCATTCGGTTTAACTGAAACGCTTACCTAAGATGAGTTGTTTACATTGGTCGGTTAACCGTATTCGGCGACTTGATTGATATTGAACAGTCAGGCCATTTTATGCACAATCGTGCGCATGCGGCGGCCTGGCTCGCGCTCTTCGAACTGAGCTGCGGGCTGCGGGTGGCGGGCGGGGCACGGCGCACTCGACACCGACAACGGGCTCGACCGAATACGGCCAAACGAATACCTGTTTATATTAGTCGGTGATCGAATACGGCTTGCAGCCGAATACGGTCTAACCGACTTAATGTAAATGCGCCATTAGGTTTATGAAATAGTAACTACAAAATACTAGGCTGCATGATTAAAAGACTTTCCTGTAAACAAATAAAAAAGATATGAAAGGGCATGACAGTGACAGTTTATTTGATTTGAAATTCGAATTTGATTTGACAGTTTTGTTTTGTTTTGATTTTAGTGTGCATTTGTTTTTTATCTAATTTCAATTAATTAACTCGAACTTAATTCTTGTTTTATATTAGTTGCATACCAAGAATACGAAGAAAACGATTTAGAAAACTGGAGCGAGCCATACGAGTGTCTGAAATGTCAGCCAGGCTGCGAAACATGTCGGGGACCGGAACCCTGCCTTGCCACTTACAACTGGCCTTTCCGGTAAGAATCCTACTAATAATATAAATCTTGTTTGTATGGATGTTTGTTCCTCTTTCATGCTGAAACTATTGGATGGATTTTTATCTAACTCTAACATGGCTCATATATCAAAATTACACATATATAGGCTACTTTTCAACCTACCTACTGTAACTAATATAAAATAGTATATATAAATTCCGATATATAATTACTCATAAGCCAGATTCGAACCTGTAGCCTATATTGAAGATGTATGTACAATGTTAGATATGTGGGATATGCCACACATCATCATCCTCCGAGCCTTTTTCCCAATCATGTTGGGGTCGGCTTCCAGTCTAACCGGATTCAGCTGAGTACCAGATATGCCACACAACTTGTCTACAAAATATTTATAGCAATATGATCACTTCGTCAAAGCAGTCGTGGTGGGTAAAGGACCAATCTCTCAAGTATGAGGGTGCGGGTTCGATCCCAGGTCAGGCAAGTACCAATGCAACTTTTCTAAGTCTGTATGTACTTTCTAAGTATATCTTAGACACCATTGGCTGTGTTTCGGATGGCACGTTAAACTGTAGGTCCCGGCTGTCATTGAACATCCTTGGCAGTCGTTATGGGTAGTCAGAAGCCAGTAAGTCTGACACCAGTCTAACCAAGGGGTATCGGGTTGCCCGGGTAACTGGGTTGAGGAGGTCAGATAGGCAGTCGCTTCTTGTAAAGCACTGGTACTCAGCTGAATCCGGTTAGACTGGAAGCCGACCCTAACATGATTGGGAAAAAGGCTTGGAGGATGAAGCAGTGATCACGTAAAAAACACTGGTACTCAGCTGAATCCGGTTAGACTGGAAGCCGACCCCAACATGATTGGGAAAAAGGCTCGGAAGATGATGATCACTTCATTTAATTATTCCCTTACAAAACATAGTACATACTTGTTTATCCTTTCAGGATATCTTTACTGGTGATATCAGTAAGCTGTGCAGTGATGACGGTTTGCCTGACCATTTACACTCGCCACCATCGCAGAGTGAAGGTGTTCCGAGTGGCCAGTCCTGTGTTCCTCTCCATCACTCTTCTTGGATGTGCTATTATGTACATGGAGGTATGTGGTTTGACCTTTGTGGATAAAGAATATTTATAGACAGTCTAAACATATTATAGCTTATATTATAGATTCTCACCGGGTATGCCTTCCTCAGTAATAAAGCTGAAGATATTATTTCTTTGCTAAAATGCACTTATCTCATAAAGAAGTAGACAAATCTTTATAAATCATTCAGTGTTAGAAAGCCTAATTGTTGAGGAAAGCTTTAGGCTTATTTTATCCTACACAACATGGAAGTGAACTTGATGAAGCTAGTATGTTTATAGACCTGCATCTTAAAGTTGTGTAAAAAGAAATCATCAACTTTTGAACACTGAGTAATTCTCACAAAACAATGAGTAATTCTATAAACTTTTTGTTTCTAGATGGCAGCTATCTTCCCGGTGTTGGATAGATATTCATGTATTGCCACAAAATGGACTCGCCACATGGGATTCTGTATCACTTACACAGCACTTCTGATGAAAACATGGCGGTAAGTATCCAGTGTTACACCATAAATCAATATTACTACTAAGGAACAATAAACATGAAATAAAGTTTCACCAGAATATTTGTGAGCCCTTTTATAAATGAGAATAAAATTTAAGGAAATGACAATTTACACTGCATATGTTTCATTTCTATGGTCATCATTAATTATGGCTGATGACCGAGTTCATCAAAGCTTTGATTGTATCCATTCCAATTGGATTCATGTACTTTAATAACAACCCTGTCCCATGATTCATATGTGATATAGTAATAATGTGTGTAGACAGTAAAGTAGTTGAGATTCAAACAAACTCAGTACACAATATGTATTACATAATACTCATGACCTTTGTTTTATCCTTACAGAGTATCACTAACATACCGTGTGAAGTCAGCCCATAAACTGAAGCTGACAGACAAACAGTTGCTGCAGTGGATGGCACCTATACTGCTCATCATGCTGGTCTACCTGGGCACCTGGACACTGTCTGCACCACCGGATGCTGAAGTTGTAAGTTAAAATGTTAAAAAAGCTTAGAGCAGTTATAACTTGCATTAAAGATTCCTTTTAATAGTTGTTTTTTATATGTGAACTAAAACGTTTACATTCAAAAAAATATGTATTAAAATATATATGTGAAGGGTTTTTGACTTTAGACTAATGATATTATTGATTGTTTTACAGATAACTGACAACAAAGGACTGAAATTCAAGCAGTGTACTTACAACTGGTGGGATCACAGTTTAGCTATAGGTAATTAAAATTACTAAGTTACACACAATATTGTTAAAATCTTCTTCCATACCTTCAGTTTTACTTAGTAAGCCTCTAAAACCTAAAAATCTGGGGCTGAACTTGCTGTCCACAGTAGCACTCCACTACAAAATTAAGAGTGCAATTAATTAAACCTCATAATTATGTTTCAGGTGAAATCCTGTTCCTTTTATGGGGCGTCCGAGTATGTTATCGTGTGCGGCACGCAGAGAGCCTGTACAACGAGGCAAGGCTCATCTCCATAGCCATCTACAATATATTCACTGTCAACTCCCTAATGATAGCTTTCCAGTAAGTATTACATGCTATCCATAAAGTAGATTGATAAATTCTTAAACATAAGCCTTTTTGAAAAGTTTGAAATGCGAGACTTGAAGCGTTTTCACACTAGCGGATTTAGTCGCGGCTATAAGTAATCCGCGAGTGTGAAAGCGCTGTGATTCTATTTTTAATTAGAAATTAGAAAATGCTATAAATACTACTTCTCATTAGCTATATATTGTGCAGTTTTGACAATAATATGGCGCAAAAATAAAACGTTTCAGTCTCATCTAACTATCTATCTTATGAATTGTGATATTTTGTGTGATAATTGAGAGTATACAAGTTCATGCATTGATTTCCTGTATTTTCTTTACAGTTTACTAATATTGCCACGGGCTGGGCCGGATATTAAATATCTCCTTGGGTTCATAAGAACTCAGCTATCAACATCAACTACAGTTCTACTGGTGTTTTTACCTAAGGTAAGAAGATAAGAAAGTAGCTTTGTTTGCAATGATCCAAGTGGGTTCCATGGACACTGAGGATCAGGATACACTTGAATATTGAGGATTATTATGTGTATATTTATATGTATGTGAGCGCAATTGCTGTCTCCCAAACAGCAGTGTCAAAATCACTTTCTCTCATACCCACATAAAGACCATCCCCGTGTATCCATGTTTCAATTAAATTAGATCAAAACCGGTGTAAAAAATAACATACTTGATGTAAAAAAATCACACACACACAGAAAGACAGTTTTCGCCAAACGTATTGGTGGTATTGGCGACTCGCAACTAATTTCTGAGGTATGAAACAGGTTCTGCGCAGCGTCTCATGCGATGTCTAAACCGTTAAAAAGTACATACTACTGAAGTACATAAATATTTGTACATATGTTCTCCAGGTATTACGTGTGGTACGCGGCACAGGCGACACGTGGGACAGCCGGGCTCGAGCTCGTGGTGTGCCCGCCTCCTCCTCGCTCAACGGCATCGGCCTCGTGCCCGACGACCCGCCCGACCTCTACCAGGAGAACGAGGAGCTTAAGGTAACCATGCCAAGCATTTTCACTATGTATAAGTCACTTGCACTCTTAACTGGATGTTCTTTACTCGGAGCGACAACCTATCTGATTGAACCCAGTTACTTTTGTAATCTTTTGGTTAGACTGGTTTCTGTCTAGTTATCCATGACCACCTACCAAATATGTTCAAAGCCGGGACTCACTAATTTAACGTGCGTTCCGAAACACGGAGGGACTCTTTGTGACATAGTTGGTCACCCATCTACGGTCCACATAGCTGAGCAGTTGATGGTACAGTAAAACGCACATTGAATTTTGAGTCCAGCTTATACTAGTTAAATTTATACAAAAAAATCTTACATTTAGTACCTATTTACGAGAAACATATTAAAAATGTTTTCAAAAATTACAGGAGGAAGTTCAAAAGCTAGCCGCACAAATAGAATTCATGAAGATAGTGCAAATGGAGATGCACAACCGTCACCTGCGGCCGCGGCCCGGCGGATACTTCACTACGAACGCGAACTCCGCCGCGGCGCAGAGCCCCATACACCCTAAGACTGTTAATATTTCACAGGTAACCCATTATTAAATTGCATTTTAAAATTAAAAATACTTGGACAAACTTGCTGTGCAGTGCTTGTCAGGGCTGTAAAAGGGTTGATTGACTTATTATTGAAGCCCCAGAATGAAAAGGGTGACTGAGCGTGCATAATAATACAATCTATAAAATAAGAGGAAAATTAGGATAGGATGGATGGGATGTGGTTCCGAATGTGATGCATCAGCTGGTGTCTGGTAATGGTTATGAAGTGCATGGGGTTAGAGTTAATCAAATCGATACTTGCAGAATTATTTAAACTCAAGCTACAGCCAGCAAGAACTAATAGAAAGTGTCCGTCCACAGCAAAAAATAAAGATTCACCTATATATTTATTAGCTAAGTTTAACAGTGGTTTTCAGAATATTTGATTTTGATGTTAAGTAATTAACTAGGTACTAATTAGCTACTCACTTCCAGGACAGTACAGAATGGAGCGGCCCAGTGTGACTGGTGGCGCTAAGCGACAGCGGCTGGTCGTGGCCCGGGCCGGCGGGCAAGCGCGTCAGCACCACCGTAGACCTGCGCCCGCCCGCCTACGTGTGACGTCATACAGCCAAGCTTCGTTTTGTTCAGTGACTTTCAGTTGCAATTCAGTGGCTAACAAACTTTATTCATTCATTTAGTGTCTTAATTGCAAAAAAATGAACTTATCAAGTGATAATTTGATCGGGCATCTTAATTTAGTGTTAGTGTTTTTGTAATTGGCATATTCAGAATAAAGCACAGTGTTTGTTGAGTTAGTATTTGCTATGCTTATCTCAATAAATTTCTTTGCATTGTATAAAGATGATCAGTTTATAGTGTAAAAGTGTTTGTATTTCCATGCGATGGTAATCGTTAACTGTTGTTTCTTAGATAGGATACTTCATGAAAAATTCAATAATGAACTAGAAATCCTGCATTCATATTTATTACATTGCTGTAGAAAAGGCTAGTGGTCAACACTGATTAAATACTCATTACTCAGCTCAGGTAGATATACTATTTGTAACTTATACCAAAGAAATATTTGTAATCATTTTAACATCTTTAGTACAAAGTGTGCCACCAAAAGACATAATGTAGTTCATTGACTACTAAAACTGTGTTCTTGTAAGACTTGTTATTATTTATATCGCTTATTCTAGTAATTATCTTCCATGTTGTAATTATTGTGAACATTCCAAATATTAATTTAGAAGATTTATGCTATGAATTAGTTGTATAGTATCTAACTAAAGTGTTATTTTTAAATGTTATTTCTGTGGTGATGTTACCAAATCGATTAAGTCAAGTAAATGTGTGAAAAACATGAATATATATAAAATATAAAATTATTCCTTATTTGTAATATGTATATTTGTAGTTTTACATAAAAAAAATGTTGGGCACTGAGTGTTCATCCTTAGGACAGACAATAAGAAATAAAAGTTTGAAAATTTTATTTAATAAGTCATACGGAATTAAAAAACAGTCTTATTTAATTTAGATTAATGTCTAATTATTAAGTTTGAACTTAAAAGTGTAACAATTGTTATCAATTATGTGTTGTAAACTAGGAACATATGTTGTAATCCATTTGTATAGTTTTAGGCATAAAACAAATTGTAAATATGAGTCAAGATAAAGCATAAATTCTAAAGTGTTGTACATAAACTCATTAGAGATGATTAATTATTGTTTTATTTAATTTACCATCTGTGATAAGCAGTATTAATCAATTATAAATGTTGTGTAATGTTACTTACAGAGGGGTTATGAAAATCTTTGTAACAGGATCAGATCAACTTTGATCTGAGATAACAGGTACCTATTCCAGTTTTAAATTAAAAGTTAAATAGCTATCATTACTATTTTATAATAGTTATGATATACTTCAAAACTTCTATTCAGGTAAGCAAGTAGGTACATGAAAAAGAGTAAACTACTATGCCAGATTAACATCCCCCATGAGATTTGAAACAGTTTTACAAAGATTTTCATAATATCAACTATAATTTTATAGATTTATTGCATGATATAAAAATATAGTATTGTAAACAAAATGTCTACCCAATTTATTTCAAAATCTTGAAGTCTTCACTTTCTAATTAAACTTAGATATTATAGTGTTTATTTTTTTATGCTAGTTGGCTATGCTATTATTGAGTCTAGGTATTAAATGTTACTGTGTTCAATGTTTTCTAAGAGAGCATTCACAAGCAGTTTTGATGCTTATTTCAAGGTAGAAAGTCATATTATTACATGATGAACAATATACCAGAATATTTTTAATTCTACCCAAAATTAAAAGAGAACGGGATTGGAGATGGAAACGGGTTTTGTCTCAGAAATGGTTAGTTTTATATTAAGCTCAAAATGTTTTTGAAAATGTTTAAAAAGATCTGTTTTGTAAAAAATATATTTTACTTCTTCTCTACTAAATATACCTTTACCTTCCTTCTTATTTTTTAATTAAATTTTTATTAAATGCAAGAAATTGTTGTCAAAAAATAAAATAAGGTAAAGTTAAAATATAACATTTAAATGATTGATGTGAGTCACAAAATACTTTTGAAGTATCTGCTGTTTTCATGGCATTTCAATTACTATGTCTGGTTTCCATGGTGTATAATGTAATATATGAACGGATTATCATGTAAATGACACTTGTTGCAATTCAGTGAAATATAAATTGCAACATCTATTTCACTGAACCTAGGTATGATTCTACAACATCAACATTTTAGAGTGTAAAGTTAAATATTATTTAGTCACAAGCTATCCAGCAGAGTGTAACTCATCCATCATTTATAGATGTGCCAGTAGCTTAAGTTATAAATGTGATACAAAATATAACTTAGCAAGTATATCTAATTTTATTTTCTTAAATATAATTTTACTCTTTCAATCTCTTTAGACTATTTCATGTTCTATGTGCCAACTTATAAATTTTTGAGGTGAATATAAAAAAATAATGTATACATTTTGTATATAGTTTTTTTTTTTTTTTTTTATTAAATAAAATACATTGTAATCATGATGTCACATGGATGTTATATTAGAATTGATGTTATAAGTATTATTAATCTATGATACTCGTTTCTAGGTGAATTTTATGTAAGAGGTTCTGTTTTTACATTAAAATAAAAATGACTGTTTGTAATGTTTTATTTATCTACTTAACATTAGCCTTCAACTGAAACTGTAGAGGCTGTGTAAAATAGATTTGAACAAATTAATCTATGAAGTATTTGTCAAAATACTATCACAGTCTAAAAATCATACAGTCGTCCGACGAAGACGTCTAGACAGGGCAATCGTGCGGGGTGTGAGGGGCCAGACGCGGGTAGGCCGCTCCCAAACTACGAACAAAATGATATTAGTAGTTTGGGATCTATCATTCAGGGCTAACGCGTGTTTCTTTTTTATAATAATTTTTTTTGGTAATTTAAAATGGTGAATGCGACGTGTGCTGTGAGTGATTGCAAGTCATGTTAAAAAAATATTTTATATTAGGATATCGCACTGGGCATCTGTTTGGAAATCCTGTAAATATTATAAATGTGAAAGTGTTTGTATGTTTCGTATCTGTGTCAAGATGGTGAACTTTTTATTTTTATTATTTACTAAGGGTGAATTTCGAGATGCTGGACGTAATTTTTATAATAAGAAATGGATGTCAGTTTTGAGTTTAATTGAAGTGCTTGGTACGAAAAAGTCAGCCTTTTTGAAATCCAAGATGGCGGACGTCATTTTCTTACAATTTGATATGGGTGTCAATTTTGAGTTAAATTGGGGTGCTGATTACGAAAAAGCCATCCTTTTTGAAATCCAAGATGGCGGACATCATTTTCTTACAATTTGATATGGGTGTCAATTTTGAGTTAAATTGGGGTGCTGATTACGAAAAAGCCATCCTTTTTGAAATCCAAGATGGCGGACGTCATTTTCTTATAATTTGATATGGATGTCAATTATGTGTCTAGGGATATTACATGTTAGGGGAAATACTGATTATTAATTCCTTTTTTTTGTTATTTTATGACTTTAAATTTCATAATTTAATACATAAAATCCATTATGTACAAAGTAAAAATTACACCCAAAAATAAAATCACAAAAAAAAATAATTAAAATTTTTTGATGCTTCTCTTTTTATGTACCGGTATTGCAAGTATAAACCATAATATAAACTTCCATTTCATATATAATTGTTTTAACAAAATATTTACAGAATTTCATATAATAAGATAAAAATGAAATATCCCTAGGCAATGTTGATTTGTGTTTATTTGAATTGTTCCTTAGCAAGCAGCAAGTTACACCGTCAATAATGATTAAGTTTTGTAACTTGGTAATTTTATCACTTCAAATAAAAATGTAGGGTATAATATACACAGATTAGTGAAAATGACGTCATTTATAATGTATTTATTTATAATACTGCTATCGATGTTAGTCTGCACTAAATAAATAATTTCACAAATATTGTTTACTTGTGACAACCCTGACCTATGCGTTACTGTCTAGACGATGTCGGCATTTTACACAAGATCAAAGGCGTCGTCCTACTGTATGTTCTTTATACTGTGATACTATGGTCCATCGGCAATACAAATCATACATTTTTATAATAAACGGGCACAACATAAACATTAGACTGCATGATAAAAATCCCTTGAGTTTTGATCCATAAATAATCAATTGGAAGATTATTATGCTCAGTTGTAAAATAAACTACACAACTTATTCATCAAACAAATCACTTTGCTTCTTCACAAACGATGCACTCGCACAAAGGAAATCAGTTTCACTCTGCACTGCTTTCAAACATTCACTATTGTCAACACTCTTATAGATCAGATCCATGGTTTCCATGTCCTTCTTTGCTGTTTCACACACTTTATCTAAGGACGCTAATTCTTCTACCTCAGCAGAGAGTAAAGCCTCCATTAAAGCACCTCTTTCTACCCTTTGCCGTAAAGAAGCTACCTCCTCTTTTAACTTCTCATAGTCTGAATCCGATGTTTGTTCAAGCTGCACTTCATCTTCAGGCAACAACACATTCGGAGGGATCTTTAACATGCGTTCAATCTCCTCATCAATAGCTGCGAGAGATGGTCCAGCACGCTCACAGTATAAACGAATTAGCTTATCACATGACCTCGTTAGCGTCGCTTTGTCTGTTTCGTTCAGATCCAAAGATTCTTGCAAATAAGATTCCATGTCTTTCACGCCGTTCGTAATTTTTTGCTCAACCATTTGTCGTACAGCTATTTTGAGGCGTTGTGCACCAAAACCGAAATGCTGTGTTTCATACTCTTCATCTGTACCTCCAGTCCACGGCTTTGTTTTAATCATGTTTGTTGCAGATACTTCTAAAACTGATATAACGAGATTTTATAGATCTTCAAAACGTTACGTACGTTGGGAATAAGTTTTTGGTAAACAATGATTTGAATCTTCAAACGTACAAATTGACGCAGGCTATGCTGTGACGTTGACATTGACAAACGATGACTGACTTATTCCGATTGCCAGACTAAAAAAAATAACCAAACTGTATTATCACATATTTTTGAAGTGCTTCTTTCTTTTGTACAACAACACGCAGTTTAATCTCAAGTATAGTGCCGTAGGGGGGTACTTTTTTAATTAGCTATCAATTCAGTTCATTTAAAAATAAAAGGATGTGGTGTTACTGGTGGTACTGTTACTGTTGCTTTAGTTATACTAGCATAGCTGGTAGATGGCGCTTTCCAATATTTAATTCCAGTTAAAAACTTGTTTCATCTCAAAAGTTAAATTGAGATATTCTTTCATCTGCCGGGGCTGCGGGTTTGTTCGAAAGAGTTACCGCGGCCCTGGTACATAAAAGGCCTACGACGGAACACGACGATTTTTAGTCAGTAAGAATCTGACACTCCCTCATCGCTTCTAACCCACAGCGGGATGGGACATTTGATGATTTTGACGTCATTAAAATAATAAAAAAGATATTCTTTCATCACCATTACCTTTCACCACCACCTCCACCTTCACCTTTCAACTCGATATAAGTTTAGTTTTGTTCAAGATATAAAATGCTGAACCAATTAAAATGTTTCATGTTGAGACTTTTTGCAAAAATAAACTTGATTTTCTTTATTTATTTCTAGATATCTTGAGGAATGATAGGTAGGTACCTAAAGATCTTTTATTTGCCACATTATTGGGCAACAGGGCAACATTGGCATTCACCCAGTACCTACTTGCATTTTTTGCAAACTAATGACATGATTAATGCAACTAAATGAATGCCGATAAATGGACACGTGTGTGTGGTACACACATATTACACAATCCACACACAAGCTCGCATACCTGAAATTTTCTCCGAAATAAAAAGGCCTTTTAATGACTATCTCTACCTATCCCTCGGGACATAAGACGTCTACAAATAGATACCTACTTCTTTATTTCCTACATATTTTCATCTGTATACGTGTTTTACTTATTTCTTATTATAACATAGTTTCAAGCCAAGCGCTGAATTGCTTTACCAAAAATTCGCGCACCGGGAAATGAATAAGCGTCATTCCGTTCTCTCGCCCGCTCCGCTAACCGTTTCGCGGTCCGCAATTTACTTCAGTCCAGTTCGTTCAGTAATAGCGCGGAGTTCGTACTGTGTCGACGCTTCCGTTACATCACAACAATAACATAACCTCTTCGTGGTTATCGCGAAAACTTTCACTCGACAGGTTTTAATTACAGAAGACTACAGTTTTGAATATAGAGTACTGTTACTGGGAGTAAAAAGGAGTTCGAATAAGAACTTTTTATTTATTGTTCGACCGCGTGTGAAGCCAGTGTTTACAAAGTTATCCATTCGTTGGTGTTGTGTTCAGTTTGCAGTTTTTGTGTTTTGGCCGTGAACTTGTTGCTTTGAACCCGTCTTTGTGGTAAGAATCGTAGTGTATACTTATTTTTTGATATTTACTGACGATATGGTGTAAAAAGTTTGCTATTTGTTAGTTTCTATGTAATGTTTACTTTACAATTAAGAAGTGATAACAATATTATTGTCATTTAATGCGTAGTAGGTAAGTAAGAACCAACATTGCGTGTGCTAGGAAATCAAAAAACAACGCATGTTACTAAGGTTTTTTCACACTTTTCATCAATTGGCAATTCTTTAGGTATTTTGTCCATACAATGTCCGTCGGCATATTTTTGCATTAGATTATTGCGTGTGCTTGTTGGAATATTTTAGATGTCATTGTCTCAAATGTAGGCTAATAAGAATTAATCGCGACGAGTAAGAATTTATTCAGGAGTTGGGAATGTTCAAGTATGTATATACCTACCTATGTGTAAGACGGAAGTGTGTATAAGACCTATGTACCTATCTGTAGGTAATAAGTTTGACTTAGATACTCTTAGGCGTCGTCCTAATTGGGAGCGATCGCACGATGGCGCGATGCGTTTTTCATCTCACGATCTCACTATCTCACTTGCGAGGTTCAAATAGGACACTCTGATGAAATCTGTATGTTTGAACTCATCGAACGAAGAGAACGCATCGTGTCATCGTACAATCGCTCCCAATTAGGACGACGACGCCTTAGGCGTCGTCCTAATTGGCAGCGATCGCGCTATGGCGCGATGCGTTTTTCATCTTAAGACGTCGTCCTAATTGACAGCGATTGTACGATGACACGATGCGTTCTCGTCGTTCGATGAGTTCAAACATACAGATTTCATCAGAGTGTCCTATTTGAACCTCGCAAGTGAGATAGTGAGATCGTGAGATGAAAAACGCATCGCGCCATCGTGCGATCGCTGCCAATTAGGACGACGCCTTACTCTCCCTTGAGAAAAGTGAAAGAAATGGAGATTGTAAGCAGGTATTCACTTTTCACCCATGTCCTCCATGTTCTCTCTGCCTCGTTAGTAAAAACATCATCATAATACCTACCTAGGTATATCCTAAACTTTTCAATGTTTGTCAGTCTAAGATCAGGTACCTAGTACATAATAGAGGCCTGTCGTAATACCTACTTAGAATCTCTATCTATTTGATAAATTGCATTTGTTCTGCTACGAATTACCAACGATATGTTCCTATTTCGACAGGCGAAATGTGGCGTAATAAAATACCTAGATATCCTGTTATGTTATCCTCTTATTTACCAGGCATTGTCTGTAAAATGCCCCTCAAAGTAAGTATCAAATCAAATAGAATAGGGGATGAATAGGTACCTATAATGACTTGCGCTTTCAATTCTTTTTGTCTCAAGAAAATCGGTTAATTTTGTCTTGGGTCTTTATGGCTACTATTCAACAGCTACTAACTAATCAACAGCTCCAGATTTCTGTTTTTCTTCGGGACATACCTACAGTAGGTTATCCTATCTTTTGGTAATACTAGGTACTTTTGCGCGAAAGTTGAATGAAAATTATCATTTAGGTACTACAAAAACATAGTTATCAAATCCACCATAATACTGGCATTACGTAATTAAAGGCGGCTACCTAAGTAGGTTCCAGCTTCCCAGATCCGATCCAAATTCAATGGGCGGGTAATGAACTTAAACTTCTGACCTTTCGGACTGTCAACAACGCCCGCCCTTTCGTCTAACACCCCACAATCTATAATACCTATCCTACTAAAAATATTTCTGTGGATTTTTTAAAATATACACGGTCTGCTTCTCCAGGCGAAATTTTACGGGACACGAGTGCTTAGTATAAAAAATATGAGCTTCTATTTTTACTACCACTCGGAATGGAGATGCATTTTCTGACACACTAGACTAACTGACTAATAAACGTGCTAGAAGATGTGTAAAGAAATAGACCTACACCAAGCTTCTATTTTTTCTAGCCAAGCATTAGAATAGGAAAATAATTAAAAAGGGAATTTGTTAACGGCACGGACTAGTAAATCCATACGCGTACGTCCTGCACAGTGATAATGAAAATACGAGATCTCAGTCATAATAATTTGTTTTTATATTGATAAGAAAATAAGCGTGTCGGTTGCTTAACTTGACTGTTGAGTGGAGCATAAGGTCATTGAGTCAATAAAAAATGGGGCCGAAAGAAAATAATTGTACTAAATGGTTTTTACCTGAATTCAATGCGTACAAGTTCTTCTATAAATTATGCAATATGATTTTAGGCAACAAAAACTGATCACGGTCCACAATATGATAGAAAACAAAAAAATAAGTCCCAGTTTTTGCTTCTAATATGATTTTCAATGATTCAAGCGGATAATTAGTTCGGCATATTATAATGATAGACAAAACTAAGCGGTCGGCCTTGAGTTATAAATAATGACGGATAAGAGTATTCAACACAGTAAACACGAAACAATATACATACTCACGGTTCGTTGATTTTCTTTTGAAGAAGTTTAGGAACTAATGTTCTAAACTAAACATTTTATAATTCAAAATATCCCAATATATCCGAAAACATCAATGGTCAATTCAACTCTCTTGTTTTTTGCGTAATCTCAAACATTATGAACATAAAAAAACGACTGAAAAATTAAAAAGGATGTCATTGAGAAATGTATCAGTCAGTTCGTGAACTAATTCACTCGAGATGCAATGTAATACATAGCGTTCTAGGAAAGTTTCCCAAAGGTATGTAAAATGTCAGAAAGTTATTCTCAATTAATTGCCACAAGTACAATTACGGACTTTACACCCCTTATCACTGAGCCCAGTGACGCTACACGTCCTAGGTAAGTAATGATGAATCAAGATTTTTCATACAGAAAGTTCATCGTACTATTCACATAGCAATTATTATCATTGTCTCAATTTAAAAATATTTACTCAGACTATGAATCATGTGAACTATCTCTTTTGATGTTTTCTCCGGTTTGGCAGGCACTAAAAACGACGTCAAAACAACTACGAAGATTTAAACGGAAAACCCCTAATAAGCCAACAGCGGAAAAAATACGCTTTGATTGTTACTGAGGATAACATAAAAGATAAAGGTGGTCATACAGTTGTCTATTAAAATATTATCAAAATACGCCGTAATGTTAGATTTAAATTAAAACTGTTGCACGAATCTGATGGTGAGGCACAATAATTATGCAAATGGTCTTCCCATTTTCGCATTAAAATGGATGGTCGATGTAGGCGATAGCTATGACAAACTTGACACGTGTGACCGTTTGATATTGTGGAAGCTGAATAAACACTCCTTCGGCCTTCGCCCACTCAGCAAAACAGAACAGAGGAAAAGAACATTCCAATTGCAAGATAAATTCCTTTTTTTTTAATCCTGATTATTGACTTCGGAGAATTAGAAGGTTCAGTTCGTAAGGATTAGAAACCCGAAGCCTCATTTAGCCGTACTCGCCCACTTCCTTGATTGCTTTTCGACGCAAGCTGAACAATTTGTTGTAATCCCCGCCACTTACAGTTAGCGTGGGATGTAATTTTCCATTCAATTGAGAAAATTGAACAGAGAAATAGTAAACCTATAAAATTGTTGTTTGCGAACAATTAGGTATTGTTTTTTTGCATTGTAGGTTTTCTAATCAGTAACAGAAAAAAAATGTGTGGCTTTTTGGTTTTACACGGAAAATATAATTTCGCCTGTCAATAATAATCTTCACGAAGACGCAAATGGTGATACTAAAATGGTATAAATTCCTTCACTTCTGATATACATGACTCTTTCCCCACGTAGGACTTGAACAAGCGTAGTTTAAACTTAATTTAGCTTGAGCTATAGTCTAACACAATACAGTTGGCTGTTGGTAATAGTAATGAGATTGTTACGGGCAGCCATACTTAATTTCCCCGCTTGGCATGCGGATCGTATTGTGTATTTTCAGCGTTGAACCAAGTGCATGAACTACTCTCTTGTGTTTTGCTACAGGCGTTTAAATAATTATGAGCTAATGACCGTTCTGGGTTTCCTAAAATAGTCTAGTTGTTTTCCCGTTTGGAATCAGCCTGGCTTAAATCAACCCCTAACTTAGCTATTTAAATTACTATTCTTGCTCAAAGTCTTAGTTGAGATTTTAGTGAAAGTTACAGAAGTATAGTTTGCTAGAATAAAAACTGTTACAATTCTGACGAAGCTTTACTACTGCATTGATTCGCTATTTTTATCGGGATGCAAGTAGTAGTAAGGCAATTACCTACTCGGTACTTACACTTGTAGGTGGGTAACACCTATCAGATTAGAAACATACTGGATCAGACACGATTGAAACTAATATTACCAAAAAGCATTTACAGCAAAACTCAATAGATGATCTCCTATTTGATTTGATTTGGACAGACGAAATCCTGTTAATTGCATCGCAGTACGACCAAAAAGACACTAACTTTAATTCGTACAGAACAGGTTCTTTTTGAACATGATTAATATCAAACTCACCTTGTGCTGTTCCAACGAGTTCACGATCAAGGTCCACTATGTGTGCAACTAGTATTTTTGCATGTTACATTGTAATGTTTAATGCGATTAAGTAATTGTTACACGTGGTGTTCTTCTATCTTAGCAGTCAATTGTTTTTTTATGTAATAAGCACCTCTTTTTTTCCTTACTTACACATATCTAATAACTTGAGGTTAAGCCATGAGGTTTTTGTTTTAGTCTTTTTTTATCGAATTGCATATCACAAGATTATATTTCCACAGTCAAGAAAATTGCCACAGAACAATAAAATAATGCAGTAAGACAACAGTGGTTTGGCTCACATTTTACTTGCCAAATTGGCATTTGTACTGCAAACGAGTACTTGCCTATTTCTGACCGTCTACACGTGTATGTTTAACATATTTTTGGAATACCGTTTGGCGACATAGCACATGTTTATGTTGTTATTTACCGGCTCTGGTTATGGAGCATTTCGGACCAATTTAGACCGCAGTCCTATGACCTAATTGCATTCCTGTCGAAGCTGTCGAAGTAGCTTTCATCTTGAGTTTCACAGTATACGTACAGTGCATAGGCACATAAATTAGGCCAATAAACTGACGAGGAAAACTATAAATTGTATAGAAAATCTACGCCAAAAATGAAAAAGAAAGTAACTGAAACTGCATCTGAATAATTCTCATATCAACTAACCACATTTTATATCGTACAGATAAGTACAAATTCACTGTCATAAATAGATTATGCTATGTTTAATAACCATATTTATGAGTTTATTTCCTTTCAAATAATACTAATATAATTATTTTATTATACAGCATTCGACAGTCATTCAGACATTTAATGTCTGCCTCGAACCATAATGATAACGGTAATTTCTAGATTCAGATATAAATAATTTGCAGCATCATTTTTCGTTCTAGCTTTAGACCGTAATGATAATTATATTCTTTGATAAACTTTTCTAGAATAAAAGAAGACGGGTTTAGGAACTAATGTAGCTGGATTTAATTTTGGTAAGTTTTTATTTTACTGTTCTACAGCTATTAATTAGAATTTAGCTTGAAACTTTAATCTCAGTATTGCGCATGATCACAGTTTGCAGATTTATGGAGTTCGTTGAACCTTGTAATGTATTTTGTTGTAAAACTTATAATACAAGGGAATCCTTACAAATGGTATGCATGAATGTTCTAAAGTTCGGAGTTGGGAGCGAGCCAGAACGAACTTGGTACCTAGACGGTGTTAACGTGGAGTATTGGTGGAAAATAAATACGTAATTTATATGTCCGGAATAAATATGCTTTGGATAATAGGCCTATAATTTCGGTGCACAGGTATTTATATTTGAAATAAATATTATATGACAATATTAAAGCCCGTTAAAGAAATAATTTCTGGAGGAGGAAATCTCTTTGTAGGCTTCGCGCAGGATTCTTATCAGTAATCATTACTGAATAATCGCTAAGAATCCAACTACGCCTTAATTGTAAGAGTAAGATGATCGGGCAATAATTATTAAACACAAAAGCATATCTATCACGTATTGTGCACATCCATACTCAAAAAATAATTTCGACAAGGACACTCACTGACCATAATTCACACTCAAATTGTCGCGTAACAGATTAAACGAAGCAACAACTTTCACGAAACCCGGACATAACCCAACAAACAAGCCTGTTATTTAAGGGCTGTATTGCAGAATTTCATCGATCCCAATGTCAATAACCTTCCACAAATAGTCTATAGCACCCTTAACTAGTTATGGACCTCGTAATGGCTGCCAACGCCTTGCTTAGATAATAAAACGGCTTTTGTTACTTAAGGTACTCACTATGACATCAACAGCACTGGGTTATAGGGTCTTATGTTGGTTAATATCTATCATGTTGTTAAGCTACACTAAATGCTGGATCTTCTGGGACAAGTGTAATTAATATCGTAAGTAGGGTTTTCTGTAGCACACATAACCGTCAGAAAATATAGTAATCTCTTTTTGTTCCTTTCTAATTGATATTTTTCTGTTCTATTCTATTCCTGCACCAGATGAATATATTATGCTATATTACTGCCAAGATTCATCAAAATATATTCAGTAGTTTTTGCGTGAAAGGGCGACAAACATTAAACCTGAATAACTGTTCCACCCATGTAGAGAAGCGTCAACCGTATCGATTTATTGAACAAAAATATCAGTTACTAATTAACGTGTTGCGTTGCAGTCGTGTAATGTTCGGCTTGTATTGGGTTAAATCCGATAACGTTCAACATTTTTTTTTTCATGTTCGCTAAATCAGGCACAGCGGGCGAACGAACGATAACGAATTGAGAACCCGTTTGGTAACCTCTCTGTGGGCAGGGCTTAACGAACTGTTTATTTACGATCAATATGAATATTAATTGTTATGTACACAGTAATAATCTGTATACAATAACATGTTCATTAACGCATAAAGCTTGGGTTTATTGCATTAGGATTATTAAAACATTGTATAGCTCGGGGTATGCAATATTGGTTCTAAGAAAAATGTACGTGTAATTATTATATTGAAAAATATTCTTATATACGTTAGCGAAAAAAACATGTTTTCAACTATAGCACTTTTTCTTAAACATGACACTACATAGTGTACAGTACACAGTTGGGTCAAGTAGGGACGGAAACTGTCCGTCCGTAGTCCGATATCATTCTTATATTAAGGTTTTTCTTTCTGAATCTACATAACTCTTGGGGGTGTGTCTTGAATCATAATCCCGGGTTACATTGTTACCCGGGTTTTGGGTGTCTTGGATATATTTGGTATTCAGTACTTCAATCATTTTATTGGCATGGTTACGTCATAAAACATTTTTGGACGGCTTGTCTCCCAAGATTTCTCGGGTCTGTAAACACCCGATCCAGGTCCAGGACAAGACTAATAGTACATCAGTTGTTCTTGTAACACGAAGCACTCCTTTACCTAAACAGTCTCTATAAAATAATCATCATATCATAATCATTAATTAATACTGTTCCAGTAATCAATGAAACGATGGAATTTTCTATGATGCTGGCTTACATAATGATAAAATGATAAATTACTCATCCATACGTAACTTATCTAATGATGTATAGGTATTTCAACTACCCAGCAAGTCATCAGAGAGATTAAAGACTTTATTTACACATGTGCTGAACATAATCAGCCTTATCTCCTACTGTGAGCCCTATGCTGATAAATGAATAACAACAATCAGTGAAAACCAGCATGATTTACCCATTTATTATGCGAATTTTAATTATTGTCGCTCGTTTCCAATCATACACTTCAGTAAACAAAACGACGCGTGTTTTGATGTTTAACTGGCACGGTATAAAGGTATTGTGATGCAAATACGGTGATTTTCAGTGTTACTGATATTTGGGAGCATTCAACCTTAAACCATAGAAATCTAAAATATCTGTGGTAGGTACAAAAGTTAACATGCATTTTTAGGAGCTTAAATCTCAGAGGAATGAACGGACAAAATGGAATTCTGCTAGGAAGTCGAGACCGTTAGCCTAGAAAAGTACAGTGTAGAACGCCCTGCGGCAAAATGGTTTGAATGGCGAAACTGAGGAACGGGCGTCATGGCAGAAGATTGGTATGTAAGAATAAAAAATCTTAGACTATGTATCGTGGAAGAATACAGTATTATAAAGGCTTGAACATTGTTGAATATTGTTTGCTTGTCTGAGCTTTGAGCTTATCTTAGAAATTACTTACAGGCCCGATTTGAAAAAAATGTTCAATGTTTAGCCCATTTATTGAGGAAGGGTACAGGCTTTTTATCCGAGTGTGTATGTTTGGAGTTGTTCCTTTGGTACGCGGTTGGAAGAGCTATTAACCGTATAAATAAATAAATGTTAAGTAGGTACATACCTTCATCGATTTAAATTCAGAATCAGAAACTTAAACCCACGTTGTGTCATCTATGCAGCAGGTGGTATATTGTTTCTGCTAACGGTGGGTTTATGCTACAATATAACTGGTATCAATAAATAATACATAAATATTTATATTGAATTACGTCATAAAATACGAATTAATATAGCATTGGTTTATCTAGCTAAGCTCGATTTTCCGTATCTAATCTACATAATGTTGTATTCATTTGACGTTAAGGAAAAATGGATTGTTTGCATTCTTGTCAACAATTAACTATAAACTGGTATTATGAAAATTAGCATTAGCTTGAACTGGTGTAACGACCCGAGATAAGAATGAATATGGAGTGGTTCTATTAAGACCCGTGGTACGACTATACTTACAAAGATGGTTTTAGCACGTGCACATAGTGATATGTAATGTTTTCCGGGTTTTGTTATCTTAAACTTTTATCACAACATATTTGCGAATATGTAAATTACCTACAGTATTAATCAGATAAATCATTGATTGAGTGAAGAATTAGTATTATATTTACGGATAACGATAGCAGACCCAACTCTCTTGGTTTCGTCTGATTATTCGGTAGAAGAGATCAATCATGATGATTGGCATTTTATTTAAATGTATTGTTGATAAATTACCAAAGTGAAAACCAAAGGACGAAATCATTTCCTAATTTTACTTGGAATTACTAAGCCCAATTTTCCCCTTTTATACACAACGACACCGATAATCCATTTTCTCAGATATCAGGAAGTTATTGCAGTGCAAGTTTTGCATCCGAAGGACTCCAAGCTTCTACAATGCACATAACGATGGCACTTCAAGAGTTCAAGTGCAATAGAGCCTGGAAGTCCTTGTCTGCACTAACGATGATATTATTGGTCTAGTGTTCTAGAACTTATATTGTTCGTACATTTGTATTTCTCTATTTCGGTATAAACGAAGATCATCCCATTCCTTGTTTGGTTTTCTGTGTTCGACTTTTTGCTATGGCAGATTTGACGAGGCTACGCACATAAGTGTTTAAGGACAATCTGTATAAACACCATATTCTATTGAAAAATAAAGTGCTCTGTTGTATAGCTTTTTTTGTATGCCTTACATTAAGCCCTTGAGTCTGCACATCGGAACATTTTCGTTTTGCCCACAGCCTACTTTCCCAGTAACTGTTAGTAAGTATAAGCATTCCAAAGTAATGGGTAACTTATGTGATCTTATGCCAATTGTTATAACTCCTAAACCTGAAACGTTTCACGGAGTTAATGACAGCTATCAATAAACTGACTGGCAGGCAAGCCTGGCTTTACTTCTAATAATCAACAAACAATCAATTTCCAACGCTGCGGTATTACTTGTTTGTTAGAAACAGATGAAGGATTATTGTTGCTAAATCTAATCGTTTAGTCTACAACGGAGTTAAAGCTATTCGTGAATAAACACAGACTCGGCGCAGTTGTGGGATTCTACTCAGTAGAACACTGTTATGTTTCCAAACGGCAAACATGTGCTTATTATAAACAAACAGAATTTCCTACCGATTACAATACAGCTGTATCGTAATCGAAGCGTTATCTAACAATCGGATCAATGAGATTAAAAATTGTGACAGCCTTGAAGCGTACTGTTTCAGAAGTCATATTGTTTTGTTATTAAAATTTTATTTCTTATCTATCTTCGATTTCAAATTGATAACCGTTTCTTTTCGGTTTGTTATCGATTCAAGAAAGCTTTTCCTTTGAAATCGATATTTTCAAATCCCCCACGCGGTTTTCGTTCACGGCAGATCATGTGAGTTCGATAACAGGAATTAAATGGGTTTGCAGATAAGAGAGCCTTCGCCGAAATAATCAAATCGTTTGTATAGAAATCAATAACAATTAATTTCGAATAATGAAGTCAGTACTTAACTATCATGAATAATTATGTACTTAATAAATATTCTTTACTTTTTATCAATAGGTTCATGAACCGTGAACAATTCATGAATCTTTGTATCACATATGAATTTCGAATAATGTTAAATTGAACTAAAGGCTTATTAATTTAGTTAAAGTAAATCCATTGTTATTAAGATGATTCCTATGACAAATGTTAAATCCTACTTCCTACTTGATAATAACCCGAAAGTTTGCGTGATTATAGAATGTATGTTAAAATTATTTTTAAAGTTAAAAAAAAAACACCGTTAAAATTAGCCTGCCTGTATTTGTATTAGGGAACGATGTTGCTAGAGACAAACTCCTTAAGTTAATATATGTATATACATAGATAGGTGTACGGGTGCAGTGTACTTCAGCAGGAAATTGGATTCTGATGTTTGATCTGAAGAGTTCTTAGTGTTGAAGACTTTATTGCGTTACTTATTTTTACAAAGTCTGTGACGTTAAGATAATCTATAACAGGAATAAAAATAGGCCTTTGAATTGTTTATCTGCTGAAAAAAATAAGAAACTCCTACATATTTTTGAAGTCGATTAAAAAACTTGAATCGAACTTGAATTAGAAATATCAATGTTTAATTTTAGGTTTCTCTTCAATCTAAAACTTCGAAGACAAACATTTTGATTCTGCTTATAAATTCTGTCCTATTTCGTATCAAAACTTTAATTACTTTAGAATGTTTGAAATAATTTAATTGAATTAATCTGTCCAAGAGAAACTCAAAGAATGTTATTGGTTTCGTTTATATTTAAGTTATTTACAAACTGTATCGAAGTTATGGAAGATTTCAGTAACATTTTGAATTAATTTAAGTAATCAATATTAATTGAATTGAGATTAAAAATTCATGTGGGCAGTAAGTATGTCGACGTAACTATAATTGGCTCAATAAAATAAGGATAGTAGCATAATAATTATGATTAATATATTATTATATTGCGGTGCAGTCATTTTCCGTTTTTACTGTTTATAAATATCGATTAGATTACCTTGTATGTTGCCATCTTCTTGTATGATCAAAATTTTTAATAAGGGCGATTTCTAAAGTTATGTTAATTATTATGTAAACATTTGTGACAGTTTTTTGAAAATATGTTTCATAAACACCACAGTTTAGTATTCGCTAATGTAGCTTAATTAAGAACAATCTAACTTTCCAAAATGAATTTCAATTAATATCAGAAGAAAAGGAAAGATTTTGAAACAAAAGCGAAAGTAATACCGCATAAAAATTCTGCGGTTCTGATCGAACCAAATTCAATACATTTTGCAAGTTTATTTATTCTTAAACTCAAAAGGTACGCAACCAGATTTTATGTTTCCAATTTCATTATTTCAGATGTAGAGAAAAATTCTACTAGAAAAGGTTCTCCGGGAATTATGAGTCTAAAATCTTTTGTTTTTCGCCAAAAATACTGGTTCAAGCTGGCTTTCTCCGTTTAGGATTCTCCTATTCCGCTTAGATACTCTATTAACATCTGGTGGGTAACCTTACTTATGAAACTGCTAACTTCATGTAGGATTCGAAATCATAAATCATGAATTCGCACATATTTCTTTCGTAGAAAAGGAATGAAGATATATGTTCACATCTGCGTAGACAAAATAATATGCAGAGTTAGCCGACTTTATTATAAACTGTTTTCAGCGGTTTTACATCACAAATTCGCGTACATTTAAGTTGTAGGTACTTGCTTCATTCGGGATATGATGATCTCCTGATGCGAAAGGATTATGAAATTTACCGTTCAACGTTTGAATAGACCTCAAATCAGACACAATTTAAAAGCAGATCCAAAATAAAAATACGTCATTTAAGAAAATAAATGCTGGGTTTTTTGTTGCTACCGAAGTCTTTTTTTGGTGAATTAGAATAAACTGATACGAATTGCTAATAAACCCTCTCTTGTGTCGCAGAGCAATATGGGGGAAGACGGAGTGATGTTAACCGGCTAGAAGAAATAAAACTCTTTAACATTATTTAAATTCAATGGTATAAATAAATGATTATGAGAACCGCCTGGAAATATGACGAAACCAACCTTGCTATTGAATGTGATATCTTAAACTGAGATCATATAGTTCTTACTTCTATGGTTAAGGTGCATCGTATGGTATATCTAAAAATAGACAATAGATTTCTTATTGAACCATCAAAATGTTTATTCGTAAACAAATAATGCCGCTAAACAAGAAAATAACGTTCCAAACAATGTCTAAGATATTTTGAATAGGTTTTATTCGTTAATTACAATGCAAATTTTATACAAACATGGAAGGCAGCAGCAATGGTAGGCGGCGATATTATGGTAATAAGGCTTGTATGTATTGGACCATTTAGCTACGTGTTTGTATCTAAACTGTTCTTACGACAATATTGCTTTTGACAGGATGCCGACCAACTATGCTTTGCCTAAACGTAGCGGAGGTAGCTTCCACGATACAAATTCTTAATTTTTCCTTAACTTCAATAAGTCCAAAATATTTTCCAATACCATTTATTTGACTTGAAGTGATAATTTCGTGATAATGCTACTAATTTCATATGCCCAACAAAATTAAGACTTGTAGATTTTTTTTCATTACATTAAAGCCTATGAACCTAAGGAAATCTTATATCTACTCCTATGGCACCGATTGCAAAAGGAAACGACCCCTTTTATTGATGTTTGCTGACGTATGAAAACACAGTCCACGTGTAAAGCCAACATTGTGTCGGCGTAAACACAACTCTACTTTGATGTAAGTGACCATGCCTATCACGGTCTCCTTCACAATATTGATGGACTGGTGAAAAACAAAAGCAATCTCAGGCTAAAATATGGTAATTCCACGAAGAAAAATACGCAATCCACGTGTTCGTAGAAGCATAAACATTGTAGTATATTGAGGACGTAGAAGAATTTACTGAAACACGAGGCGTCCATATGCCGATAAGGTTATTGCCAGTCACAAAACACATTCTTTTAGCAAGACCGACAATAATTACTTGCAATAAGGTTTTGTTCGTGAAATAAGATTTTCTTTTGGAACTTATCCATCACGCTTGCCTAGACTAGGGTCTTGTTTCAACAAAATGTTTTATGATAGGTCTGCATACATAATTACAGGATAAACATAATTACAGGATAAACAACTGTATAGAAGCGTCCCCTTCAGTAAAAAAGATACCGTATTCCCTAAGTGAGCACAGAATGGCGTTCTAAACTAATTCTCCTACACTTTGATACTTAGCCAAACGTAACAAGTTTGAGAAGGAAATGTAAATTTTAATGTAATATCCTTAATGTATCGAATCGTCTTCAAATTATTCGTAAAACAAAGTCTATTCACCTTCAAGTTGACAAGCAATATTTTCTAAGAAGGTCAACTGCCTTCGTCCTTCCGTCGGTCCATGACGCCATGTTAGGCATTTGATATTTTATCCACGATTTGTAATGTCATCGATGTAATCATTGTTTGTATCGAGTTTGATACTGATAACTGGTTTTGAGATGGCTTGCCTACGACGGAGGTTGCTCTAAGAAGCAGGTTGATTGACCCAACACGACTCGCTTTATTACGCGATATTAAGTATCGATTCGCAGTTTATGGGATCTCGTAAATATGAAAATATTAAACTTCTTATTTCATACTAATTTCTATAAGAAGTTTGTTGAAAAATCACGTCATAATGCAGACAGGCAGAATTACATCCTTTATAAAATATTGGCAAAATACTGTTCGTACAATACTATTGTTTTGAATGCATTTGCAGTAGATTAGGTAACTGATAAAAATTGGGTCTGCATGTTTCTTTATCGTCTGATATTACAAGAATTTTAATTGAAGGTGAGTAATGAGGTAAAGAATTAATTTAAACCACTAATTGCAGTATTAAAACGTGAGTACATTAAATATTAATTCCAAATTACTCAGTTAAAATGTAAATCAAAAAGATCCGCGTTCTTCTTTTCGAGCCTCAAATTACTGCAAAAAGCCGGTGGTTTGCGCCATATTATGCAACTTTAATTGCGGCAGAATCAGTTTTTGTGCACTATACTATAGTCAAAACTTAAGTAAGTACTAACTTTGTATATAATGGAAACCAAATGTTTGTAGTTATTGACAATCAAGTCTAGCAATTTGTCGTTGGAAATCTGATATGTAATGAAATATTTTACGAGTATGCAAACAATCACGTTCCTCTTCACTAAAATGACTCATTTGCACACATATGTATAGTATACAATACATATGTTATATGTTTAGTAATAAAGCTTCGAAGGTCGGTCGTGTAATCGGGTAATATTCGAGTCACATGGTCTCATCATAATGTTTGGTATTTACCTAACTGAAGATGATCTCATTTAGCCGTTACGTTTAATTTGCTGTGATGGTAAATATTATTTCTCGTATAATGGAAACAATACTGTCTAGCTGGATAGTAATGCGAAAGTAATTAGAGATGGTAGAGCATATAATTTTCGTAAATCTGTTTTGCTTCAAAGACAGACACTTGTTGACAAACCTTGGCGGCTTGCTCAAAAGGCACACGCAGTTTTGTTACAGTCCTTGTCCTCCAAAAAAAATCGTAAAAGAGCCTTTAGTAGCAGGATTCCATTACGGTTTATCCTTTTAACGAGCGTGATAAAAACCTGTATCTGACTTACCCCTTACGATTTTTGCCAGATTTCAACTGATGGTAGGGTCTGCGTAAAGCAAAAGCTAATTTACTTACATTTTCAGTATACTGATACTGAATCCAACTTTTTAATATCAGTGTAGACAACCCGTGAAAAGATTCTAATGTATGCCATGCACTAATACATCCTTCTATCAAAATATTTAATGTGATATGAATGACAGACACAATAGAAGAATACTAAACAGGTGGTGATATCCTTAATGTTCTTGTCTTCAATTAATAGGTTCGATATTCAGTAGACGATAATGTGACTCAACACGTTGAACCTACTTTCATAGTCTGCGATGCTTTCCCTTTTTCTATTGTAATTACGTTTAACAAAGTAGGACAGTTATAGCTCTTTACTTTCTTTATGTCCCATTGAAGCCGTAATAAGTGTCGTCTTTAATTTAACGGGATCTATGTACCCAAATTAGGGAGATGCTATTTATAAGTTTCTTCTGAAGTATTCATGTGATTTGAAATCTTCCCAGAGAGAAGGAATTATCTTTGGGTGCAGATTTTGTGGCAATTAGTCACCTTGCATTACCAGAATCCAACTACTTCGTTTGAGAAGACGCGAGATGTTGATAAACTCTAGCAATATTTGAGATAATGGAAATTGTATCTACACTTATACGGTGTAGACTGATGTTTTGTTTACATCTACCAGACTCCTAAAACAGCCGTCTGCGGTACGACGGTTCTCCATCCGGTGCCGTCTCAATACGTCGAATGTTTAGCATTCGACTAAGGTACTCAGGAAATTCGTCTTGTAATTTTTATTCACCACACCTTATTGATCACTTGATTCCATTCAAAAACTTCATTTGAATTCGGTTCACGGTGTTTTTGTTTCTTTCCGCAACGTGAGTAACATTGTGAACGAGTTTTTTTCTTAGTTGTAGAACTGTATCACTGTTCATTTCATTTCCTTTATTTTTGACATCTTGTTTCGCGGAAAGGAACGTGATTCCATTCACTGCAACTGAGGAGCGAGTCTCTGTAACTTTAATTATGCAAATCAGGATCCATCTCAAGGTTTTGCAACTCAAAAAATAAGCACAACCTGCTTTGTTATTTGTTAAAGACGGACGTGTTAGTAAATAAATGGTACTTAATTTTATTCAGTTATTCAAAAAGTTGATTATCCTTATTTAGTAGGTAATGGCTTATTTAAACCAACCTGTATCTATTCATGCCCTATAATTATGGCAACCGCAAAAAAAAAAACATTATATTCGCCATAAACAACCGGTATTCTGTTGGTAATAAACAAGTGTGGTCTTTCACGGCGCATGGACCCAATGTGGGCGTAAATAGTTTAAGTGATCCCAGGCTTTTTCCTGCAGACATTTGTTTTCATCTAGCCGCCTCTTCGCTTTTTGTTTTGTCGACCTTCTACGGTTAGTTGTTTGCTTACCGACGACTTGTTGCGTGGGATTAACGTGAAAAATACTTTTCATCTATTTCAGGGGATATAGGAATCTATTGGATGTCGCCGGTGACTAATTTCCGGCCACTAACTAACGGAGGTTCGCTGCGGAGGTTCCCAGTGCCGTCTTCCTGTCAATCCGCCTCGATGTTGCTGCAATACGGGCTTACAGTTTCCTATTTTATCAGAGAGCAGACAGCAACGTAGTTTTACAGAAATAATTGTTTGGACAGACTGTTTTGAAATAAGGAGTCGTGAAATACTTAGCACAGCAATATTTAAGTACAATAAGGTCATTAAATCAAATGCGGATTAATATAATCCTCTTTTAGGTTTTGTTTCAGTTCAATTAGCAAAGACTGAATCACTTCGCGTTAAATCGAAACCTTACTAAACACTTGTTGAATTAGCAGGTATTAAATCTTGTCACCTGTGATTAAAACGCTTAGTTAATGGAACTTATGAACGGAAGCTTGTAAAAATGTAAGATATTATTTTTTGTTTCTTTTGTAAGGAATATAGTGTTTCAGACGGACAGTAGACAGCTCACCCCACAGACATCAATCCTCGTCAAAGCCCCGCCTGAGACAAGGGTACTGTTTTATCGCCGCTCGTCCGTACAGGTTCTTATTTCCTTTTGGGTGAAACTGGTTTTGTTAAGTAGTTTGTCCTCCTTTTTTTTGAGGGTACATTCAGAACAAATATATGTCACCGATGTCACCATTTAAGGACTCATCTTCAAGTCGTAAATGTAGTTTTGCGCTGAACGTCGTGGTTCGATTGAAGATAGTTATCGCTCATATTATTAAATTGACGTAAAGTGACGCAATAACTCTTCCAACGTAAGCTGGGCTGTCAAAAATCAATTAGCTCGCTAATGGCTACCGACAGATTAATTAACGTGCCACTTAGTTCATTGTTTGTTCTGTGAATCGGTGGATTACGTCAAATTAGCAAAAAAGGCTTTTTAGATAAAGCCTTTTCGTCAACGTCGTGTCGCACTTTCGGTGAGGCAGTTATCTAAATCGCGATGTCAGATTATCGTACACAGCACTCGTAGTTGTACTCAAATCTTATCAAGGTGTTACTATGATACGTAGGCGTGAGCGATTTGATAACATAATTTATTATTTGATTTTTTTCCGGGTGATAACGCTATGTGCAAATCTCGATTACAAGTTTAATCATTATTTGCTGAATTGTTAACGTGTAGGTATAACACAACTTTGACACAAGATTGTGTTTTGAAAACGAAGAGTTTGTGTGAGCTCAAATATGGCATAGAAAATACAATTTCATTTAGCTAGGAAAAAGTTGCGAATGAAAACACCAACTTTCAAGGGAAAGGCGGAAACTATAATAAAACTGGCAGGCTCGTGGGAATGGAGCAGTCTTGAACATACCTATGTTCACCAGTGCGGTTGTTTCGGCACGTAATAAAGGCCTGATCAACCGCAGACAACACTAGGCATTAATGATTCTAATGTTACTTACCGTAATATGGTTACTCTGGACATTTGCGGTGACGAATTTGTATTCAATTTCTGCGCTCATGTTTCAACATTAGTTAACACAGGAGAAGCAGAAATATATGCAGTTCTAGTTGATCAGACAAAATAAAAATATGCACTGGTTCCATTTTTCCGTCCTCCTCAGTTGGTTTACAATCTCGTTTTGGTTTACAAATTCTTGATAATGACTTATGTTGTTTTAATGTTGTAGGTAAAACATTATGTTGAATGATATAATAAGAGGAAAAGACTGAAATAGGTATCGGATTGAAATACCTTTTTTCTTGTACATAGCATGATACCTGTTTTTGCTTCCAGGCCAGAAATAAAAGTGATGTAACAAGGAATTTACAAGAAATAAGTAAGCCCTAAATAAGGGTATCGATTTTCATTACAGTGTCGCCCTAAATATTTGGGAAGGGTTAGGTATTTCATCCATAAATCAATTTGTTTTACGTGACCTCGGAGACTCGATTTTGTAAAGTGCATTATCGATACCGCCCACGGCCTGTTAGAAGTTTAGGAATTAATCTGTACTGATGTTATTATATATTTTTTTAAAAAGACTCCGAAATAACTAAGTCTACTAAATCGATTTGAAAAATTCCTTCACTGTTGGAAATCTACAATAATCCTTTGTAACATAGACTATATTTTATCCGGGTACAAGAAGAAATTCTCCCGGCACACGGGTGAAACCGCGGGAGAACCACTAGTATTACAAAACTCTTTATGGAAACGGTTGTATATAAGATATCTTTATGTATTTGAAATGTTGTCATCATTGAATAAAAGAACAACAAATCAGTTAATACTTAACAATCATTGAGTAAAAGTAACGAGTACTATATTATGGATAGATTAGACATACACACACACACACACAGATAGAAAGTGTAGGCATTTGTATAATCTTAACAAACAAAGCTTAATGGGCTGTTCTGTTATCTTAACCTCTTAATGAGATCAGCTAAGTCATGATTCAGATAAGTCTTATTTTGTTTCTTCTCGTGGTTAGAAAATTCATGCGTAGATACAAACTGTAACATGAATAAGCAAACTAGGAAGTTTAGAGTATTCTCTACGTTTTCTAATAAACCGCTGTTCCTAGACAAAGACTCATATTTCTCATGGACTGCCACAAGGAACAGTTTTGAGGCCAGTGATGTAATCGACAAGAATAACTAAAGACTGTCCTAACAAATTCACAGCATTTGTTTCACTAAGGTAGGTTGCTTAGGTATCTGGGTGTGTGATGATTTGAAAGTAATTGAGATTGAGTGTTATGACGGACTCTACAAGCTGATGACGACGCTTATGCCTCATATTATCGATCCTATTTATGTAATTCGATACCACAGATACAAAGCGAGATTAAAACATAAATTCACCTTTAAAATGAATTGCATCATTCTATCGCGAGCACTACGATATCGGTAAAATTATCATTTTTCCCTTTCTATTCACACTCTGTCATGCAGCTTTTGCTCTGTCATGCATACAAAATATATCTTTATTGAAACTCCCACGGCTGTTCCTGTTTTATTCAAAAAGCCGATGTTTACATATTGAGAAAATTGGAATACCGGTGTCAAGGGATTTAATGATTGGTCGGGTTGTGAGTTAGAATAGCTTGTTTTATTGCCAGGAACCCGTACAAAATGTCATGAATGTTTTTCAATTAAGGGTAATACTGTACTGCCCACGCACTATGGAATGATTTCCCTTGAGTGGACCCTGTTTCAGTATTGTTACGTTTACTTTAAAGCATTATTGCATAGTGGTAAGCAATTTGGCATTTTTTTATTTCAAAGTACCTTAATTGTCGATAAACGTTTGGGTTTGAAACACCTAAAGTCACGTATTAAAAAATGATGATGCAATGATTAACTCGCATATTATGCTTGATTACGTAATCTTATTAAAACGCAAAGAAACATTAACAAAGGCTGAGGGTTTTTCCTTATAATCCTGACTATAATATTTGTCATCAAAGGCAGCGTTTGGTTCGTTAACGTCCAGTTAGGTCATCTGATGAGATTGTTAGCATTCCAGCTGGAGAGGAATTTTGCATATTGTTTAATTTATATCAGGAAAATTCCGGAAAGATGGAATGACGAACTCCGAGAGGAGTCAGGCAAAGTTGGAAGAGCTACCTAGCTAGCTAACCCGAATAATAACGAGAAAACTTTAAACGAATCTGGTGTGACACTGCAAAAAACCATGATATACAAATATCGAATTACTTTATCGAAGGCTTTGGCGGCATTAGCTCTGAAATTGAATATTTGCACTCACATTAAACCTTATCTTTTTCGTTTGCATATTAGATTAGTACTTCTTGTATAATGATTTCCAGACAAGATTTTGTAATTGGCAAATACACTTTGAAAATCCCGCTTGCTACATTTACCTCTCGTTTCTAGTATCACAATTTAGAGGGTTCGTGGGGACGTTATCCTTTTTGTAAATCCAATAGCTATCGTGTTTTGCATACCATTTTGTTATATCCTCCAGGTAGCTTACTAAATGCCATATTATATGAATTTCAGTCTGGTCTTTACGGAGAGAACGTCTGTCTGGGGAATAGTAATGGATTCTTTTCAAAACACAACGCTTTGTGGTTGAAATTTATTCGGAATCCTACGCTTATTATTTAAATTTGAGTTGCTGTCCGTTTGGTCTTAAGCTGTTTTTCAATGGGCAGACGTATTAAGAAAACTATTGTTTTAGGTATCTAAAGACATTTATGACGTGATTAGTAGAAACGTAATTTGTGCCTCATTTTTAACGAAACGGCGTAGAATCTTGTTGCGCTTAAAGCAAATTTAGAGACGCTAAAGTATACATACTGTTCTCATTTAAAACATGGGACTCATGATGTTGAACAGAGCCACAATGCATGTCAATCTGTAGCCGTAATCAGTAGCGCTGTTTAGTAAACATTATGTACAGAAGTTAATTTTATCACCAGTTTCAAAGGCGAACTAAACACGAAAACGTTTAAAAGGTGATAAACGACATTGTTAGATTACCGTGTCCGTCGCTTCTTCAAACACTATAACATTGGGGAATGGGGTTGGCTTAGAGTCAAACAGGATAAAGCTGAATACTTGTATTTTACATTTAGCTATTGCCAATTTGACCTCCCAAACCTACTTACTTCGCCACACTTTTGGACTTGTCTAACTTTACAATACAGTTGGGTCTAACGGCTTAACGTGCTTGCCGAAGCACGAAGGGGTTTTAGTAGCAAACGAATGGCAACACTTACAATAATGAAATAAAATATTTCAGCGAAATTCAACTATTTTTACAAAAGAAAATGTCACAATGTTTTCACCGAAGGGAGGTAGCCATAAACATCCAGAATCTACCATTTTCCAATTATTTTCAAGTTATACAGTGGAGGCTTAGAGAGAATTGAATTTGTTCATTTGAATAAGGATGAAGGATATTTAATTAAAAATATACTTTAGGTACACAGCAACTATTTTATAGAGAACTAAATCCAGACTGTGTTATATTTTTACATAAATTACAATAGCATTATATTTTCATAAGTCATGTAACCACAAAATACGTAATACTACCACATTATTTTATGACTGTTACACAGTAAAAAACGGTCATAAACTAAAATAGGATCCCATGTAGCCATATTTAGGTTAAAACCACAACACCTGTTACAAACACTTTTGTTGGTGCTTCACATGGGGTGAAATTCAATGCTATTAATAACTATTTCAATTCTGGCTGACAAATGACATCAACAAAACTTATCTGACACTTACTTTCTCATGTGTAGCAGACAGCGAAGACAATATATATATATATATATATATATATATATATATATATATATATATATATATAGCTGGATAGAATTTCTGGAAGAATTAGATATGCTGGATGATCATAATCGGTTATAAATATTGACTTGCATGATCAGACTGGTGGAAACCAGCTACAGAACATATTCAGAAGTGGCTACTTTAGTATCTTTGGCCGCTTTCGGATGCATAAAATCAACGACTATGGTTTACTGCGCTCATTAATCATATCCTGTTCCATATCTATGTGTTGGCACTCATCATAATTCTTGATTTATTTGCTCATTGATTTGTACGAGTTATATGGTTAATTCATTGAATGATTTTAGCGTAAAATCCGTTGAAGGACCATCGGTCCTGGCGGTCATTGGCGGAATCGAGTCCTTGAGTGGTGACGTGCATTGCAAGGAGCGTGGGAGACGAATCGAGGACACTCCTGATAAAGTTAGCTAGAGACGCTGGATGCTGATGTTGTAACTACTAAATTGGAGTCCTCTTTTAATTAATTTTAATTTTCTTTGGTAATGTAAAGCCATGGAATAAATCTGTAGAAGAAAATTCTAATGATCGACCACCCTGTAAATACACTTTTGCTGGCAGTCCATCCAAGTATTTAGAGATAACCTATATCCTTTCTGCATCATGACTGTTCACAACACATTGTATTTTTCCTGTAAACAAAATGCAGTAATCAAGTGTGCATACATAATCCTTCAGTAAACCGTAGATAAATGGGCGTGACTCAAACTGTACTTTAAACTTCACATTATAACTGACTGAATCACGTGAATCCACGCTACGTGCCTACTACTATAATAATAATGACATTTGCAAAACAGTTCGTCATTCATTAGAGCTATCTACATACATTTGTAAATCAATGATAATGCTATTAGAGCATAGTTCTGCCTTTACCGTTGTTTGTTATAGGAAATTCTGAAGAAGACGTATTTTCAATACATGTGAAGTTGTGACGTCAGTGTTGTGTTTTCATGCTTGGCTTCGTATTACAAAATGACAAAAGCAAACGGGGAAATGCGAAGTCTCGAACTTTCTATCTATAGTACAGATGAGTCTATGTCACGGATTTCAAGAAACCTAGATTACGTACATTATTTACTTTGTGATAGGAATAAAAGCAAAAGGCACTTTTGAGAAACTTTTAAGTTAATGAGCCAACAATTGATCGGTGTATGGATCACGGATATAAAGCTGAAAAATATCCTTTTGGGTACCCAATATTTACTAGAGTACATGTAAATGACGTATTATCTTTGTACATATAAACCGTTGCTTGGTATATTTACACAAACTCAATGTTAACAGCTTCGGTCTCCTTCAGGCGTGACGTCGGTACGACAGGATCGCGTTTTAGCGTAATGACCCAAAAAGTAGGAAATTCACCGCTCGATGCTCTCGATAACTAATACTGGCTGTAAATGGTCCCTTTTACAAAACAACACGTAATGAGATTGTTGATAAAGAATTTTAGTTTGTTTAGAGATTGGGAAAATATCAAATGACGGAAAAATATACTTTTGCTGACTATATTCCTTCTAGCAAGCTAAGCAGCAACTCCTTGATAACGTTATGCCTTTATTTGTCATCAATTAGTGTGTAGCACTCGCAGTGCAGGATACGATTTCCGATAATCTACCAGAAGTGCATTGAACATTGGTCTTGATTATTTTTTTAATCTCATCCTAGTCTTGATATAAGTATATTTTTTTTAATCGCATACCTACTAGCCTGTTGATAGCATGCAATCTATTCCAAGAGGAAAGATTCGCCTCAAAAAATAATCATAAATGTTAGTGAATGTCCATCGAAACCATTGGTTTTCCACCAATAATATTCGGTTACCACAATAATGTTGTCTGGTAACTGATTGACGTCATAGAAGGCTTTTTTATTTGTGCTGACATAATTTTGACCTTGGATAAACCATGTCATGGATAGGTAAATAGTAACTTATTAGTTCTTTGTATGAATATACGGATTAAGGAAATATGGCTTGGGTATGGTGGGTTACGGACAAACTCCACTTTTGTAGGAAAGAACACAGGCAGGTATTTTGTATGAGATCTCTATCGCTGCTGTTTACAAAAAGTCTAAAAGTCTCAAAAACTTCAAGAAGTCTCTGAAAACCACCGGTTCATACACGTAACTTTCAAACTTATTACGCCCCTCTTTTTGCGACCGGGTTAAACCAGATACCTTCTGACCTGACAAGGAGCATGAACAAGGGGGTAACCACGGACTAGTTTAGTATCTGTTATATCTTCCTGCATTTAATATGTATGTTGGCCAATATTACCTACTTGCTGTAGATAAAAAATATTGCCTGTACAATGTACTTACTACTTATACCTATTCAACGTTAAACGTGACTTGTAAATTCTGATTATCGTCATTTCGATTCGCTGCCCGACCGGTCGTGCATTGGCGTAGTTTTCTTAATATTTTCATACACGTGTGTTCTTGCTACAAATGTTCTGTTCTGTTCAAACTTTTAAATTGCAAATATAGATAGAGTGCGCTCAACTTGTGGCCTTGCTCTTTTTAACTGACTTCCAGAATAGAAGTTTCTCAGACGCATATAGTTTTTTAACCCAAAATATTGTCTCTAAATTCTTAACATTTTCGTACCTTGTAATATTTATTGTACCTATCACCTGATTGTTTGTATCTCTCAGGAATTACATACATACCTTCATGATAACTGCAATTTTGTATCTAATCATTATTACCGAATACAAAGTAAATCCAATTTGTTTCGCAATCTGTCTTCCTATAATTCCCTGGATGCCTGATTACAACGTCAGCCGCGCTAAGCATAATGATAAATTGGTCATTATGAAGAGAATTTAGAACAATACGTGTTTATATTGCAGTGTAATGTTTATGAGCGAAAAATTTGCATTCGTCTAGTCATCTTTTAAGGTCATGGTCAAATGGTCTCTATGGTCATGTTTCAAGAAACGAAAATGGCAAGATAGATGAAACACACATAAAATATGTACCTAAGTACTTACCTAGAAAGAGAAATTGACAAAAACAAAAATGATTGTTTTCATAATATTTAATTTGAAGATCTTCAAGTGTCTAAAACGTAGTTGCTCTCCTATCCAGACTACCAGATCTCTCTTTGAAATGAAATTAATTTTGAAGACTCGGATTCGTATCTTTAACTCAAGGGAAGGAAAATCATCCGCCCGTCGATTAATAATTAGATATTTTAACGATTCCGTGTTTTGCTAATCCTTCATTTATTGCGTCCCCTTTGTTTCCAAAACCATTTAGGCCTTTCGAATTAATGTCCAAATCTAATCCCATTATCTTGATAAAGTCAAGTAAATTGCTAAGACGAAATCTGCTACTTGAGATGGTATCTGCCATTACTGGTTGAAATTCAAATCTTATCGTCAAATATTGAAGCCAAGATAGATTTGCTGCCAAGACAAAACATAATAATTTTTACGTAGATAAACTTTGTTTCAAATGATTCGGCGTTACTAAAATAACTTTCTTAAGGAACAAATGTTTTATTAACAGTTGAATAAGAATAAGATAAACTAACAAATTCGAGTGTTAAATGCTGTGTAAATTCCTACTCGTGTGTTATTAGTATCGCTATTGTGTTTATGTGAAGAAGTAATTTTTGCACGCGTTTAGGACTCGTGCAAACGACTTGCTGTGGCTTAGTCCCGGACGAATCAAACTGTCCATCACACTAATTTAATAAATTACGAACATCGCAATAAGGCTTACAATATAGGTAATTAAACTGCTTGCAGTGAAAGCAATATAAAAGAATAAAAAACGGTAATCTTAATACCTAAAGTGGATCATAATCCGTTCAGCTTTTATGAACTTGTCAGGTTTCAGTTTTACGCGACATTGCCTAATATTTTACTTAAAATTGCTCTGTCTAGATTTAATTACATTTTATGGAGAAAATAGTATTCCATAATAAATAGCTTCCATTCTCAAAATATTGCGAATTGCGATTTTGAATTTGGTATTTAATCTATATAGTTATAGAATCTAATCACACTGATTTCAGATCATTTCTGCTCGAGTGCCCTTAGTGCTCAATCAACTGCATCAAAGACGACCTCAGCAAGGCTGTAGATTATGCGATTAACATGGCAATCTATGAATCCAATTATGTATAATATTAATTGAGTAATCCGCAATATGATCAGCAAAGCATTTTCGTTTTTTAATTCATTTGATCTTGTGCTTCTTAAAGCTCATTATAGCTCCGTTATCATATGGAACACATAAGAGCTTTCCATATTTGAATTTAAATATTTAAACGGCTATTTGGCGCCAAATGATAATATGCCTGTCACAAAAAAGCATCAGCGTACGCCTGGTAAATGGAGATAAAATGCTTTTCCTTGTTCGTTCTTTCATTATGTAGTAAAACATTATGAGAACAGCGAAAATGTGAAGAGCAAGACTGATGTTTTTACTTGAAAGTATCCTTATTTGCATTCAGCCAGAGACTTGACGACAGCTGAATTCTTAAAGGAATATTGACAAGATGTATTTCTCAAAGTTTGTAGCTGCTTATTTATGTCAAAGCTTCTCATTTCGTTGTGTAGTTCTGTAGAACTTCTGTATCATGCGAAGAACACTACTATTACTTAACCGTGTACCTATTAAATGAATATCATAATGGTATTGTCCATGGCATATTCATTACAATTTTGCAATTACTATGGAAGCATAACAGAGGGATACTACACCTACGGCTTTTACGGCTTTCATTTAGCACCATTTTTTTTTGTGCTATATAATTCAAATTAATCGACAATTGTGCATGATATCCATATTGCACTGAATTCTAGCCCGGAAACGTACCAAGCCACGCTAAACGAATTTGTATAAATAACTATCAGTTAATTAAGAACTGGGTAGAATCGACTGACTTAAGTTGTCACAACGAATTCTTTATTTAGGTCAGAGGAGAATTGTTTCGTCGCTCTAATCTAGGACAAGACATTGTAAACAGTAATGATCAGGTTACACGAGATATACATTTGTATTCTATTTCCTTAAACGAATATAAAAACTAGGGTTCATTGGCTACCCTTTAGAAGGACCGTCATCTGACCTTTGGTAGCCAATTATGGAAGATCTCGATATATATAATGTAAGGAGTGTAATGGCCTTTCATTCTATCTTTGAACCAAATTATCTGGATAAACTTTATCTGCTAAAGGGTATGGGTAGAAAGTACTAGAATCGTTAGTCATTAATATTGGTTTCTATTAGAGAAACAAGAAAGGGACTGGCCGGTATCAATGTTGGCGCTTTATCCAGAACTTACCCTATCTGAAAACTGAGATCCTATACCCCCTAAGCTATTAAAAAGGTTTCTTTAAGCTGAATCGATCCATTATTCTTTTGTGGTAAATGTATAGGTACTTAACTACAGTACTTATTCTTTTTATGAATGTGTAAGAATTGATCTTTTGTTTTGGTTGCTGCCAATTTAAATAGTTTGTTGCCAAATTTTGAGTGAAAAAAATTGTAAGAGTGTTAACAGTCATGGTTCCTTCTCTGTACTTGCAACTGTAAACTAAACCAGATCATCCAATTTTAAAGGTTGCAATAAAAGAAATGTATGACCCGATCGTCAAATTACCTCTTTCTTTGTCTTTAAATGATAACAGTAAAACCATAGGACAAACTTCTAATTAAATCTCATTCAGATTGCGCCTTCAACATTTACAAAGGGGAAAAGAAAATACGGGCCGTTGCCGGTGTAAAAGCGATTTTGTGCAGATGCACAATTTCATTCGGCTGCCCGCGCCGTCGGCAAATTGCCCAGCTGTATCTCACTATCTATTGCTAGGTAATGACCCGATATTCCTCTTCCGTTTTATTGACCGCTATATCACGCCTTTTTATAGTCCAATAGACTTGCTTCTCAAAGAGGTCGTTATGGCTTTCAATTACTGCTGTTTGTTTTTTAATTGGTACGCATAGATTTATGTTTGCAATTGCTTCTAATTAGTGAATCTGCATGAATGGATGGTGTGAATTCGTTTTGGTGTTTGCTGGTGTTGACAAAAGCGTTTACGTATACGGGTAAATATTTGTTCTCAATCAAAATATTGTAGCTGGAAAATGGAGTAATTTTTCAGGTTTGCGCTGCAAATTGCAGGTACCATATCACAGGCATGTTAACTTCAAAAATGAATTCATCAGATGTTAGACCTCACGTTAAAAAGTTTTTGTGCTTATCAAAAGTCAATTAATTGAAACTAGTTGAACTGATTACAGTTTTCAGTATCTGTTTCATTACATTACGTCTGAACTTGTCTGACTTAGCACACAGTTGCTAGTGATAAGTGTTCGGAGAAGTTAGCGCCTGAAACTATTCTTCAGGAACTTACTTAGAATCGCTCTGTTCAGTCTGACCCAATTCCACTAAAAGACTGTAATGGAAAATTATGTTGACATTGACGATAAAAAGATCGGATTTTATTCTTATTTCAGAAAAAACTTAACGGGAATTCCCATCGGTTTACTATATGCCAATTTGTAGAGAAGTTCGCTTACATTCACATCGTTAGGTACCTATATGAATGAAATTAAGAGTATAGATAATTATAATACCACATATAGGCTCACCTTTTTCCAAATCTTCCACGGAGGATTACAGGTGGCTCAGTTTTCTTTTGTGCTTTTTCCTATTCAGTCAAGAAAAAAGCCTCACAAAGTTTTTGGGATCAAAATAATCCCTAAGGCTCAAAGGCAAACATGTTGGGACGCCAACCGTTTTGAGTGGAAAAAACCGACCATTTCTCTTAATTTCTACCTCAACAGTTAAGGCAGACAGATGCTGTTTTGTTCTTCTTTTATTCTAAAAGTAAATAAATGATAATGATGACTTTTAACTTCTCCGGAAGCGTGTAGGAAAAATTATAGCAATCTATAATGAAGATATTTATTGTCCAGTATTTTTCTCCGACATTTCACATATAAACAACTAAAGCATATTTCAAGTTTTTAAGCATATTACCTATAGTTTAAGCAGATATTTTGTAGCTAGCTGGAACTGCGTTGAACCAAAATCTCTGTTTGCTTTAAAAACATTCAAGATTATTTGTTTAAAAACAAAGCCTTTTCAACTGAAATCCTGTTCAATAAAGCAAATTATTACACAAACAATTTTCATTCACGCAATTGCTTCCAAGAACTTTGTTTACATGTTGACTCTCAACAAATAAAAGATTAAACAAACCAATGACGTTTTAAAACCGAGATCTATTTGAATGTGATGTGCGCAACTTCCGAATCATTGTGGCTGGTTATACGTAGGTCTACATTGTGCAGGCTAGCATTATCATCAGGTCACGCCGCGATTTCCATTGAATATTCAACATCTTCCAGTATTGGGAAACAATGAAGACAAAAGATGCCTTCTTTGCTCCAATCAGCGAGTGGCACACATCGATGTAATCAACAGAAAATGAACGTTCATAAAGTACATAGATCATGAGCAATTAATAGTCCGATAAGGCGCTTTCCTCTAATAATAAAACTGTTTTTCAAGAACTCGTGCTGAGTAACTCGTGTAACTTGAAGGATGCGCTGTCTAGTAGAAGGTGTGCCATTTTATCTGCAATTACAATGTTAACTCATGTCTAAAAGCAATAATACGCTATCTTCATAGTTCATATCTTCATGCATATTGCATCCGGTAGTAGATACTGCTATCACTTTTTATGTTTATTTTAGCTGCTCTATGCTAATATTCCGGAGTCCTCCATTATCTGCTAACTGTTTATCGATGTGTCTAGAATAACCATTTGGCTGGAATTGCCTTTGAACAACGTATTTAACCGTATATTTTTATATGCCATCTAATTTATTAAAAGCAAAAATAATAATAAAAAAGCGGTTAGAGTGGTTTTCCTTTGATAAAAAGTAGATTTATTTTTTATTACAGTAGTCCATAATGCATCGTCTATTCTCCATTATTACAATAGCTCATAAAACAGTGAGCCAAGTGGTTCATCTAAAACATCAACTAAGCTATGAAAATAGACTGCATTTTCCATTTGTGTTATTGCTTCAGTTGGTAACTTGTATACGTATTAGACTAGCACGCAGTTATTTCTATTATTCACGTACGCCACGCTTACATTCCCGTCAAAGTACGGTTTAATTAAAACCGTGAAATATGAATTTGAGTGAGGCGGCGAGCCGGGAGGTAGAGTGCGATGCAGCGGTGGAGCTCTCGACATCAAACTTTTTTTGGAACGTCAATTTTTAGTCTGTGACTGTTTAAATTTGAATTTCGTACTCATTTTTGGTCAGCTTTTGGTATCACATTCCTGACAAACGATTTCGCAGTGAAATCCTTCATTGTGATTTGTATCATTTAGGTATCATTATAAATTTAAAAAAACCCCCGACCCAAAAAAAAGCACGCAATTATTATGACAAAAGGTTAAAAACGCTAAACCCTATAAAAAGCAAAAAATAACTTTTATCACTACGTAAGTACCAACTAAAGCATGTCAGACTAAACTAAATTTTGTCGTGTCGGGGGACCGCTCTAATTTATTAGCCTAACGTTAGAAGTAATTATATACTACTACATTACATATACTTCTTATAACCTTTTATACAATTTTGTTTAGATACGTGTTTTTTTTTATACGAATGTTGTAATTAGGTAGGTATCATTTGATTTATGTAAGTATTTTTAAAGGTAAAAAGCGGTCCCCCGACACGTCAAAATTTAGTTTAGTCTGACATGCTTTAGTTGGTACTTACGTAGTGATAAAAGTTATTTTTTGCTTTTTATAGGGTTTAGCGTTTTTAACCTTTTGTCATAATAATTGCGTGCTTTTTTTTGGGTCGGGGGTTTTTTTAAATTTATAATTTAATTTTATTTCATGCTTTTTGAAGGAGCTCCTTAATTTTTCCTTCTTTCATTTAATTTCTTTTATTTTAAGATGGGGTCGCTATATGCGATCTCGGCCAAAAGAAGCTGTTTAACAATCCTCATGACAAACTGGCTCTGGGAGAATTGCACAGATTGAGAAACAACAAAGATTAACCTTTGGTCATTCTAGATTTTCAGCAAAAATATAAATCGGTTTATCCGTTTCATTCCGGCATTCCAGGGTTTCATCCACCACATCCCATTTCCAGCATCAGGTTCTCGTCAATCAGAAACATGAAGAGAACTCGTCAAGACAAATTCAACGAGCCCAAACTCGATGGGTTTACTAAGAGGCAGTTCAGGGTTACGTCTCCTATCTTCGTGTCCTAACAGCAGACCAGCTCAGTGGTTCTAGAAGACATTAGTATTTCAAATTTCAGATCCCACATATGCTTGCAAGGAAACTGAGCGTGTAACATTCCTATCACACCTAACAAACGAGCTGATGACCTTGAAGACCTGAACCGATTTCCACCAAACATAGCTAAGAACACTCCCGAATGACATTCCTTTCAAACAAAAAAAACCGCATTACAATCGGATCACCCGTTTGGGAGCTACGATGCCACATACACACACACACACACACACAGACACGTCAAACTTATAACACCCCGTCGTTTTTGCGTCGGGGGTTAAAAAGTAACTTTTAGAATGTTTTAATTGAACTGTTCCCCACATTGAAATAGGAAATTCTCCTATTTCATTCATCAGTTTTAGAGCTAGTCTAGCGTAGCATTTATTGTTCGTTATATAGTTGGGTTGTTAAAAGTTTTCGCTGCTCATGTTCAATATGACGCTTTTCCAGAACTAAACTGTTTGGTTTCCTAACGAACTGATGAATTTGCGAATTGTTTGCTACATAAATTGGGTAGCACTGCAGCTAAAATATTTTTTGATAAATTCACAAAAAACTGTCCAACATGTTAATTGTTTTTTTCTTTGATTGATATTCAAATGTACATACGTAGGTACAACTAGAAGGTACAGTATTCATATTAGAAAAGAACAAAAAGCGAAACGCAAAGTAACTCAAACCGGGTCCTAAGTTAGTTTTTAGTTGGGAGCCCGGAATTTACCTAACAACATATTCATAGGGTTCTTATGAATAATGCAATACTTGCTATTTCAATTTAGCCGTACATGTCGGAACATTTTATGTTACGGAAGCAAACACATGTTATTTTAAGACAATGTTTTCTCAGAATGTAAGGTTTGTGGGATGATGTTCGGCACACATTTTTCGCCTTTATTTTCTAATATTCTTGGTTCTATATGAGGATCAGGGCGAGATTTTGAGGACAATATACGGAGGGAATATGAAAGCCTGTGGTTTAACCCTGCTTTAATGTGGCAACGAAAGTACGGTTACGTGTAATTATGATTTGTTGTATGGTCACTTTCAAACTTTGAGGTTGAATGGTGTGTTCTGCTTGTGAATAGCCTTTTTAAAATAATCATATGGCTAGCCGTTTCCTAACTAATCTTCCTTTGTAACTAGCTTTTTTAACAAATTATAAAAAAAAATTGTTTCCAAATTCGACACATTTTTTATCCATGCGATTACGCCATTTATTGAATAGTTAAACATATTTTTGTAATTAATTAAGTATATTAAACACAGTAACGTTCAATTGTTAATTACTGTAAGTTTATTCAACTGTTTTGTCGGTTCCAGTAGTGATAATATGGAATATTTGCTTAATTATGACTTAAGACTACATTCATAAGTCTGTAATTCGTTTAAAGATCGCTTCTTTTAGTTAACCCTTTTAACGCCACAAGGCAAACTGCAAAAAATACGTTCTGCATTCTACAGAGTGGACAAACGACCAATCACAAAAAACTAAAACGTCAACTGTCGAGAGCATTCCGATTTCCCAGTCACCCCGAACTGCCCGGGTTGCCAGAGCAAAACAAATATTTTGCCAGTTTCCCGCCAATTCGCTGTGTTCACATTTGCGTCCCGTTTAATTTCCCGTTCGTCGTCTGTCCCGATGTCGGAATTGCTCAAGTATTCGGTAAATAAATGACATTGTCGTAAGTTTACAAGTTGGAGGAAATGTCTGACTTGCGTGGGGTTAGAGATCTTAACCTACCGGAGATGCCTTTGCTGTGCCTTCTCCTTTGCCAAGGGTACGAGAGTCGCTCAGACTCCTTGTTCATGTGTGCGTCAAGTGTATGATTGTGTTTTACAACTTGTAGAGATTTATGCTTCTGACGGCTCCAGTTGGTTGAATGCTCTAAGAGGGCAGGGTAATTCAATCGACTTCAATGAAAAATGGAAACGGGCTAGTAAATTGATTGTTAATGAAAATAAAGACGTTGTATAATTTACAGTTGAGAAGTTTCGCTGAATAATTTTGTTTAGAATTGTCTCTGAAATTCAAGACGACATTTTCTTTGTTATTTCTGTTGATGTTATGTATCTTGTATTTCATTTTCGAAATTATCGGGAGGGAATAAATTGTTACCAAATACCTACTTATTAAAGTTATAACAATAGTGTTGTCTGTACCTACCTACTGCTTATTGTTTGAAATGTCTCTGTCTATCATAAATAATAATATTCAATTCTTGAAAATATATTGAAATAGGTGGTCATTGGTACTATGAAACTGTATACATTATCGTTTAATTGTTTTCCTACTTAGTTACATTTCGGAATATTGCACGCTTGTTATAAAATTTAACTTGTTTCATGTCGTGAACACGCATGGTAAAGCAAGTAAAATTACACCTGCCTGGCACATGGCGCAGAGTCGCCATTTTCATTGTTTTTCGACAAACCTTTTATGGTGAAATCACACCTACCAGAATTGACTATGGCGAAGGAATCGCAAGTGCGCTAGGTTTCATAGGAATTCATAATATAAAGAATCCGAAAATTCGTTTCGCTAGCTGTATTTACTGTCCCTTTCATCTTTACCTTTTTACTATCCGTCATTCTGTCCCCCATCAAACACACATTCAATGGCAGTACTTATCGTTTCTTTCATATTATTCTTTTCTATGTTTTAAACAAAACGGAAACAATGTACATATTTTGAATTCAAATCTCGAGTCCTAAGGGACCTGACTGACTATCGCCACACGCCAGAAAATTCACGCCAGAAGTTAACAAACTCCTTTGTTTGACATTTCACAAATCCGCAATGAAAATTGAAGTTCATTAAAACGCGGCAAAAATAGAAAATAGACGTCGAATTTAATGACCACAAAGAAATAAATTACGAGTTCGTTGATAAAGCAGTTGTTTTAGAATTTAGAATTTCCAGGGTCCAACAGTTTGCTTTGAAACTAACTTCGTAATTAACGGAAGAGTTCAAAAAACAGTTTCGGTGAGTCTAATGAACTTAGTGAAGTTCCGAGTACTTAACCTGATTAGAGTTAGCGTTGATGTTGTTTTACAGATGTTCGGGGCTTCTGGCTTTTGAATGGAAGGCTGTATTCAAGTTTTGTGTAATTTACTGCTCTTGTTATTTAAGAGGAAAAAATATGATATCAATGTTATACAAAAATAAATTACTGTTTTGTACAATAACTATTCGAAAAAAATATGAAAATGGCTTAGTTGCTCTTAAAAGCCTTATTATTAAATTTTCTTTGACTTGCTTCTCGTAACTGGTTGAAATAGAGCCCACAAAGAATATGGATTTTTATTGGTATAACATTTTTGTGATCGATTCCCAAACAACCACACTAACTACCTACATCTGTATATTTACAGTGTAAATTTAAACGTCTCCCCTATGCAATATGCTATTCATTCTATACTCTTCTATCTGCCATCACCTCACTATTTAGATTATTTCTATCCATATCGACTTTTGCATAGGGAACACTAGTTTTACAAAATCTTTTTACTTTAAAAATCAACACCACGTAGGTTTTTTTTATTCAGAATGAGATTACTCATATCATAAGGTCCATTTTTCACTGACAAAATTTTCCGCCTAATGTCCATTCAGCCTCCACTGACATCACCCTTTCGCAGACACGTATCGATTTAATAGTCGGAATCGCATTGATAGGGATTGCAACTGACCCTCCGTCTATGCACTTACAGTTACGTATCAAAATTAACGAGCTTTATCGACCAAATGGTCTCTAGGAGCAGTTTAAAACAGTTTTACTTTAAAGAGAATTTTCTATCACCAGTTTGGCTCCTAGTTTTGGAGTGGACTGACCTCCACTTTCATTGACATATGAACCTAAATCACGAAAAAATAAGCACATAACTAAATAGGATAGATTTGTACTTATGTAAGAATTATATCTATGTATTAAGTCTAGGAGGTACAGTAGTAAATATAATAACTTAGTTTTCTTTTTATTTACTGTTTTAATAAAAAAGTATTCTTATAAAATTAATTTTCCTACAAACAAGCCTAAACTCCATACTGCGCAACTGAAATTAAAATGGACCGAAGTAATTAATATTGTATCTCGTTTGTGTAATTAAAACTGTGTGCCTTTAATTTGTTTGTGTACACTGGTTATTGCATTGCCAAGCTCATATAACCTGTTTTCATTTAACTGCAGTAAAATAAAGGTTATGGTATGCTGCTGACTTTATTCCCTGGCACATCCTGAATAATATAATTACAAATAATTAAGTGAGTTCCGTAGCAAAATCTTGATAAAAATTCTGTTCATGGGCAGTCCATCTTACGATGTGACAGAAAAACTATTTTCGACATCAAGTTTCAATTTTCTTAAGGAGTAGGGAAAAACCAACATTCAATTAAGAACTTAATCAAAAATTTGAGTGCTCTCCGGGTCTTGTTAATAACATTTCACCCGTAATTATTCGCAGTGCCCCAATTAATGGACCCCCGTATCACTCCTCCCACAGACGGATGTCCGACATCACTTATATAATCCGCGTTTAATCTACGGTTAGGCCCTTATTATGCTCGACTTAACGCAATTATCGGGGCCATGCTTTTACGTGGATTACAAAAAAAGTACCGAAATGTGAGGCCAACAGATACTGGCTTGCGATTGGCAAAATTTCCCTTTAATAAGCTTAGAACCTTTCAACATTTATCGCTAAACCCCAGTGGGTGCGAATTTGAGCAAAAATGTGGCGTAACTCTACACCAAAATGAGACATTTTAGGGAATTATCATTGTACGAAATGAATGCCATGTTTTTGTTCGTGTGGAAACTTTTGCAATTTTCAACGCCACATTTCGTGGTAAATTGTTGAATACTTTATGAAACAACGCCAGAACCGTTTATACATATTAAACTTAACAGTTTCGCAAAACTTTATGTAAAGTATAATCTTAATGGGCGCATAATTCTCTGAAATCATTGCCGTTTAAATGCTTAAATAACAATTTATGCTAAAACAAAGATAAGACGAGGCTTTTATTGCAAAAAATATAATGTCCTCTCTCTTTTAAATAACTGGTCGAGCAACAAATGAAGTGTCACAAAATGTAATGCTTCGTGACACTTAATTAAGAACGAAGCAATTTCATCAAAAGCTTGCCATAAATATAAATAGAATACAATATCATCAAAAACGTCTGTCCTCGATTCCATCAGATAACGGTATTAAGACTGAATGGGCCGTAATAACGAGTAACCAGAAGTAACTACATATCCAAAAATGTAACGATAACTATCAGTTAATTGCAGTGGCCATATGAATAGTGTTTGTCAATTCTGATGTCATCAGGCTTTGTAGCAAATTGGTTTTCTATATTCCCGACAAAATGACGTCACATTTCTATTTACTGGTTACACATAAAGTTTTGTTTAGTTAGATCGAGGATTGAAGTCGTGTTAAGTAGACTACATCATACGTTATTGAAATAGTTGTCTCATTTTGAACTATGAAGCTGGTATAAAACCATCTGAATTTGAGAAGTTATTCAGTATGAATATGATACAATATTTTTACAGTTTAAAATACATATTTCATTCTTTTACTCTAACTGGTTTATAAATAGTAGCTGTAAACTAAAGACTTCCTGACAGCAAACAGCATTCCGGTTCTTCCCAGTTCATTCATGAATTTATTGTGATTTTAACTTCGATAGTTTAAAGCCATATGCGATGAGAAAGGTAAAAAGAAATGGATCTAACAGTAAATGCAAGCCCAGTGTTACTTGTTCCAGATAACTCCGTTTCAAAAGGCTCCTGCTAAAAGTGGTCTAAAGCCAGCAAAGCCTATTAGAATTTCAAATTCACCGTATGTTTACAGTCTATCGAGCTATTAAAAGCGTTTCACTGTATCGAATTTATTATAAAGCGGTCTTCCATTTTATGCCTCTAATCATCAAAATGATTGTATACGAATTTTCCGTCGCCATTTTTATGACTTAATGTTTTTCATTTTATGTTCAGCTGTAAGTGATTTTCCCGGTTTTTTATTCAAAACACGTTTTATGTTTAGGTGCGTAAAAGGCTCGTTACAGGTTTTTCGTGTTTACGTCATATCCTCAAGGATACAAACTCAGAATTCAAGACATTAATTTGTGAATGAAAACCAGAAAATCATTGTTTTATCTATAAATACCATTCATTTTATAAATACCTATCTGATGATGTTGTTGGTATTTTCGAAGGGCTAAAAAAGTTTTCTTACACTTCTCCGATAGATACGTCGCACGCCATCTAGCGGGCTCATAGATTACTTCTTGCAAGCGTGGGCAGCCAACCTCGGAACAAATTCAGCTGTTCATCGCCAAATCTGCGTCACTACGACGCTTACTTAGTTTTCCCGGTCGACCATAGATGTCGTTACATGAAAATGTTAGTTAATATTCTACAGCTCTTTCTCCAAGATGATTTATGACTCCTTTGTCTTTTATAGTTCTATTTAGAGAGAGTAATGTATATCTTACCGCTGACATAAATTCTGGTAACATGTTTTAATATTCTGAATAAGCTGTTTCCCTCGGCTTCACACCTCACCTCAAGGAACAATCTATCTAGACTAGACTACATTATGACTTTTACTGGGTTTTCGTGTACATATATACGAATTACATACATTTGTTTTAGGCGTTTATTCATTGAAAATTGTTACCTTTTTTGGACTTATAATATTTGGAAGTTTTTCACAGTTCTTTTCTACTGCACCCTAAAACTTCTTCATGAGTTCAAATGAAAATTGTCGTGTTTCTTTGCAGGTGACGGCTTCAAGCTGGCATCGTCGGGCTCGGGCAGCCCGGCGCCGCCGCCGGTGCAGTGGCGAATGCGGAGAAAGCCAGGTAAAACTATTACTGCTTCACCTTCATAGTAATAGAAATAAAACAATCACTAATTAATACAATTATGCAGAACTAAGAGGCTTATAGGCCTATATGTTCAACAGTGGACATTTTATATTGAGACAGTGATCTACATGCACAATATGAGGCCCTTGACGGACTTCAAGTCAGAAGGCTACAAGGACTAGTGACAAGTCAAAAAAAAAAAAAAACATTATCTTCATCACCATATGTTTTTTCTAACATTTTCCCTACTTGATCATTCCCTTCCATTTGCTTATTATTGCCCCTCGCTCTATCCATCCATCTTTTCTTCGGACCTCCTTACCATCCATCAACATTTATAATCATCACTCTTTTTGTAACACAATTACCGAGCTCCTTTTTACATCATTTTACTAAAAGGAAAGATTTCTTAAAACATGAAGAATTCTTGAAACATGAAGATTTCTTAAAACATGAAGAATTCTTAATAGATTAGTATAAAAACCTACTTTTGAAAAATCTGATAGTTGATTCCTGTAAAATTTAATTCATGAATATTTAATGAAAGGATAAAAACAGAAACAGTAATCTGACTTAAATATTGAAAGCAATAAACACGATTCATTATTTTTTTACTTGATCAATGAACGAAAATTTGTACTTGCGAGAACCATTCATAGCGCACTTAGAATTCAAAGAACCATAAGAAACGCTCTAAATAAGAAGCGATAAATACTTTAAAATGCATTCTTATAAATAACATTCCAAAAGCGATAAAACCTTTACGACTACAATATGAATGTTATGTTAGATTATTACAGTACAATATTTCATGATCGCGTCAATGATAAATCTCTGTTGGCCTATTTCCTTGGCAACATTTACTATATCGATGTATCAAATGAAAGGAACTGGTAAATATTGAAGACCCACTTGTATAAGAATATCAGAGAGCCGAACATGGAGTGAAAATAAACAGTCACAGTTACAAAAATATCAGTCGTTAAAATGTTGTTTATGTTCGTTACTCTGTAGGCCAAACACCTGAACTAATTTAATGAATCTTGGCAGCAAGATGAATCATACGCTGCATAGCTCGGCCTACGTAGCTAATGTGCATGTTGCATATATCCACGTATACGGACGATTTCTCATCTGTTTTCGAATTTAATGAAGATTAATCCCTCGCGTCCTATCATCGCCGTTATTAGTCAGGTTTATGAGAATCTAGTAGCTTCAGTTTGTTAGCCTTTTCAATCATTTGCTTGCATGGAGACCTGGTAGCATTTTGACGTACCATTTTCGCGCACCGGGCCACTCGTCGAAAATCTGAATGTGTTATCTAAACAATGTCACTGACACTTTAGATGCGAACTGAGATAAATGGCATCGTATCCATACGAAACGACGGAAAATTTACAATTTTCTTTTACAACCATTATTTTAACCTTTCCCATGTTGTAAAACTGATTCATTTTACGATTCCTGTGAAACGATGATGTGATAAATATGCCCATAAAACCCACAAACGATTTCCTCGAGAACTGTTTCATGATTCATAAAATCCTTTATTTATCGTAGAGGATTATTATGCGATTTGATGACTGAGAATGCATCTGAGAGATGCTGTAAATATGTTTATTGTGAGACTAGAAAACTTGAGTTATTGCCATAGTTTAATGTGAACTATGTGTGTGGTAACGTCTATCTATTGGAGCGTTAAAGTCTCATATCATTCATAACCCATCGGGTTGTGAATCATTGTAGCATCTTCCACGTGTTGGCGAGATCCGACTTAGTGCTATCATTAGATGTTCATAATTAATTTACTGTAACTGATACACCGTGCTTCCTTCACATTTAATTCGGTTTTCGTCATTGCTCTATTATTTTGGTATACAAATACGCGAATTAGAATAACGTTAGGCATCAAGATTTGACGATGAAAATTAGTGATAATTGGGATTGAATCGCTTATGAACATTTGTAAGTAAAGGTGTAAAATAAATTGTTGACTGAGCCATTTTGTTGAATCATGTGAGTGTATCCAAAACGGTCACATGCGATGTCTCCCTAAACTAAAGATAGCTGCTATTACCCAGCCAATTATTATCACACAAACGTATTTGTTTGTTCATTACGTTTGTATAAGCAACTAGCAATCAACAGGGTAAACTAGTCAAACTGATGGTGTTATTAATTGCCATTCGCCCGACATAAACGTACCCTTTTAATCCCTAATAAATGTAAATGGTCTTCTATCTTGAAGATAACATCTCGTAATTATATTTGAGTGCCGGTGAAGTTTTCCCCGAGGTCATTATGTGGCAATACTAGAAACCATTGCGTGATAGTAATTTTCCTTTTACGTCATCTGGTATGTTTTCGATATTCCTAATTCGTGTAGAGTGACCAGGTATACTAACACTTTTAGTCCAATACGATCTCCAGAATATTACCATAATATATGACACGGTTTGAACGTCCTTCACGAGCAAGACTGACTCTTATTTACTCTTTTATATTATTTATTTTGAAAAATGTCGAGAAAACCTTCGACTGCATTGCAATATAATTACTAGTCGTTCCAACACTTCATATTATAAGTCACTTGAATTATTTGTACAAGCTGAAATTGAAATTCATTTTTAATTCCAACGCTAAAGTTTCCTGTACACTGCGCAGGTTTAATTTTTAAATAGTAGCAAGATTTTTCATAGGGCGAGCGAGTGCCTTATATTTAACGATGCGGAAGATTTGGCCGTGAAAGCGGGACTGAAAAATAAGCTGTAAAAATATTTCATGAAAAAAAAAAAAACAAAAAAGGGTACTGGAACAATTACTATAATTTAATCTTTTCAATTTATAAGGTGAATCAATTTTAATGGGATGTTAGGATAATGCTTGGAAGAGACAGTTTAATAAAAACGGGAACAAATATAATGACCACCATAAAATGCTTTGATACCCTAAGTTTTGCAACCAGAAATATCTACTGAACACCAGAAAAATAAAGTCTAAAAATGTAATAGTACCAGCTATTTTAGTCACGACTTCACTTTAAATTGTATTCGACCACCAAATTTAGTAAATGATCACCAACTCTTGACGACCAAATTAATGTATTATTTTTGCCTAAATAAGTCACTGTGATTGCCATAAAATGTAGGCTTATTACCAAATAAAGTATTATGATGCCATATTAAGTTATGTGTCCGGCTTGCAATGCATGCGTGAGTGTCAGTATGACGAGTGACAGGGGAAAATGGAAGAAAATGACATATTGCGCCGACGCCAAGTAAAATTGGGAACAGGGCAGGAGAAAGAAGAAGAAGAATGTGTTTCTCAATACACTCTTATCGCACTGTTTAGAGGCATGCAATAGACAATTTTCCACGCTAGTGCAGGAAAAGGGTCCCCAAAATGTTATTACATTTATTTTATCAGGCCGAACTTATTTTTTTGGAGTCAGTTTACTTAAACAGGATCGCAAGATGTAAAAACTTTTTTGATGATCATTTACTACTTTTGGTGATCATTTACTACTTTTGGGATAACAATGATTTTTTTGGACTCATTTTGCTTAAATAGGATAGCAGAATTTAAAAACTTTGGTTATAATCTTACTTTAAAATGGTGGTTTAATTTTGGTGATCATTTACTATTTTTGGCTTACACATGATTTATTTTGGAGTAATTTCACTTAAATAGGATAGCAAAGTGTTAAAACTTTGGTGATAGTTTTACATTAAAATGCGAGTTTCATTTTGGTGATCATTTACTATTTTTGTCTGCTGTTTGTTACTATATCTGGTGATCAGTTAAACATAAGCCAATAAAAACTCAGGCAGACGTGATATCCACAATTCTTCGCGGAACACTGTATTTAAGTAAATGAAGCCCTTTCTTCAGATCGTTTGCTTTGAGAATTTAATTTACTGAAGCATTTTCTTTAATTGTTTTGCTGAAAATATATGGGCATTGTAAATTCACTGAAGGACACTCTTTAAACAGTTATTTAGGTTAATTCATTCATTCCACCTGTTCGCAAAACGTTTGGGAGTACGTTTATTACGCGAAGTGGGAATGCTTACGTTTTGTTTTTAGATTGTTACAACCAGGTAATCTTGAAGTCGGGACTAGGTTTCCTCCTTACAGTTAGTAATAAAACGTGTGCCTAAACTAAACACGCGTTGCTCTCAACCCCCTCATTGCACGTAAAGTAGAATATATTCCTGAATAAAAACTCTCCCCACTGAATTCAAATTGTATTCTTATTTTCCTCAAGCAGTTAAAATAAAAATTACTTTTTAGTACTACCGATCCGAACCGGGGTTTTATAAAATAACTATTGCCTTCTTTCTCGAAGCAAGTATTATTAGCTTTACACTGAATCCAATTAATTCTACACTATGTAATGCCCGCGGGGGTTACAAGGTCCCGTCGCCTTCACCCTTACTGCAGGGCAAAGTGGCTTATGATGTGTGAAACCCATTTACTTCGATGTAAGATTTCATACATTATACCTATACGTATCTATGTGCCTTTTCTGTTTTTGTACAGCCATTATAGACTAGCCTTTAGATTTCTATAATGCTTTCAACTATAGACATCTCGATTCATCCACATTTATTTGCGTTCTACATTGATTTGCGTGTATACAATTTAATTTTACACTAGAATATTTACATTACAGCTTTTGTCAGAATAACTAACATTTACGCGTTTTAGGTGTTGACCACATTCATGAATTTCGGCGAAACTCTCTTTCATTTTCACAAATGTAAACCATCAGGCATTTGTTTTTTTGGGAAACGTTTATAATTAATTTTCTTAGGTTGTTATGATTAATCGCTTGCCACAAGATGGGGAGGAAAACTAGCGGGGATAATAAATTATCCATATCGCACGCACAATGGGCCGCGGCGTTTTGTTCCTTACGCGGTGTCCTGCGTGAGCGACGAACGCGACGCGACGCGACGCTGCGAACGCGACGAACGCGATCAACTCAAAGGAATTCCCTACATGCGGCCTATGTGACAGTCTGCGGCGAGACGCGACGTAACGCGTACTTGTTTTGAGGGCGACCAGACGCGACACCGCGAACTATTCAGAAGCGTTGATTGTTGTGGGACAAAAAAAACATAAATATTAAAGAAATCGTTTATTAGTACAAACAAGTTGGAAGATTGTTGCTGTCTGTACTTTAAATATGAACTTTCAAGCAAAATTGTAACACAACTTCTCCATGATTTGAGAAGTAATGACCAAAATCACGTAGGACATCTGTCGCGTATAGCATCGCGTCGCATTACGTCGCGTCGTGTTGCGTCGCGTCGCGTCGCGTTCGTCGCTCACGCAGGACACCGCGTTAGAGAATTGAGTGCGACAGAATTATTATAATCTCGGCCCAATTCATCATTCGCGGACTTCTCCTATTTTCATACGGGTCAAGGTTGACTTAGAGGTCAAGTTCGAAATATCTGGAGGGATGTCAAGTAATGAAAAATGACCTTTTGAGGCGGATGACCTTGCGAGGCATTTTTATGTGAATAATTTGCGTATCAAAGCCGTATTGTGTAACTATCGAATAGAAAAAAATGTGGGACGAAACACAGATGACTATTGTATGTTATTGTAAACGGAAAATGCCTTTCTATATTGACATTTCTTACTTCTATTTCAGAAAATGTCTGCTTTATGCAATCTATTATCATAGTTATGTTAACTGGCAACAGAAATAGATATCAGGCTATTTCCTTCGTTTGATCTAACTTGCTTGAATTGATGATAATATTCGTTTGTTACTATTTAAATAGCTAGCTTAAGATATGACAGCTTCAATAACTAAAAGTCGTTATTTTTCTTTTGTAATAAATTCTATCATCACTACTTTTAAAATAAAACCCTTCTTGAGCTCATATGTAGTAAAACTTTAAACGTAGTAAAACGAGATGTACCCGTAGTATTAAACTGGTTAAGTCCGAGTTGGCTTTATAAGCTGTAGGTTCTGAAATATTCTTTTTCATCTCTCTTTCCATGTTAGCGATAGCTAGAGAACGTATGCATAGAACTTTGGCAGGCAGATTTTGTATTGAATTTATTTGCCAGGCATTTTAAGTATGCAGCTTGATATCTTGCAATAGACTTCAGTGCCGAATATTTTTATTTATGTTTTGATTCCTGAGATTCACATTTTTTTTTATTGTTCATGTATGGAACCCTGAAAAAACATGATCTCCTTTTGTTTTATTTTAAAGGCCTGCGAGAATGAAGCTTTAAACCGTATAGTTAACTTTATGCCAACGTATTTATGAATTTATGAAAATGGTAGCGTAAAAACACGTATGGTCGTTGTTTTGTGGTCAATAAAAGCGAATATTATGTCTACGTTATTATAGTTATCATCTGACAAGGTTATAACATATTTTGAAGTTATGGCAGGCTTTTATTGTGTTTATAACTGATCTGCTCATAGTTAAGTAGCACTTAATGTGATATTGTAATCGTGTTTTATGGATTACTCAACACCATTAGCTAAACCAATATTCAGATAGTGGCTAAATATAGTTTTATGTCAAAGATTATATAATCCTTTAGTTCTGAGTAGTATTACGTCAGTAATATTTTTTTACCACGACTACTTATTACTGTTTAATCGTTACTATTATCTGTATTCTTCTAAGCACAAGATTTATAAATCAGAAGCTGAATTTTATCAATTACTTGTGAAACCTACATACTTATAACTTTTTTTTTTGATTACCCCTCCGCCTGTGGGTTAGCAGCACGAGGGAGTGCCAGACTCTTACTGACTAAAACCAATCCTGTTCCTTCTTAAACCCTCCCTCTAGCTGAGGTTGTACCAAATCCTTTAACAACTTCATAATATCACATCGTTCTTTCTAGGAAGCTAATAAAACTATCCCGTGGACATAGGCACGTACCGTCGGTACTTTTCCTTTAATGTGACAGGCGGTGAGACTGTAGCTGAAGACTACAAAATGTGCCACGAAAATTACACCCGGACTGCATTGAATTTAAAGCTAACGTTCTTCTTAGCTATAGTTGTAATGTAAGTCAATTTTTCACGTTCACAAGTCATGTGAATTTGTAGTTGAAATTCTTGGGAATGGGATTCGATTTTGAGTTCTTATTGGATCACTTTTACTTGATATCAGCCAGTGAGCCGATTACAAATTAATCATCGCAAAACTTTGCAGTTTTAGGCAAGTTGCGGTTAAGTCTTTTATGAAGAAAATTAACATATGTAACCTATTTTTGGCCTATCAATGTGTGTATATTCCTCTTCCTTTTCTTCATTCTGCTCGGTTTTAAATTAGGATAGGATCGGTGCAAAGTTTTTCTCTTCCATTCCTGTGTTTCAATCTTCATGCTCACATTCACTCCTTTCTATTATATTTGTATCATATAATCATGCGTTTTCGAAACTGTGGCAAAACTCTGCTGAAATACAGCAGAATATTCCGAATATGTGCTGCATAGTTTTAATACAATTTCTTCGTCTTATCTGACCACAGCTACGTCATACTAGAGATTCTCGCATTTATGCCGTTTTTACTGGCAACACCCGCCACTGCAGCCAAGGACAATAAATTAATTCACTAAAACCTCCCACTTGCTCAGTGAAAATACTGGCCATTGTTGGCCTGAATTAAACCATAGATTATTATTACTAGCCATATAATGTTGGCTGAAAAATAAAATGGCCGTGTAAATGCGAAGTTTTGTGCAATATCGTATGATCAGAATTTGTTTTTCTATACAATTTAGTGATTTTATATTTTGTCTCAGATAGCTTTAAGTTGTTAGAGTACAACAGACCAGTGACCTTTGTAAAGATTAAGTATTATTTAGAACTAGCTGTTCCCTGCGGTTTCACCTGCGTTGAAAATGAATCCGCACCCGCACCGCAATTAGGTCTTTTGCATAAGCTGTCTGCCAGTGAAAGTCCGTCGGTCCAGTCGTTTTTTTAGAGATTAGCCGTAACAAACAGATCGATATATACTTATTAAAAAGAATTTATTTTTGATTTTTTCCTAAGTAAAATAAAGAAATTAAAATTTGAAAACAAGATAAAATAGATAATCTATTATACAGGTTAGCTTAGTAGTCACGAATATTACTGCTAACATATGTATAAAGCATATTAGTTGCGTCCTTTAATATTTCATATACAAAAAAAAAAACTATCAAAAAGCTAACCCATTAATACCTATCTAAACCAATTTTCACACTTTTGCTCGATGGTTACATACGCATACAAAAACATTAGCTTGAAAATACATGTATATTTTAATCTTTGACCTTTTGATCTAGAATGTAAACGAATTTTTCGTTTTCAATTTTAAAATTCGACATTAAGTTTGATTTATTTATTTCGACTTAAATTGTGGTAATTTACCGACGTGTTGCTAACTTTACTTATTACTTTATCGTTTTTTTAGCTTTTTGGTTTTGAAATGTACATTTACTTTTTACACGATTTTTTCTTGTATCAATTATTGAAAGAACTGATCCAGAAAAAAGTGCGTCTACAAATCCGGTAATTCAAGATTCATAAACTAACTAAAAAAATGTGTAGATTTGGTTTTGTTATGGACGCTTTTCGTGGTTTCTACAAAGTGCTCGTATCGACAAAACTATTTGAATTAGGCAACCCCATGGTCTATAGTTTGTTTCTCTAAATAATGTGAAACGGTCACAAAATCAATTAATTTTGGAAAGTTTCTGAATAGCGGTCTCCGACTAATGTAGAATTTTCAACTTTGGTATTACAGCTATTTGAAACGGAATTACTTTCTCTGCAAAGAATAATGAGGTATCATTTATCTTATGCTAAATAAATATCAGAAATAATAAAGGAATAAACATTTATAATATTATATTAAACAACAGTATCAGTATTTAAAAGATTTTGTATCAGCAATTTTAAAATTTTGTGCGAAATAAATCAAGCGACAATTAAAATGTATTAGTATAACTAAGTTAATACAGTTTGTAAGATAATTAATGGTATACGTTTACGTAAGTTCCGCTACAACAGACAACCAAAAATTAAGCAGAAAAAGTTCTTTATTATCCATGACTAGGTGGGTTTTTGGACTTAAAAGTGATAAATGTAGTCTAAACTAGACTGAATGAATATTGATGAAAAATTATAAAAAAATATCCTTAGCGGCCTAAGTGAATAAATGAATAAATATTTCATCAACAAAAAATATAAAAAAAGAAACCTAAATAGATAAGCAGGTGTTCCAAAGAACAGTTTCCAACTGTCATCTTTCTACTTTTTTCTGTCTTTTTGAGATTTTTAATAGTTTTTAGACAGTTATTTTTATTTTTAGTTTCATTTATTCGTATAACTTTGGGTGGTCAAAAAATATGCAAATGCAATCAATTGATGGCACGCTAATGTTTTCTGATCTCAATATAAGTAAGTAGGTACCTACATAAGTGTAGGTAGGTGCTTGTAAAAGCTGTTATCAGATAAAACCATAAAATGTTATGACAATGCGTATGTTGGCATCAAAGTCGGATGGCTTACGGTATGTTATTGGCGGAAAACCAATTATGCCAAAACAGTTTCTGAAAATTTTAATTCAGTTTATTAAAGCGCGTGCCACACGTGGATGACAACTTTTTCCCGAGACCTTGACCTTCGAGTTTGGAGGGAACTTTGTTTCCATATAAACATTTAGTATCGATATCTATTATTTTAGTGGTAAGCAAGTTCGTCTCTGACGGAATACAAGTTTACATCCGTGTAAAGAGATCAGATCTTTTATGTAAAAAATCAAAACGCTGAAAGAAAACACACGGTTCATCCCCCATAATCCCTATTTATTATGACACTTACTTCCTGTCAAAAATCTGTCACATGGATTCAGATGTCATCGTTTGCACTGGTAGTTGTCACTCGTATATCCGTGACCCCGCTCATATGAACCTAGCGTTGCCGCACGACCAATCCGCAAGTGTAAAAACGCCCTGAAATCTGCGTAGTTTGGAATATGATGTCGTACAACCGTGAACGTCATTTTAAATTCAAAAACAATCAAATCTAGACGGTACAACAAAGCATCTACAAATAAAAACGCGTCTAGACTAAAAACTTTTTCTTTACGAACTAAAAAAATAATAAAAGCATTCCAGAGTTCACATGTCCGTAAGAGAAAACCATAAAAGTGGATAGTTTTATGTTCTTTGTACAATATACAATTATAAGTTTTACTTTATTAAAAAACCGGCCAAGTGCGAGTCGGACTCGTGCACGAAGGGTTCCGTAAATTACAGTTAAATCAACCTATCTCAAAAACTATAAGAGATACTTTGATCAAACCAAAAATCGTTGAAAGAGTTAATTAGCATGCATCACCTCTATTTTTTTTAGAATTTTATACCCCGTAGTTATAAAAATAGAGGGGGGGGGACATACTTTTTACGACTTTGAGAGCTGATATCTCAAAAACCGTTCACTTTAAGAAAAATGTTTTTTAGAAAACTTTATATCATTTTAAAAGACCTTTCCATTGATACCCCACACGGGTATGTACATCGAAAAAAAAAATTTCATCCCTCAGTTACATGTATGGGGGGCCCCACCCCCAATTCTTTTTTTTACTATTTAGTGTCATATTTTTGTAGCGGTTCATACAACACATATTCCCATCAAATTTCATCACTGTAGTACTTATAGTTTCCGAGTAAATCGGCTGTGACAGACGGACAGACGGACAGACGGACAGACGGACATGACGAAACTATAAGGGTTCCGTTTTTGCCATTTTGGCTACGGAACCCTAAAAAAAGATTTATGGTAAACTTTTACGCTATTTTTATGATTAACTTTTATTTAACTTTACAGTCAGTAAGTAAAGTCCGTCACTTTTAATGATTTCTGTGAAAAAGTAGAAATTTTAATGAATTTGTTGCGTTATAACCAGGCCCGCCGTAAGCGGGCGTGCAGCGCGTGCACAGCACGCGGGCGGCACGTCCTAGGGGGCGGCAAATCTAGCGAGTTATCACGTAATATTTAAAAAATACAATATCTTTTTACTAATGATTTAATTTCAATATTTCCGAACACAGCAATAGCGCTAAGAATATTACTTAGGTACACTGCCGGTTTCAGTTAGGTACATCTGTTGAAAGGACATTTTCAAAATAAAAGATTCTTAAAAACGATTTAAGATCGAGTGGCGTAGCTTGGGGCAAATGCTATTAAGGGGCGGCAAAATTAAACCAATAAAATTTCAGAAAAAGCCGCCCTAGCTTTGGTCGTCTCCTATCAATTTTGACTGTTTTATCCTTTGCATCCCCAAAAAAATTCGCGCTCGCTGCGCTCGCGGCCCCATGTCAGATATCGCATTTTATCTTTGTTTAATTGTTGAGGCATTCAATTCCGAAAAAACATTTTTCGCGCACGTCCGTTATGGGCTTTTTATGATAATATGTTTACTTCATGAAAACTCTAAGGAAAAAATCGCGCTCGCTTCGCTCGCGGCTTTTGCACTTCACTTCTGTGCATAGTTAATTTACAGTGGTTTTTATTTGTTTTGTGTCCTTAGACTAAAAAATATTCGCGCTCGCTCCGCTCGCGCTTCCTTACATATGACGTGTGCCTTATAACTTTTCAACGGGAAACCCACCAAATAACATATTTTACTGACTTTAAACATTGTTATAGATATTTAAGTACGTTAGTTTAAGTTAATCACAATCTTTCGATACATAGGGGCCACTTAGGTAATGATTGCACTGCATTGATGCCCAAAGCAATTGCTTAGTTTGCTTATGGGCTAACCCAGGACTGCTTAGGTTACTCTGAACATTTCAAGTAAGTAAATAAAAAGTTATGTGTAATGTATGTTATGTATTGCAATAGTTATTTATCCAAAAGTAGGTGGGTTTTCTGCAATCAGAGCGGTGCATGTACATATTTTTTTCTGTTGGACAAGTAAGATGGATATGAATATGCGGGGGGGGTCCGGACCACCTGGATCCGCCCCCCCCCCTTATATATTTTTTGACAAAACGTATGTAGTCGTAGGGCGGCATAATCAGTTTTGCACGCGGGCGAACAAACAGCTAGCGGCGGGCCTGGTTATAACGTTATTTCAGCTAAATCTTATTGTTATCTTCAATGTCAGTGCCCCTAAAAAAAGTTTTATAATCATTTAATAAATTACACCCAGAGCTACGCATCTTTCAACAAAACTTAGCTAATCACGGCAAATGAGTATAAAAATGTATTATTTGTTAAATTAGTGAGAGAGCAATGAACAATAACGCGCTTGCCATTCTCACTGGAGAAATTCAAATTACTTGCGAAGTTAGAAACTTATTGTTTTGTTGGCACGCTAATCATTCCCGTGGGTTTACACTGAACTAAGGTCTTTGTGCTGTGAAATTATGTTACTTTGGATAAACGTCATAACGTGTGGTCACCTGCTGTGGATGGTTTAAAGGTTCTTGCTTTATAAAGTGTTAATGTGGACTAAAGAGAGTGCAGGCAATTAATTACATTGAGATTTGTTCATCGAGTACATACGTCGAAGAATGTTCTAGATTTGGTTGGAAAGGTAGATAAGTGTGAAAAAAATGACATTATTTCATATAAATAAGACAGAAAACATAATCATTAAAAATTACTATTTCTAAGCAACTTTGCAATGTTAAAAAAATATTCTCACGCAATCTTAAAATCTGTACAATCTAGATAGATAACAAAAGGGTTATCCAAGTGATCGAGTCGAAAAATCACCCAGAATTGACATACGACAATATTCCGTTTGAAATCCCGTCATATCAATATCGATAATAATGAGCAGCATATTTCCATAACGCGTTGACATTTCCATGTCATGTGAAGAATTGACATTGATTTGACGACGGTTAGCCCAGTTCCGATGAGACCTATGTTATTCGATATCGAACGTAAATAGCTGGTTTTTCGCGACCTATATCGATGTGTTTGTTGATTATTTTTTGCTGTGTTTTGGAATTGAAGGCCTGCTATTTATTCTGCTGTTAATAATGGGACAAAATTCAAAAAGAAAAGTTCCTAAACTATACTCAGACTTTTTTGTAGAACGTTTTTTGTAGAAGTGTGTTGTATGCGTGGATTGGAGCCTTAAAGCCAATAATTTCCCTATCAACTTGAAATATTTAATAGACACACAAACCGCAAGGCAAAAGGAATTTGCAAGAAAAGCAATAATTGATCAGTGAGCTGGATGTGTGTCCTTTCTAGTGATACCGATGCATATTTTCCATGCAATTTAAGTGTCGTATAAGAGTGAACTTAGACCGTAGTTGTTATGAAACTATTGAGTAAGAAATTAAGTCGTCTTCAAAGGATTTAAGGATTTGTTTTGTTTTGACAGCTTACTTGTTTGAAGTGGGTTTAATTATTTCAAAAGTTGCTGGTTATATGATTTATTGAAACTCATATTATTTAATTTAATGGTTTGAAAATGGAAAATATCGTATTGCATAATGTTTTACTGTGCATTATGTAAATGCTTACCCATACGGCTGATTGTTCATTTATAAACAGCGATTTATCGGTTTGACGCGTTTACGTTTCCACGTGTAACAGAAGTCTGTGACGAATTTCCTCTATCGATACCTTGCTATAACTTGTTATTGTATTACCTACATTGTTATATTGTACACCGAAATATTTTATGGAATTTTACCGCTTCCCGCTTTGTTTTTGTTTCGCTAAAATGCATGACTTTCCGCGCGGTGCATAAGCAAACAAAGTCTCAACACGAAAGATATTCAGCTGCATCGAAATTCGGTACAATGTTGCTTATCATTTAAAGCAAGGTTGAATGATTTGTACGTTGATCTAGAAATTTAGATATCAAAACAAAAATAGAGCGCAGCGCATATGAAAACCATTTAACCACGTATTATTCCACGTAACGAATAAGATAACAAAGCTTGAAATATGTTTAGACAATGATACATTGGTATGGAAGCTGCATTAGTTTTACCGTGAATCAATGAAAAATCTGCTGAAATAATATTCTATGATTCATAATCTTTTTGTTATGAAATATGAAGATGAGCACGTGCAGACCTCGTGGCTCACAGGAGGGCAATGTTTGTGTTTGTTACGGCTTATTCCAGTGACGTGGTTAAATACCGGCCGGCGACGCATCCAAGCCAAACATACGTTTCTAGACTTTCATATTCGGATATAAATATCGAACGTAAAGGCGTTTCTAAATGGCTGGTGAAATCTAAAGTTCAGGAAAACCGGCCTAATATCAGAAAAGACAATAAATTATGAAAAAGTTTTCCAGGTCGGTTCCGACATTCATGAGGTTAGCGCGATCAAAAAAACAAGACACAAATTAACACTTCAGCTTCATAATAATAGTAGGGATATGGCAGAAATACATCTTGGAGAAAGACCACCAACCAAGCACTGGTAGGCAAATGCGTCTATTTCCGACGAAACATTTAACCCTGCCGCTATCCAAGTGGCAGACAAAGCCATTATTGTAACCCTATCTCACGGATAGTGTATTCTGTTCCCATCCACAACTATGGTGGGTAGAATACAAAGGTACCGCGTGATTAATCTGTTCAGGGGTTAGGCTTACACATTTGGTTTACGTAATTCAAGGCCTTTCTCAAAGATTGTATTAAATTCAGTATTTCTTCAGTTTCTTATTTGAATAGTTGTGATTTTTTCTTGCAAATGTGTTAAATAAAGAGTACATTTTCAATAAAAATAACGACTATACCGGCAGAAGATAAATAGTGAGTTGAGAAAATTCAGTATGGCTGAAAAAGCAATCGCATAGACTAAGAAATGAATTAAAATAAAACAAAAACTGTAATCCTAGTTTAAGCTGGTTCACATCTCAGTATTGAATTCAATCCCTTTAAATGCAAAGTGAAAAAGAGCTTTCTATATCTTAATTATTTTAACTTAGAGAGATAAAGCGTGTTTTATGAAGAACAAAAATGTAGGAGTTTTCAAACGTTATTGTTATTTTCCTAACCAAATTACTAGCCAACGTGCCATGTTAAAATATCGTAGTCACGTCGTGTTTTGTACGTTATGTTATATCTTTCCAATTACCCATTCTTACATTGTTCATTCAAAAAGTAAATCCATTTAAGTCGGTGTATTGTTGCTGTATTCCTTGAATATAAAACACCGGTTGCGTCCCCTTCGTGAACGAAGCTGTTTTGATGTAGAAAATATATAGGTAGAGTTTATACGAATATATTGTGCATGGATTCATGAACAGATGTTCGTGTTTTGTAAGGGTTAGAGGTATAAGGGAACTTTTCATATGATCCACTGTTGTCAGGGGATTGTACATACAACAAACTATGTTGGAAATAGTTCTGCGAGTACGAATATATGAGTGCATCAAACTGTTAGATTGGATCATCACAATATTTACATCGAGTTTTAGTATCAAAACTTTGCTAGCCGATTCGTTGGTATAGGTCGCCTCACGATTTACCTTTAATTACTCTCAACACAAATTGAGCTTTACTAGCTAGAGTTTAGGATACGTTTTCATGTACGCTCTTGGGTTCAGAGGCAACAGTGTTCGCGTATCAGTGTCAACGATCGTGTGACTACTCAGCTTTTACTTGTTGGGACACGATTTCATCGCAGTAGCGATATCGATCAGCTGTTTGTTTGCATTGCTACAGGGGTCGCCAACCCACAATCCCACATGCGTGGCGATGACACCATTCTGTATACGAACGGCAAGCCAAAAATACATTAGTGAATGAACGAATCCCGCCAATTCCGAGCAATCCTGAAGCTGCTGTGGAAAATTTCACATCCGGCGTGCGCCTGGAAACCTTCCGATGATGTTACGCAAAAATGGACTTTGTACGTGTAGATCAAGGGTTTAGATATCGTGGACATAGGTCGGGATAGCTTTTGTTCATATACGTTCATAGTAGCAAAATTGGATAAGCCAGGTTTTATAACAAAAGCGTCATATTCAATATGGAGAAACTAAGTACTGCCCGAAGCTGCAAACTTTTAATTTTTTATAAAGCTTTCTGTTTATTTCATTTCTCTAAATATTGCTTGGTGTGATGTAAAACGTCGGTATATCTGAGTAATTTCAGTGTCGGCAGGACCGCAAATCCGGGTAATTTGCATGGAACCGTTCGCTTGTCATGATAAGGTGCTTAATCTTCAGCTCGGTCCTCGCACGTTTCTCACTACTAAGGGTGTGCATATAACGCGTAATCTCTATCTATTTTTGGAACAATTCACGTAGCTTCAGTGTCAGACCTGACAGAATCACGTGAAATATTCTACAACGTGAAATTCGAGATGTCTGGCGCGCGGAAATTTATTTCGCGTTAATTCACACCCACGGGGTGACGTGTTATCCCTATAGATTGCGCTTTCACAGGAAATAGCTCAGCGAAGCTCGTTGATGTAGGTTAGGTATGAATAAAAACATTTCCATTATCCCTGTGAACTTCTTATTAACGTGCAAACATGCTCGAAATATACTCGAACATTGAAAAGTAAATATTTTGTATTTTTTCAAGGCGCCCTGCAAATTATCATGCAAGAGCCTCTCGTTATGTAGCGATGGCTATCAGAATGTTCCCTTTTTATCAAGTTAGATAAGGAACTCATAACGTTTGTAATGTAATTGTAGCCACAATGATAACGCCATAAAAGCTAGTCCAATTAGCCGAAGAATTTAAAGAGGAAACTTCGTTTGCGAAAGCTGTAATATCCCACTGGCTAATTACAGTCTGTGTAGAAACTTCAGCAGTCAATCAAAACTGTCCCTTACTTTAAATAATGTAACTTGAGAAAATATCGCCGATAATTTATTAAAGTCCCCAAGTAAGACGCATGTCCTAGAACTCGGATAAATGACTCTAATTTATTAAAACGATATTATTTCCAAAGGCGTCTCTTTTCAAGATCCCTTTTGTAAAATGACTAGACTGGATAGTCGTTATTTATTTTGGACCCTTATTAAATGTTTTGTTGGGACTTTATTAAGGAATCTTTTTGAAAAGTGTCAAGTATTTTGGACTAACGAAGGCCTCTGATTTCAGCGGCTGTTCGAAGTCGAATATAACCGGGAACGACTAATTTTATTTCTTAGAAGGCTTTTGTGGCACAGTTTAGTTGTACCTACCTACACCTATATATTTGTGGCGTGCTGTAATTTATTTCAGATAAAAATCAGGAGCATACTTGGCTCTGTTCTGCGGGCGAATGATAAATGACGTAAGCACTGCCAACATCTAAAGAACCTGCGTTTGTTTCGCACTTGGCACAGCCATTGGCACTTCCACTACAATAAAATTTTATGAAAAAAAAGTAAAATTTTACTTATATTTTCTTTGAGCATCGCATTGACCCAAATGTGTAACCCGATAATACTGATTCCGGGACAGTTTCTTGCCAAAAACTGGCTAAACTTAAATATAGTGTTATTTCATTCAGTTTATGCGGTTTCCTGTATTACTGTTATACGATGGGTAAAATTTTCACGTATCCCTTTTGGGAAATCTGCAGATCTTTTTGGAGACATATGATATAGAAACATAATACCAAAAAAATATAGGAGGATATTCATAGATTCATCTCCTTGGATCTAGTGAGCATAAGTCCCGTCTTGATCCCTGATTTGGCCGAAGGGCGAAGGATTTCTCAGAAGCAGCTTCTGTTAGGAGCAATATGCTCACTGTATTGGATCCTAATCCTATTATAGAGGATTAATATTACAAATAGCGACATGTGGGCGGAACATACCTCTGTCTACCTATGTGAAGGGATACAGGCTTGACTTATAGGTTAAAAGTAGTAGTATAGCAGCTGTTGTTTTTACTTTTAAAAGCAACAATCCTCCGCACAGAAAAAACGACACTTCAGATAGAGTTACAAAATGAAAAGGGTCTCGATTGGTTCCATTGTTTTTTTATCTGCAAAAAATAATAATAACAATCGGGACAGCATTGTCTAGTTTTAACCGTTTCTATTCTGCTGAAGAGATTCGTTGTACTGTGAAAACGATACGAAAAAAAATCTTTACAATGGTTTTCATATTCCATTTCTCTGAATCCTTTGTTGGTTGACTGAAGCTTTTGTCTAAATGCACAATCATTTTAAACGCTGAAAAGTATTTAATGTTTGTTAAACGGCCTTTTAACAAAACCTCTCTCTACAAGGTCATTAGAATTCATTGAATGAAGTATAAAATCGTTGGATCTTTTATTCTTCTTTTTTTAGACCGATCTCAATTCTGCCCGCGTTGAGCAAAATTTTTGAAAAGCTAATTTTAAATCAACTCCTCCGGCATTTTAATTCATACAATATTTTACATGCGGAACAATACGGTTTTACAAAGGGTCGCTCCACAACGGATGCCGGAGTTGCTCTACTGAAACATATATTCAGTGCGTGGGAGAAGTCACAGAATGCTATCGGGGTGTTCTGTGATCTTTCCAAGGCGTTCGACTGCGTCCAACATGAAACGCTTACCCAGAAGCTAAAGTACTATGGTATTAGAGACAGCGCACTTAGTGTTATTAGCTCATATTTAAGCGGTAGAATGCAATGTGTTGACGTTAATGGTGTCAAATCTTCCAATCTACCCGTTCGTTTGGGCGTACCGCAAGGGTCGATTTTAGGTCCATTTTTGTTTCTTGTATACATTAATGACTTGCCATATTATTTAAAATCATTGTGTGATGTAGTATTGTTTGCTGATGACACGTCTCTAATTTTTAAAGTTGATAGGAATAGAGTAGATTTTGATGACGTGAATTCTTGTCTTTCACTAGTAACGCAATGGTTTACAGCCAATAATTTAGTTTTGAATACGAAGAAAACAAAATGTATTAAATTTGCTTTGCCCAATGTAAAAAATCTCGGTCCCGGTGTAATTTTGAACAATGAGGAACTTGAAACGGTACATGCTACGACTTTTCTAGGGATAACAGTAGACTCCAAAATTCAATGGGGTGAGCATATAACTGGCATCACGGGTAAATTAAGCTCTGCTGCGTACGCTGTCAGGAAAGTAAGAGCTCTCACCGATGTAGCCACGGCGCGTTTAGTGTACTTTAGCTGTTTTCACTGCATCATGTCCTACGGAATTCTTATGTGGGGCAATGCTGCCGATATCGAGAATGTTTTCGTACTACAGAAGCGCGCTGTCCGTGCTATATACAAACTTGGTGCTAGAGTCTCCCTTAGGGAAAGGTTTAAGGATATTGGTATTCTGACTGTGGCGTCTCAATACATTTATGCCAATATAATATACGTAAGGCAAAACCTAGATTCATATAGTAAAAACAGCGACGTACATCATTTTAATACTAGAAATAAACACAAGTTAACCGCACCTAATTATCGTTTACATAAGGTACACGGTTCATTTGTGGGGCTTTGTGTACGCATTTATAACAGAATTCCGGTTCATCTGTTGGAATTAACGGACAGTTCTTTTAAAAATAAAATTAAAGAAATTCTTGTTAAAAAGGCATATTATAATGTTAATGATTATTTCACAGATAAACGCAGATGGCAGCTCTGAAGTGGAACAAAAGTGCTTTATTTTATTTTGTATTATTCGGTGTTTTAAATTAATAATAAATAAAATTGAATTGTATAACTGTAAAATAAATTAATAATAATTAAATTGTAATAGACAGCTGTGTTGCTGGGAAGTTTGTTCTTCACCGCTTCTTCTTTCCAGCCATAACACTAGGAAGTGGTGAAAGGGGGGCGTTTTGGGGGTGCTGTCATTCTTGTAAAATTTTGACGTTAAAAAGTGCTAATCGTATTAGCCTATTTTAATAAATGATTTTGACTTTGACTTTGACTTTGACTTATTTGTACATAAAACGTCTCGAGACTGCAGGATAGACAGAAAAGTGAAGGATCTCGTCGGTTTATGTTCTTGCATATATTTTCTTTTATTACAAATCGTCTATTCAGTAAGAGAGTAAAGCATAATAGGTACAGAGATAGGCTTACTTATCTATGTAATTCTTATTTAGATATTGAAACACCAAGATTTTAATGGTTTATTTACGATCAAGATTTCATTGTAATTTTAAAACCAAGAGCTTAACATATTTCTCTTAAAACATTTTACAGAAAGAAACAAAGATTTATTTTTAACCGACTGTAATTCAAAAAGTCTTTAATTTGAAAGGCAAGCTTTGATATGTGACGGATTAGCCACAATTTTCACATTGCTAAATCCGAATACAAATAATGTTACACAGAAAATACGGTTAGGAATAATTGTATGAATCACGTGTTTCGGATAAGGGATCAGACCGCTTAAATTCATCACACGGAGATCGAGTGTGTGGGTTGAGGACTGAACGTTTTCCTACATCGTGTATATGTATACCTATTTTATAGTTAGGTTTATCTTTAGTCATATATCTTGTTCCCAACCTTTCTGTTTTCATTTTATCGGATACAGTATCGTTTATAGTTTAAATTTCGTTTATAAAACATGGCATATCTTTATTGTGATTTATATCTGTTTCATGTCTAAAACAATGCGCTTGTTACAAAACTGCAGTATAATTATGTTAGTGACTATTTGTTTCAGGCGAGAAAGTTGCGGTGTCCCAACTTACTTTAGTTGGACACAATTTTATTTGTTTAACCCAAAATAACTTTCAGGACCAACTTTCCTATTAGAGTAACAAATTATTTTCATTGGACATTGATTGTTTTGGAAACCTACGTCTATTTTGGTTCATGACGACATTTATTGGGATTTAAGGACTCTTTCAAATGGGACGTTTTGTAACGGACCGCTGCGATGCCGCTGCGTTGTCGCAACGTTGCTTATGTCGCCCTGCACACAGACGTTCACTTGTTTTTATGCCAAACAAGTGGTGCAGTAAGAAATGTCCAATTTGAAGGACTCTTAATTTGGCCTTTCCACATTATTATCTAATGTAGAAAGTTCTACCATCGTATCAGATTATTTTTATTTTTGAGTATAAAGAGTCAGATTCCGCGAATAATTACGTATTTATAAATAGAAAGAAAGAAAGCCGCCCAAAATTCCCTCGAATTCGTCAGGATCTTAAATTGACATGTTTTATTCAATTTTGAAAATGTAATCCTCTTACCTGTTACGCTGATTTACTCTTGAAATTAATTTCAATATCAAAGAAATGTCTTTCAAGTAACATAATTGATTAACGATGTAACTTTTACAATATTATTACACGAATACCTTTGAGACAGATAATTCTTCATTTTCTAGAATTGAAATATGAGATGTTTTTCTTGTTGTTTGTTCTACTTAGAAAATTATTACACAATTATTTACGGTAAGGATTATTTCTTCTACATCTTAGTACAATGTATAAAGTTAAAAATTGTCTAATTAAAAATATTTGAGAGAGAATTTTTCATTTGTACTCTCTAAATCCGAATAGATGGTAACTACATCATATTTTTACTTCAACTTTCTTCTTATGAAGAAAAACCGACTCCCAAAAACACTGAAAAGCAAAAAAAAACTATTCTTAGGTGCATCGGCCTAGAAGTCGGTGTCTAATGGATGTAAATAAGTTTATAACGCCACCGACTTCTAGGCCGATGCACCTAAGAATAGTTTTTTTTTGCTTTTCAGTGTTTTTGGGAGTCGGTTTTATTTTTTTGTAAAAAGTTTTTTATTTTTAGCTTTTCAGTGACAAGCATAGTTGTCACTATCCGCATGTCATATCCGCAGTGGAAAGTTCTCATCAATACGAACAATATAAGCCCAAGCACGAGGTAGTTTACATATTCAATTGTCGAGTTCCCTCGACCTTCGCTGGTCTCCATCATCAGGTCAGCTTCAAACCTTCACTGTTGCAAAGGTCTCGTCAATACGAACAAAATAAGCCCAAACACGAGGTAGTTTTTTACACATTCATTGTTCAAGTTCCCTCGACCTTCTCTGGTCTTCATCATCAGGTCAGCTCCAAGCCTTCACCATTGCATAGTGTTATCAGACATGCGCCTTAGTGTCAAGTTTTTACCCTACGTATGCCTACGATTTTCGAAAGTTGCCCTCGATTTCTCAGGGTTTCCATCATCAGATCCTGACCTGGTGACTATGGGACCACCTGGGAGGTAGACCCTATCAAACAAAAAAAAAATTTTGCAAATCGGTCGAAGCGTCTCTGAGTAATCGGTGAACATACATAAAAAAAAAAAAAAAAAAAAAAAAAAAAAGATCCCGACGAATTGAGAACCTCCTCCTTTTTGGGAAGTCGGTTAAAAAAGCCAAGAAATTGGCTTTTTCTTACTTACATACTTGTGTTCATTTTTAACGCATCTGTCATCGATGTTCACCTGTCCTCTTATTAGTAGTTGGCAACCTTTAATAAACAAGTTACGAAATTCTGAAGAAATTGGACACACTTATTATTAGGCAGCTTTGTTTATGATATACCTATTTCCCTTTTTCGTCAAGCTGTTTTAAGCTATTCATCATCATTGATGTCAGTATGAGTCATGGGTATCAGTATGAGTGGGTTCATTTTTCATTATTTTATTTCATCAATTTTCTTTAGAATTAATATCGTTTTTTGCTGGAGTTGCAAACTTTTCTTTCGTATAAAGTACAGATACCGGCACGGATATTGGGCTCTCGGCGGAAGAGTGGGGATCGCTTTGCGCACCCGTACGCATAAGGCAATAAGGCAGTAAATCGCTTCTGCGCAGGTGAAGGTCATGGCCCGATATCCGTGCCGATAACTGTACATATAGTACTTTGCAGAAACAGTCAATCTCTTAGGCAACTACAAAATGAAGGTGTCTTAAGAATGCACGTGCTAGTGAGATGAATTCTTAGACGGATAAATCAATTTCCAGCCATTTTTTATCTGTAGCCGTGTCGAAACTGGCCGAAACACAAATAGAATTTCACGAAAGCTAAATTGAATTTCTAAAGGCGACCGTTTCGAGAAAATACCTTTATACTTCGATTGTTTTGCAAGGTATTTTGGAAACAAGGTGACAAAATTGACAGTGACATGACTATCATTTATGAGCAATCATGTTACGAGATATTAAATCAAGCGATCGTGTCAAACCTTTGGAAAAGTACAGCCAAAAGGAGAGAATTACAATTCCCTTTTTGAAATGTAAGTGTTATTTTTATTGTAACAAAGACGAAGAAAATTCCACTGACTATTTTCGCAGGCAGTTTACTGTATATTTTTAATGGGTAAATGTTATCTATAGTCCTGGCGTCTAGCTCAACAGAAATAAAATAAAGATCACAATAGAACCTAAGATTGGCATCACATACGTTGACCCCACTCCCTTTAAGTTCAAGATAGAAGCCATATTTGAAGGCTGTTGTGGAAAAGTTTCACGAATTTAGAAATCACATGTCATGTCACGTCAACGATTATAATACAACTTTGGACTATTGTTCGAACAATTCAAAGTGCACATACAAAGCAACAAAGAGAAAGTTGAAAATAAAGCCTGAATCTGAAAGAAATTTCCCAAAAATTATATTACGATTTTTAAAGAAGTCGTTTCTTTGATTACAGGTAATTTCCGTACATGCGACCAAACCGATGGATTCTATTTTCGTAAGTATTTTTTCTGATTATAAATCTTATTGCATTTTGATCATCATGCAACACATGACTAACAGCAATCATGCGCAGTACATCGTTATTGTTAATGAAAGGTTTGTATTTGTTTACTTTATTGCGTCGGCCCCAGAATGTTTCCTTTCAATGAATGGTCTCATAACAAATAATAAAGTTACACAATACCTTTAAATCGTTATCATGATGTTATCATTCTTATCAGAGTTGTGGTAATTATTACGCAGTTAACCTAGTGTCCGGACAACGTTGAATAAATAATTTGGAAATGTTTGATAGCATTTTGGGTGATGTTTATCTCGTTAAGTATCTAATTGTCACACTGGGATAGTTTAACAGGAGCGTGTTTGTCCGAGTCGTCGCATAGATTAAAGTCTTGCGTATCGTTGTATGCAGCAGCATCTCCGGACTTCATTCATTAGCGGGCGTGCTCGTCTCTATCGCGTCTGCTGCTGATAACTGTCTCTGTACAACACGCAGCTCACGTACCTAGTCATATGTTAAAGAGTAAGTGCGTGGTGCGTCTCGTCAATCGCTATTCGACCTCTCTGTTTATTGTCCGTGTTTTCCTGCTCCGTTTGTGTACAATGTTCCGTTGCGCACGGTGCGATTATATTCAAGTTTTCTGCTAAATGATCGCGATTCAGTCGTCAGTGAAAACCTGTTTTAGCCATTACCTGTCGCTATATCTTTGTGTCAGTCAGATTAGTCACCCGCTAATGACTTTTCCTCGGGTTTGATATTATTATGATTTCTATTCGATATAAGTGGTCCAGTGTCGAACACACAGAAGCAGGAAAACGTGGTATGTTTAAATGTGCAGTTGCAGAGTAATGTTGTGTTTTTATGCTGTTTATCAGTTTTGGATTGAGTGTGTGCGGGCGTGCGAGTAGTGCGACTGTGTTGTGATGCGGCGGCGTGTGTGTGCGGCGCGTCGGTGTGGGTGTTCCTGTGCGGCGCGAGGCGCGGCGGACGGCGGAGCGCGGTCGGTCGGCGGCGCCAGTTCACTTGCGAGCGCCACGGGGCTGCCGCGCTCTCCACGCGTAGAGCCCTAGTTCGCGATCCCAATAACTTTGTGCACTGGAAACTTTTCAAAGCGATTCCGGACGGTTCCGATAGTCCCGGATCACTTTCGTTTCGAATTTCGAGTCGCGTCGTAAAGTAATACGTGCGAGCGATCATTGTTGCGTGTTTATACGAGTTGGTCGGTCTATTTTTGAATATTCTCTAAACGCTTGACGGCGAAGTTTTCGAAACGCAGCCCGCCGGAGCCGGGTTAACGTCCGCTGTGTATGCAGCACGCCTGCATCACGTCTCTTGTGTTTTTATTGATGGATTTTTGTTGTTAACCTCCACAGTTGTATCCGACAAACGTTATCTGTAAGTATGACCCCGGTTGATTTACGATAATAGCTTGGCTGTGTTTTAATTCAAAATTGTACGAATATGTATAAAAAGAGCAAACGTGTTAATTTAATTGTTGGTTTGATATTGAATCGTGGCTGTTAATTACCCAATACCGTGTAAAATTTTGTTTGCAAAAAAAAAACAATCTGCATTCATATCGAGGCGCATACATGTGGTGTGCGAGTAGGCACAAGTATGTGTGCACACAAGCATACACATCAGTCCATAGTGTCGGCGTTCACTACGTGCATTTTAGCACAAACATAATAAAGCATTTATTACGTGAACCTTTATGCATTATTGCATACAGTGCTTGCCTTCTAAGTACTGAGTGAAGGGTTCCTTGAGTTCCTTCCAACTGGACTCGTGTTAAACACTAAGACCGAATGTAACGAGTTTGATTCCACTTCTAGTTCACTCACGCTTCCCCTCTATCACAAATGATACATGATTCATAGTTGTTTGGTCAAGCGAGACTTGACACTGGACGTTTATCTTTTTAACACACTCCTTCGACAGCGTTTTGTTTTTATAGTAAGCAAGAATTCGTGTTGTGTTAACTTAGTTAATCATTTGTCTCGTCGATATTTGAATTAGTAAATAGTAGGTACATATATTATGCTAATGTTTGACTGTATTAATAAACACAATAAGTTACTTTATCAAAACAAAGTGGAAACTTGTCCCTTATGATAAATCTTAAATTGCCAATCAGCATGTTAGTTAGTTAGTTGTGAAGGTTCTAAAATTTACTTATGGTGAGGTCTGGTCCTCTTTAAACAGGACTGACATTTGGTCCATGTGGCGTGGTAGATAGCACACGCAATGACATGAAGTCTGTGGTTTCAAGCAGTTCCTTGAATAGGTACCTACTAAAGGTAAGAAGGTGCCTTAGGAAAGATCCAAACAACATTTTTGTTAGGGCTTAAAGCATTTTGTGTGACAGTTGTAAACCCAATGTTTACGAGCATCAACGGAACCCTTTTCCCTTATTCGAGTTTTACGATTTGCGCACAATGATACGCAATAGATTTTCGTGTTCGGTTCGTGTTACATGACTTTTTTCAATCATTTGATTTAGGACCTACTCCGTGGTTGAAACTCTGTTATGTAAAGTCGTGATTTTTTTATCAAGTTTTTTTTTATTTACAAAATCGAGTAGGTAAGATAGCGTAAAAACCAAAATGTTATTAAATCCTATTTCGTTTTATATTTTGTAGTCGTCCATGAGAGTCTATCGCAAAACTGGTTCCAACGATTTGCACTTTTCGAAAATATTTTTTTTTTTGTAATATTTTATGGCATTCATTAAGTTTGGAAGGTTAATATGTCTTGTTCGGACGTTTTTTATCATTATTGATTATACCCTATTTATAATATGTAAAATAAAAAAATTTCGTCGTTTCAATAAAACTCTCTTGCAAAAATGATTTGGGTAGTTTCGGAAGGAACCGCTGTATTCTTTATTTGGAATATGCAACAAATAAATAAAATACGTAACTAGTTTAAATTAGGCATGCCTCCCTTATTTTAAAACAAAACAAATGTGCTTCATAAACCGCAAAATATATTTCAGTGATCTACACTTAACAATTTTAAACAAAGTGACACATAGGTATTTTTAGTCACGAACTTTTGTTATTTTTATTAACCAATAGGTACTTAAATGATACCTATTCTATTTCCACAATGTTTCTGCCACTTCCTTTATATAAGATTTTTTCTACTTAACTCTTCACAATAAATCTTTGTATGTCTACCGTCTACAAGAAGCTTGTTCTAACCGATATAACACACATTACTCGAGTACATGGTATATTATCGTATAAGCGGGTGACGCTGTTCATTATACTATCTAAATATTATGCTAATATGTAGGTACGTATGTACAAACCCAAACAATTCCATTCTAACACGTAGTGTTTTGCGGTTTATCAATGTACATTACACAACTACACACACACGCACTGCACGCACACAGGCGCACGAGTGTATCGTGTACACACGTCTCTGCTGGACCCTCCCACTCCCACCCTTAGAGGTCAAACGTGTCAAAGATATTGTCTATGCTTCTCAATGAAGTGTATGTAGGTAAATGTAAAGGTGCAGTATTGGGATTGAATACGCACGTATTAATGTAGAGTCAACAAAACAGAGACTTAAATAAATTGCAAACTATTTTTCACGGACCCGAATATTAGTGAATTTGGGTCTGGACATATACACATACATGGCAGTGTTGGTAGTAATTTTGATGTATTCTACACTAGTTTGTTTATATCGGACAAATTCAGTATTCATGAAATTCTATTTAATGCAGCAGTGAAGATTGAGCTAAAAACATAATTCTTCCTGGCAGACGCACATTAGAGCCAAATGCAGATAGCAAAATGGTCATTTCAGATACATGTCTTGTTTAAATGTCTGAAGGCTGATATTTTTATCTGGGTAGGCAATTAAATTCGCGTAAATCAATATTTTCCATTGTTTAATATTGATTAAAAGGCTAATTTTAGAATATCGAGTTAGAGATCATGGTAACGCGTGATAGATAACAATGAAAGACGTCAAGACACTGAAAAACCTACTTCTATTTTGGCTTCATGATAAATGTTAATAAGAAAACTACCTAATACTAGTAATGATGTGGTTCAGTATCAGACATTACCTAAACTAAGCATATGACGAAATCAGTCGCAATTGGATCATAGATTTGTGCAATCTCCGTACCAATTACAGAGTTCAAAAATAACTATACCATCTAGAAATTCCAAGTGTGTATCAAATATTACATTGTCATACAAATCACCAAGTTTCGACTTTACCAAATTCGAAGCGATCGTAATCGAATTCTGTATGGAGAATATATCTAAAGTCACACATTTTGATTCTATCTACAACCCTATTCATGATTATTGAATCAATTTGGTATTCTCAAACAACTTTGAATATTCCAATACATCACGAATCTGTATTTCTTGCTTCGGTTTTGGAATACGTCATTGCTATTGTGTAAACTTTGATTTACGTAATCATTTTTTTGATGACGATTAAAATAACTTTAAACATCACAGTAATCCGCCACAAGAACTTAAGCCAAAAATATATTCTATTGTTATAGAATTCAAATTCTTAAGATCGAAAAGAAGGCCCTTTAAGACCCTTAAACAGCACTGACGAAAATTAGGGTATAAAAATAAGGTCTTTCAATATCCAAGACTGAAATAATGAACTTAAAAGGTGGATCTATCCGAATATTTGAGAATTCAAACATTGCGGTAATAACTCACAATAAATACCTAAGAACCGATCTTACTTTTCCATAATTTGGCATATTAGGGAATTCCAATTCGTCTCTTGATCCATTTTCATATCAATAAGGATTAATCAGAAGTCGGGTTAGGAGATTCGTAATCAGGAACATTGTTCGCGATTCTATTTCAAGACGGTATTGCGAAGAACGAAAACAAATGATCGTATTATTATTATAAGGGAAAAAATATTTGCCTGTAATAGAATGTCCGTCTATGGAATTACCTGTAATGAAGTAGTCTATTTCATTAGGCCTACATTGTTGGTTGTGCCTGATACTGAGTGTTTGGGGACGGCCATTGTGATCTCAAATCGGTTTAGTCCAGCCTGTGTTTACTTCTGTACCGCAGACCAATCAATGGCTATCGATGGAGCCTTACAGTTTACATACGGCAGTAGCATTATGGAAATTGGTGTATCAACTTGGACAGATTTATTTAACAGGAAGGGTTCAGCCAGATTTAGAATTAATTTTGATTCATAAGGTCTTGTGTTTTTATAGATTAGGAAATAAATTTATGTGCTTCGTAGTTATTAATTGTTTTTTCCGCATGATTCAACTTATTAATCGGAATTTAAAACCCAAATAGCATGGTAAAACCGAAAATTGACACTAAAGAAATAATAGAAATACCAGAGCAATCTAATGACTGTCATTACGGAAGCAACAACTAAAATACAAATTAATTCAATGACCAATACAAAGCGCCCATTCAAACCACTATGACACTATATGAACGATCATCGTTGGAACTCAACTAGGAATTTAGTCGACTAGCAATTAAGGACGGATAGGCCCCTCGTGAGTTTCAGAACCATTCAAGACAATGTAACGCAAATGATAATTGACAATTTGGCTCGGACTCCGGTTTAATTGACCGAACGATTAACTTTTATTACAATGAACATCTCGGTAAATATTGATAAAGATATTATTCGCGCGTTTCCAGGCAAATGTTGCCTGATGATCTTTCTATTGGCCTTAAGTGATTTTTGATGGCAGTGTAGCGTTTGAGGGCGTCGATTATTTGTTTAATCGCGTTCCTTAAGAATATTGCTTAGGCTAAACAAATTGATGATGAGAAAATTGCGTTTTATACCTCATTGTGTTTTCTTCCCACTGTTGATCCTTTATGTTTTGTACTGAAGTACCAACAATACAAATGATAGGGCGTAAGAATGACTTGTGTTTTGTTCCACCCATTATCAGTATTTGCTAGTCTGTGATATCATTACGAAACACGTGGGTTGTCGTATTGTTCATCTTGTACTACAGCAAAAGTAGTAGTTCCTGTCTACTGAAGAAAATTATTGTCTACACACGACCTTGTATTTATTTCCTTGCATTAGCACTTAGAAATGTCCATAGTTAATCAAGATGAAAACAAAATTATAATCTTTAAAACTTTCCCTTCGTTAGTGCGAGCATGTGTTGTCAAAGTGTTTTCTATTTAATAATACAGAAAAACGCAAATGATACAGCAACATCGCACATGTAATGTTCTTAGACACGCAATCCCTGTAGCTGTTAACAATACTTCGTAGTAAATTTTCCACAGCGAGAAAATTGTTTACTTATTCGTGAAACAGTAGCCTCACGAGCACTCGGACTAATGAATCTAAAAGAACTGGCAGACGTAAAAAATTTAACGCTCAAACGTTTTTTTACGGAGCCAGCAAATCTTTTACTACTCACTCTTTTGTTGAAACTGATTACGTGGTTTTTACAGTTTTACCATCTTGTATAGTGGGAACATTTTGAAACATACTTGTGTACCTATTTGTTTGATACGGTTGTAAATGTAAATTGCCAAATCCGTGTATTGGTTCTCGTGCTATAAAATATTACATTAGTATGTATGTCAGATTAGTACAATGACATATTGTTACAAGTCTTCTCTCGCTCGTGGCGCCGCAGGCACTCCCAAGTTATCGTTTAACAAGTACTAAGAAACTTCCCGTTATATCCGATCCCTTAAGGATATATTGCAAGCAACTATGAAGTATTATAGAGATCTTAATGCGTTGTATGTGGATGCGTCTATCTATCGAGCTTCGTATCAATTTCTATATATTGCCAAGAGAAAGCCGTAGTTGATAGTTATGAGTTACACAAAATGACGCTACTTAGTGTATAAGGTTTATATGAAATCTGATTGAAATCATGATGTCAAGATGAATCAGGCTGTGTCAATGTGCTGAACAGATATAACAGTGATGAAGGAAAACATAGACATGTTGTAACGTGTATGTATCTCAGTGCCGAATAGCGATTCATTGTCTAATAACAGTATCTTAACCTGTCTGATAAATATAAAGAAACTAATCAGTTTTTTGTGTTCGGAACACCGATCCACTACACAACAATGATGGTTATCATACTGCAAAATGCATTAAATGCAACCTGGAATGTGGGTAAAGTAATCCATGTTTCTCATAAAGCGGATTTCCCTGCAGAAGTGTGTCGAGGTGGGTCTGCCGGCCTCTTCACTCTATAAAGTCTGCCGCTATCTCATCCATGGCATATATCTGGCGCCTCTTAATTGCTTCAGACTAATAATTATTATCAGTTCGCGTGCGGCGCCCCGCCTCCCCGTCCGCTCGACTACTCAGATACGCAATAACTAATGTACATATGTTGCACACACACACACATAAGCCAACGCTAAACACGTGCTGGGTAGCCACGGTTTTGCCACCGCAACGGGAAAATATTACGCGGAGACAGACAATGATAATAAGTTATAAGCCATCTTCGAAGGTAACTGATTCAATGTTAGAACAAGAATCACGGGTATTCGTAATTGTATTAAAATCAGTAGCACTCGTTAATTCATGTGCTTCTTGACACACTTACTTACATATCTACTATCCACTTTTATGATGTAGTGAGTTTGGCTTAGGAAATTGCATTGATGTTGTGCCAAACTTCTCTAGCAGGTACGAACGTATCATCAAGTTATGTGAAAACATGCACAAATGCAGTACTATACTGAGAACAAAATCTTGCAACGTCATTTTCCGCTATGCTGCAAGAATTGTTGCCAATCCCTCTCCGTTTTAAGACGCATTTACAAAACAGCCAGTTTATACCGAAAGTGAATATTTTAATATTGTTTACGCGCCTCCCTTGAGGAAACCAAGATTAAGTACCACTAAGGCATTAGTAAGTCGTGCCATTAATTCTTTAACGGGTGAATAACCTTCGTCGTTCTCGAAGACGTCTCGTCTGGAATAGTAATTATTATTGTTGCTTTGAAAACTACTATGTTACCCCACTTCGAGTCAACGGACAAATAAAATGTTGTAGTCAAGGAAACGTTCTTCAAAGGATGTTTTATTGTTCAATCTTAATATCATCTACATATCGATCATAGGTACATACTTATCAGTTGAGTCAACCAACTCTGTGTTTCCTTAAACCAAATCCAGTTTAACCGGATGAATCAAAATAATAACGTAGAGGGACTGACGGTCTTATCCTCAAGCAGTTCTCCAAGTCGATTGCACATATTGAATTATCATAATAATATCTTCATCCTTATTGGGGTTTTCCAGAAACCAATTCATTAATCAACATTTAGTCTGAAATAATCAAGATCCATCTCAACCAATAAGTCCCTTGGAAGTGGGCTATGCTTGGGATACCACACATACAAAATATTTATTTTATCGATATGAATTTTCCGATACATATTTACAATAAAAATCAAAAACTATCCTAGTAAAACAAACAACTAAAAAGCGTCAAAAAATTCGTCCCCATCGCTGTCAACTGGGAGCGTGCCCAAGAGGCTGGCAGCATTACCTCGTTGGATCGCCATGCTGATTCTTTGTCCGAGGTAATAGCCAGCCTTCTGGTTACGAGAAGCGTCAACCAGCCGCCTAGAGAGATCTTTAGATAGAACTTTAAACGGTTCGAAAATATAGTTTCCGACAAGGCCACTATATTTCCGCCGCTTGAGGTTCTCCGCAGCCGCAGCGGCAGCAGCAGCACAGCACGCAGAACTTGGAAGGTGTGATGGCGCAAGAGTATCGACACAGGTTGCGTCCCATATTAAAGGCCTACCCATCTTCCAAGGGAATAACGACATGCCGTCTGGTCTCTTACCGTCATCGCGTGCCAAGCCGTTTGGTTCTAATACAGCTGGTACCCCGACGGCAACAAGAGCTCGACGTATAATGTCATTGATGTTTGCATATTCCGAGCCTTTTTCCCAAACTATGTTGGGGTCGGCTTCCAATATAATATTATAATGTCATTGATGTTTGCATGCCGCGCAATACGGCCCGCACTACGGCTGCACGACAGGCCGTGGTGTCCGAGGCTGGTGACAGCCTCACCACAGTGGCAGCGATGAGGGGAGCAGCACGGTGCTCCTATACGTAAACAACAAATATTTCTTGTTCTTTCCTTTTTTCACTCCTGAACTGAACTGAATCCTTTCAGCCGTTTTCCATACACATACAGTTTCAGCCCCATTTAATATATGTAAGCATTTGTGAAGTTCCGGCCAATAAGCACCTTGACTGACCTTTTCTAATCTCATGTTTTAGTCAGGATAGTCACGGTCTAGTTCTGTTCCCAATTTCTGCTTCAGCTTTTCCCAAATATCGTAATGGCGAGCCCTCAGTTGGAGCAAAAGGCAACCGCCATAAAGTCTTCCAAGTGATCCGGTTGATATAAAGTTGTCTCGGCCTTTCCGCTATTGAGTTTCTCGAGATCTAAGAAAACACATGTAGTAGACAACATATTTCTAGTAGTTTACAAGTAAGAGGAATTCTTGTGGGTGTTTTTTCAATTTGACCAAGCGTATTGACTTCCTGCCGTTTCTATACACTCTAGACTTGAGATTTTGATAGCTTTTGCAGAAATAAGAGGTTTATTCTTTTACTTATCGCCACATTAATCGAGGTCTTTACATAAGTTTGCGGCGAGTGCCAAAGTTTCTATAATGTTATCCAACTTATTACATCGAATATCTTTCAAAGTCGCAGATTAGGTTTTATTATTTTATCAAGACTGTAAATCATTCTTCAAACTTCCAAGCCTGGCTGATAAATCCTTTTACATTTTTCATTCGAGAACCGACTGTTCCAATTCAAGTGGCAGCGTTCATCATGAGGTGTTCTTATCAGCCATAAATTATGTCACGAGGAAACAAGTATATGTGGAAGAAAGAGGTCGTTTTAAAGTCTGCATCAGTAGGTAAATCATATTGACGAATACAGGCGTCGTTATTGTACAACGAAACGGTTTATTGGCTGCCTGACCTCGTGTTATCGCGACAAGCCTCCGTCATCTTCCAAGTCATCGCTTATCGCTGGCTGTGACGTATCGTTTACTGTTAGCTTCTTGTTGTTATTTGTTATTTCGAAATATTAGGTTGGAAACGAATATATATTTATCGCGGATTTTATTATTTTGTTTCTCTCCAGTAGATACTGCGATTTCTGCGTTTCTACTCAGCCTTCCCTTTTTTTCGAAATTCTAAACTCCTTCTCATATGTAGTTTGAATTTTGCTATAATCCTTAGATGCAGTCCGCTTTCTTATGTTGGGGGTTGATTTTCAATTAATATTTATGAAAGAATATTTACAATGAAGAAATGAGAGGTTGTAGATAAATACTTTCTGGACGTTTAAAACCTTATTTGAGGTTCTGTATGAATTAGCTTTTAAATTTTCAGAAAACATTCTATGTGCCTTCCTAGTCCTCGTGTTAAACTTGTTTTTCTTTAAAACTTGGGTCAACTCGTTCTTTTCATTAGCTACGAAGTAATCTTCAGTTAGAACACTTTTTAAAAACACAGAGTCTAAAAGACCTAACATATTCCCTCGGCTGCATAAATTATGTACTACTTCGTTAACCAAGTTTTTATCACGGCTAACTTAATATTTTTTGTAAAAAAAAAACACAATTTTAAATTTAACTTTCTGAACTCTATCAAAAATGTAGTGTCAATTTTTCTTGTTCTAGTAAAAGAGTGTTAAAGCTGAAATCTGGAACGTAATATAGTTATGTACGAAAATTTAAGCTCCGCTATCCCGAACTGAATTTTTCCCAACTTTGATTACCGCTCGATTAATCTGAAGCCGGTTAAATTGAGTTCTAACCAACTGGTTACAAAAGTTACTTTGTCTTTAATCCGGCAATTTAGGATCCAATTTTTCTGTCAGATCATTTTAGTTCGTTACTTGGGTTCATTTTTATGTTTTAATAAAACTTAAAACTTTTGCGGATCATATTTTAACTTACCCTAGAACACCTTCCAACACCAAAATAACGTGAATCATTTAGGAGTATAGATTCCCCACGCAGGGATTTGTATCCCTGACAGCTCAATTTACCTGCGCCTCTAAATCTCCTAAGGGATCAGTGAGGACAACGGACCTATCAACACTCTGTCGAGATAAACCCTACTCGCCTCTGACCCGTAATCGAGGCCCAATTCTTTTTCCCTGGACACCAATTTTATGAGTCACGTCTCTAAAATTTGACTGTCCAAAACTGCTCAACATGTATAACTATTTTGCCACACAATCAGTAATAGCCTCCATAAAGCGTTACAAAAGATCACTTACTATTGTTCTTAAATCATAAAGGGGCTATAAACCGTCCTTATATCGATAACCCGGCCATTTGCAATCCCATCCACAATTCTACACACGGACCCCACGTGCGCCCACATCTCATTAATGCAATCGATACGCCCTCACTAAAACATTATGTTAGTAACGCTATAGCACTACTTTATTGCCGTGCAAACCGGTTGAGTTCGGACGCTTTATCTCACCGTGGACATCCATACTCAGAACCGGCTTCTCGTATGCGTCGCTTGTTTTATGATTGTCAATAGCGACCGCCGCGCCGCGCCGATACGTTTTATGTTTTTCGTCCACTCTATTGTCTATAAAACGTGCTCGATCGGATTCGTGAGTCCTTTTACATCGGGCTCAGCCGTTTGTTTCAATTTCATTCTGTAATGTATCATGTGTAAATTCTTGGAGTAGCGCAGCTTTGAAGCGTTTGTCTCCACAGACGACAGCTGCATTCAAGGGGCATTATAAATGCATTAGCGTTATAAAATCTTCTAACATGCCTCGGTCCTCGTTCACACAGTCATATACGTTTGAAACTGCTTTTTGAAATTCTACGACAGTATTTTAAGTTCACATTCTAAAGTGAGACTGAGTTCGTGATTCATATTAACAAGAGTAATTGGAGACCTAAAAATTCCTCGCCTTAATAAGAAGAGTGGCCATCTATTAACCAAAGCGAATCTAATCAATCAGTGTCTACGAACTTTAATTAAGGACAAGTGTCGGTTTACACTGGATCGACGGTAATTTGATGATTTTCTGAAATGTTGAAGTGTAGTCGAAAGTCATGTTGATATTCAGTGAGTTTTTTTATCGTTTATTCTGCTGGCGGTGGGCACGCGAGGGCACGACCTCGCGCGTGACGTCAGGCCTCAGATGAATGAACAGCCACCCCAGCCCCCAACCCCCACCACCCGGCGGTCAGCTTGCTAGCGATGAGCACCGTTATTGCAGTCAAAACATCTGTCGTTGAGTCAAAACGACTTTTACGTAGAAAACGTCGACGTTTTCACGTAATACGAAAATTCTGGAAAATAATTAGAGGGAAGGGAATGTTGTGAATGAACGCTCTCGTGATAATCTTAAGGAAAACGAAATCGTCGGCTTCTGGTTTCTTGTGTAAATTGTCACTTGAACAAAATTATTTAGCAGATGGACAGTTCGTAAGTAATTTGCTCCAAGAGAGTCAGAACTAAATTGTTGTTCTAAAGGAGTTTAATCTTAACTCGTGGACGGTATTAGGAGTTCCGTAATTCTATTTTAAATAAATTATAACACCAACTTTTTCGTAATCATTAAAGAGGAAAGTCCTATCTATATATTCAACAACATGTGCACATGATGCAGACATGGATAAAAACGGGTTTAAATGCTGTTATTTTCCTGTTGGAATGTCCAGTAAATATCTAGCTAATCGTTTCTTGCGTAAAAATGAAATATGTAGATCTGTATCAAAACTATTTTAGTAATTTATCGTATCGTTTGTTGTGTAAAAATTAATATACAGATCTGTATCAAAAATATTTTAGTAATCACTGGTAGACATCGTATCGACTATATCATATACTAAATATCGATACTCATACTATACATACCTTGTGCTTTCTTCTCTCATTAACTTAATACTCTGCGAATGCATTTTAGCTAGTAAGGTTGCTTTAGCTATTTTTATTCCAGCACACGTCCTAGAAACAAGAATGCTTGAACAAAGAAATGTTAAACATGTACTTGAATAGAAAATAATAGTAGAAGCGAGTAATATGGAGAATCCGTGTAGATACGTTTCTCTGTGCAACAACGCCCAAGGGTCTTGGTCAAGTTCCATATTTGGCTCACCGTGAGTCATCGGACTATGCACACGGAGTCGGTTTAACTGTAGCCATATCGAGGCCGTTTAAGGAGAATCTAAATCGATAGGAACATCAGAAGAAATGTTGATAGATGACTCTCGGCAACTTCGTATATTATATCCATTTGTCAGATAGATAGATTGCATGTAATTTTTCTTTGAACCTTTAACATTTCTATGGCATTAATAACAGTTTTAGCTCTTAACGTCTTCAGTGGGAATTATTTTTAGTGCTGTCTAGGGATAGATATAACCGTGCAAACAATCTTGTTCTTCTCTTGGTGTTCATGAACTTTTTTATTGTTTCTTATAGCAAGCGTCTGTTTAGTGGAGTAGAATGTTCTTAAATCCGGCTATTCATCTTTCTTTATTACAGGGAGATAAGTTTGTTCATTAAGCTGAAACTTCGTCTTAACTAAGGTTGGAGCAAAAACTGCCCACGCTAGCTGTGGGCATGATGACGTGGAGTCTCCCTAAAATGGAAACGAGTTCTTGGAAGCCATTCCTCGACGGTTCTTTGCTAGTGCATAACATGTAATTCTATGAAATAAACGGACGCTAAACTCTTCGACGCGGAATGGGTGGCAACCGTGTGTAACAAAGAAAATTGATTACAGTCTATCAATACCAAAACTGTTTTGGTATCCTGTAAACAATTCTCAATTTGTCTCGCAGAAATGTAGGGATTATCTTAATTGTTTTGTTGTGACATTCACGTATTTACTGTAGTCGATAAGCTGTTAGGTATTTAACATTTTTACGATGATGAAGACGTTAAGTTAAACGCTGACATAATTGAAGCACAATGCAGACTATTGTACCTTTTCCCGTATTGAGAATATCATCTTCAATACACCCGTTGCTTTTATAAAGTAAACGGAAGAGCGATAAGGTTGTCCTTGTTTAGATACGTGCCCGTGTATGCTTATGCGGATCAATGTGTGTATGTATACGAGCGCGCTTTGACCTTCCGTGGCCGGTGGCCGCACGCTAAACAAGCTCACCGAACCATTTCGTTAACAGCTCTTTAAGTATTATGAGACAGACGAATGATTTCATAGTGCTATAAAAATCCTCTTCTATATTAGGTTGGACAGTACACCGTTGCAAATCATGTAATACTTTATCCATCGCTCTCAAAAACAACCTCTTTGTCGCTAATGTGACAGGCAAGACATTTGCTGTTGGTCTCCGACTATCTATCTTTTGGTCTGTGGTCTTTACAATACTTATATTCATTTTGCCCTAAACTGTTGCTATTTCTACACGCGCTTAGAGTAATTTAGTTACGTTCAAAAACGATAACCTTGACATTATGATAATGTGTCCTGTGTTTTACGCTGTATCGCAATATAACGTCGCTCACAAAAAAATGATAACAGCTAACTGGCATTTTTTTGCAAAAATTCAATTTTTATGTACAATCGTAAATCGTAAATCAGTAAAGTCAAAACAGTTTGCTTATCTAATATTTTGTATGTCTATATTTCATAACCGTGGGTTACCATCAAAAATATTTCAAAAATTAATAATCAAAGCTACATCCACAAAGGTATAGGGAATAAAACAAAGCGTATAAGGTTTTGCGACTATTGTATCCGACATCTGTGACCTGCGTTGGTAAAAAAACGACATATAAAAATTACTGTTTGAAACAGGTTTCTCTGCCATGCCCTCACGACACGAATTCAGAACCTTCAACAGCTGCTCCTTTTAAAACGTGCAAATTATTATTTCTTATTTCACAGTAATGTCGATTGTATATTTTAGACTATTTGAGTCCTCGATTTTGTTCACGAATGGGAAGTTCTAGTCGTAGACGACTTGAGATATCCATCAAACTAGTCACGGCGACGTACGACATAATAATCAAACAACACTGACGCAGATTCCACTTTCATATATAACGGCACAAAAAAACGCTGAGTCGCCACTCAAATGCCTTTTTTGCTCAGCTCTTAGTCACAGCCGAAACAACCGTGCATTACGGACCACTTAGATAGAACTATTCCAAATGTCTCCGTCTCACATCAGAGACAAAAGAACATACAATTCATGTCCCTATTTATTATTTTGTTTTTCTGCCTACGGGAGAGGCTTAAAACTACATTTTTTCTTTTTTTTTCTTTTCAGTTACATTTGTGCGGGGCCTCTCCCATGTAGTCTTTCACTCGGACGGTGATGGCTACGGATGACCTTGATTTAGTGGTTGTTTTTGTGATTGGTGCTAGTGAGTGATTGGCAGCGAGAGTGCTTGTCGGCGGCTAGAGCCAGTGTGGTTAGTGATATTGGTGCCAGTGATGTGACAGTCTATGGAAGCGTCAGGGTTGACTCGGAATGTTCACGAAGCACGGCAAGGCCGCTGAGCGGTGCCACCACCCCCACTCGCATAGGGGCTGTAAGAAGAAAAAACCGGCTCCGCACACGCCCTGGAAGTACTTGATGAATTGCCCACTCGTTAGAAAATGTTTTGGTACAGTATTTATTTTTCATTTTATTTTATTTTCTGATAAACATACATACCTTTGACGCTGGTGTAGGTGAACTAACTCATTTTAATGAGGTCAAGATTGCTATCGATGAATTTTAACTAAACGTAATTGAAATAAGTAAAATTGATACCTATGGCAACAAGGTGTCAAACAAGCTTGAATGCAAATAATAAAACGGTGAACAGGCACTAAACTTGTAATGAACAGTAATAAAGGGATAGATATAAAATGGATCTATAATTATTTGCTATTAAGTGCTGTTTTATCTATGTTTTCGATAAGCGGGAGATAAAATGTTATCAGAAATCGATCACTCGATAGCGCTTGTGGTGTATTTCGACGACAGTTAAACATTGGTAGATAGATAGTAGGTTATAGATGAATAAAATTCTTGTATAATGGTTCTATCAAATATGATCAATGATGAAGGATAAATGTTCAAAGTTGTCGCTAAATTGGTAAAAGTTTGGCTTGAGCTTTTCACGGATGGATTCTGCCATTATGGGTTAGAAAGTTCTATTGATACCGATCTCGTGGATTACAGTTTTCCAAATGTTGAGTGCGAGCGATAATTTCTAAATTACGGATCTAAAGCTTTTTTCCGTTTTTCTTTTGATGATTTTCATCGTGGTATCGTTGTAATGTGAATGATTTTGCAAAAATAATTTACAACTCATGTAGGTAAAGTCTTCTAATCAGGTTTTATGCACTTATATGGACGATTTAATAATACTCGCATAAAATTTTACGAGTTTTCTGCATAATGACTTGCAAAATTTTAAAACTGAGTTCAATTGCGTGAAATCGTGAAACATTTTTCGTTTTACAAAGACTCAATGTACTGGAAATTATAAAATTGCTTGTAAATGTTCTTCATTATCATGAAATTGTCGTTTGAGAGTCAATTGACTATTCGATTTCATTAGGATACGGTAAAACTACTCGATACCTACGGTTGTAGATGCAACATCGTTTAATACAAATACAAACAGTGTTTTATCGAGTGCTACATTAAATATTCGAACAAATAGTTGCATACTGGAATATTCGTTGAAATGCGGTTCATATAATTTTTAATATGGAGCCCGTAGTTGGTGCAAACAACTGTAAAAACAAATAGCATTGTTTCATTGTTTTTAATCATAGTCACAGTTACGTTTTTTACATTTTATCTTTTTTACCGTCTTCACGTGTGGCTAAGCAATTGTTTCTTGTAGATCATGAAAACTATGGATATTAATTATGCATATTAACAAACTTTATTTATTAATAATTATTTTAAGGTCAACGACCTGTTACTTTAATTCAATAATACCTACTATGTTTTTATCATTATTATTTATCATATTTATTGAGTACTTTCCGCATCGTTACACCACGTTACGTATTTTAGTTTCTCCTGTTTTTAATGTCTATTACGCTTACATACATTTCGTCAAGCGAAACGGTAATAAAATACATATTGTTTCTTTGTCTATTGTTTAACTTACTAACGTTAGACACGTTCTTTCATCATTTTGTGTTTGTACACTAGTGATGTGATTTGTAAATTCTGTGACCCAACTTTGGTCCTTCCATCGAAACCAAAAAGAAGGACCACACCCACTAGGATGACAATATGTATTTTTCTAATTATAAATTCAATACTAAATATAGTTATGTGTACACAAAGAGCAATGATGTGTGTAGCGTAAATCTCGGGCGATCTACGGCCGATGTACGAACTCGACCTTGTGGCGGCATTCCGGCTCGTCCCGACTGGCCGACCAGCGAACGTTTAACTTGTCTCAACCACGAGACTGCCATAAGAGGAGCTTGCAGATTTACATTTAATTATTTTTTCACTGTTCCTTCACTACACAGATTGTATCTGCGAATATTTCTGATCTACGCCGCTTCTTCGAATAAATTAATCCTTCTTGTAATTCTTGATTGTAATCACTATTTTCCGATGAGTTTTGAGTAGCAAATTGGCGAACACACACAAGCTCAGTAGTTTCCTTCTTATCAGGATGTTTGGCAATAAGAGTAATCTCTAGCAGTATGGTGTGTTTTTTGTAGAACTCTAGTTTGGAAATAATCATTGACTTCCCTTCGATCCGAAATTTACATTAAAGAGTGGACTTCGATCACTCCAGTATTGTTCCATCTTATTAAAAGGCACGTAGAATTCTATCTGGACCTGCATCGAGGTCGTATAGCTTAGCAGTGTTCAGCATAAAGGTTGCACTGTTGCAAGTGCATAGTTGCCATTTGCTGGGCCATTTGCTTTTCTTACGAGAATTGTGGAATTGACCTTACGTGGTTCTACTATATTTTGTACCAGTGTTTCTCCATCTACTATTTAACGCGTTGACTGGAATAATCCCATTTATAATGTGCAGTAATAATTCTAATATAACATCAAAGTACTGCATTGATTTTATTTAATTTATGTTATAGTTGTCTAAAAGATTTTCTGTTCGGTTCTGCTGGTCATTAATCAGCCATGTAGTCGTAGAATCATACTACATAGTGTAGGTAGCTTGTACGATGACTTTCAAAACAATCTTGTTCCTATTAATCATTGGAGCAAAAAGTTTGACATGTTTTCTCAGTGAAAGCCGGTCTTTGTCATAGTAATATTATTTGACCTTGTTTATTTAGTATAAGTAGATCAATAGTACTAACGTTTACTGTGGGAACATTATAAGACTTTTCAATTCGTGTCTTCTTAATTTTCACGAATGTGCAGAATTTTTGGTGATTTCTAAAATTCCATGTAAAGAAGCCATTGATTCAAAAATACTTGTTACTCATACTCGTACCTTAAGAGACTTAACTAGCAATAATTTTAATGATATGTATTCTACTGCCACTTGAAAAACGATAGCTGAAGACCATTCGAGAACACCCTTCCAATATAAGTACTCTTAATCAGAAACGATAATCATTGCTCATTGTTTCGCAGTAAGACAATGACACTGTCGTTTTATCTCTTCAGGGAAGTTCAGTGCCAAGGAAACATCCTCAAGAATGTAGTGGTATGATGCCGACTTGTCGAGCAACGTATCAACCTTTACGCACAAAACGGCGGGCATCCAAACAAAAACTGGAATTGCGTTCGTAACATGAGTCATTCCAATATAGAGTACTGCATGTGTATAAGAAATCCCATTTACTTTTACCTAATTTGGTGTTAAAATATCGATATGGCATGCAGGTTGAGGGGCCCGCATCTCAAGCAGAATAACGCGGTTTTTGCACTTGGCAAGTAACTGTTTTGGGAGACTATTAATATAAGGGTGATAAGTGAAACAATTTTGCTCAAATGTATGTGGTTGGGGTGTTGCGGTATTATTAATTGAACTTGGTATGTTGTGATGTCACTCATATGCATTCAAACACATTTGTGTATAACTAATTAATTAAAGTTCATTTGGGGTATTGGTTACCACAGAATTCGATATTATTGCGCAGATGTTTTTGTGTCACGTGTTCATAATATTTTTTGTTCCCCAGTCGATAATATTTTTTTAATTTATTTGAGTCACTGGCGACGCATAAGTTCCATTTTGTAATTAACTTTTTTATTACGTCAGTGAGCACTTTAATATCTGATCGGTATCCCTTAGGGATAATTAGAAACAAGCTTTCAAATTTTATTTGACCTTTAACAACATTAAAATTATTTCATTGATCCACTGTCTTTTATTTTCGCCAGTACATTTTCATACTTTGCCTAGAGAAGATGAAGTTGATTAAACAATGTAAGTACAGTCAAAATTTTTTCTTTTTCGTGTTAGTGGTGTGATGAACGTTTCTGGTGTACTTTTTTCTTCTTTCGTTCACTTTAAACGTTGAAAAAAACTTTCGATATATTTGTATGGAACGCGGTGTGATCCCAGTGTTGTTTATTGACTTGTCGCAAGATTAGTCGAGCGGGCACACTTGTTGCTTCTGTAATAACGGCTGACTGCGCCGTGACCAGCTGTATGTTGCTCCTCTCCGCATTACCTCCACCACAGACCTGATGAGCCGAAACCGCAGCCTTAATCAAATCTAATCCCGGATTCACAAAGTCCCAGCTTAAACAAAACCCGGAAACTTCCCCGAACTTTTCGTCCTCTCTAATTCTCAAACACAATTAGACCTACGTGCTTTGACTATTAAAACAGAATTACTTCTTTCCAATTTATATTTCCGGTATTTTCAACTAACTTATATGGCTACTGGCTGTAACTACTTGTGCCTTTGCCAATACTGGAAAGCATTTTAACGAGATTTTAATGTTTTCGCTTGCAAAATTTATTGCCCTCGGCGCCAAGAGTGGTATCTCTAAGGATTTACTAGTGAACGCAATTTGCCGGCACTGTGTATTTCTTTCAAGTAAAATGCAGGAATATCACTATTTCGCAAAACTTTATGCGGTTTGTGGGAATAAAAATTACGGTGGTACTTTTGACAGAAGTTGAAAGTTTGTATGAGAATATGGTTAGTTGGGATGGTTTGGACAGAAAAATTAAAACTGTTTTCTTGAATTTGAATTAGTCTAGAAATACAATGTAAAACTTTTTTTACCTTTCAGCTAAATTGCAATTAAAAACTCCTGAGATTGACTTGTTTTGTAGACTTTAGGAAAACCGCAGTATCAAATAAAAATAATAAAAAAAAAACTTTTTTAAAAGTTCTTCTGAATATACCTGTTTTTAGTAAAGTCACATATTACCTTTTTTTATATTTAATCGAACTGAGTATCTACATAGTTCTCTAGTATGTGTATTGAATAAGCCCAAATCGATTATCAAGCGAAAAATATTACGATCGAGTAGAATTCGATATCAGTTTTGAATTCTTCTTCCATACAGTTGCACACGACTGAATGAGTAAATCGTGCGTTAAACGCGACTTCCTTTTGAGATGCTGGATGTTATACAAGTATGTATACCTACTTGGGTATATCTTATATACGAAATAGAATTTTATCCGTCTTACCACAAAAACTTTTTAACGTCAGTTTAAAACTTGTCTAAAAAAATGTCAAATTATGACATTGACGTATGGTTCATTTTGGAGCCACATTTTTTTTAGACAAGTGTAAAACAGTGGTTAAAGTTTTTGTAGTAAGACCGTATATGTTTAGTCTATGAAAAATTGCCGTGCTCTTCGTAGTCTTTGATGTCATGAGCTATTTGATTAAAACTTATTGTGTTTCAGTAGCTATCTTTTTAACCGGCATCCGAAAAGACATTGCTCTTTGTATATATAGAAAATCATAGCTACCAAAAGCGTGTTTCTTCATTTTCCGTAAATATAAATGTGTAGTTTTTTTTTACAATAAAAAATGAATGTTAGTAATTTATACTAACGTATAAATATGAAATAACTATTTGTTGTTGATATACAGGGTAATTTATGTCACAATTATAGACCCTATCGGGCACAGCATTTAACAATAGCAGGAGATCATATCATATCATCGATAATACATTCAAGCAAGGTTTCGTGTCCGCGATTTTTCCCCAATGAATATATTACTTACTTCATATTCAGAACTGCTCTAAGGTTGTGTTACCTTGTCTCAAAGCGTGATGCAAATTGCACCCGGTGAAATACTGTTGACTTTGAAATATGCGACGGCTTATTAGTGTAGTGTTGCAGATAAGTAATTGTGTTCCGTTGATTATGTTAACTCGTGTAGTTAGATAGTTAACTGGTACAGTTAGTTGTTAGAAGGTTAGTTATTGTGTGTACAAACCATTGTTTGAAACAAACTAAACAATCTAAACTAAGTTCAGTTTTGGTATTTTTTTGAAATAAAAATAGTGCGATAAATGTCAGCGTTCGTATAACTAGTTCGCAGTGCAGGTTTGATTGAAGACCTTTGCTCAATAAATTGAGACCTAATACAATCATAGCATCTATCTATCAAGCAATAAATCAATTCATTCTTCAACATGAGTTAGTATCAATTGACTGCAAATGTTTTAAACAATATGCAATCTTGACAGTTGCAAAAAATACAATGGCGGCAAAAGAATATTGTACCTTAATTAAAATCTATGAACATTTTTTGGCTCTTACATTTACGAGTATTTAGCATAACTTCTAGATCGATCAGTCAAACAAATTATGCATTCGCTTTTTGGCCATCAAAGATCGTTATTTCTCAAAAAAAAAATGACTAGCGTTTCCGTGATAAATAATATTAGTCAAATAAAGTCAACCGTTATTATTTCGAAGACCTCTTTTTGCGAACACTCTGATAGGAGAGTACTTCAGATATTCGCCCTCATTACGCATGAATTCCGTTCATTTTGTTTGAGGAACCTAAAAATTCCGAGATATCTTTAAACGTAAAAGAACGTGTTCGGGGGCGTGCAATCTGTTGAAGCAAAAGAATCTGGGTTTCGAATCCGATTCCTGAATAATGCATGATTTTCATAGAGTAAGTCCGACAGTAAATTCTTGTACGAAAATCTTTTGAATTTTCACACTGATACCTTGTATTTTAGATTGGCCTATATTTGAATGACTACCTATAGATCGAGCCTGGGGGCGGTTTCACCCGTGTCTCAAAGAATCTTCTCCGCGTTGCCAGACTAGGATAAAAAAATTACATTTAACTTCTGCTAAGTTCCATCCTTACTAATTTTCAGTCAAGAGATCTTGAGTTATAGATAAATAGTAACCAACATGAGTTTCTTAAATTTTTTGGAATTAAGATTGCGTAATATAGTCTTTTATTGTGTCAACCAGCAGATCGACCATGAAAAGGGATGCCTTTGTCCAAAACAATATTCAATAGGCCGAAAGTGATTTCTTTAACCTTTTTATAGTACCGTAAAGAGTTATAAAGTAAAATATACTCAGTCACAATGATGAGGAGCACATTACAAAGTGACTTCGGGTCGAACTTTACGGGACCGACCCGTATCGCTTACACCTGACACGATATATAACATAATTAATAGACGCTGCCCTTAGTCACTTTTCATACGTGTTAACACATCAATACGGTTCAAGTTTCTTAACTTTGGGCTTAGAAAAGCTGGGAAAGGACTAAGAATCCTTTATTTGCCATGAAAACTTACATTCTTCTGTGTATACAATGAAAATTAACCTATATTTTAATTGTATTATTGGCGAAACTGACACTTATAGGTACGAGTAACGGCTGTTTATACACAAACAATGACTTCGTATTTTCATTCACTGAAAAATTATGAGAACCTTCAAGTTTTTGGAAAAAATAAGTAATCAAATTATTGAATAGCTTTGGAACGGCCGATTAATTAAAAAAACGTGAAAATATGTGGCTTTATATAATAGTGTAGGACAAAATGGACATTGCTGTACGTAACCCCTGAATAAGTCATTAATTACAATTGTCTTACAGACACAGTAATGGCACTTTAGACCGAAACCCACGCGATTCACTAAACGTGCAGTCTTGAATGTCTTTAGTTAGACAATAATCTTGTTTCTCATTTCTATTCTATTTTCGGTCATTTTATTTATACTCTCGACGATGGGTAAGTTCTGTGATGTAGCATTACGAATATATCTTAATGCCATACTTTTCCCGTTTACCTATACTTATTTGTATAAATAACTTTCCGGAGAGCATCTTCCTTATGTCCATTTCTCAAAAAAAAAAAAAAAAATCCTGTTGTCTTTTTAGCTCCTTAATATTTTTTATTAATATTATTTCGCTTTCAATTACATGAATTATGTGAATTTCAAAAAGGTGAATGACTGAACTTAGTCGCGTAGTTAGAATCTCAACGTAACATAGGTAGTAGTCTTATTCCTCAATTCCTCAGCGCAGTGAGGTAAAGAAATTATGTGGTTACACTGAGTGTACTAATCATTTTTATATAAGGAACTGTGGTTTGCGGTTTTAAAGGAATTTCCTATTTATTGCACGATGAGGTACCTTAGAAAATTATCAAAACAGTTCATAATAATGTTATGTAATGTAACACTCTTTCATGGCATAAGGTTTGCAACTTTTGGCAGTGTGTCAGTCAATCAGGCGTTTTTTATAAATTAGCACATTCATGATAAACTTTATCAGGGCATAATTATGAATTCGTTAATCTTAATAAGGCTTGTGTGAACCTTATCATTGATCTAGATCTAAACTGCAAGCGGGTCTATTACTTTTCGGTCGAATATAATCAATCTTAAACGACTGAGGCGTAACTCTACTAGTTCACCAGTAATTCACAAATCGTAGCAAAAATATAGGTATCAAATCCGGTGAACAGTACGAAGCGTTTTAAAAATATTATAAAGTTATTCCAGGTTTTTTGCAAAGAGCTGACTGTAAGCCGTATTCTGAATACATAATCCCCGACCTGGCGACGTTTATATCGCAGTTTGCAGTGTCCGCCCGGCGCCGCCGATACTTCGGACTCCAGACTAGCTGTTACGGATTACTGGGCTATTCCAACCTCCCCCACTTTGCTACAATCCTGGTATAATTTCACGATGAAATTCCCATTAAATAGCAGCGTTTTACCTGAAATAAAACGCATATTAAATACTTACCTTATTTGAAGCTTACTAGTTTGAGATAGGCACCTACGTGTTTTCCGCTTTTATCTCTGTCCTTTTCTACCCCATATCTTGCATCTCTCTCGCACACCGACCAGTTTCACTACCCACCAGGCAGGAGGCGACGAGTGTTCTCGGCGGCCACAGTTCGTCATTGAGTCGAAAACACCAGGCAGAAATTAAAATGTAAGCTTCAAATAAGGTAAGTATTTAATATGCGTTTTATTTCAGGTAAAACGCTGCTATTAAATTCTTGACCGTTATTTGAAGCTTACTAGTTTGAGACGTGTTTGTTATCGCCTGGTGGAAGTGGACGCCAATGTGAGCAAAAGCACAATGAAATTGTGTATGTAAATAGGTACTTAGGTACACGAGTAATCACATGTAAGTATGTGTATTGCGTCCTGGAATACTAATGTAATCAAAGTTAACTGGTACTGGTACTCAGCTACATCCTGTTAGACTGGAAGCCGACCCCAACATAGTTGGGAAAGGGGCTCGAAGGATGAGTAATAAAAATTAAAAAAGAGATGCAAGAACAAAAGCAAAAATTGATTTCATTTTCTAATAGTAATTAACAAAAACATTGCGATACTTCTTAATAACAATAGTAACAAAAATATAGACATTAATCAGCTGGATTAATTAAATAATCGAGATAACTTGCTACTTCTATTTAGTGGGTATCTTTCCCTTCTGTAAAAATGGGCAAATGTATTGCCTGATCGCCAATTACCCTTTGCTAATATATCGTCCAAAGGTATATTGTCAATACAGATTTTGACGCTACCGCCGAGTGGAAGCTTCCTGGGGTTGTAGTTATTCCTGCCTCTTTTAACAATGTCTTAATCCACCCGCATCATCGTTCGGGTGCCTGCCTTTGGTTGGCCTCTAACGGATATAAATAAATTTAAGGAATTAGCCGATGTCCGTCTATCTTCTAACAAGGCTTTAGTCTTTCTGACCCAATACACTGGACTTAGATTTATATTTTCCTGATTATCCATCAAACAACAACCCGACTGCCTATGACTAGAACTGTCGGTCTTAGAGCCAAAGACTGGCCATAAGATTAAATTATCTTTGTTGTTTTTGAAATGTTCTGGGTCTATTGCAAGCAAGGAAAGATCATGGACTCGCCTTTCCGAAACAAGCTAGCAAAAGAAAGAGCAGCAGTGTGCCTGGAAGTTGCAAATGGATTATTCTCGTCTACGTTTACTGCACTTAAGTAGGTTACCAATTGGTCAATATTCCAGATGGACGGCTTCCCGGGGAACAGGTTTGCTCAGCGCTATTGATTTTAAAATGTGTCCGACTAGAACGTGTGAACCTAGCTCTAGAGTGGTTTCTGCATTGCATAGTGTAGCTATAACTGACTTGTGTAATAAAATAGTATTGTATGCTAGTTTATTTACTATGTGTAAGTCCGCTAAAAATTGGGTAAGTATAGGTCCAAATAGGGATTCAAGGATTCATAGGATCCAATTTCATACTTTTCGCCCCAATTTAACCATCGACTCCAAGCTGATTGATAAGTGTTGCGTGTGGATTGAAGAAGACTTCAGTCGGAGAGACTCATTGTCCCTCCCCCCCCCATTTCCTTGACCTTGGCAGGGGGTATCCCCGTTGCTGTGTCTATCGGTTTCTGCTCGAGGTTCATCAGTGTGTAGGGTACTGCTAATGATCGGGACTTCAAATCTGCTCGCCAAAATACCTGGTGCCACCGAAGGAACTACTATGAGATTAACTCCCGTTCCTGAATTGAGATGACTGAGGACCTACGGTATAAGGTAAGGTGGCGGTAATACCCATGCTAGCGGGTAAGTCAAAACTTGAGAAAAATGCATCGTGGAACCCCGCTTTCGGGTCCTTCAGATCTAGGGGCACGTAGTACACAACTATGTGTCCCTGGGCTCGCTTCGAGGCAAATAGGTCCACTGCTGATACAAGATGCCACTCCGGTGGAGGTTTGTGTCGGGAGAGATGGTCTGCCTGACTGTTGAATAGGGCTGGTATATGATTCACGACGTGATAGATTTGATACAGCTCAAGATAACTGAATACTCTGTACGTCAAGTTCGGTAGGCTCCTTGATCGGGTGCCACCTTGATTTCTTAGATATGACACCACAGTCCCATTTCTGCATTGAAAAATGGCTGTTGATCTCTTTAGCAACTTGCCGTGATTTTCCAGTTAATACTGCAAGCATCTCTTTCAGATCGCAGTGAAAGCCTTTTTCTCTCTCGTTCCATGAACCCATTACGGGAGTTCCGTTCAGTTGTGCCCCCATCCTACATCGGAGGCGTCCGTGGTTATAAGGTGACAGGGAAGTGGCGAATGAATATCCAAGGTTTGGTGGCAGCTGACCAGCCACCACTTTAGATCTGCTAAGGTATCTGCTGGTAGGTTCAACATTGCTATACTCCATTCACCGAGCCGTGAGCCCACAATGTAACCAAAGAATGACACTTTTTCAAAATGGTGGGTATAACCCGACCGATGACAAAAACGTCACATTTTTATGTAAAATGTTCTTAGTATCTGTGGTCTTCAATTAAGTAGGGTTCTATGTATGACAGTCAAGACTTCTATATAGGTTCATTTTAAATGTAAACGATTTACTACATATTTCATTAAAATTAAGAAAATAATTTACGGCATTTATTATACATATTTGATTTCAATTAAGTTTGAAAAGATTGCATAAGTTCCACAGACATCGTTCTAAAATATCATTTCTAATGTTGTCAGTATATTACTTTCGTAGTTATTTTTATAAAATATGATCATTACTTCAATCGTGACTTATAAGAACCCTTTTTATGGTTTGTTCACCGTTTGGCTCACGGTTCCATGAATAGGGTAGGTATAGATTGCTGTTCAACACTGCATTGAGGAAAGTGAGGAGAGCCCGGTAATGCAGTCTGCCGTATGGAACAACGAAAACTTGCGAAGTTTAAAAGTCCTATCAAGCTATGCAGGTCTTCTAAGTTTGTCGTGCTGTTTGTCACGTAGTGCGTTTTGTCATTATCTTGTTGATAATGCTTGCGATTTATTCACTTGCCATCCAAAACATGGTGCAAATGATCCCAAAGTAGGCAAATATATCTTGGTGAGCCACCAGAAAATCGAGATACACAATTATAAGTAACCCTTGAGTTTTCAAAGTTTGAGCCACCCAAATTGGTCACTGTGGCGAAGGTCTTGGGTGCCGTGCTTAAGCCAAATGGTAGGCACGTAATCTGAAGCAGTCTTCTTCTGTATACTAGTCGAAGAACATATCTGTGACCTTCGGCTACCGGAAGGTAGAAGTAAGCCTGGGCGAGATCCACTTGCACAGCCATTCGTCTTTCTGAAGAAACTCTAGCACCCGAAAAACATTTATTAAACTGAAGGGTTCCGTAATTATGAACTTGTTGAGAACCTTGAGATTGAGTATTGGACGGTTCTTTCCGTCGCCTTTTGGGCACAAGAAACATATTGGAAAGAAAGCTGGCAGAATTTGCAGCTATCAATAGAACTTTTTGTTTTATCATTTGGGATATGACGACATCCATCTCTTTGGACTCTCTGGTCAAATCTGGCATTATCTATCAAAGGTGGCTTTTGGCCAATGGTATGCGATACCCAGTTATTATTTTTAACAAGAAAGGCGGAGCTCCCATTTCTTTCCATTGGTCCTGATATAATGTTAGGCAACCCGCCTGGAAAGTCATAACTTACGTGCCTTGTTGGACGCATCAAAGTCCGCCTGCGGTCCTGGACGCTTTCTGTTTCCTCTGTTGGACATGGTTCCTATTGTAATTTACTCGTGATATCCCAAGGGAGCTTTTAGAGTTTTGCGTCACACGCCATTCAGCGTGAGTGTGATTACCATTTCCCTTCGAGGGAAGGTTATAATGGCGACTCTTCGAAAGTCGATCCAAAAAGCCACCCTGCGAGGGTAGATTGCAATGATGGTACGACCCGAAACATGCATGATTGGTACCCTGCGAGGGTCCGTGATAATGAGCCGACCCCTGCGGGGGATGGCTAGTATACTTACTGGTCCCTGCTTTGTAATGATGCTGCTACTCGCAACATGCAAGATTGGTACCCTGCGCGGGTCCGTGATAATGAACCGACCCCTGCGGGGGGTGGCTAGTATACTTACTGGTCCCTGCTTTGTAATGATGCTGCGACTCGCAAAATGCAAGATTGGTACCCTGCGCGGGTCCGTGATAATGAACCGACCCCTGCGGGGGGTGGCTAGTATACTTACTGGCAGTCCTAGGCGGAGCGTACCAAGTCTTTCAAGGCCGAAAACCATCACACGCCGTGATAATGAGCCGACCCCTACGGGGGGTGGCTAACAGACTTACTGGCAGTCCGAGGGGAGCGTACCAAGTCTTTCAAGGCCGAAAACCATCACACGCCGTGATAATGAGCCGACCCCCATGGGGGGTGGCTAACAGACTTACTGGCAGTCCGAGGGGAGCGTACCAAGTCTTTCAAGGCCGAAAAGCTTTCTTGACACCACCAGCCCTCTTCAAGTGCGGTAGTGACCAGTCCGAACTAAGGAGATGCTGGTTGGACCGCACCTCACACCATTCTTTTTTGTCAAAAAGTTGAACGCCTTGCAGGATTGAACTAGGGCCACAGGTGCCTTAGGAACTTCGGGCTTGCTTTCTTTTCCATAGTCACGTGCACGGGCTGTGGTAGCTTTATTATTTACCGCATCCGTATTTGCTTTATAAGTCACTCATTCTGAAAACAAATTACTGAAAAAAAAAAAAAAGTACACGGAAGAAACTCGTGACAAAAAAAGGGGTAGATGTACAAAATATTAACACTTGATTTCGCAAAATCGAATATCGAACGGTAAAACCGTTAACAAATTGTATAAAATATTATAAACTCACCTGTGTTCTGCGAGAGCACTGAGTTTATTTTTCAACGAAATACTACAGCGGTTGGTTAGACCAACCTTCTCGGGCGGAAAACAAGACGCCAATGACGAACTGTGGCCGCCGAGAACACTCGTCGCCTCCTGCCTGGTGGGTAGTGAAACTGGTCGGTGTGCGAGAGAGATGCAAGATATGGGGTAGAAAAGGACAGAGATAAAAGCGGAAAACACGTAGGTGCCTATCTCAAACTAGTAAGCTTCAAATAACGGTCAAGAATTTAATTGCCAGTTTCAGAAGTTGTAGGCGCTAAAGTTAATAGTCACGAACTATTTATCGTTAAACGTAATTTACTAATGTTATAGTGATGTGGGATAGGCAATTTAGAACTTGATTAAAGTTTAAATTGCAGACATCAGCTCCATGGTAATTAATTGAAAAATTCTCCACGAAGACGTACGTTCGTCATTTATTTCGTCAGAAAAATGTTCGTCGTAATGGTGGTTTTGTTAGGGCTTATCTACAGGCTTTTTAAATTAGGTTCGCTGGCGAATAAATGCGTATAAATCAAGACAGATAACAATTTATGTCAAGTCCGAGCAATTAATGTCACGGCATAAATAAATTTTCATAATTAGCCAAGATTTATGGAAGGCTTCTGAGTTCTGACAGATAGCTCTGCGGTTTCCCTAAGGGCAGATTGTTCCAAATGGTATTCCTAATTCCTAAGACGGTCGGAAACGGTGCGACTTTTAATATGCTGAAAATGTTTTAATACCCAAAAATGTGTGAGTTTCTCTTCATTAACAAATGTGGAACAATTTTACATCGTAATCAAGGTTTTGGCAGGATTTATGTGACAGCCTCAAGTCTGAGTAAACGGCAGTGATAATTTAAACTAATTTGAATGCTGCAAAAACTTGTAAGCCGCCAGATTAATTCTTAGGCCGAGAAGAGTGTGGTTAAAACTTTTATCTCGGCCTCCTTTCTCTTTTTCAACATTTTTGTTTAGTCAGACCCAAAATAGGAACCAATTAAAATGGGAAGAATATTTTTTCGGGTAGGTGTGCTGAAAATTTTGGAAACTGGCCAAGGAAATATAAGAAATTTATTTATTATTAAATAAGTGAATCCCTCAAACATTTTGTCCTGTTTATACTTAAACATAATATATTATGTAAACATACTTAGATTCCTAGTTAGTACTTTCGATGCCGATTCTATCGAAGTACATAATTAAGTCACATTATGCATCATTGAACCAGGTTATTGCTCTTTACCAATGTCATAATACATTGTTAGTCACGAAGAATATGACTATTTAAACAAATGCGGTATAAACTAAACATTTCATTACTCATTTTACAAGAAATGTTGTAACTTTACAACCTTATTATGTAAGTATCATTACTACTTTATTCATTTGAAATCATTGTCTTGAAGGGTATTGTGGAAAACCTCAAGTAAAATTGTATTTTAAGACAGCGATCAAAATACCGTTCGTAATTTTATTAACTCTGATTTTTTTAAGAAAAAAAAAAACCTTTACTTTGTATTCACTAAGTTAATAAATCTTCATGACCCGTATTTATGTGTGAAAGATACTTGCATTTGCTATAAGTTTACTATTTCCAAGAATAAATTAATTCCCCTTTGAGTTTAACGTTAGATGTTATTCATTAGGGAGTCGTTGTTTTTATCATAATTATGTAAAGTTTCTGTAAACTTCTGTTTATTAAACTAGAAGGTTCATATTGTTATTTTTTTTAATTATCGCGGAATACGAATAATGGGAATAAACATTCGCTTAAGGAACGTACAATGTATATAATATCTTTGACTGCTGCAATGTACAATGTATATAATATCTTTGACCTAAACCTAATATTTAATTTTGTCCCAAACTGTACGCGCACTCGTACTATATATCAGTCAAAACTTTCTCTTAAAGTTCTATTGTCTTATTGCTTACGACCAGCAAAAGTAAAGTGGGGACAGAATCCATCGACAATGATTTACTATAACAACCTCCATTCATGAATGACATTCCATTTGACTGTTGTACAAACCATTCATCAATGTCAACTGTTGTTCAGTGATGCCATTTGTTTTCCGAACACTCTTTTTCGATGTTATTCAGCCATTTGTAGAAACATTTCACCTTCGCGTTTACTTATGATGTGTATTTTGTCTATGTCACGACCTCGCACCTGTTTTGTGTCGTTGGGTCGGTCTTTTGTTCGTGTAGGCTTGAAGTGGCGTGTACTCAGTCTTCATAGATATTATGTTCCTTTTGTTTGGGGATGAAGTCGGTAGCGTAAAAGATTCGTAAAATATAACATGTATGTAATTCATGTCATTCAGGACATTATAATTGCTCTCCTTAGATAACTTCAGAAGAAGAAAGATTATCAAAAATTGGTATCACTTTGATTCGGATACATTCGGTCTTCAGTCTATTGTTGATTTTAAAAGCCAGTATTTTGTATTCTTCAACAAATAGTTTCATCTTAAAACGTCTGCAACAGAGGTGAATGTCGTGTTAATAGACGTTTAGCTCGGCAGCTAAGTAACATTAAAGTTAAAGACGATACACAACGGCTCGGCTTTTAAGAAGATTAAAATCTGCATAACTGATGTCTTTGTTGCTTCGACGTACATGTAGATATGTAGGCAAACAATCTGCGCTGAATTCTGTTTGGGGTTTCCTGTCTGTTTAAATATCTTCCTTTCATTCAAACATTAAACTACCCACCTTTCACTTAATTGAAGAATTCAGCATGGTTAAACTTTTAGAAGAAACACGGTCTCTTTTGTTCTATCTAGTTCAGTTAAACGTATCCAGGTGAAAAACAAGCCAATGAAGTAATTTTCCTTCGAATAATTAACATATTTTGTAGCGTAGGAGTTTCTTAGTACGTGGGTTTTACAAGTAAGATCGTAAAATTGATTCAGCACGAATTGCATTAATAATATCCCAGATTACGCATGATTACATGTTTTAATGCCCAATGACGTCAAACAATTGTGTCATAAGATTTGAAATGCAGTTTATCTCGATATCTTACATCAAAACCTATTTCCTAAATCGATTCCATTATCATACAAACAAGCTTACGTCGATTTATCCAACCAGTGTTCGAAACTGATTGATTACACAGCAAATTATTATATTATCACGTACAAGAAGGTCATCTGAGATCATTTTGTTAAGGTATACGGGTAATTAACGGTGTTTCCACAGCCTAAAAGAGTTAACAAAAACAGCCCGTATAGTAAATCAACTGGCGTGTTTTAGTGTACAAAAGATGTAAGGTGTGACGAATAGTGTTGTACCAGTGAAGTGCTATGGAGTATCGATAAAGATCGAGATGTAGAGGTTTGGTGATGCGAGTGGTGGGCGCGCGAATGGCGGCTAGAGCGAGGTAGCGCCCGCATGGGGCAAACGGCGAGCATGTGCCGCCTCCACGGATCATGTCTGCACCACAAGAAAAGTACGTATGTAGATAGAGTAGAATGCATTACATACAACACTATGACAAATTGCATGAAACTTTGCTTTTAGAGTCTGAAATGGTCCATATCTATGCAAAGAGTAAGATTGGCGATGAATGCTCAAAGCCTTTGGTTGATAAATCCCAAAGTTCGATGAATTGAATGATTTTGAGATTATCAAGCGACGTTTTCATTTATTGTGATTTTCAATTTAAAACCGTTTTAAAGTCAAGGCAATTGTAATAATGTGAGCCAAGGTAAAGGTTCTTGTAAATCCATCTCACGATTATCAATACTCTCGTGTATACATAATGTGTAGTTTTTTACCAACGTCCCGTGATTTAGTAATGTTGACTGGACACTGGATGTACTGGAAATTAGCTTTAGGTACACCTATAAACCAAAGTTTTCTTTTACTAGATAACTCACGGATTGGACAGATTATTTTTATAAAAGAAATGAAGATTTCTCTTATTGCGGTCTTGAAGATCGATGTAGAAGGTTTAAAACAGTTCTGTAAAAAAAAAAACAAATGAAAAAATGCATAATTACCGTCTACAATCATAACAAACTCTTATCAAACACGAGTGCAATCGTACAACATTACGTAATCGAAGTGAACATGTCTGTCACCGGTAGTGGTCAGGAGCTCTATTAAATAATTTATACTGCAAAGTAATCCGCTGAAAGGAATCTTCCATTCTACGGTCTGAGGCCAAGGCTACATTATTACTCAGCCTTTAACAGCTGTGTAACGACTCTTGTGTACATTTCTGGCCTCTTTTGAAACTTAAACCAAGTAATTTAGTTTTTTACAACGGTAATTTTGTTCTAGTAAATTCTACGGCGCAGATTACGCTACAGTTTTCTATTGTGTTGAGTAAAACTCATTTCATTCACAATATTTTCTGCAGTTCTATTTTTGATCTGTGTGTAACATTATCCCACCCAAAACAAAAATGTGAAAGGCTGCCAAGTTCGATAATATGGGGATGCTTCGCCTATAAAAGAAGTGAGATCTGAATAAGTACCAAGTTCCATAAACATACCTCAGTTAAAAATAGTTACTTTTTAATGATGTTACTTGGCAAGCTTTCACACACCTTATTATAAACCTACTAAACGCAATGAATCAAGTATATCATTTTCTATTAAAACTTGCCAAGTAACATCATTAAAAAGTAATTATTTTTAACTTAGGTATGTGTATGGAACTTGGTACTTATTCAGATCTCACTTCTTTTATAGGCGAAGCATCCCCATATTATCGAACTTGGCAGCCTTTCACATTTTTGTTTTGGGTGGGATTTCATTTATTTTTGTAAGGTTGTTTATTTTAATTTTTTCTTATGATTAAGTTAGTTAAGGAAATGTCTTATTTATACTATCTTTCAGATTTTTGAATATGCACTATGCTTCTTACAAAGAAATGAACTAGATTAACTAAATGGACTAGATTTACCAACTGACTGACATGACATATTATCATATATTATGTTCGTGGATCAAAGTTACACATTCGTTATTTTCGAAAGTGACTCACACTTGGCCGTTTTCAGATTTTTACTTTACTTTGACTAAATACAAACCTTTGTAACGAATTTCAGATCGGTACGACCATTCGAAGATATCCTACTTATATTATAAATGTGAAAGTTTGTGAGAATGTATGGATGTATGTTTGTTATTCAATCATGCAAAAACGGCTGGGCCGATTTGATTGAAATTTGGTATGTAGATAGGTGATACCCTGGATTAACACATAGGTAACTTTTTATCAACACACCACGCGGGCGAAGCCGCTGGCGGAAGCTAGTATTATATAAATATAGATGAATTTAGTTCGTTTTAGTTCCTTAGGGGTATAAAACACCTTCATTATTTTGAAACCGACTCACACTTGGCCATTTTCAGATTTTTCCCTTTACCTTGACATAAAGACCTACCTCCATGCCAAATTTCAAGTCAATACGACTATTGGAAGTGGTCTAGGTTTTTGATGAGTGAGTCAGTCAGTCAGTGAGTGTATAGTAAAAATAGCGATTTTCTGACGTCAATATCTCAAGACCTACTACAGGTATATTAATGAAATTTTTTATTTTAGATAAGTGAGGGGGTCTCAACAGATACTAGAAATTTGATATGCGGAAATAAAATAGATTTTGAGTTATAGGGGGGTCGAATTTGGCCCGAAATGGTTCGTGTAATATAACCCACGGCCGGTGTGTCGCTTTTTTTTGCTCGAACTTGGCGGACACACTGCCGTGTGTCTAGATAAAAACCTTGTGAGCGTATATTGTTGTCATTTGAGCGTAAGGTCAATGACATTGATAAGAGCATCGCTGTAACATTTTATGTATCCTAATGTGAAATGAGTACAATCGTTTGTATATCTTTACCTATATACTTTTATGTATGCTTATATTGAACTAATGATAATAATATTGACGTGAAGTGATAAATGGTTTCGTTTTTTATTAATAAATAAATTGATTCGTGCATATGCTATTAGTGATGTACGGACCATTAATTCACGTCGACCATCAATTACTTTTAAAATTTTAATTAATTAAAAGGTTTTCTTTGAAATGAAAACTGAACCTGGGTGTTTTATTTAATTATTTCATGGAATAGAAACTCAATTAGGAATTATTCCAATCAATATTTTACACAGATACCAGTACTTACTTTCTTTTATTTATTAGTTGAGTTTTTCTTCGAACATTTGCATCAATAAGTTTTATTTTTAATTAAAGTGTACATAGCGCTCAGTTTGTTAATTGCATGTTTATTCATAGTGTAAACACGGCTTTAATTTGAGTCTGCAATCACAACTGTTACCGTTGCATTCGTATGAAATAATTTTAGAACAGTTTTCGAATAATTTCTGCAAATTGCTACGTTTGGCGATTTTTAGTCAGTCATTAGTTTATTAAAATAATTAATAAATTAATATGAATGATCATCTAAACACAAAACAATTACTTTAAATACATATATAATATCAATATAATTAAAATACTCATAAACTTCGGCAAGATTAAGTTAAATCATAGTTTTAAACATAACCCATTATTTTCAGTTTTTTGATCGTAACCGCTTCGCGACGTTTTTTCGGAACAAATCATGTTTTACCATTCGCATGGTAGTGAAAGCCATAAAGTCTATTATTTACTCACTTTTTGTGGTTATGACATCCTTAAAATATTACCTTACATTTATGTCCCCTAATATTATCTTATGTTTATATATAAAAAATAAAGTTTCAATATCCAATAGTAATCGGAAAATATGCCGTGTTATAAGATGCCAATTTTAAAAGATATTCAACTGTAATAGTTTCTGTTTACAACTTAGATCATGCTTGCTTTCCCCCATGCTCAGATGAAAGATCATAAAAGGCTCATTGTATTTTACCACTCAACTGCATAACTGCTAGTGCAATCTTTTGAAGATACCTCCACCATCAAGATTAAAATCCAGTGTTCTGGATAATTTCCAAATAACTTGATATTGATTAATCGTAGAGTGAAAGGGTGCATGTCGATGATATTCGTGTTTGATGTTCTGTAAGGGTGCATCATTAATCAAATTGTGAACTTCAGAAGCGTATGAACTACTTTTCAGGAAATAATGTTACCTTGTGATAATACTAATACTGATAGTAGACCTTGTAATAAGTAGGTGAACGTGTTACAAAGATATAGTAAAAAACAAACCCTTATTTAGAATAAGGTAAATAATTACAAATGTTTTCAATTAACCTTCAATTCGCTAGACTGTCTAAATAATTAGCAAATTACTGATTTTATTTTACCTACTCATCATCCTCCGAGCCTTTTCCCAATCATTTTGGGGTCGGCATCCAGTCTAACCGGATTCAGCTGAGTACCAGTGCTTTACAAGAAGCGACTGCCTATCTGACCTCCTCAACCCAGTTACCCGGGCAACCCGATACCCCTTGGTTAGACTGATGTCAGACTTACTTTACTTGACCTACTAGGCTCTTTAAATCTAGAGTATAATAATTCCTTTACAAGTGCCTTTTACTTTATTAGCTTACAGAATTATATTCTTCAGTAACATGACACAAATGTCCTTGTAATACACAACTTCTATACTACCATATTTTCATTGTTGACAATGTTTGCCCTCTATAAATAAGTAAATCCTAATTTGTGATATCAACAAAGAAAATCTCAGTTAGATTTCCAACCGCAAACCCTGAGATCTTTTATCTAAAGTTGACATCAGAAGACAGATGGTTCCTTGTATTATACTTTCTATTGTTAGCAAATCCTTTTAGGATTCTGCCGAGATGCCTACTAAGATAACAATGGACGTATACAATTTATGATCGGTTCTTACTTTACTGTTCATAAGAACGGCCTCATCTTATTTGCATAAACTACCAACAAGCCTTTGACGATCATATTTGTTTTTACAAACGTTAACACCTACATGCGAATTCGTTGTTTCTATACAGCAATATGACTTTTCAGGTGTTACTTTTAATTCGAACTTTTCAATTCTAGGAAAATAAATTTATTTATATGCCAGCGTTGATTTTTAACGAACTGCAATTCACTTCACTAAAGACACCTACACAACATTAATGAAACTGATATTACGATTGTAAAATATCAGTTGAATACTTTTTTATTACGAGAAAGTTCCCTGCATTTGTTCGGTATTCTTTCAAATAGATTATGTACCTACAGACTCGAAATTTATTATCGAAATATATATAAATTAAGAATACGAAGCAGTGGAGATGCTAATGAGCCGACAGACAGGCCGACCGATGTCGGTAGAAACAAAATAAAAAAATATTTTCTCTGAATAACTCATAGTATCATTGATGTCAATGTCTGTGAATATCAGTAACTAGCCGTTTTCCCGCGGTTTCACCCGCGTCCCGTGGTAACTACTGCCCGTACCGGGATAAAATATAGCCTATGTTACTCGTGGGTAATGTAGCTTTCGAATGGTGAAAGAATTTGTAAAAACGGTCCAGTAGTTTTTGAGCCTATTCATTACAAGCAAACAAGCAAACAAAGTTTTCCTCTTTATAATATTAGTATAGATTAAGTCATGCTTTTGATACATTTTCAGCATAACTTTTGCGATGTAAAGAATTTAAGAATCGAAATGTCTCTAGACTCACTTAAGCTACATAAATATACTCAGCATGCGTGTTTCTTTCTTAACCTAATATATAATTTAATCGAAAAAAAAACAACAGTGAAAATAAACGTTATTCCAGTGAAAATTGTAGATTTTGAAAAAAAAAAAACTAATGCTTGTAGGTCCTCCCAATTTGCCTACGGTTAACAAGCTTTACCAAGCTGCCAAAACCTTATGTTGCCGATTTATGAATACCGGATACACATAAACACAGGCAGCTGCTAAAATACTCGACCAAAATAGTAGTATACAAAACTAATGAACAGTTTATGATAGCAGTTATATAGTAGAGACTGATTTTAAACATTTTTTCAGTATTTGAATTCCCATTTCTCGAGGAAGACTACTTTTCTATTGTGGGTGCGCTAAGTGAGGTGGAGCACCATACGAAATCGCGGGCGGACACACTGGTTCGATATAAGAACATGGATAATATAAATGTTTAATCGGATATTCAGGTGAAGTTATGATATTCAAACAGTATTGATAACAGGAGCGTGGGCCGACAGTTTACTGCGTTGTAAAACTAAATCGATATAATCGGAAAATTATATTGCCTCTTCGAGCAGGCTTCCTGAAACTATTTAGGTACTGCTGCCAGTAAACTGATAGAAATATTGATCTATCGTTGAAATTCAAAGGGCTATTGATAGATTTGATTATGTGGTATCGATTTTTTTGTATTGATTTTGTTGATTCCGGACATGACATCAAAAATAAGGAGTTTACGGTTATCAATTTCGACATTATGTTTTCTCCATCTCAATATTATTTTGGTACTACCAATTGTATATCTATTGAGTAAAATATATTGTGTTTCTCAAAATACGGGGCCAGTTAAGCTTCTTATCCTATATTCTTGTATGTTCATTGTTTGGCTAGTACAATAAATATTGGACCACTATGTATTAAATAATACTTAGAATAGATATCAAGTTTGAGTTTCTTCATGTTATTTTTCTATTTCTTAGATTTTTTGTCCAATATCATCTTTGAACATGTTGTATTGAAAATTATTGAGGTCTCACGCATCGATCGACCCGAATATTTTGTAAACAGTATCTTCAAATGTATTTTCCATCTCACTAGTTTTACATTACTGGTAAAAGAAATATATCACGGCAATATGGCTGCATCAAATGAAATCATAGGTAGAGAAGTTAATGAAACCCTGATGACGGTTTTACTTTTTCTCTGATTGCATGAACAAAAAATCTTCAGGACGTGGTTGAAACCCCAGGAAGTGGATTATTATACTTTCGCCTAATCTTGCAGTCAGACAGCTGCATTAATATACGACTGCCAAAAATAAGGGTACATTTCTCTCCTCTTGGCAACAATTCCGTTATGATAAGATTCATTTTGTAATCGCGATGAAATATGGCCGTCTTAAAGTTCCTGTCAACCCCGCGGTTTATCTTTTTATATGCACGCCGGCACGCCACCCTCTCATTTTTCTTCTTTTAATTTTACTACCATCCTTGTCTAGTTCGTCCTTTTCCAAAAATAGCTTTTCTTTTTGTTCTTTATTTGTATTCAGAACGTTCGCGTTTTCCACTCGAGTGAAACCGAAACTGCCAACTTTTTCTCAGCTCTATTTTGATGTGTTGTTGCTAGGTGGGAGTGTGATATTGGCTTATATAACGGGTGAAAATATTAAGGGAATTTTCCATATGATGTCCACATAACATGAATCACGTCTGCTGGTCTCTTTGTGCTATAAGGAAGGATGTGACGTGGCTGTAAAGAGAATCAACCGACATCCTTATTCAGTTTTCTGAATTCTTACTTTGTCTCATCTCCTTATACATACATGACCATGCCTTTTATTACGTTGCGTTGGCGGGATTTTTACTACAGTTCTTTGTGTAACTTTGTAAACTAATGGTATAACTTCATATTTTAGTACTTACGGATGCAATGATAACTTTAAAAGTTTTGACTTACCAGTACTTTAGCATTTTTTGGAGTATTACGAATCGAGCATTCAACACCAGTGAATAAAATACTTATTTTTTTTAATGCGGCATTTGAGCCGGCTAGCTTTAGTTGTATATTCCATTAATTGACCTCTGCAGTTATTTGACAACCACAAAGTTACCTGATTAACCCCGAGGTGATACAAAGTTATCAAAGCAGTTTTAAGGCCTTACCGACTAGCGAACATCGAAGGCCACAAGCGAACTTTCTAACAAACCTGGAGTCAATTAGAGCAGTTGAGGGTTATTAAAGCTGTGTGATTCATTAGTGGAATTAATGGAAAGCCATAATGGATAGTGAAAAGGGTTACGAGTGACCGTCACCTGGCCTGAGAGGGGTACGTTGCCACAAAGCAATTTAAACTTGAAGAACGATTTGCCCCGTTCACTTCGCCGGCTTCCGACGAAGTCCGGCCGTGATTTGAATTCAAGAAAACATGTGGTGATCTGCATTCTTCCTCCTCACGAGGTCCTCGGTTTAACGTAGGAATTGAATGATATGCTTCAAATATTTTATGGATTTGATTCTACCTCTAACTTCACGATACTATTCGTAGTAATAACGAAGTTGCCTTCCTAATTCCACCCGCCCGCCTTTTGAATGAAGCACTCATTTTATTGGATACCTGGAAACTGATTTCGATAAACGTAAAAGGAAAAAAAGGGTTGATTTTTTAAGTGAGACTATTTTTAGAACAAATTATAGTTCTTCAATTCGTTTCTAAAGTGTAGCTGAGAATTGGATACCTACATTTAATGTCCTAAAATTATTAAAGCTGTTGTGATATTTATGTAGAGTTTTCTCTTAAAGAAAAACGATGGATTAGAAATACGTCCATAAACTGCGATTTTTACAAACAAGGATAGAAACCCAAGCTTACAACGATGTGCGAACATATTGTACATGTATTTACGAAGATGTAGTATGGATCACCAGGGACCACCGCTGTATGCAAACTGCTCAGAACATATTGATGTGGGAATCGGTAGATGACGCCTGTGCTGCGAAGCTGTTACTCGTTTTCATGTAAAATACTGGCTTTTTAGCGCGGCTTTACTTTACCTAGGGAACTTCTTCAAGTAGACATAATTTATAGGCTGTTTCTCGGGAAGAGTGTACCAAAAGTGAAAGATTTTACAGTCGGTTCAGTAATGTCGGAGCGTTTAGGGTATAAAAACAAACAATTGAAAATATGTTTCCTCTTCATTATATTACTGGAATAGACAGGTTTTTGAAAGCGGTCTCAATCGAATTTAGGCGGAACTCCTATTTCCCCAAAAACATTTTGCAGATTTTAATCTATCACCATATTCACTATGCTGTACACATATATACTTCAACTTTGTCGGTTCACTGGTTATGTATGCCATAAGAGCATAGCAGACAGACAGACAGACTTTTGCATTTTATATAGGCAAGGATCTCCCCGACGAAGGTATCGGATTAAATTCGCAAAACTGGCATTTGTTCTCCAACCGGTAGCAAGATAGTCATAATATTATTGTTACATACGACTGATGGTTCCGAGTAACGAGTGCAACTCGATATTCGTTGCTCACTCGATATATGTATAAATCGATTCCTGTGAACACTGCGATTGTAGGTGGTCGAGGTGATGAGCCAACCCGCGTAAAAGCGATAAAAAGGTTGTAAGAGAGGTGATGAGAGAGGCCTTAAAAATTGTGTCCATGATATTTGGACAAGTTTTCTTCTTGGTTTCCTTAATGAATTGTGTATGTAAGAATTTTATATTGAGATGGATTTCGATTGTTATAAATACATCCTCCGAGCCTTTTCCCAATCATGTTGGGGTCGGCTTCCAGTCTTACCGGATTCAGCTGAGTACCAATGCTTTACAAGAAGCGACTGTCTATCTGACCTCCTCAACCTAGTTACCCGGGCAACCCGATACCCCTTGGTTAGACTGGTGTCAGACTTACTGGCTTCTGACTACCCGTAACGACTGCCAAGGATGTTCAGTGACAGCCGGGACCTACAGTTTAACGTGCCATCCGAAACACAGTCAATGGTGTCTAATGTGCTCGCGAATTTAACACATTCTTCTCTAATATTCCAATCAAGACCACTAGCGGCTTAGACTCCTCTGCCACCAACGCCGAAAAACTTTTACGTAGTAGTGTTATTCAATGTGAAGCCACATTTACCTTTAGTTATATTTCACCTTATGACATAGTAAGAACCTTCAAGTCATTAAATTCAAAAAAGACAGGTGATTTATGGGGTATCTCTGTTAAAGTCTTAAACTGTATTATTGACGATATTGCGCCCTATTTAGCTCGTATATTTAATGAGTGCATTGACTCAGGTACCTTTCCTGAACTTATGAAATACAGTAAAGTTATACCTCTCTTTAAATCCGGGAGCAAGAACGATCTAGGTAACTTTAGACCGATCTCAATTCTGCCCGCGTTGAGCAAAATTTTTGAAAAGCTAATTTTAAATCAACTCCTCCGGCATTTTAATTCATACAATATTTTACATGCGGAACAATACGGTTTTACAAAGGGTCGCTCCACAACGGATGCCGGAGTTGCTCTACTGAAACATATATTCAGTGCGTGGGAGAAGTCACAGAATGCTATCGGGGTGTTCTGTGATCTTTCCAAGGCGTTCGACTGCGTCCAACATGAAACGCTTACCCAGAAGCTAAAGTACTATGGTATTAGAGACAGCGCACTTAGTGTTATTAGCTCATATTTAAGCGGTAGAATGCAATGTGTTGACGTTAATGGTGTCAAATCTTCCAATCTACCCGTTCGTTTGGGCGTACCGCAAGGGATTTTAGGTCCATTTTTGTTTCTTGTATACATTAATGACTTGCCATATTATTTAAAATCATTGTGTGATGTAGTATTGTTTGCTGATGACACGTCTCTAATTTTTAAAGTTGATAGGAATAGAGTAGATTTTGATGACGTGAATTCTTGTCTTTCACTAGTAACGCAATGGTTTACAGCCAATAATTTAGTTTTGAATACGAAGAAAACAAAATGTATTAAATTTGCTTTGCCCAATGTAAAAAATCTCGGTCCCGGTGTAATTTTGAACAATGAGGAACTTGAAACGGTACATGCTACGACTTTTCTAGGGATAACAGTAGACTCCAAAATTCAATGGGGTGAGCATATAACTGGCATCACGGGTAAATTAAGCTCTGCTGCGTACGCTGTCAGGAAAGTAAGAGCTCTCACCGATGTAGCCACGGCGCGTTTAGTGTACTTTAGCTATTTTCACTGCATCATGTCCTACGGAATTCTTATGTGGGGCAATGCTGCCGATATCGAGAATGTTTTCGTACTACAGAAGCGCGCTGTCCGTGCTATATACAAACTTGGTGCTAGAGTCTCCCTTAGGGAAAGGTTTAAGGATATTGGTATTCTGACTGTGGCGTCTCAATACATTTATGCCAATATAATATACGTAAGGCAAAACCTAGATTCATATAGTAAAAACAGCGACGTACATCATTTTAATACTAGAAATAAACACAAGTTAACCGCACCTAATTATCGTTTACATAAGGTACACGGTTCATTTGTGGGGCTTTGTGTACGCATTTATAACAGAATTCCGGTTCATCTGTTGGAATTAACGGACAGTTCTTTTAAAAATAAAATTAAAGAAATTCTTGTTAAAAAGGCATATTATAATGTTAATGATTATTTCACAGATAAACGCAGATGGCAGCTCTGAAGTGGAACAAAAGTGCTTTATTTTATTTTGTATTATTCGGTGTTTTAAATTAATAATAAATAAAATTGAATTGTATAACTGTAAAATAAATTAATAATAATTAAATTGTAATAGACAGCTGTGTTGCTGGGAAGTTTGTTCTTCACCGCTTCTTCTTTCCAGCCATAACACTAGGAAGTGGTGAAAGGGGGGCGTTTTGGGGGTGCTGTCATTCTTGTAAAATTTTGACGTTAAAAAGTGCTAATCGTATTAGCCTATTTTAATAAATGATTTTGACTTTGACTTGACTTTGACTTTAAGATATACTTAAAAAATTAAAAAAAACTTAGAAAAGTTGCATTGGTACTTGCCTTGCCTCATACTTGAGAGGTTGGTCCTTTACCCACTAGGCCACCACGACTTTTTTCAAATATAAATATTATTACGATTGTTATAAATAGAAATAGGAAATTCCTTATCTACATAATATTATCTATTATATTATTTATCTATATTAGTGTGAAGATGGGCTATAAAGATATAAATACAATAAAAGACAATTATTTACTTACAAATGTTTAATTATAAAATGTCAATAATAAAAATGAACAATATTTTTAAATACCAATGTATGTATTAATTAAAAATCAATTAAAATTTTAAATAATTTGTCTAATTAATTATAGATATAATTGACCTTAGAATACCATTATACCTAACACTAGAGCTATTGTTTTAAAAATGCAGTTGTCAAGGAAATTCTAGATTCTTTGCTGAATATATAATTTGTATCGTATCCACGTTGTCCGTTATACCAGTTATACATAAGCAGAACTTCTCCATAAATTAATTACTACGAAAAAATGCTTAACAAATCTTATTACTTCCCAATTTACGTAATTCTTATTTAATTGAATTCCTTCAAAACTCAAGCCCACAATATCATATTTGTTAATAAACTTTTATTAAGGAATTTTCCTCCGACGCTTCCAAATGTTATAACAAATTTTATTTGGTCTACACGATCAATGTTTCCTTTGCATTCAAATAAAACAAACTTCATTTCACAGTGCACTCACACAAAATGAAATTACTGCAGCTCCCAACGCCTTTAACTTTGAATTACGACTGCGGTTAAGATTGCAAGGCTCTTGATAACAAAAAACTGGATAGACAGTGTTGAGTGTATAATACTTAAACAATGTAACTTCTAAATTAAATGCTGCTTATCTTTATCTGTGTTGGGAAAGAGAAAAACTTTTGCATGAAAAATAAACACTGAATTTTAAATGTAATGCTTGAAAGGGAATTATAGAAAGTGAAATTGTGGTACTGTGCTACAAACGGTCTAAAACTTCTTCTTCTTCTTAGCGTTTATCCCGTCTTGTGACGGGGTCAAATATTCAATATACAAACACTCTAAAACATTAAATGAAAAGTCTTTTCAGGAGTTCATAATGCATTTGGAAATCCCATATGAGTTTCTCTCATTAGTTCAAAAACACGATATTATTTATATCCTAATATATATTAATATTATATTAAGGATGGAAATGAAGCCCATACTGTGTACGCTTTCAAACAGCAGCAAATATCCACAAATAATGTGATAAACTAAATTCTACCAAAATTAGACGCACTTGAAATTCTAATTCAAAACATTAATTTGATTGTACAAAATCCGGTCAGCATAATCAAAATAACAATGGGGGTATAAACTGATGCCCCACGATATAGCTCACAATGATAGTTATTGTTCGCAGTTATGCAACACATCGGCTACAAACGAAAATGCTGCTCTAACTTAGCTCTAATATGGGCAAAGCGACTAACGCTGCATACAAAGTGGACATTGGCCTTAACACGAACCACATGACACTGTGTTGCACCATTGATTTTAAACAAACATTGCTAACGACCCATTGTCTTACAACCAGGCTCCTATACTTTTACGAGGCAGTTTTTCTTTCTCTTGAGCTTAAGCAGGCTTAAAAATACCCATGTGGGAACTTCTTGTACAACGCTTAAGATACGCGTTTTATGGTCAACTTAATTTCCTCTATTGAAAGCCGTTTTATGATGAATAAAAATAAGCCTCGTTTTATGACGTCATATATTTTGGCACGGGGTTATCAGGACGATATTCCCTCTTTACGAATCGATAAATTTATCAAAGTTTACGGTTTCGTAAGGCAAAATACAAATGCGTTCTACGTTGTCTACTCTGAGGTCGTTCATGCATTAATGTTGGTTGATTCTCGTGGAAATCCGATTATTTATACTTACATAATATTTTAATTCGAAGTCAGAAAAATTCCACTACGACTGAACTGAGGTTTTTTCCGTAATTCTCGGATGCGATGGTGTAATTTGTAAAGAAATAATTGTATTACGAAAAGTTGTATGTTAGTACATTCTTACGCACCACGTTAATGCCTTTGTTCTGCATAAATGTATGTATAAAAAGATCACTGACAATTAATTGGATTGTTCGCATTTAATGGGGTTTTAATTTGTTTTAAAATATAATTCCGCAATTAGCAGAATTTTTTGATACTCGTAATTTTAAGTTGCAGCAAAATCAAAAAGAAATAAAGCATAAAAGTTCAGTCACAAATCAAAGTTCACTTGAAGTCAGAAAGTTTATTCGTTCCACAGCATTTCAATTCACATAATGTTTCACAACTTGGATCAACTTCAGTCTAATTTACTAAAATGTTTCTAACTTTTATCTCATTAGAATTCGTTCGGCTTTATTGAAATTGACAGTAATATATTTGCTATCTTTTGCTATCAAAAACTGTGTTTGTTACTTTTGTAATAATGTGGTTTGAGTTTCAACTTTTTTTGGGTCTTCAAATACAAAAAGCCGCCATATTGGATTCGATGAACTGAATAAGACTTTCAGGTAGATATCATAAAACATTTTTACGCTCAATGATTTATAGCTACCGCAACTTCTTACAACAGTCAGTGTATATTACAGAAAGACAAAGAAAACATCCTACAAAATAAATACAGCATCACATTTTGATCTCCCACACTCATAAAGCGGTCCATTGTCACGAAGACTCATTACTACACTCACACTTTAGATTAAGATCGAGAGACTTAGCTCAATAAGTGGGAGTCTCGCCTCGTCAGTCTCCCAGCGGCCTATTAGTCTAGTCCTCACGATCTGATAAGGGAACTAGATGTAAACTAACACTTCGAGGTTACAGCAGTTTACACGTATCGTTTACATGGCTTTATTGAACGAATTTGTTGAAGAGTAGCCCTTATGATTATAATTAATGACAGTCATATGTTTGTCAATATACTTCATGGCGCTTTTCGCAATATTTTCATTATTTTTTGGGTATATTTCGCGTGATCTATAACTGCGTTTTTAATTTTTACGGAAGAATGCATATTGCAATTGCTTAACATTTTATATAAAGCTAATTGTACTTTTACTAACTTAGTCAAAGAAAAATGTTCTTCTTCTTTCGAGTGATTCACATTCAAAAAAGTTCAACAATGTTACATTTGTAAGTTCGTGTAAGATTACCTTAAAAGTTTTTGATATGTTTAAAAACCTGACAACTTTCTGGTAGTTCTCAAGTTCTTGCGTCAAAGCATCTTGGACTTAAACTGTACCTACAATGTAAATGTTTGACTACAATGTTCAGGTCTCGACAAAGTTGTAACTTAATCTTTGGTAACACAATCATTTACTGCTCAGATTTAATTTATAGCCGATCCTATCTTTTTTTGTTATGACTACATAGCATATCCTTAACTTGACAATACTCCACAGTATCATTCATACAATGCTGAGTGTCATATTGATCATGAATCAAACCAAAGTCCTGTTAAATATGACCCGATTTGCTGAAAGGGTAAAAATAATGCTTCAGAGCAATCCGCTTCAACCCGTTGCGTAACAAAAACAAAGTAAGTTAACAAGCTTAAATATACGTGTGAACATTATCCAATATTGAGAGGCCGTCTTACATATTTAACAAGCCAAACAAGCTTACGACTTGTGTTGAAGTCGGAGTGAGAAGTCGTGTACTGAGTTTTACTTTCAGTTTTAATCATTGACTTACTGTGACGGTGTGCCCGACTTTAAGGTCTAAGAGAAACTATTTATTGTAAATGAAAAATAGATGGGAAGTCTGAATGTCACCCATTAGGTAATTTAAGGTAAAATAGGTGCTTGGAATATTTTGGCAAGTATTTTATAGGGAGTTACAGCACGACTGCTCGTTATGATGTTAGAAAAGGTAATAAGTATAATATTACAATACTCTGAAATATTTCTGAGCTTCCATACCATGACGCAGGTACTTGTTTCGCCAGAAAAGAGTATGAACTGGTAATTTTACCTAGCTTACTCTCACCAAGTTGGAAACTTTTAAGAATTTGAGCAGAGGTTAAAATTCCGTCCCTTGCTTGTTATGTAAATGTTAACAATTGCTCCTCATCTCCAAACATTATGCAAACACCTAGAAACTTCGACCAACAATTTTATGTATGCAAGCAATGCTGTGGAGCTTTTGATCTCGCTTCTCCCTCTAATTTGAAATGATTGCTCGTCATTTGTTTTGCGCATAATGTCGGATGGATCTAGGAAGGTATTCTAAGAATGAAGATTGTCTATGTTGCTGTTATTCCTGTAATCTTTGGTATGCCTTGATTATGTTGGCGCCTTATGGTAAGGTATGTCTTCTTGCACTTTTATGGCGTTCTTTGGAATGTGCTGTCTTTTGCACTAATTCTCTAAATATCTCAGTTAAGTCGTGTTGTGCTTGACAACTCAAGCGCAGATATTGAGAGATGCGATATTCGGTCACCTACCGATGTTCAAGAGTATTCTATTCTAAGTTGCAATAGGACATTGCTCACCATTTTTTCCTATTGATGGAATGTCTATGTGTATTTAGAACACCATTCACTAAAGTTTCCAGGACATATTGTAAGATGGTAGTATTTTAAATATGTGTAGGCAGTGTGAAGTTAGCTATAGTTGTTGTTGATCTTTGCTCTATTGAGCAAACATTATATAAGTGCCTACTATCAACCCCCAATCTTACAGGTGAATACCCTCGGCGAACACGTGTTTCCCACTAACATAAAATTTAAATGTTCTCGCACAATATTGTGGGTATACAATGTTCTGGAATAGCGTCCATTATTTCTACAGGTGGTTCCCAGCTCTTAAACCATGTAGCTACAAGACTTGCTACTCACAGAAGGAACTGGATTATTTCTTGGATTTTATATTTTCTTTACGACCATACTTTGTTATAATATCTTATATTAACAACAGTACTCGGGCTTTTCTATTCGGTCGCGAATATATCACAATACCTCCTTCTACTTATATTCCTTTGTAAAGACAGCCTTGGCTAAAGCTCGGATTAATAATACTGGGAACAAGAATATTGCTTTGTGCGAGTATATTTAATATCTATAATATAATACGCGTTTAAGATATAAGATTCTTAAACAACTAAGGCGATGAAGCAAACAAGATATTAAAATCCTTTTAAAGCGAAATCTGATATTTTCTTTACAAAATCGCAGCAGAGCCATTACCGCAACTTTAGAACTTTTTGGTGAATAATGCGAAAGGTTAAAAAAAAAACTTTGTTACAATGTTGATGGATCAAAGACGAAAAGAGGCTTTCAGCTGTCTAAATAACAGACCAACGGGTAAGGGGTTAGAAGTACTCTATTATGTATAGCTTCTAAGATCGTATTACGGACTTCATAACAAAGATACCACGTAAAGCCGAGAAAGTAATTTATTTTCCATTAATGTATAAAAGAGGAAAAATCTAAATACCTTTAAAATCTTGTTAGGTGTACTGGTGTAACTGTTTGTACTTCAAGAAGATTATGCAGACTTTAGATTTTCTCGGAATTGATCATTAAGTGTGTATACATGTGGGTGTCGAAATGAGATAGTCAGTTTCATACAGAAGATTACGTTAATGTAATTTCTCTGAATTTTCGAATAATTCTGGTAGAGGTACAAAATATCATTTATTTGAGGCAGAAACTGTAGAAAGCTTATTGAACAAACTCATTATCGCTTTCTAAGCTACTAACTTAAATTCGATATTAATTGTGATATTAGCTAGGCATACATTATCCGCTGAAACTTTGCAGTCTTCGAAGAATCCCACCTCATTTTCGTAAATAGGGCCATGGCGAAAGTCAGAATTCCCCTTTTTTATAAAGAACTGTTTGTGACCTGACGGTGGCAATTAGTCTCTTTAGTCACAGTAGCAGATTTCTTGTTAAACGCTGAAGACGTTGGTGTAGAAACTGACTACCGTTTGACTTCCCTAACTCTTTGGGAAACTTGGTCTGCCTACATTTGCATGCAGTAATTACAGTTTCTCATGAATCATATTTAATTCCCGAGCTTAATTGATAACAGCCTTGAGATTCCCAAGATTGCCAAGATAACTGGAATCTCCTAGTAAAACACAAACAGACTTGAGTGGACTGGCTTTTCCTGTGTTTACTTCTTGTAAGGGAAACCCGGCTTGTCGCTTTCTTAGAAGACAAGATCTCGGGCCAAGATGCAGCGATTGTTTTGTTCAGTAGTGTATTGTTACATGATAACACTTTGTTAACGCCTGCAGTATCCTAAGTTTTTCATTACCAAGCTAATGGATATGATGTAAGTTAGGTTGTTACGGGATGCGGGATTACGTCAGCGTGTATGCACTCTAGCGTATCTTGTTTCTACGAAGCATTATTGAAGCACTTTGAAGCGCTGCATCGGCTTTTTGCTTTATCCTCCAACACGTATTATTATTGTTATTTGATATAGTAACTGTTATTAGGAAAGTATGTCTATAACACTGCATACTTAATCGAAATTTCCTGTTCGCGAAATTCACACTCGAGATAAACACATGCCAGCGAAATGGTGAAAGGTTGTTTCCCCCTCACTACCGATTTTATCGATATGTACGAACTAAAAATGGAGCGACAAATCATCGTAAACCTTACATATGACACTGGTACTTGTTACATGATATATGCGATGAGTCATATGTTGAACGTGTTGCTATCCAAGAGTCATTGTAGGCAATATTATTTGCGTATGTATGTGTTCTTGAAACAGGAGTACATAAACGAATAATATTGCAATATGTTTATTATAGTCAGAAAATTGTATGTTGGTGATGCTCCCTACGATTTTAGTAAAACACTAAATTACAATACAACAGCATCTGTTATAATCTAGCCTGAACCCGGTAACATATGGCACCAAACCCAATATGACAACGTACAATTTTTATTTGCATACGATATTATAATAATGAACCACCAGTAATTAATCCAGGATTAATTAAACAAAGCTGTATTTTAAATAAATTCAATAAATATGCAAACAGCAGAGTCGCCGTAAAAGCTTGAAAATAGTTTGGAATATGGAAATTTAATAAATATTTAACGCCGACCTGCGGGATTTGCCAGTAAATTATGTAGGTATAGTGCCTAGATAGTGTTTCGTTGATATATACGTTTGGTAGCTGAAGATGAGTAGATGAATAGATAAGGAATATGAAATGAAATACAGACAAATGTATTCTACATTTTGAGCAAAACATATTTCGCAATATATGTAGTTGTATTTTGTATTGCACACAAGAAATCTCGTAACATGAAATTGCTGCTTATCTCCTATGTTTTGTGTAATATCTTGAACTTTACTTTGCTATATTATGTACCTACTGTCTGTATTATTTTTAGTGTCCGACCGAAACTGGTTTTCCGACCGAAACCGAAACCGAAACCGAATGTTCGGCCGTGGCTTCAGTTTCGGCTGAAACCGAAACCGAAACCGAAACTCACATGGTCAAGTATAAAATTTTTTAAAATACTGAAATTTTGTGTTTTTTACCATTTTTTTGCATTAATTAGGGCATGAAGTGGAAACACAGTATATTAATTCAGTTTGTTGTATTGTAATCATTTATTTAATACAATATTAAAAAATCTTAATAACATTTTTAATACTTTTTCAAAGTAAGTTCTCATAGAATTCTCATAAAATGTTTTTCAGTTGACAAGACAATATAATCAAATAAGTAATTGTTAATCCTTTTTGTAATTTCATGATCATCAGGCCATAGTGCAACTTTAGGTTTAGAAGTCAAACTTAAGATAGTTGTCTGAACAAGAGTTGACTGATCTGCGCTCGATTTTTTCAACGATGCACTCGAGTCTGTTCGCTTCAATTTTGCTTCACTTTTGAAATCATTCAATTCTGAGACACGTTTTTGTACTTGCCTGTATTCTTGGTCATGAAATTTTGATAAATGCAACTTCAGTCCATGTGATGTTTGTTTTTTTGCTTCGTGGCTTCCTAATGAATAGCACTTGTTACATATCTTGCAAACAGCTTTTGATGTATCACTGATACTTTTATCAAAGTACTGCCAAATCGGATTTTTTTCTCGTTGTGACATTTTACTCTGAAACAATTAAAAATAAAACCGTAGCAATAACAATCGGACAATAGGTCATCGGAATGAAAAACAAATCTCGAATAAGATTACTTATAAAACGTAATTTATGAAATTAAACACTTCACATTTTTTATTTACTTACAATTTCTTTTTTACATGTGACTTCATTTGTTTATAACAAGAAAACAGTTATTGACTCAATATTTAATTAACTATATAAATCATTCAAGTACAGAAACAAAACAAAAACTTACATGTTATCAGTTCCATCAAAACATAACTTCCAAATAATGTTTCCGTCGGACGCACACGCACTGACTAAGTTTTATTGCATTACTACGGAGCTATCCGAACGGCACACGATGATTCCCGAACAGAGCCGACGGCGTACGACACAGCTTCGCCGCGGAAAACGAAGTTAGGCGAACGTGCGTGACCTTGCGAGATAAGTTTCGGTTTCGGCAAAAGTTTCGGCCGATTTTGGCCGAAAACGAAACTGCAGCCGAAACTTGATTTTTGGCCGAAACTCGGCCGAAACTGAAACCGAAACCGAAAGTTCGGTCGGACATTAATTATTTTCCTAGTAGTAACTATGTAGTGTATATGGAACTATGTAGATGATTTCATAAGCAGTCAATATAATCTTAGGTAATCGTTTTAAGACTGACGTCTTTATAATTCATTAAATAGTTATTTCGACTAAAAATCTTTTCAATATTATGAAAGAACAAAAGATTAAGAGTCGTGTATTTTCCCTAAATTATTACCTGTAATCGTCGCTTGTAATTCAAGTTTATTGTAAATATACCAAGTATATATGCTTCCGCGCTCAAGGGAGGCTCCTTAGCCACGTGTAAGATACACGTGCTCTGTAGGTACATGCTCTGACAATACAATGATGTATTTCTGTATTTTGATCGTGTGAGGATTTCATTCCAAAATTACCTTTACGAGTTCCTCATAGATTAAATTGCATAAAGGGAATATTACTGTGTATGTGGGAGTAGTAGTCGTGTTATAGATCTAATGTATATTATATTTTTAAATACTTAATTAAAACATTTTTTTACTATTACCCAATTGCCAACAAAATGAAGCCGTCGAATATCTAGATATGTGTATAAATCTGGTTCTCATCCGATGCGAAAAATGACGTCTAACTTTAAGAAGACAATTAGAGGTCACCTATGACTCAGTCCAAAATACAGTTAACTGCACCAGACAGAGATTTTAATAAAAGCCCCTTATTTAACACTTCAGCCTCATTACAATGGATAATCACGTAAAAGCTAATTAGCAAGTAATTTAATTGCCAACACATTTACACCGTAGCTCCGGACTATCGGAATTGCCTATATCTCGCGTAATCTGCATACGTAATTAACGCAGATTATTCATTAATTAATTCTAATGTGCACTATTTTCCCACGCGTTGGAGGGTTAATTCAATTTTGTTGGTTTTACATTATTTTCTGTTGAAATTGAATCTGTAAGTTTATTTTGGGGTAGAAGCTGTATTAAATAAAACAGAGTTTATAAATAAGATAATTATTTGTGGGCATTATTTTACTAACGAATCAATAAATAACTATCGCTATTTGTTGTTCCCTTTTTGGGTTCCGTCCCCAAAGTTTAAAACGGGACCCTATTGTTTTCGCTCCTCTGTCCGTCCGTCACCAGGCTGTATCTCATGAACCGTGATAGTAAGAGAGTTGAAATTTTCACAGATGGTGTATTTCTGTTGCTGCTGTAACAACAAATACTGAAAACTAGAATAGAATAAATATTTCGGAGGGCTCCCATACAACAAACGTGATTTTTTTGCTTATTTTTGCTCGACATCCATAAATATTATATAGAATTTTAGTTTGGATGGTACGGAAACCTACGTGTGCTAGTCCGAATCGCACTTGGCCGGTTTTTCTCTTACATACGTCAATCAACGTAGTAATTCCTTACTATACGTATTTGATCATTTGACAAAATAGATCAGTAACATAATATTTTTCTGAAAACACGTTCGGATTTGTCTATCCCGACACGTGGTACCATCCAAATACATCTGCCATCTTAAATTACAGCGTGAATCAACCATCCTACCTTCTGTCAATTTCAATTAGGCTAGAGCAAATGTTTATCCTCGCTAGCTCTATTAACAGGCTGATGTAATAAATAACTGGAATACGGCATACGTTCTATCTTTTGTAATAACATTGTATTATTTATTTATTAATTATTTATTTACTTATTGGTTTTCCAATAAATAAATAAAATAAATATAAAATAAAGTACAAAACAATGTTTTAGACATATATTAAAAAACAGAAAGCCAATTATACGTTTTCACGGATAGTAATAGGATAACACGCTTATAGCTAGGCAATCAGCTGGTCTATGAGAAATAAAAAAAGTTATTACAAAGTTAAATTTTGAAAAAGTCTTGATTTAGCTGCCTACGATACTACAATATTCTTGGTATTGAATGGGTCAAATGAATGCTCTTTACATAATTCATTAAAATATTTATTTTCTTTATATTTTATATCTCCGGTCGAGGAGCTTATGGCCAAGTGACACCCACACAGATCGATACGTCATAAAGTTAAGCAACGCTTGGAACAATCGATCTGTGAATGGGTGACTGTCTTGAGGAAGTCAAAAAGGCAGTTGTCCCATGTATGCATCCGTCAGGTTAGACTGGAAATCGACCCCAAATTAGGTGACTGTACTTTTTGACTGATCTGATGACTTGATATGTGATTGTTATGAAACCTCCTCTCTGTCTACCATATACAGAGGTGTGTTGTTATGTATTCCTTCCAGCAGCATACGTAGAAATGTTATCTTTATTCTATGATCAATGTTCTTGAGTCTTGAGAATATTACTATTATCGCAGTAGTCAGAATAGACACAACATATCACTTGGCTATGTTCGAGGAATGCTTTGCCCGTACGTATTGGAACAGCATAAATAATATCATTACTAGAAGTAGACTTCAGAATAGTTGAGATTCATAGAAGTGTTGTGCACATAGTTGAAATCTTGTTCAACAGTTCTAGGTACTTTAAAAATGTTAACAATTGTGTTAACTAACACCCAGTTGGTAAAACTGTTACTGTGACAGCGAATTTCTGAGGGCACGGCAGTGCCCCAGCCAAGACTCGAGCAAAGCGGGCACGGCCGTACCATCTTTTCTCGAAGCGTTTCGCGGCTGTTTCAGTCCCCTGTATCTTCCATGTGAACAAAGCTAGGAGTTTAGGTTTTCGATGACCAAGAGTAAGTATTAGAACAAGCTCAGTCTCAAAATTACAAGACATTTGAATAAATAGTTTACCAGTTATGAGCGATCAAAGTTACACCATTTTGTCACTGACTCACTGACCGATCATCAAAAGTCTAAGGTACTTCTAGCAAACTTAGAACCTTCAAATTTGGCACCAAGGTAGGTTATTAGCTACATATAAAGGGAAAATTATAAAAACCTTAAAACTTAATAAAAAAATAGGAAACAAATTTATATTTGCGGTTTTTCAAGAACATTGTGTACGAATTTTGACTGCATTGATAACTTTGTTATTTATTTATGTACAAAATGTTACTATTTGTTTTATTGTTACGTAGAGGTATATTGTTATTATGTATTAAATATACAACATATGAATAAAAAAGCTAGGTTTAAATAAAATGAATAATGATAAAATCTTTCATATTAATGCATTGCGATAAACACTGCATGCTCGCTCGATAGATGGCGTTGTCCTGGTCTAAATCGCGCTATGGTTTCGTTACATAGCTTAGTATAAGTAGTACTTAAAAAAAAAACAAATAATTTCATGTGATAGCGTCATCTACCTCTGAAATAAATCTCTTTTATTCTAAAAGCTATTCGATAAAAAAATTCGACAATTTCGATTTTTTTTAGGTTAAAAAAAATATTGTTTACGTGCTACTTTAGGTGTACATATTTAGTTTGTTATATATTTAGTTAGTTGCATGTAAGTTAATTTAATTTGTTATATACTTAGAGAAGAAAGAGACCTCCAAAAATAAATTAGATCCCACCAAAAACATTAAATGTAAAAAAAGCCAATCCTCTACGCAATTCCTCCACCGTAAAAAGTTTTGAGATCGCATAGAAGCCAAGTCCTGTTCTACTTTATTTGTAATAATAAATCAATATTTTGTGACTATATCAATAGTTTTGTTCACATTACAATAATACTGTCTTGGCCATGAGCACAAGTTAAAAGTCGCTCCTTGTAATAATGTAATAAATACCATTGAATTGATAAATTCTATATGGACATGATTTTACGATTGGACTGATTATGGACTGATTGGAATGTGAGATCACCATGGACTAAACATGCGCCATAGTACATGTGCAGTTCATTGATGTTGGATGAAACTGACTGTCGGTCATTTAGTAACAATTGAATAAACTAAAAGTATTTAATTCTGTGATATTAAACTTTATGTTTGACTTTCACCTCTCCAAGATATGCTGTATTATATTTGCAGTTTATTGTGCTCATGGCCAAGTCAATATTATTGTAAAGTGAACGAAACTATTGATATAGTCACAAAATATTGATTTATTATTACAAATAAAGTAGAACAGGACTTGGCTTCTATGCGATCTCAAAACTTTTTACGGTGGAGGAATTGCGTAGAGGATTGGCTTTTTTTACATTTAATGTTTTTGGTGGGATTACACTTTCTATAGGGTCTTTATTCTGTTATATTTTGTGTAGTATTTTTCTTTATAAAATACTCAACAAGATATAATATCCCGTTAACATTTAGGAAACCTGTTATTTTCAAAATTAATAAGGATGTCACACTTAGTTCTCAATGTCAACAACCGTTATTCGAATTCATAATATCAGGCGCACTCAATAATGTAGTTGAAGGTAACTTCTGCCTTTAATGTAAGCAACAGGTGAACGCCGGAAGGGTCATTCCGAAGCACGTATTACCAACAAAAGTAATGTATGTCACGTTCGATCCCAGAAGGAAAAAGTAAAGGTCACAATATATATAAAATTGGTAACGTTATTACCGTAGAACGAAACGTTAAACTAATTATTGGGATCGTATTGGAGCTTCGGTGAGATGTTTCGCTCTGGAAATTGTGCCACAGTCTTATAAATTACTAGAGAATCCGTGTTTTATGTGTGCTTAGACTTTATTAAATATACTTCTTCTACTTCGAAGCAAGAATACTGTACAATAATCGGATTACGTTTTTTTTTACTGAAGTTTAAATAAAAGCGAGCTACTTAAATAATGGTAGAAAAGAAAATAGTCTATATGCCAATTAATTTCACTCAATACTAAAATAAAGTTAATATCCCGAGAATTAACAATATTTGATCAATTATTACCTTTTTATTTCGAAATACTAACTCATAAAAATATTACTAAGCTCATAACTCAAACCGATTTAAAAATCGATTAAAATTGTATTGGAAAGCAAAACAAAACTAAATGCAATTATTTGGAAAACTAGTTCCACTATTTCTATTTTATGAAGTTATTTTTCAATCCGACATTTTTATATTTCATCAACATTTCTACACGAAATAGGAGCAGCTGTTGATGAAATTGTGTTCTTATGAAATAAAATAAATACCACCAATAATAAAAGTGTGTTTTTCTTAATTCTTAAGAATTTCAGGAAGACATTTTGTTCATGTACAAAGCTCCGAAACTGCAAAACCTTTAATAACCTTTTTAACATTCTTCTCGAGTAACATGTATAATATGCTGTATTTTATCCAGGTACGGGTAGTAGTTTCGAAGTAGGCTGAAAATCAGCACTTTTTGAAGGTCAAATTTACATAAAACAGCCCCCAAAACGCCCGTCCTGCACCACTTCCTATTTGTTTTTCCTGGGAAGAAGTGGTGGAACAAACTCCGCAGCAACACAATTCTGTCTGTATGGTTTTAAGAACCGTATAAACTGGAAAACAGCTAGTATCGAATAAAGTTGTTTTCCAAAAAGTCCCTGTTCTAGAGCCACATTAATACTTTTTTGTGTAATGACATTAAACAGATTCATGACGTAGGTTGTCATATTTCTCAGTGTTTGCTCTCGGTGATCTCGTTTCTATTACATAATAATATTGTCGTTTTTCAGCAATCATTTACAATTGTGATGTATTCTAATTTATTAAAACTCTGAATTCTTTGTGTATTCATTATACTTACATGAACATCTTCTACAATGTCGTCGTTATGTGGAAAATGTTGTAACTTCTTTTGCAATTGGAGATATACCATGCAAGTTCCAGGTACTTCGATATCCACTCGAATTCTTTTAAGGTTGCCAAATTTTGCTAGCATGTCAGCAATTTTTGCTACCATTTCTGCAATGCCATCAATATTTTCTACATCTTCGCCAAGAATTGGTTTTGTAATCAAAATCTTTTTTTCCAATGTTGTATTTTCAGTACGATTCCCGAGGGCTGTTGCCTTGTGTTCATTCGATGCATTCAGTAGGTAACTTCTCGAAGCAGGTTTTATTATAACTCTCAACAGAAGCTCATTATCATCGCTCGTTACTACACGAAACTATTCTCGTTCACGTTAAAGCTTTCAAGTTGTTATTATTATGGTTCAAAGGTTGCAATCTGAAAATAGATTCAGTAATATTGATGTTTGTATTTATATTAATTGCGAAGTGTATTTTCATCCATGCTTGTTTAATACCATTTATTGCATTTGCTTGATACATCTTCAATTTCGTGTAGGCATTAATTAATCCCTTATGAATACTTGCAATCCTAAAAGTACATGTCTATTTATGGCCCTTACTATAAGCCATCGTATTTGCCACCTTCGACTTACGACAGATCTGAAAAAGGGGAATCCAATGAGTTTGGAATCCAATGTCGTAGTTCACTGTAGCAGATTAAAATTTGCAATTTTACAACACAAACCCAAAATATGCTTTATTTTTCAAGCAATAGAGTTGAAAACTGAGTGTCCTTCTGTATTGTCGCAGGCCTACAGTTGCGGAGCATAGAGGAGCCGGCGGGAGGCGCGGGCGGCGGCATGCCCGCGCCTACCTGCTACGATGCTGAATGCGCGCGCACCGAAGCCTGGCTCGACGAGAACCAGGAGTTCGTGCATGACTACTTCTTGAGGTAAATATGGTCTTTCTTTTTGTTGTACACGATTTGCCCCTGGCTGGAGGCCTTATAATTCTAGGCATCCACAGGGAACTTGACCGGTTACCGGTTAGCCACCAGCTTCTTAGGCTGAACTGCAATGCCATTACAAAAAAAAAAAAAAAAACTCTGAGCTGATAAGACAGGAATAGGAACATGTTGGGGTCAAATTAATTTCTGTAAAAAATTGTGTTGTTAATTACTTAGAGAAAGTTTAATAAGATGTCTAAAGGGTATTAAAAGATCGATTCAACAAGATGCATTTGATAATGTCTATATTCCGCTGGTATCTAGATACTAGTCATAACCAGAACTTACATCTTCGTTATGCATCTTTTAGCACCCGTATTTTATATAACTTGCAAGAATTCTACATGACCTTTTCAGAATGCAAAGAAGCAAAGTCTCTGTAAGCCGACTCTTACAACCTACGCGTGCTGTGTATACCATGCGTAAGTTGTAAGTGCCAGCTGAAGGAAACTAATTCATTCATCATGATGGCTTGGAGAAGAATCTTACCCAGAACTAGAGGATATGGCAACGTCTTCAAAAGATGTTCCATACTGCGAAAGAGATCTACCAAGTGTTGGATGGAATATCGGCCTTAATGATAAACATGAAGTGTACCCCCAACATAATAACTACATAGTTGCTATTAGAACCTAAAGTGTACCGCTCAAACTAAGCTTAGCGTTCCCAACGCAATTTGTGGTTGCACTAAAAGCATGGGTTACCTAATAGTTGGTCCTAATCTTGTTCGGTAAAACGAGCGTTTAATGGTGTTACAACGTTGCCAAATACAGGATAACCGTATTGTGTTTCATGCTGACGAAATCCAATGGCTCGCCAAATTCAGTGCGCTTTACATTAATGTGGCCAATACAATGTTCAATACCTGAAATGGATTTCGCGATAGAATTCGAACGCAGTGCAATGCGAAAATCTGTTCATTGATTATAATTTGAAATACAAATTCAATTGGTTTATTTCTGAATGGCATGTGTAATGGCTAATTATACGATCACAGCTCGTCACGGCACGTCGGCTAAAACTGTTTTGAGCACAAGCCTATTGTAAACAGTATTATGACGAAACAATTCACAATAATTTACGCGCTCTCTACATGCGGGGTATTTGTTGAAAACGTTACCCAAATGTGTTTCATTCAGGTCACATGAGCCGAGTACAATGGCTAATTCAAATGGCCCGCTTGCAGGCGAAATGCGAATTACCACTGAAAACTGGCTTTAAGAGATTTACATCGAATAATAACGGCAATGTTTATTCCTGGAGTTTATTATACCTATCTTCAATTATGAATGTCATTACGGTTAATTGGATCTCATATAATCTGACTGGTTCACAAGAAATCGACGTGTTAATCATATAAATTGATCAAGTGACAGTAATATGATAATGATGTACATTTCTTGACACACAATCCTAACATCTTGATGAGATACCTTTTTTATTACGAGAAAGTGTACGACACGAAGCTTTATCTAAAAATGTTCGTACTATGAATACAAATTCTGTCGAGTTTTTTACGAAACTGTCTGTATGATTCATCGCCTAATCCTACGCATCTTGATGTTGTACAATCGATCTATTTTTATTAGTAGGTACAAGTTTTTTGTTGAAACTATTAATTTTGTTGTACAAATAAACCGTCGCTCGGCTCGTATTCATGGGCTTAAACGGTTTTATCTCGTCGTACGTGCGACACAGACATAATTCTGTTTATCATCGAAAGCTTTCAGTTAATCCCGCACCGTATGTCCATTGGTTGTTTGTGGACCAATAACTTGTGTCAATAATGAAATCGGACTAGTTAATTATTCTGGAGAGAATTGCAATTTTATCATCGGGACGTTTCTGCCTACTTTGTTGTAGCCCGATTGTTTTATTGTTGCACTGGGATTTTCATTCCCTCGAATAGTTTTCTTCTTATTTAATTCCGTCTTTGTTACACACTTTAAATTCTAATTAAAAGTCTCGTGGCATTTACCAAAGCAATTTAATTTGCCAATCCCAATTGCAAATTGAAGTTTACTTCACTCGTTTCTGAAAAGCAATTACATATTTTTTCTTCGCACGCTGCTGGCGAAATAACTAGTCTAAAACGTCACTCAGTTACTGGTGAATTGGCAGCTAGCGTCTGAAAAGCGAAGCTAACAAGAAAATATTCAGCAGACAGGACACCCAGTTAGCGGCCATGACAGATGAGTCTAGGCTTGACACGCGAAACACTACATCTGCCAAGTAGGTCGACACCATTCGTTAGAAAACCACGATTGATACGAACATCATTCGCAGAAGCCTACCCTTCTCACTTTTTGTACACCTCTGTAAAAACTTAACCATTTTCGACAAGACACACAATGATCTCACTAAACCCTTTCACAAATTTAATTAATTTGCAAAACTAAACTTGGCAGCGGCTTAATTAACATTGAAAATTTTAACAAAACGCTTTAGAGAAATCAAAAGGGCTTTCAGTGATATTTTAACTTAACATTTTGTGGCTTTCTAATGAAGATTGAAGTTTTTGTCGTGTTGATTGGCTTGAATGAAGTTGTTTAAATGATCTGTTGTTAAGAAAATAATGGAATGATATACAAATGATAGCACATGTTTATATAGGGAAGAATATAAATGCAAATTATCATGATGACAACACATATGGTTTAATTGTGATGTCATAGTTCGCTCACTGGTCGCATTGGAATGCCTTAATCAGTTGATGCATGTACTTTTAGCTAATCAAGAGGTCCAAAGCTAATTGTGTGTGACACATTGGTGCTGCAGGAGGGAAAATATACATAAGTGGGTTTTCCATGCACTAATTATAACAATCGTTTAGTTGATTCCCACATCATTTTATGTAATTATTTTGTTACTAGCTTTTGCTCGCGACTTCGTTCGCATAGAATAGTGACTTCCTGCATATTTTTGGTTTGACCAATAGATGGCGCTATATGTCCGGAATAAATTTTATTTTTTATTTTTATATATATATTTTTTTTAATAAAAACTATCCTATGTCCTTTCTCAAGTTCCAAACTATGTCTGTACCAAATTTCACACAAATCGGTTCAGTAGTTTAGGCGTGAAGAAAAGACAGACAGACAGACAGACAGACAGAGTTACTTTCACATTTATAATATTAGTTAGGATTGTTCCAATCCTGCATGTAATGTTCTATTTGCAATTATATTAATTTCATAATGTTTTGTTCAACCAAGTTTCTTGACCGATAACAATTGGCATTCAATCCCAAGCTTTTGTTATTCGAGGAAAGATTATAGTCTTTGTTAATAATTAAATTTGCTTTCACTTAAAGCGAACCTTTGATTTCTGAATGGAAGGTTTCAGAGAATTTCTGAACCCTTTTGTCATAATTCAATTAATTTCTTGAGGCTTATCTCAATGCAATGCTTATTCAATTGTCTTGTTTGTTTTTTGAACAATCAAATCAAGGTTTTGTTTTGATGTTTTAATTGTTCCATTGTGTCTTAATCATATTCAAGTTGTCACCAAATAATGATAACAATAGAAATAATTTGGTGTTAATGTGTATTAGCTGGCGTTTCCATTTGGCTTCACAAGGCCGATTGGCTTCGTAGCATGATATTTTGATTGGAAGTGTCTATCGTTGATTCTGTGATATTATTGGTTGTCATTGTTACCATGTCTTCTATTTAGGTGTTGCAAGCGATCATTCCTCTATCTGCAATTTCTCAAAATTAAGTGATATCTTCTGCAACGTAATAACATTTAGAATTTTTGAAACTTTTGTGGCATCAAAGATTTTAACACACTTGGACGGAGGTTTATTTTCCTCCCAAAGTACATTTCGTTCTAAAGCTTCTTTTTTTTAATATTTTATTCTAAAGCTTGTGTATTGCCTATAATCTTTCCTTTATCAGTTTAAGAAAACCGTGTTCCTGCCCTATAATTCGTAGCTATTACACAACAACATTTAAGTCTATTGTCTGATTCTGTTATAGTTGGCAACGCTCGTTCATCAAGTTAGCGGCCCACTCGTTAAGCACTAACTTTACCAACTTGATTTGCCAGTTTTGTTCAACGTATTTAATGTCACAGACTCTTTGTAATCTTAGACTTTATTTGTCACATTGTTGCTTTTAACATGAACTGTTCTGAGGTTTGTGGATGCATTTTGGCAATTTTTCAGTTTCAAATTGCATTGCGTAAATGATACACGTGCTGTTCTTGGTCTTAAGTTAGTGTTCTGCAACATTGTAAAGAGTTGTAGGTACTTTTCCTTTAAATACTGTCGTCGTAATATACATTTACATCTTATTCCTCATCAGCGTCTAGCTGTTTCTCAAAATTACTAAAAACTCAAATGTTCAGACTATGTTCATGAAAATATTTATTTCAATGGTTTTTTACATTGCGTCTGTTCCATTACTTAGATAATTACAAGTCAAGCAAACAAAAAAGCACGAAACCGTGAAAAAATAAATTTAATTTAACGTTCTCATGAATAAACAGAGAATTTTGTCTAAACAGTAATAATTCAAGATTACATAGCGTTATATAAATTATAATTTATTAGCAGAAGGCCGCAAGTCTTAATAGTTTTGTTTAGCTCTCTTAATTACTACGTCCCAGTTGCTGGAACTGCCTAGCTTTGACACTTAGCTTTTGGTTTATTCAGGCTGTTAAACAATTTAGACTTTAATTAAAATTAGTGCGCCACTGCTTTAGTTTTGCTCTCGTTCCGAGCGTGGGGGTTCGATATCCGGAGTGGGGAGTTCTAGAGTAGTTCAGTTGAGTTTCTCCATTAGACAATAGTCAGATTTAGAATTTTAAATGATATCATTTCTCTGTCTTGATCAAGGTTTTTTCTTCTTATCGAATGAGCTGCAGGTTTAATCACGTAGGAAACAAGCCCTAGTGTCAGAGTTTTCTCAAGTCGGCCTGTCGGTCTCTGACGTGGAATTGTGACAATGACCGCCACTGCCGGCTTTACGTGATCTCCCAGAAACGGGGGTTGTATCGCCATCTTCCAGACGGTTTCGAAGCTCTAAATCAGTATTGTACGGTCTAGTTCCACTTCTCAATTATCAAACCCTGAATATGAATGTTTCTGAGGAACCACGAATAAGATCATCGTTGTCTTTAGCTGATTAAGTTCAGCAGATAACTTATCTCACTTCTGATATATTACTGGCGCCCCTGACCCGTAGCCACAACAAAGTTTAATTTCCACTAGTATACAAGGTGTTGATTTGCATTTGTGCCATACGTCAGGAGGAGGACATGAAATACGTAAATAATCGATTGTAATTACAGTAGACGGGAAATAGCTAATACGCACGGCTTTTTTTGTCATTGTAATGTCGTAGCATTTCAGAAGTAATCCAATTTTATGAATGAAATTTATGAATGATCGTTACGTATGCTTTCTGTTTGGGTTTGTGTGAGGGCGCAGCACGGTTTTAAGGCCAGTAACACACGCGCCAAGTTTAAATACGGCTAGATAACATTGACGGATTTCCGAAAAAAAATTAAAATCAAAAATTTTCCTGCCGATTTTTTGTTGATTTGGGTTGAGAATCATTAGTATAATTACGTCCTTGACTATGGCACGGATGCAAATCAACAGCTTGTATAATGACGCCATGCGCCAGTATAATCAGTCATAATAAAATCTTAATTCGTATTATCAATAACTTAAAAAAAAGTCCAGATATATTTGATACCGGCAAATGACGTCACGTAAAACATTGTTTATTTAAATCGGCGCCATGTTTTCCAAATTATACATTTTCTCGCTTCAAGGAACCGAGATCGTATATCATCAAAATATTGCTGTATTTTCGGTAATAAATTACTTAATACAGTTTTACGGTTAAAAAAAACTTCCGACAGATAAAACAAATAAACCGACCCGGGCAATAAGGAAACTTGGATATACGGAAGTTGATAGATACTGGTAACTGACCATTCACATAAACTCCAGTTATAAACGTAATAAAAATAATATAAAACCTGTTTTTATCGGATCTTACCGGTTTGTGAGATTTGTGCGAATAGACCACAATTCTAGTGGCAGTGGGTGTAAGGAGCCAATTAATAGATCGTATCAGAGTTGACAGTGACAGTAGCCAGCCTTGCCGCAGTAGCTCCATATTTTGTTTTAGCTTTTGCGTACTCCTTTATTGGCCATAACTTCAGAAACCCTTTGAAAATTTAATTTTTCTAGACCACCATTTTAACATTTACCCAATGTTTTAAGTTCGTTCATATTGAATTTAAAATGAAATATTTCAATTTGATGGTGAGATTTTTATTTCAAGCAATAACCTGAAAGTTAAAGTATGTGTTTCTAAAAGTTTTGACCATGGCAGACGCATGTTGACCATAAAACGTTTACGGTCTTCTCTACAGTGACACCAGTTTTGAACCAGTAAAAGTACTTTGTGCAGTAAAACCTGACATAAACCAACTTATTCTGGAAGTTATTATTTTTATTGAAGTTTATAATGACAATGGCCACGTAGTCCCCTGAATGGGCCATAAAACGTTTAAGTTATAAACACACTGATTAGTTTTATGAATGGATCAATTGGGTTGAATAATTACGATGATGGGTGGTACGCAGTTGTTTCAATAATAATAAGGCACTTAAGCCAAAGCTTGAAGAAAAGAAGAATGATATAATCGATTAAACTTATCGACTTCTCGATGCTGCAATTAGTATCGATTCTTTAAAGCTTTGTAACTGTTTTTAGCACGTGACGTTTATCATCATATCGTTTCAGGTAATTTTCATTAATATTCGCCTTAGGATTCTATAGTTCGGCCATTCAGAGAATGCGTTCCTGACACGTCGCGATTGAACTGACGACGTAACTACATTCATTGATTATTGATATAATAATGTTGTTTTAATGCTCCTCAATTGTTAAAACGGTAAACAACCAGCAAAAATATTTTTATCGTAACTGCAACGCCATTGCAAAGTTACGTCGTCAGTTCAATCGCGACGTGTCAGGAACGCATTCTCTGAATGGCCGAACTATAGTTTTCCATTACTCTCAAATAATTTTGAAGATTACTAAGACGTGTTAGCAATAAAATCGAATATAAATTCTCTAGCACGTAATGTTAATGTCGCGAATACATTAAATTCAGTTCTATCGAATGCATTGACTGTAAAATGCGCTACACTCGATGAAGATTTTAGTGTATGCTTATAAAAATCTGACTATCGATAGCGCTTTTCAAGTTCCTACACTGAAATAAGTTTTGAAAATATCCGGAGCATATGTTATCGTTGTATGTTGGTATACAAATTGTTACATTTGAGAATTTCCATTTGTCCTTTGGTTCGATGCCTGGAAAATGAGAAGGAAGATGTCACCGTCTATTCTACCGTATGAAATGAAGCTGTATATTTATTTGTTTAATATGTCCGTCTTTTTGCTTCTGTATTTTGAATACAATTTCATTTGTTGGTTGTCTTACTTTATCGTCAGTGTTTGTATTGCCACGAGAATAATTTGCTTCCACTATGTTATTCACTCATGTCTTCGTTTTAGTTCAAAGATCCCTTCCTACTGAGATGCCTCTAGCCGCTAGTTTGTAAGTTTTGATATCAACTTTACATCCTGCTTGAGTTTGTAGAACTTCTCGCGGGATTTCATTGCGGTCCCAGTTCGCAGTGCATTGGTATTTAATAATTCAGGTATGCTAAGACCAAAGTCTACTTAGTCTGTTTGTGCAGAACTCAAGTTTACCTCTCCCAAATTGTGCTCCAACTTTTGAGTACCGCATAATAATTTTACCGACTTACCGAATTATGATAAAAGACGACATCAAAAAGGATTTCTTTTATAATAATGCTAATGATTATAATAACATTAATACTTGAAAGGCTGTTGAGACTAATCTTGTTATCCCTGAGTGCTTTTGTCTCTTTTCAAGTTAACTCATTATAATTTGGAAAACAATGGAAACAAGGCAGAGTTTGTAATTTTTATGTAGATCCACTAATTGCGCCCATGCTTGACGTCTGTTTTTGCTTTCAAAAGGGAACGAAATATTAAATCTTTCTTCAATTAATTGCGAAATCATGGCAACTAAATTTAGAATTAAGCTTTGTTTGGTTCTTCTTTATAAATTCGTAATTGTATTTTTATATGTTCTACTTTCTTAATCCCTAACATATTTATTGTTAATAATATTAGCTGTTATTAAGCATTATGAAATGTATGTATGTACCCTATGATATATTGTATTAGTTAGAGTATTAAATGTTGGTAGTCTATTTATTCTTAGTTTGCAGTAAGTAGATGTTCTCGTCCTATTCAAACATTGACAACGATGCTAGTTGGCGTTAACTATGTATGTTATATGTTAAATGAATACTATTGTTATCAAAGTTTCCGTTACAATTATGTTTGTTCTACACGTTTCTTGGATATTTTGTCCTGTTCTAGTGCATGTAGTGTGATAGAGAGGGATTATGTTTAAGATATATAATGGATTGGAATTTTTGAATCATATGTTTTAAGTCTGGAAAGGATTTGTATTGTATATTTTTTCATTATTATTGTACAAATGTGTTGTACTAACATTTCAAATAGCGATCTATGTGTAAAGGTGTGCCCTCACATTTTCGATAAGATTTTTCGCAAACACGTTTATTAATGTTCCCGTACAAATCTCTCGATCATGTGTGGATGCACCTTAAGAATTTGTTATTGATACAATTAGGATTGTTTGTAAATGTATGTATAACTTATTTATCGTCATGGCTGCTATATAAGAAATCGGTAGCTACCTACCTGTCTATTAGAAGTTTCACACAGTATACCGCACTAGTAGATTCTCTAGCGGTAGTCCGCGCGGTCGGACGGAGTTCGTGTGAAAGGTTTGAGCAGATTACGTCGAAGTTAGAATAACACAAGATCGGCTTCACCGCCAACCGTGGCGGAGTTTGGTAGTGTGTTCGAATCCTACATCCGATAATTTTGTTATTAATTTAACTATCATTGTATTTCCTCAAGCAATTGAAGAAGTGGTATTTAATTTTACTTTTATTACCTTTAAGACCATATTTCACCGAGAACATTTTTCAGTTCTTAAAACAGCTATTTTTTATGACTTTTCACGTTCACGGTCCAAAAGTAAACAACTGTTTTGGCCCTAAAACTGTTCTTGCATACAAAGAACGCTCAACTCAAGCGCACTTGATTCGAAGTTTGAATGGCGCGCGGCGCTCAACTCTTGCGCTGTTGATTCGACGTTCAAATCTCATAATGGCGGCAATTCAGCGAATTCCTCGTACGGCTAATAAGGTAAACGGCAATTGTCGACAGGAAGGCGACGCGGCAAGTGGTGGACGCGTGGCTTGTATCGCACGCGACGCCCCCGAGCGCCGAGCTTGCGTCGCCGTCGCGCGCCGGCTCTGGTTCCGGGGCGACCACTCCTGTCAGGTAATAAATATCAGTGTTGTGGACATATTTTAAGAACAATCAACCAATAGGTACTTACTACGTTGTAAATGGCATGGCTTTTTAAGCGATGCCGGAATTGAACATAACCCTCGTACCACAAAAACTTTTAAACTTCTGTTGAACACTTTTCTAAAAATTATTATGACGTTGAAGTAAGGTCCGTTTTGCAGCCAGCTTTTTTAGACAGGTGTTCAACAGCTGTTTAAGTAAGTAAGTCTCGAGTTGCCCTATATTCATCATAAACATCAATTATTTCACGATAGAATTCCTAGCCTTATAAAAAGCTAAGGTCTGTCACCTAATTATCTTTTTTTGCATGGTCAGTAAGAAACATTAGTCTTTCCATCCATTCGTCTATTCAAAGAGTGCATCCCATAGATTTAGTAAAAAAAAAATGTCTTTAAAGATGCAATATCAACATCTAATATGTTGAACGTCCATGTAATTCCGGTAATTGTAAAATAAACAAAATAAATTAAAGCATGCCTTCTATTCTATGCACTTGCAAACTAATTACATTTGATTTTGTGGTATTAAATATCAAATCACATGCTTAATTATACATGTTGTGTAATCATAGTTATTAACCGAATTTCATTTTCAACATAAAAGCAATTTTATCCGTTACCTAGAATCAGGCTTGGTTTCCGAATTGCCAAAAATTACTGGAACATTTTTGATTAATTAGTTGTCCTTTTTAAGCCTGATTTACCTTGGGGCTATTTTATTAAGTTTGTTCTTTTCAATACATTTCGGAGGAATGATTTCGATCAATAGGTAGGTAGAGTAGGTCCTATTAATAGCACAGTTTTTGAATGTTGAATAGGGATCCTTTTTTTGTAAAATTTAAAGTTTGTACAATCTTAAAGTTAATGTTTTTTTTGGTTGATGATTAGAGAAGAGATTAACCTTCTATTTTCCGACAAAAAAAGTCGAGGAATGGTTACACGTGTAGAAATAATTTATTTTAGGCAAGTAAATATTATTCCGATTTTTGTTTATACGAGACAACGCGATACGTGTAGATATTAGAAAAATATTACTGATATGACTGTTATGAAGTAATATTGGAATTCTTAGAACGAATATATACATTTTGTCGTTGCTGTCTTACAAATTAGATATGTGATTAATTAAAAGTTACCTACCTATATGTATTTAATAAACACACGGTTCTTAATTTACATGAAAGGTGTCGTTAAAGTATTCAGTAAAGAAATTCGTCCCATTAAATTAATTAATAGAATGTCTTGTTGATGAATGATTTTTATTAGTTTCTTTAATAGAAACGTTCATGAATTTCACACAATTTGCCCTAATACTTATCATAGGTAAATTTCTTAACTCACATAGAACACATAGAAACTTGCATACAGGAAAAAACTCGTATACCATAACATTAAGCCTACAAGTGCTTATACATAGATACTCCCTACAAAACAATGTTAATGCAATGAGCTGTAATTCTAATTAATGACCGTGTAGGCAGCAACTTAGGATATCCTAAACAAATATACTAAGAGTCCACAGCTGAGAAAAATCCGACCCGTTAGTTTAGGCTCAGCCAACGGGCTTACAATGTCAACAGTCAACGGGTTAAGATAAATAACTTAGTAATGTAAATAAACACGATAAGGAAATCGATACGTGTAAGAGCAATTACAGATATCGCGTGTTGATTATGTTTAATGTGAATGTACCTACTTATTAATAAGTGGGTTTGAGCTAACTCATCATGATGGTCTTGAACATTGTTTTTATGAATTATGAAAACCTGCTTGATTTGAACTGTGTATATTTCAACCTTTATAAAGAGCTTATTATGAGACCCTAGCAACAAGAATTTCGAGCATAGATTTATTAGAGCATAAATGATCAGACACATTTGTATCATACTTAAGGTCGAACGAAACATACATCGAACTGAAATAAATTGCATAATCATAATTATTATCATCAAATGCACACAAAAATAACAACAGCCCGTACGCTCCTAAATGCAGGTTCAACAAGGATCACCTTAGACTTAAGAAAATATAGAACGGCAATAAATTCCCTGCTCCTGTCTTCGAAATCCACGTTGGTAGTCTTCATCAATCTTATGTCATCTTGTCTTTATCTGCCAGTGCTAAACCACCCTCCGAATAGATTAGGAGGACTTTCTTGAACGCTAACCTACATGCATAATGATGAGGCATTTGTAAAGTAAAATTTTCTTGTAAATGGGAATTGACTTGTATTACATGCTTGACAAGGATAAAGGGGCTTGAAAGAAACAACTGAAATAACATTTTCTTATTTATGTTAGACGAAAATAAAGAGAAATAACGTTGAATCTGCGGAAGAAGAAGTGATAAAAACATTCACAATAATGGTGTCTTTGCAGTACATAATTGTAAATAGAGATATTAAGTTTCATGATTAATATGACTAAAAGGGAGTCAATAGTATGATGACGGCTGATGTAGATAGAAAAAAGATGCTCTGACACGTTTTTATTTGAGGCAAGGGCAATAGAATTGCGCCAATTAATAAATCAAAGGAGACTCTTTTGTTCATTACGAAGTCATAATTTTAATAAATTATTATTAAGCTCATCTACGACTGTCTTCAAATAATCTGTCAGACTTAATTTGTCCAGTTGCATGACATATTTACAAAGTCTGTTTGGCGGCAGTCCAGTTCACTAATTGTTGAATAGATCTAGCGCACTCATAGTTTGAGTACTGAAGTCCAAAATAACCTAGCATAATGGGCTATTTTAGATTTGTTAATTGTATAATTTTTTGGAAGACAATATTTTTACTAATATAGGTAGAATTGAACGTCAGTACAATCTTTTTTAAGAGGTGACGTACACTTTTCTTTTTTCCTGCCCTCTTAAGGGCCGTAGGACAAGGTATGTGGCGATTGTTTACTATTGTACCTATCTGTGATGCGGCCAGTGAATTTCGTTAAAACTCGGTCGCTTATCTCCTTGCTGTTACTCCATTGTCGCTTTCTTAAAAATAATGGGTGCTTTGAACAAGCTTTACTGCGCTACATTTGGAAGAACAGTATTTGATGTCCCTTTTAAAATATTTTATTTAACTTCTTGCTAGTTCTATGAAAATTGTCACAGTTTCGGGAACAGCAATTGATTTCATTGAAGGCTTTTTAACCTCGTCCTGTAGATTGTAGAATATGTCCGCCGTAAGTAGGTAACTTGGTTAGTCTTACGTGACAATTACCTTTACTATATTTGTACGTGAATTGACCAAAATGTTCCACATTTTAGTGAACACGAAAAATTACAAGTAGGTATATGTTTTAGCACATCTTACCTAAATCAGGTTTAAGATTGGTTTAACCTGAACTCTGTAGCTATACCCCTTTTTCTTAGGTATACAAAAGTTAAATAAAAGGAATTCTGTCTCTGACATCGTCCTCTACCTCGGATATGGATAGATTTGTAACATCGGATTTGTGATTGCATTTATGATGCTTTTTTATGAAACATATTTTAATATCCTCCTCTATAATATAAATCAATTCGAATTTCTCAACCACCCAATGCCAGCAACTAAAACACACGTATAATTCGACAGGAAGATCTCTGCGCACGAGTTCGAGCGCGGCGGTCTTCTGAAGCCGTTGGTGACGACGGTCGACGGCACTCCTACCTTCCTTGGAGACCAGCCTCCTCATGCCACACCTTCGCGGCCGCAGCGGAGGTCGAGGCATGAACTGCGGCAGCTGGATGAAAAGGAACTTATATTTGAATTAGTGAGTACATTCATTTTGTTTGGTGGAGGGAATTTTATGTAAGAGTTAGGCATCGTTCAGACCAAACGTATTGTCGGCCGCTGACTGTGAGCGCGCGTTACGCAGTTTATTGCTTTTCCATATATATTGAAATTGTCGTTCACACCGAACCGACTATACGCTGTTACGTAGTCTGTTGTAGCTGACTCTCAGTGGCCGATTATTTTACTACGCGACTATGCACGGCGGACGCGGATTGGCTACGCGGACGCAGTTGCCGAATAGCGCCGCTCCGCTGCGTACGCACCGCCGCGCCTCGGTACAGCACGTCGATGATTAGTGTCCCTTTTATATAAACTTAAACGTATTAAAGATAGTAACTCATCGAATGTTTTACTGTCATACGAAAATATTTCTTGAACTTATTTGGATAAAGTCTATACTCGAAATATAAAGTATGAAATTGACCAAGAAAACATTTCTTCAAAAAGGGATGTACCCACAATCTCTTCTTTTTATTATTTTCGTCTTCCTCTAGAGCTTCGCAAATGGCAACTTTCTGAATGCGCATCATTTAATTGAAATATCAGTAAAACGTCTGGTTTGAAAAAAATAAATTACGCTAGTTTTATCTTTTATAAAATACTACGAGCAACTTCAAATACTGAGCCCTTTTATGTGTAGAATAGTCAGCCGCTCAGCGTACGCATCTAGTGTGAACCTACACGAGCCTATTCTTTTGTTCACACATGTAGCGCATCGTACGCTATAGCCTATTGTCGGCTTGGTGAGTACGCGTACTGCAGATTGAGTCGACGTTCACACTGGGGCAGACAGTGAGTATACTCACAGTCAGCGGCGGACAATACGTTTGGTGTGAACAATCCCTTACGGTGGGTTGCACTATTTTACTTTCCAAGGATCTAAAGAACCTCTTTCAGTTGTCAAATCGCCGTTTTGACTTATGGCAAGTATACGGCTGGTTGTCCTTGTAGATAAATGGTGCAACTCACCCTTAGTCACCTGTTAAGTAACCACAGACTAGGTATTATATTTAGATAGCCCCGCATAAAAAGGTCATCAGAGATCATTATCAGTTCAGTAAAGGAAATATGGATTGATGAATGTATTTATTATGTGCCACTGTGTGATATAGGTAGATAGAATTTGCCGTGACCAACCTCATTTTACTTATGTAATTTAAATAGTATTTTAAAATTGGTCATAGCTCAGATTATGCTCAGCCTTCATTTTCGGTTTTACTCTATTATAATTTGATTAATAGTCTCTTCAAATATCTTTATAGTCTAAAGTAATTTCTACAAGTGTCACAGACCTGATGTCATTAGATCTTCAAGCTCTAGCAGTCACAACGGTCGAATTATTTCAGATGCTAAATTATATTACATTTAGAAATTATATTTAGGTTAGGTATTACAGAAATTATGCATAGTACCAAAATTAATTCATTTCTCTCAATATATTTCGTGGTTAAAAAGTTTAAGAACTCTATTATCACTCCACTATCCACTATGGAATCTCTCTATCGCTTTGGCTGTAAGAGAATTCAATTCTGTGTTAAGCTCGCCGTTGTACATAAACTGTCCTTATTCTTTGTATATTTATTGTTAAGTGTGCAATGAAGAATAAAAATAAGAAAATATTAATATACAAAAGATAGATAGTCAGCAAAATCTTCCGCAAAAAAGAGACACTCTTTTTTTGTAAGTAGGTAATCAAATTATTGAACGCGAACTTATATAAAATCCATACAACTATACAACCACGTAGGCCATCCATCACAAAACGTAAACAGAACTAAGTTCAAACACGTGCGGCGTTTAATGAAAAATGCATTTAATTAAAAACTCATTGTCTGCTCGGAGTACTGCTCGTGTATTCAGTTTGTAGACATAGCTTTTGTACCACCACTCGAAATAAATAATGAATTGCCGGTACAACGTGATATGTGCGCATAAACAGACAGTTATTTACCAGCCATGAAAGCATTGTTCTTCAAAATATTAAGGTAGTCACTATATAACAATATAACTGTAGAACGATTGAGAACCTTCTCCTTTTTGGGAAATCGGTCCAATATCATTTAGAGGACCTATTTTCAAGTAATGAAATGACTGCAAACTTTTACAGATTAATATATTGCAGAGTTCATTAAAGACAGCTTTCAATAATTTATCTATCTTAGTAGAGGTAAGAGTTTGGCATTGCTTGTATAGAACTAATTTCAAAATCCAATCGCTAGCAAATAAATCAACAGACAGGTTATTGAAATCTGCAGTAAGAAAAAAGACTCCAAAGCAATTACTCTAGTTGCCGGTAGTACAAGTCAATGCAAGCCTTTCGGATGTCCGGGGCTGCGGGTTGTTCGAAAGAGATACCGCGGCCCTGGTACATAAAAGGCCTATGACGGAACACGACGGTTTTTAGTCAGATACCGTCTTACCACAAAAACTTTTAAACGTCAGTTTATGCCTTGTCTAAAAAAATGTCAAATTATGACGTTGACATACGGTTCATTTTGCAGCCAAAATTTTTTTAGACAAGTGTAAAACAGGGGTTTAAGTTTTTGTAGTAAGGCCATAAGAGTCTGACACTCCCTCACCGCTGCTAACCCACAGCGGGAGGGGTCATTTGATGATTTTTAACGTCGGAAAAAAAAAGCCTTTCGGATGTCGCTGTGTATATTTTTCTCGGAAAATCCGCTAGAACAGATTACTTAATTAGTAAGCTTTCTAATTTATATTCGATGATACTTTTTGTAGACAGAGCTCAAGAGATAAAGTTGATGCCAGTTTCAAAGGATTATACAAACTGATTTATGTCTTTGAGCTAACCTTTTTTCGATTTTCTAATGAATTTTGTTATCTATACTAATATTATAAAGAAGAAAACTTTGTTTGTTTGTTTGGTTGTAATGAATAGGCTCAAAAACTACTGGACCGTTTTTAAAAATTCTTTCACCATTCGAAAGCTACATTATCCACGAGTAACATAGGCTATATTTTATCCCGGTACGGGCAGTAGTTGACGCGGGTGAAACCGCGGGAAAACGGCTAGTTTAGTTTATAAAGTTATATTTGGAAACTGGATTGCTTCTGAAAGGTTTATCTGGATAGACTTATTACATTCGTCCTTTTTCTTGACCTATTCCAAAAACATTTTTTTTTCGGTCTCTGTACTCAGAACTTGTAAGTACTTGATATCAAAGTTCAGTCAGCGGGCATCTAAAGTTACAGGCCCCCAATTAAACAAGTGTGTCGTCAATCAAAAGTTAATTACGAAACAATCGGGCGTTGTTTTACATGTGTACCTAAATTAGGCCTCTGTCAGCTTGTCGATGAGAGCCGCAGAGGTCATATCTGATAAAACAACGGGCTTGAAAATTGCATGTAAACACACCGCTTGACCCGACACCCATAGCTCAATGGAAAGGACAATTTCGGATTCAATTTCGCTGAAGCCATGCTGGTCAAATCAGTAATGTCTGTTCATTTGAGGCTAAATTGCATATAATAATGATTTTCATGGCTATTATGATGTGTGAAATTGAACAAGTGAAATGTTCATAAACCTACGTTCAACAATGAAACAACAATTGACTGTGATTGGACTTGTTATCGCACCCACTCAAGATTACCTGTCCCGCCACGCAGTCTTGTCACCGTCGTTATCGGGGTCTCGTAAATAAAATTATCACGTACCTTTCTTTCGTCAATCAAGTTAACATTATTGCGCGCGTTACGGACACCTGAATTATGCAGACCGCGTCTGGTTTTCGTAAAAGCGGTCGCAGTTCACTTCTAGTTATTTTGTTTCTGCATTCTGGATGGGACGCCGACGGTCCGCCAGCGGTTGATAAACGGGCGCCATACGTCGGTACACGTGTACTTGATGCTTCTTCGACGAGGGGCATTTTAATGAAACTGAATACTGTAATTATACCGTATTCATTAATTATGATTGTTATTTTGGGGAACGTGACATTCTAGATGAATTGATTATGAAATAGACGCTGCTGTTTTGTTTCATTAATGTACATGGTCGTCTTTAATTTAAAAACGGCCTGATTACGATTTTGGATGCTTTAGATTAGCTTAATTGATATATAAATATGATATATCTAAGTTAATACAATTACAATTTTGTCTAGGAACGTTTAATATTCGTCGCCGTAATTTTTCAACAAAAACTCAGTTGTGCATATCTTCCCTGAATTACGTTCTTTTGACGTTCGCTCGTATAAAAGCGGTTGGTTGACTGGTCGGCTAGATAAACACTCGTGCGCGTGTGTGCGTGGGCGACCGTGAATATTCATAGCGCATTCATTGATGATGGCTGACGTCTTAGAAGACGTTTATCTGAGCTATAGATAAGTAGACGCTCGCCTTTCGTCGGATCATCTTCGAGACTTCGACACATTGTTATATCATGACTTTCTTTAAGCAAAGTACATGTTGTATTCTACGGCTTTTTATCGGTAAAGTGGGTGAAGGATTCTAAAGTTAATGTAGTGAGGGAGTTTTAGCTCTTTTGATTATATTTTGCTGTGTTGTTGTCAAAATGTGTATAGTTACCGGCACGAATCTTGAGCTCTGACCTACATCTGCGCAGAAGTGATTTATTAGCAAAGAACCAATCCCGAGTGACGGCTATGACGCGATGCACTGCCGGCTAATCACCGCTTTAGCTCGCCCCCGCGCCTCACTTCATACCACAAAAGGGACCCAATATATTACTTCTGCGCAGGTGAAGGTCAGAGCTCAAGATTCGTGCCGATAACTATAAATAGGTAAATAGATTTAAATTTTAGATGAACTCTAGAATTTCCATATACCACATACGCATACCACAATCACATATCTCTAAAATATATTTTGCAAAAAAAAGAGTCTGCCAACAATGAAAGAATTCCTCTTCTCTAAAGAAAACACCACAAATACCTTAATTCACAACTTATCCTCCTGATTGAGTTATTAAACGAAGTTCCTGTTCAACCTAAATGTTCGGTTCGGGTCTCGAATTACTAGAGCGTCACGTTCGACCCAAATTGACTATAATTAATCATTTCGTGTACCTATTAATTGAGACAGGGACAGATTGACGCTCATTCACCAGACAGGTTAGCATTACTTCGAAAAAACACACATTTCTGATTTAATTGTTGTCTGTACCTATTGTTATGGAGGAAAATTTATGCCGTTTTCTGTGTATCCGATCCATGTCAAGGTCACCATTCCTCTGCATATGGGCGATTCTCTGTAAGCTCGTAATCGGCTGTCCTGACCGATTTTTTCAATAAATAGTTTAATTCTTTAAAAAACATTCACATTTTATGAAACTTTAACCCCGAAACTTCACGGGCCCATTGTTTTTATAACCATAATTATTTTAATTTTTTTTCTAAACGTTATAGAAGCTCTAAAAATACAGTCCCCTGGCTGTCCCTTTCACTGCATTGACACCTAGAAATGCGATTTCCGAAAAAGTTAATGAAACTACATTCACTTGGCAGTTAGTATCACAAACAAAAATAATCAAATTATATTATTTTCCTAAAAGAAGCACTCATTTCAACTTTATTTATTTTAATAAACTCCTGTAAACTTTGTCCTGAGAATTTTAATACAGTCCCCTGCCAAAAATTTAAATCAAAAATTAAGAAAAACTATAATGTTTTATAATCGGTTTATTACTGAAACGAAACGCAATTGTTATGAAGTTAGCAACCTTGTCAAATGCGGTAACGAGAGGCCATTATGTTTAGTGCCAGAGCGTCATTTGTGAGGTGAAGACGCATTTGGGCCGCTACCACACACATTCCTCTGGTAAATCATTCTGTGTAATTTAATTACTTAAATTATCTCTATTTATAGTTAATTGTTACATTATTTATGCCTAAATTGATCGGTAGGTTCTTAAAAAACAATAAGCCGCCGGTTTTATAAATATTGTGAAATCTAACTGAAATACACAGTCCTCTGACAACAGTCCTCAGTCTAAAAACGCAGCAGGGGACTGTTTAACAAAACAGGGGACTGTGTATTTTGCGTATTACTTCAAAAGTTTTCATGAATTGTTTGTGTAAATTGATTCGCTAGTCTCTTTTATAAATTTAAGAATCAAACTATCATTGCTTCGCATTATTTTATTCTTTTATAAACTTGAATTATATTACACAGGCTGATCAAACGCACGTGATATGGCTCTTAAAAAGAAGAAGCTATCCCGACTGGAATTACTACAGAAAAAGAGAGAAACAGAGCGGCAGGAGCGGTTGTCTTATCTGACCTCCTCAACCCAGTTACCCGGGCAACCCAATACCCCTTTTTTAACGACGCTAAAAATGATCAAATGACTTTTTTCCCTTTCCCTTTGGCTGTGTTAACAGCGGTGAGGGAGTGTCTTTTGCTGAGTGAAAATCCGTCGTGTCCCGTCATAAGCCTTGTACCAACTCTTTCGAACAATCCCGCAGCCCAGGCGGGCCTTGGTCTTGCTGGGCCCGGTGGGGTTGCTGACATCTCCTTGAGAAGCGCGTGGAACAACGCACGCCGCCGACACGCCGACGGAGGAACGATATGAGCCACCCGATCTGGACGCCCATAGACCCACGCCTACGGCGGCCAGGATAAGTCTCGCGACACCCGGCGCCCTTGGTGTCTACCTGATCCAGCGCGGCGGCCAGGATGAGCGGTGCGAACTCTCTGTCCGCCGCCTCCTTCTCGAGCAGTCATGCTCGCAGAAGGAGGCGACGGCATCCCATTCCATCCGACCATCGCCGAATGCGAGAGGTCGCCACCGCCTAATGCCTCGATGAGGACCCGGCGCGGCGGTGCCCTTCCCACGCAGGGCACTCCTGGACTGTGTGGTCCGCTGAGTGGTAACATCCGGGCGCCTCCTCACGACCGATTCGATGCAGATACCTCCCGAAACAACCGTGTCCGGTGAGGACCTGCGTCATGCGGTACGTGAGGGCGCCATGACTCCTCCCGAGCCACTCCTCAAAGAGGAGACTTACCGCTACTATGGTGGCGTGCCCTACCTCAAAACCCCCGCTAGACTGGTGTCAGACTTACTGGATTCTGACTACCCGTAACGACTGCCAAGGATGTACAATAACAGCCGAGACCTACAGTTTAACGTGCCATCCGAAACACAGTCACTGGTGTCTGTGATGTTATTAGAAAGTACAAACAAACTTAGAAAATTTGCATTGGTACTTGCCTGGCCTGGAATCGAAGCCGCGCCCTCATACTTGAGAGGTTGCTTCTTTACCCACTAGGCCCACCACGACTTTTTCGCCGGCGACGTCATTAGTAAGCAGTTCAGTAAAGAAATCGAAACGCTCAAAATCGCGATACATATCTTTGTATAGTTCACAGTAACATAAACATGAATGTCAGCGCTCTTCATACTGCTAACATATTAACTTACAACAATTACCAGGAGTTGTTGGAAGACCTATGTTGCGACCGGTATAATGAGGATTGTTTGGCGAGATCGTGCCATGCTTGCGGTAATAAAAACCCGAAATAAATAGCTTTTGATAATAGAAAAGTCATAAAATGTGGGTTTCTGTTCACATTCAAAACAGTCCCCTGATGTTTCAAACAGTCCCCTGTCATGATTTTTTGGAAAATCGCTAATAACTCGGAAAATAGGTACAAATTCAGTGGACCTCCTTGTCTAACTAAATAAATAGTTAATTTTCTTTGGCATAGGACTAGGTTTTTTGCCAAATTTAAAAAAAAATTGCCAGGACAGAATTTGTATGGAGCTGAACGAGCTTACAGAGAATCCCCCATATGTATGATTCAGAAACATTTATATTATTATAAACAATCATTTGTTTAACAATGTGAATCCCATTGATTATTTATGACCTCTAATTCTACCGAGAACATTAATTACGATACAATTTCAAGGTTAACATTAATTGAAATTGTGTCAAATCAACGTGATTTCCCTATAACGCTAATACAGCGAATATTGGATTTCGGCAAAAATGACAGCGCCTATAAATGGAACGTATTTACGAAATGTATTAGTGGAATCGATAAATAGACGAGACGTTGGCGGATATTAGTTCGGAAATCATATGTTCGACATCTAGTTTTAATGTAACCTTCGAGTTGGCGTGTTATGTGAGGGGACAGAGTTTGTTGACATCCATCCATTGCATCTTGACATCGGTCAGACGGTCTCGACAAAACTTTGATCCATTTTATGGCACTCGGCTGCAGGAAAGTTCTGTGACAAAACTTGTTAGTGTTGTTGGTTCTATTGAGGAAGTTGATACTGAAATGTGTTCTGGGGTCGTTATCAGTTTTACGAGTGATTTGTGTAACAGGCAAATCGTCACTCTTATTATTAATGGTTCGTAGCTGTGAGTATTCCGTTTTTGAGAGTTTTATTTGCTTCTTTTTATTTTTATTCTTTCTTATTGTTCTTTCCAGGGAATGCCAAAAAGTTATCCGATACTTTTATTCTCTCGATACTCGTTTGTCTATTGTACTCACTTCCATTCCTACACGGCAAGTCTTGGGAATTCGTTCCGCCTGTTTTGTTAACAACATATTAGGCTTACAGCCAAACTTTAACAGTGATCGGAAACTCAAATAAAGCCTATTAAAGAACAAAGTTTATAGAACTCTTCTACTTTAATGTATTTTACTGGCTCCACAAAAGACTGATCTGTCTCCATTCTAATGTCCCAGATAAAGTTTTCAACTGACTTTTGCAGTAGTTGTATTCCAAAATTGTATGCTCTAAATCCCGGTAGTTCGTGTTGTTTTATTCATTGATATGAAAACTGGGTTTGCACTTTAAACTTGTTTCACTAGTTTTATTTGACTTTTATCCTGGTACGAATCCAAGAGGAAAGTTCACTGTATAAGTTGTTGGTTTATAGAATTAGCTGGGTCTAGTTACTTCTGGCAAAGCATAGTTCCCTATAAACGAACCGAAGTTATATTAAGTTTGAAAGCGACGTAATATAGCATTTTATAAGGATCATCTAAACCTATTCGCACTGTAAATTTTTCCTAAAAACGAATAGAGGATTTTCATCATTGTTACGTATATATTTTTGTATAACTTGTTTTAATCTGTTCCTTTTTCTTTTGTCCTAGGTCAAAGACATATGCAACGAGCTAGAAGTTCGGGTGCTGTGTCATAAGATTCTACAAAATGTATCAATACTGCTGGATGCCGATCGAGGGTCGCTGTTTTTGGTGCAAGGAGAGAGAGCGTCACCCAATCCACAAAATGGCAGGTTAGTACAGAATTCAGTTTTTTTGTAATTGTCGTGATTCTCTTGTGACGAGTAAGTTTAGAGACAAAATAGTTACGAGACAGGTATGATACCCGTATTTTATTTCTTGATCATTTATTTGAAAAGGACTTGACTTGTTAAAAAAACTAGAATAACAGTTATCCTATCAATTGTTAAAAGTTACTCAATCATTTGTAGTCCAAGCTTATAGACTTTACTTATCAAATATTTGACAGTACTTCTAGAAATTTTGTTTACCAATATTAGGTTACGAACAAAAGTCAACTCAGCCATCTTTATTTAAATGTAATTTTCTTTTCTTTTTGTATTTGCTTTTTTTTATATTATATTCTCTCTATCGGCAGGTATTTTTCTTGGAAATAAAAAGCTATGTTATGGAATCCCTTTGGGTTAGAATACTTCCTACATGTACGAGTAGTTTTGGCTAGGTTGACAGTCCCTAGAGACTCTAGAGATGTCGAGTTTTGCTTTCTGATCGCAAAGTGAAGGCCGTCGCCTACCTGGCCATTTAGACAGGAATAGCCAATGGGAACGATGGATTGACGTTTCGAATAAACTGCGCGTCTTTTGGGCTTCAGGAAAGCACTCAAAGTCGAAATGTTAGTAAACAAATTAATTTTGGCAATATTACCCATACACACAGTCCAAATATGTAGTATATGTATGTATATACTACATATACCTCTATATGTGGTTAATACGCTTGTTTAAGAAAAACGCTTGAACTTATTGCATTAACTAGAAAAACAAAGGTTTTACTAATTAGTTCGAACACAATTGATTACAAGGCGTACCACAATGGTCTCAAAAAGACCTCCAATAAGAAGTAGAAAAACAAAATGAGAATTTGCACTTGAATGCAAGTCACCCGTTCGTAATCAGAATTTATAGCTCCAAGAACGAGTTTGTGCTACTGCAGTGTTCAGATGGATGCCAGTGTAATTCTACAGACGTTTCAACTTGATATATCCGTCTCTCTTCTATGTATGAAAAGCGACGTCAACGAAAAAGAAAGAGTAATTTGGCCGCAGTCCCCCGTCATGGACACTTCCATGAATCTAGAAATATACGAGTGTATTTGATCACGGCTTTCTAGACATACAACAGCTGTATTTCCGTCCGTCAGTGCATTTTACTGTCTGTAGACTTTTATGAGCATCGTGATTCATGGCTAATGAAACCCCTTCTAATGAAGAATAGATGGTTATAAAATCTGAAATGGTTTTATTCTTCTTCGAGTAATAAAAACATCACTTGTCTCAAGTCTAGACGTTCATCAAACTTTCCCTGAATGCATTCCCCTTTATAACCACTCTCGAAATTATCATAAGTGTGCACTCGTCATGTATGAATTTGCTCTTTCTTTGCTGCACTCAGACTTTAAACTTTGAAATATTTATCACGTCTCATTTAAATATGTACCTAATTTGCGTTTTCATTCTTCGTTGAACAATTTGTATAAAAGTCTGCATTCTTCGAGACTATTATTCTGCTGCGCCTTGCTCTGATTTCAGTGCCAGGATTACTTGTGCGGTTGTGCCCACACAATTTGAGAATACCATCTTTCAAATCAGTCTTTCTACATTTAGCTCTATTGCGTTCTGTTCATGGACATAAATTAGAAGGTAGAAATGGTAACTCTAATTGCTGTCTTCTCGTGGTTGTAAAAACGAGTTTTTCCAAAGGTAATGAAATTGCAAGGAAACTGTTTAAGAGATAATTACGTCTAGACGTTTAAAGTGAAAATCGCTTCGTCTGAAGGGTCAAATTTAATTACGAAAATTAATAGCACGACGGTATCTCCCGTCAACGACCTTCAGTGATTGAACCTTCGACTGCCGGACTGTCGAGTGCAAAATGCAAGGACCGAAGACTTAATACCGGTTTTTGTATTCCGTAAATTGCGATTATGCTAATGAGAAGTGAGTTTTTGGGCAATTTTGAATTTTGAAAATAAAGTTTCATGCAAGTATTTTAGAAGTTCATAACTTAAGATGATTGCCAGTTTTCAGTATCAAAAACTTGACTCGATGATAAATTAATATATTATTTTTCAATTTAGCAAATTTTCGAACTTTTAATAAAATCATGAAGCTTTGATCTCCGAAGACTAATGCTAAAACTTTCGTAATTTCAAAGTATCTTTTCTTAGCTACCACTTTGGAATAGAATTTTAAAATTGCATGTTCTCACATAGTTTTTGAAACAAAGACTTGGCTAAAAGAATTGCCAGCTGTCTGAAAGTTAAATTAATATCGTGACCGAGCATAGTTGTGTCAAATAGTAACCATTTGCATAAACCATATTGGTCTGGGAGCTAACACAATTTTGTGCTAGTTTGTATTCGACGTGGCTGCAACCAGCGGATGCACTTAACATATTGACAAAGTTCATAACAACGAGAATACAATGCATTATTTATTGGCAATGTGTTCTGTATTGATTATGGAATATCTTGTGTTATTGTTGGAGATGACTGGATCACTTAGACTGGCATTTGTATACATCTTGAGCTTAGATTTTGAGGTATTTGATCGGTTTCATGTAGTTACTTGAGTCCTGGATTTGGTCGTGGTAATGGTAAAGTCTACTTTTCGGATTTACGTCTGTTTTACATTTTGCAATAGTTCATTCCTTGTGCTAGTGTTCGCATTAGACGTTGGTTGGTATAGTAATTTTTTTTTAGGAGTTCATCTACTTTCATTACTAACTTGAACTTTTACATTTATATTCTCATCTAAGTTAGCGCGTGTGGGTTTAAAAAAGTCAAAAAGGCTACATACCCGACGCATGGCATATACATCCCCCCTGCGTATTTATACAAAAGCGTTCATAAAATATTTTCACCGTTTTTCCCCGGTTTGTACATTCGTATAATTTTTTCTCTTGAGTTTCAACGGCTCTAACCCCTTTGAGGTTTCACTAAAATGGAATTTCGCATGGAAATTCATTTGGAAGCTCGCAGCAAAGGTGCCTTGCCATTAGAGACCGCTGTGGTTCCAACAGTTTTTTTCTATTCCTTTTATTTTATTTAAAGTCCGACATTTTATACGTCGCAGAAATTAAAGAGCAGAAAATAATTTGCGTCAAAAAGCCAGTCGTTAACTGTAATTTTTATGTGTGCAGAAAAATTTAATATATTAAAAAAAGAGTCAATAATAGTGAAAGCACATATTGTTAATTCTTGGTATATTCCACAGAGAAATCTGGTTGTAAATGTAGATAAAATATTTGTTCTATACATATAAAAACCGAAATCTTTTCTGTGTAAAATTTCAGTACAGGACTTTTTGAAATAATAAAATCAAAAAATATTAATATTTACAGTTCTAGTTAAGAGAGCAAAAACCTTACATATTTTCAGACCACATATTTCGGGTAAAAAAGAGTTGATCATTTCCAAAGTTGTGTGTTAGTTTTAACTGGATCTCAACTTAGTTGTGTCCCCTGTTATAACTTAGAAATTACGGTTCATAGTTCCGACTGTGTATATCAAAATTTTGTTTATGCGTTGTATTCCTGACGAAAGTTCAAATATTTTAGTGAAATAGTTTATTTGATGATATGACTATTAATTGCGGAATACTGTGGAATATTTCACTAGTTTATTTTCATGAGCACTGATAGTGTAAATGGGTTTGTAAAGTGTATCGTTTTTGCTGAAGTAGGCTTATACTTCCAGCCGAGGCAATCCAGAAAATTATTCTTCACTATATTGTAAATGTCAGTGATATAGGGTTATGTTTCTTGTTGTATGTTGCCCACAAGTTCATAGCCAACTTGCTTCAGTTCCCATACCCATTACCTATTTAGCCGCCGAAAATTAATTCTCAATTATTAGGGACACCTAAAACGTATGTTCTAGAAGACCTACTACACGTATACCTAGCAGTAATTAAAAGCCATATAATTACACTCGAGTGCCTGATACAGGGAACGGCCCACATAGTGGTTATCTACTGGAAAGATATATCATACCCCCGTGGGAGGTTGAGTTAATGTGAATTACCGTTCTCTAGGCGCAATACGTCCTCGATTCCAGAATTAATACTGGCTATAAAAGCCTTGTTTTCTTTGATACGTAATACATAAATAGGACATACCCCTCATTTGGGTTAACATGGTTTCATTTTAGAGCAAAGGGTTTTTACTTAATTGTAAAGAAATAATAATTTTATTACAGTCTATTTTAGTCTATTTTTTGTGTAATGCTTGCTATTTTTTTTACAAAGCAAGGGATATTTTTACAAAGCAAGGCCATAAGTTATTTGTAGCATCTTTTATCTCATTAGTGTCGAGTTCGAGTTCATAGATATACGACTTTTACGCAGTGCACCCAGGCGTATACCTGCAATATGCGAATCGTAACACAAGAGCACTTGAAAGAATGTTTAAATTCTTCATGACATACTTAAAGAAAATATAGACTGCCTATATTCCATTAAAAATGCTGTCTTTCATACTTAAAAATTAACCTGTCATTGTCACCGCTAGGAAATTAAACGTACCTCAGTTTGGCAGGGTTCATGAAAAAGGTGGAAAGATAGCGGAAACGTGTCACAAGCTAATACCTCCCAAAAAGCCCTCTGTGACGTAAAAGGGGCTTTTAAACTTCGCCCCTGTCCGTAAAATATATTTTCACGAGCAACACCGCAACTTCGCTGCTCACCATCCCTACTAATATTATAAATGCCAAAGTAACTCTGTCTGTCTGGCTGTCTTTCTGTCTGATCTCGTGTCTATACCACTGAACTGATTTTAATGAAATATGGTACAGGGATAGAGTTGACCTTGAGAAAGAACATAGGATAGTTTTTATCAACGACTTTTGAAGAGTTCTCTTGGAAACGCGATATAACCGAACATGACGCGGGCGAAGCCGCGTGCGGAAGCTAGATAAAAATAAACTAGCGGGCCTTCTAATTGTAAACGCCGACAAATAAGTAACGTAGAAAGTTTTAATTAAAGATCGTGGTTTTCATTAACATTACAAAGTCGGGAGCGAATTATTTACCATGTTCCACGGAGGAATAATAGTCGCCTCAGGCTCAAATAACATGCGCCTATTAGCATATCAGATGGAAATTTGTCCTTAATGAAAACATAAATATAATTATGTTACTTTTCATTATTATTTTAATCAGGGAAAGAAGCTTTTTGGAATTGTAATTAGTTGGCGAGAAATAACTTTGTTCTTTTTAACTAGTAAATATCCTGCACTGTTAGAAGTTAAAAATAACATTTCTATTTACAGACAGATTTTTTTTAAAACGTTCATACTTCTTTTACGTGGGTATTGTCGTGGGCGTTTTCATGAAATCCTTCTTCCATATTCGTTGAACGCAAAAAGTGGAAACATTCAATGCCACGTCTGAGTGAGTTAAGAATTTTTCACGGAAAGACAAACTATTTCTGGACGCCTACGTGAATGGGTACAAAGAATTGATTAAAGGCTTAAACAACTTAGATTTTTTACTATATTACAACAATTTATGGTTCTTCTTTTTGAATGCTTATTTTGTCACAAAGAGGTAATCTTCATATATAAAACAAAGTCGTGTTAGTTACACATTTTATAACTCAAGAATGGCTGAACCGTTTAAGCTAAAAATTAGAGGGGAGGAAGCTTAGATCCGAGAGAAGGATTTAGGATGGTTTTCTCCACCATCCGGGACGTGGGTGAAGCCGCAGGCAGAAGCTAGTACTCTATAAAAAAACACTTGGTAAAAAAACTTAAAAACTACCCCACAATTTGATTTTACATTAATTAATTTACGAATAAGGCTCCGGTTTGTACACGAGTCACTAGTTTGAACATTACCAACTAAAACATATTTTTGCAATGCAACTACATCTTGGTTACAAACTAATTTTGTTTTACAAGTCCAGCAGAGGCGATCCTTTAATCCACGTGCCATATTACACGTTGTATTTCCACGTACACGAGTTGCACAAATAACTGTTAACTTAAGAGGCTGACAGCACCCAAAACTCTCTTTCTCTCTCTTAGAGAAGCCTGTTGACGCGACGTTCGTAACGTTCGTAACACACATATACATAAATTAATAGCTCTAAAATGAGTTGGGTAGTCAAAAATAAAAATTAACCAAGTTCTGTATTTACATATGGACTCGATAATGTTACAAATTTTATCAATGTAGGTTGATAAGTAATACGGATTTTTTTGTTAGAAGATCATTTTAAGAGTTAAGATTTCAATTTTTTTTTGTGTCGAGAAAACTTTCCGAGAACGTATTTTGAAATTAACAGGGTTCTCAGAAATATGTTCAAGATTAGTCTGTATTTTTTTCGCCTTCAAAAACTGCATAGATTTGGGCAATACTTTTTTTGAGACAAGCCAATTTAGGCATTCAGCGCCTTAAGTGATGACGGAGCCTCGCTTAGGATGCAATTAAGGTTACCCAACTGTTATACGGTCAGACTGACTTCATATTGTCAGGTATTAGTCATTGTATGCCGAACTGTTGTTTGATTTTACCGAAATTTTGTATTGTTAATTAAGGATGTGTAATGGAGGTTTTGCCAGTCTGTGTATTGAGCTAAATCTGCGTAACTGGGTTATTGTTGATGGAACTTTAATGACATCTGGTTATTTATGCCCTAAACAATAACTGTTACCAAAATCCTGGTTCAGGTAAATCACAACAAGACTTCATCAATAAAACCCGTATTATAAACAGCTCGAATCGCCAGCGAATACAAGCAAGCAACACTAAAACTTTCAAAGCCAATGAATACAACATACCACTGCTCTAAGCGCACATTTCCCCAACCGTTTACATCTGCCGTCATATCTCAGTTGCAGTTACAGTCTCGGCGTTACATTTGTTCCTTCTCGGTTCGTGAACAAAGTGGTTGGCCGATTCCCCAGTGAGTTCCCGGAGCGGACAACTCTAACATCCCTGATATAACTGGCTGTCACGCGACAAGCCGCTAGCCTTTGTTTTCATAGACCCTTGGAGAGGCGTCGGCAACTTGGAGCAATTTATTTTGACAGCGGAGATTTAACGTTTCCGATGCTTGACGAAACCCGTTGATTGTTGGTGCTATTTCGAGACCAGCGAAAGGTAATATTTAAACTTAAACTTTAACTTAAACTATATTGTAGAACAGAAAGAAAATATAAGAACAACTAAAAACAAACCAATAACAACGTTACGGGTGGTTAATTCTGAAATGCGAACTGCGTATGACTTTTACATTTTTCTTATGCAGTTAACGTGTTCCTGACCTTTGTCGCTTTATGAAGCGATGCACAAAGGCAGTAAAAGTCGAACAAGATTTTGTAGTTATTCGTATGGCAATTTAGTGGCCATTCAAGCAATATCTGCCAGTGAATATTTAAGATCTTGCGCATAGTCGTTAAATGCGGGGCTTCGGAAGTGGCCGAGCGCTCGGGAATATGTCCGGTCGCTGAGATTCTAGTTTAGTTTTAGATAAAGCGACGTACCAGCCAGCTTTGTCTTAAAAATATTTCTTCTATTAAATATATTTGAAGACTAATTAAATTGTAACATAATAAAGCTCTCCAAATTATACGAAGCCACATAAATCTTAAAGATTGATTACTTTATATTTGCCGGTTGAACGTTTTGGGTGAAATTCTTTGCTGGAAAATTTTGAAACAGGAATATACCCAGCGGTCTTCATTTAAATGAATTATACAGAGTTGTAGTTCAGGGAACTTGTATTAATTTGTGTACGATTTGTTAACAGAAGATTTACAAAGCAAGTCGTAGTAGATGAAAAAAGAACGGTTGGGGAAATAAGTTTGCGAGGTTCAAAGGGATAGAATGGCGGGTATCCGATCCCTCTGAGCTATTACTGTATCTATCCAGTCCTAGACCGTGAACATTACGGATTGTTATTTTCTAGAGGATAAAATGAATGTTGTGGCCTGTAAAATGTGGTCTGGAAAACCTTATTCTCTGTGAAGGATTTGGTAGATTTCAACTTTGAGTAGCATAATAAACAGCTACCTATCTAATATAACTATAAGAAACATAAGTAATATCTAAAATGCTTATAATAATTGTTATTCAATAATCTGTTTCTACAATCAGTCAATAAACAGCTTTTGTGCAATTCTAGTTCGATTTTGTTAGAGAAACTGGTACGTGAGTTTGAAACCATTTTTTCCTAACATGGTAAGTTTTCTCCAGAGTGACTTCAACAAAGTAGCTCATAATTTTTCAGCTCTCAAAAGTTTTTTATTAAAAAGATCAGATGCCTCGTACTCCGTAAAAATGATAACAAACACTGTAGGCATGATACTCGTCGACGAAAATTTTATCTATTATGTATTATGATGTACTGAGCTTGAATTTTAATAAACACGTGGAACAAAACAAACCAAATTCTAATTTACATAAATAAAAAAAATATATGCGTTGATAACTAACTACTCTCAAAGGTCGGTTACAAAACAGAAGGCCACAGGGACTGTCTCAAATGTTTGTTGAGTTCTTCATCTGCCAAACCATTTCCCAACTTATTTGTGGTTGACGGATACTTTTTTGGCTAACGTGATATGGTCGTTTAAGGTGATCTTCACACTGCCCCGCATCACGCTGCATCTTGCGTGTCGACGCACCTACGCGCGTTCCTGCGGGAGTGCAGATCTGCATCATCGTGCGGGTTTTTCACGCACTCACGCGCGTAGGTGCGTTTTGTAAATTCACGCACAGCGAGTTCCATTTTCAAATATACACGTCACGCCCATTCAAAATCACGCGCGGCATTGCGGGATTCAGTGTGCCATACCTTGCGTCTCGCCCCGCACCTACGCGCGGGGTTGCGTGTTTCTCCGCATGTATGTGCGTGATCCGCATGAACGCGCGTGGATGCATTTTCAGTGTGTTGGACTATGCGTGTTTTCCATACAAACGGAGATATTTCCATACAACGGAAAAAAACGCATCCACGCACTACGCTGCATCATGCGGGGCAGTGTGATAATCGCCTAACATAAAAGGTACAATTTGTATCAGAATAAAATAATTGTTTTCTCATTTCCAATCAATGGGTCCTCAATGGAACATGCATGACGCGTCTATATTTTCACAACATGTGTTAATTCCTCTATTCCATAAATTGCCCGGAATGTTTAGAAGAACAAAGCCGGCTGCGGAATTTGACGTCCATGGTTATAGTTTTTGGCTTCAATCCAGTACGCAATACGGTTTTTTCGTATTTATGTTAGAATCAACGTGTTTCGAAGGGCCGAAGTTATTGGACAATAGGTATTCGTGCGATCGTTCTCGCAGATTTGTGGTTTTGGTCAATCGTTTTGCGATTAATTAATTAGCGTTGCACCGAAACGGAGGCACTAATTGTCGTTGAATTATTGGCGTCCGTTCTACGAATGACGGGTTTACTATTTTTATCCCATTCAAATGCAATCGAATAAAGTGGAGAAAAAATCTTTAAGCGCACCGTCGATTTCTCAATCCCACGCTAGCTTCAGGTTATATCGAGGAAAAATATAACTTAATAAAGTCCTTGAAAGATGTAGGTCGATCTATTTTTATTGGGAATTGGTTTGAGCTGAAGTTATGCTCTAAGCTTGTTATGAAATAAAACTTCATAAGGGTTTATTTACGTCTTTGAAGAGTAGTCACAGACAATTCTGAAGACTGGTTCTACAACTCAAAGTCCTTGTAACTATCGTGAAGGGTTGATGTGGAGTCTAAAGATGGAGACATAAGATTATATACCTACTGGGCCGCCGAAATAACTTAAGTGATTAGATGGTACTGATATATAATTTTATATGGCAAATCTAATTAGATTTATTTACAACACAACGCGCACGAAGTCACGAATAATGTCTAGCTGTAGTTTATTACTGCAACTAATCACGTGGAAACTGGAAATCTAAATGACGCAAATCGGAAATGTGAAACAGAAGTCAAACGATACATTATAAGTAGTTATGATATTATCACATAGGTACAAACTTATATGTAATATGACTTCCGTATGTAATTACTTGGATTAAATGTGATGATACTAATTTATTTGATTTAGGCATAATTGTATGTTTTTACACGCTTTTTATTTACTTACCTAAAATTTGTCTACGACACTGAAAGAATCGTTCAAATCTGACCAGTGGTTCCTAAGGTTAGCGCACTCAAGCAAACAAAGTCAGATTAAATTATATTAATATAGATTCATAACCATAAGATAATAAGTATATACAACCACTGAATGGATAAGGATATTTTTTTTTACAATTCGCCATAGAATATCATAAAGTATATGCGATTTGATTTAATGTGATTATGAACGACACACCCGATATAAACATTATACATTACAAGTTCTATTTAGAGGAGCAATATTCTTAAAACGACCATTTTTGTTAACCAAAAGTGACTCTCTTGCACAAAGGTTGCTCAAAGGTGCTGTAACTAGAACAGAATAACGTTATTCTGTGAAACAAAATCTGGGCATTCAAAAACCGTTCTCCAAAATAAACAGTATGTATTTCCAAGCGAAATATGTAGACGATTATCCTTCTTTTGTTATTCATGAATATTATATCTGGTGTACCCAGTTCTATTGCATATTTTGTTTTATTTATGGCAGAACTGACCTTTGGTGAATATGTTAAACGCAGACGCGATACAAATTACATCGGCCACTGTCAAGGTCAAGGGCAATTATGATCGATGTAATCGAGAAACTGTTATAATGCATTTTTACTTATTTTTGATGGGTTATTGCGTTCCGTTACAGTTTTATATAGAAATATAGACTTAAAAAATTCATGAACATTTGTATCTTTGCAACTGTCGCCCTCTCTTCCTTAAAAGGAAAATACTACCCAACATTCTCCTAAAGGTCGCATTTTTTCGTAATTAACATAAACTTGTCGATCCTTTATTACAGTGAGAGTAGTTTTCGTTTTTCTAAGCGCGACAAAAAGAGATAGAAGTATTCGTAATCCCCAGCATCGACACCGACTGAATAATAAATGAAGAGTGACACTTAAACTTCCCTAGAGTCAGGGGTAGGTTGAAACACTCGCGAACCTTCTAAGGTCAAGGTTATTGGGTTGTATGCGGAAATGTACTCGACGAAGTTCGGAGGGTTATATCCTTTCGCATATGTAGTCATATCTGTCATCGTAACAAGGATTTTATTACCCTACTTATGTTATTGCTTCTTTTATTTTATTGTCTTCAGTTGAAGTACATAAATATTACTTTGCATACTATAAATTGGGATACATTATTGAGTGATCATATCTATCTCTTTTTTTCTGTAATTTTCCAGTAGAATTAGTTTTGTTGTTGTACTGTACCCAATATAAGTATTATAATTAATTTCAACTAACTCTTGAACTAAATAAAAAGAGCCATGAGGTGAAACGCATTAATTTTCTACGGCATAACACCAAGTAGTTAATCATAAATAAAATAGCTTTTCAATTATGTTTCTTCGAAGCGCGAAAGGGGTAATGATGGCTAAGAATTGCTCGTGGTAAACAATCTGTGGGAATTGCCTTCGGGGTTAATTAATGGCTTTTGAGAAGCAAGCTTTATAATCATCTAAGCAGGAAAATATCCCACAAAAACAACTAAAAATATTTCAATCTGGGAAAACGATTAAATCAAGACGTTACATACATCTTTCCTATTTTGTACACAACTATAGAATTGTTCACGAAAGCAGTCAATGTGTTTTCTCTTATAAAGCTTATCCAATTATTCAATTTGAGAGGAAAATTAAGTTACGTGTGTAGTCGCCACTTAAGCCTCCCGTCTGACGGTTTTATTGAGTTTGAGTGTGCTCTTAAAGAGGAGGCTTCCTGGAGAGTCCAAGATTCCGCTGACGTAATGTCATTGTGAAATGTACGTGTGTCATATACAGCGTGTATCCGTGTAAGTTTGGCTGTGAAGGTCCCGTTAGGGAAGATAACATCGAATTTGAAAGCAATTTGTGATATTGCGATTGTGTTTGTAAGGTTGTTGCCTAATTTAAGTGAAGAGCACAAAATATATATTTTGGTCTTCAAGTACATTGGTTGTGTAAAAACGATACTTATTAATTACCTCACAAGGGTGCGGTCCTATCGATAAATCAACAACCATAAACTACAAAGTGGATATCATAAAACATGCCAATACAAGACGCGACATCAGCTTATCTCATGCAAATAAATATTCAATTAGAAGTGTGTAATGTAATAGTTTTAAATGTCACGTGTATCGTTGTTTCACTTAGCTATAGGTAGGCGACCACTTGCGCCGACGACACATGGCTCTCGAGGTTTTATTAAACGGATTCTTCTTCCTTTTTTCTTGGAAAATTCCCCGGGAGGGACTGGGAATTCGATTATGCCTGTCGTATGCCTGTCTTGTTTGCTTGTCTACCGTTCATAGTAATGAAATGTAGAGGATCCATTGTTCAAACTATTTTTATTCACATAAATTCTCATCTGACCGTATGCGAATCCGGCTTAACATGCTAATAAATCGTATACGGGTGTCGTTTGACGCGCATTGTTTTAACTCAAACACAAATAGAGGTTAGGTAGCATTTTTCGGAACAAATGGAGCGCAAAAATATTCGCACCTATATAGAATTTGATATTGCGATGTTGAATGCTCGAATTTATTCAATTTCAAAAGTCTGGTGCCGTGCACAGGCAATGTGTGATAAGCTCTTGCATTTTATTTTTCTCTATTCAAAACTACATATTTGCTTTCGAACGTGTTGGTTATTTTGTAGTTTCTGTTTGTTGATTCGAGTGGTTATTTCCAGGTGTTTAGTGTCGAAGTTGTTCGACGTTTGCTCCAAGTCAACGCCGGAGCAGATGGAGCAGCTCGACGAGATCCGGATACCGTGGGGCAGCGGCATCGTCGGCTATGTTGCCGAGAGCGGCGAGCCCGTCAATATACCTGATGCCTATAAGGTATGTCTGATAATTCTATGTATATGCTTTTTCTTTTGATTATTAGAATAGTCTCGGAATGTTTGTTTATACAAAGACAGAAATAAATTTACCATAATATGCCTAATTAATCTTTAGGTACTTACCTCAGATATTTATAAGAATTAGGTTTGATATACGGATTTTGATTCATATAAATTAAGACGATTCTAAAAATTCTCTTTCTTTTTTATGGAAGCTGCTTTATAACACTGAAATGTATTAAAATTAAAACTAATTTTATTCAATGTCACAATTTTTGGTGCCACTTTATTACGGGAAGTCGATGAAATTATTTTGTTTGTCAGAAATAAAATTATTTTCAGTTCTTCTGTTCAACGGAAAGTTTTCTAAGAGACAACCTGAAGTAATAGGAATTGTTTTCTCTTCTTCCATTTGACCCTTACGATGGCCTAAAAACATCGAACTAAAACAATTCTTATCAAAAAGAAAGGTGGGGAAATTGGATTTAAGGAAAACGCAAGGGATTCCTTTATGAAAATCCCCGACTACTTTACCTAACGAACACTTAGATAATTAACGAAAATTTCGTGAAGTAAGGTTTTTTAGTCTATGCTTTAAGTCGTGTAATGAAAAGAGGTAAACACGGGCCGCCTTAAAGCTACCTCATTTAGTGTTCCACTTGATACCAAAAATAACCTCCGTAATGAAAACTCGCATTTTAAGAATGTTTGAGATTCCTCGACGAAAATAGCATTTTCACCTCATAACACATTTGCATTTTTTACTTTATTACGTTCCCGAGTAAGTCGGCCGATGTTATTTTAATTGGATTAAACTTCATCGGAGTAGAAATTTCATGTTTACTTCGCGTCAAGATACTCATTGATTATATAAATGAATGTAGAAAAAGTTCGATGATATTTTAATTACGATATTTTACTAAAAAATATTGAAAAGTAAAGTTTGTTACATAATCCTTTCTTGTCCTTACTAAGGTCAAAGACTGCGTTTTGGGCAATAATCAAATTGTATTAACTTCACGCGTTAAAATTACAAATGACATTATAAAGATTCATATACGTTGGGCTTAAAAAGTTAGCAAGTAAAAAAGCAAGTAAAACCTGCAGAGTTAAATGCAGAACATTTTTTATAATAATGTATTTGTTTGCAATGCGCATTTCTGAGAATTATTGTTTTTCCTCACAAAATACATAGATAAAACTGAAATATTGAACGCTTGTCAATGTTTGAGATTTGATTGAATGTCTCCTTTGATCGAACCGGTGAAGATATCTGTTCTTTTATTGATATCGTTTTACCTTCATTCTTTTTCAAACTTATTTTCCAATAGCTGTCGTCCATTGCCATCAAGAGTATCTTTCCTTCTTCCCTCAACGCTTCATTGTAAAATAGGTTTCAGACTGGATATCAATGGCGTTTATGTTACTTACTTAACAGTTAATACAAATATTTTTGTCCATATTAATGACAAAAAACAAGTCATCTTCCTCAACAATACATAATACATCAAGCCCCCAAAATAAATGAGTGCGTTCAAAACGACATAAGTTAATGAAACAAAATATAATATGTTTTTGTTGCCAGCGAACCCGAGCCCAAGGTCTTATGAAATATATGAAACGCAAAACAAAAAATGTAACTGTAATATCCCTTTACGAGTGGACATTAAACAATGACACTGGCAGGACTTACAATGCTTATTTAGTTGTATATGGTCGTAATAAGCAAAGTGTACGTTCGCGAGTCACTTTCAACCTGACCGGTTTACAACTTTATTAGAAGTCGCATTTTATTTACTCATGCATAGTTGCTTCTATTGAGAAAATACCTTCCAAAAAACTGAGCTTAGTCATAGAGAAATATTTATTGATTCATCCTAGTGCCGTAACACAAAGCTGTCTATTCATAGTATTGGTACAGCTATAACACCACAACAGTTTCCCCGAAGGTTTACAAAAAGGCATACCTAAACTGACACCAGAACAAATATGCCGCTGTTTGTTTCACCAATTGCAGCGGCGAAAATATCCCAAACAACAGCTCGACAGGCGTACGTTTCTCGTAACTTGTCCGTGACATTCGAATATAAACTACAGTCGAACATTTTTCACCGGAACGTCATGTCTCTGCATTTTATCCCCTGAACGTTTGTCTACGCACATTTTTGTATTTCTTGCTCACGGCTGGGGTACGTCAAATGACCGCTCTCAAGTAAATGCGCCATTTTTATCTTGGTTTCTATGTTAACACGACTTTTTATCTTTCGATGCCCCGTTTAGTAAGTTGTAAATAATTTTAGGGTCTGTTTTTTAGAGAGATAGTAATGGAGATGGAGTCGAAGATTTCTTTTTTAAAAATGAACTTCTGATGTCGATATGGATTTGTCTCTATGTTTAAAACTCTCATGTCAAGGAATTTCTGTAAAATTCAACCAAGTACAAAATATCATGTCACATAGCAAGCCCTTTGTAGCACAACTGACTGAACTTTTAGGCTGGCAACACAGTAGATAGCTATAACCTGTCTGCCGATAGATACGACGCCTCTGAAAGTCAAAATGATCCTTAACATCTGTGTAACGCGTGAAGTGAAGCCATTTCGCCCGTCAACCCTGTTATGGATAAAAGGATCTTAGTTTGAACACCCTTCGTCCCGAATTTGTATACAATCCACTTATGCTACTTCTGAGCTTTTAGGTAGCCTCTTATTCGCAAAAGATTTATGTAAGGAAACGTTCAAGGTGAAAGAGAAATGTGTTCTCGACATTAAGATATGGGTACCCATGGAAGTGTAACGTTTGACGCTTGATTACATTTCGGGACGCGAGCTTTGGAGATCCTGAATATATTACATAAAAAATCTCAGGTATATTGAGCTTATTCTTACAAAGACATATTCTCTAAAGGTCTATATTTAGCTCCAGGTCGCTAGGAAAGGTTTTAATGCAATTTCGCTCGATTTACGCCCACAGACGTTGGAGTTGCAAAGTTTCATTATTCAAACTGTGTTGCAATTTTTATACCTGACACATTGTTGGCTTCGTGGCCCATAGTTCCCGTGGTGGAAATGTACTTTATAAATAGACGGGATTGTGAAAAGAGGGGCTGTTTACGATATCTCATTGAATCAAAAAAAAGAAAATCATTTACCTAATGAGCGATCGAGCAAGTGATTAATGAGCTTAGCGCTTGAAGGAGCACATTTAAGTCTAACACAAACTCATTAGCTATTATATTCAATGACATTTTTATTAATACTATCCATCAAGATTTAGACAAGTCCAATTATTTAGTTTGAAAATTTTTAAATAAAAGTACTTACCTAATCAATGCCATTAACTTTTGCGAATAAATAAACTAGAATTTCTTGATAAAATATCTTTTATTTAACGATCATTTTAAAACCATTAAGCACTAATAGGATAAGATCGTGTGGTTCTTGTAAAGTGCGATTAAGAACAGTTTAATATATTTATATCCCGGTAATTGCTAATTGAGGCAAGATATCAGGACAGTTTAATGTCTTGTAGATAATGTAAGTACGTAAGGCTGCCTTTTAAGTTCTGTCGTTTGCTAACTTCGCGCGATTATTAAAAAAAAATATATATGCCACTTTTATCTTCCTGAATTTAGAATTTTAAAACAAAAGAATGTTTTTAAATTGGTCGAATAGTTTTATTGTATCGTCCATTCAAACGTGGCAGGTCGGTTGTAAAAATGGAAATGTCTAAGGAAAATTTGCGTGCGATAATTTTCTAGAATTTTAAAAAGGGGTTGTCGCGACTTTAGTGCTTTGAAGAGATTAGTTCTGTATTTAATAATGTAGCACCATGCCTTAGGACCGTAGAAAGCAAATATTTAGGATTTCAATGTGGCCACTCTAGCCTCAGTGACAAGCCACGTGAAGGTCGCCCAAAAAACGCCATGACAGAAGATAATATCGACGTCGTGCGGCAGCTAATTCTCGCAGACCGATATGTAACATACTGTGAAATAGAGGCATCCATGGGCATTTCAGGGACCACTATCCAAAAAATTCTGCACGAAGAACTTGGCGTAAAAAAGTTGATCTCTCGTTGAATACCCCATTTGCTTAGCGACGACCAACAAACAGCCCGAGTAAGTTGGTGTCGCAAAACTCCGCAGCGATTTAACGGAGGAGAAAGAAAAAAGCATGTCTATGATATAGTCAGGGGTGACGAGTCTTGAATATATGCTTGCGATCCATATTCCAAGCAGCAGTCAACTGTCTGGGTCTTCCAAGACGAGCCAAAACCGACCGGAGTCATTCCTTCAAGAATCACTTTAAAAAAAAATGGTTGCCTCGTTTGTGGCAAAGGGTGGCCACCTCGCCACTTTTGTACTAGAATATTGCAAAACGGTTACCGCTGACTAGTATACCACTATTTGTTGGCCACAAATCATTACCGAATTTAGAAAAAAAAATTCAAGACGTCGAATGATCCTGCACCATGACAGTGTAAGTTCGCACACCGCCCGCCAAACAAATACGTTTTCGAATTCCAAAAATGTTGAAATTTTGGATTATCCACCTGACAGGCCTTACTTAAGCACTAACTATTTTATTACATTCCCCAAAATTAAGCAAATTCTTCGTGGTCTACCTTTCAGCACACCTGAAGAAGCTGTTGACGCTTGCAAATAGGCCGTTTTGACTACCCCTACTTTGGAATGGAATAAATATTTCAAAAACTTGTTTGAACGTATGCAAAAGTACATGAAATATCCCTAAGTATTCTTAAAACAACAATAAACAGTAATAAACTATTGGATTGTCTATAATTATTTCAAACGACACAACTTAAAAGGCAGCCCTCGTATCATTTATCCTGAGTTTTTATGCTGAGTTTTAATTAGTATAAGCCTCCCCCCTTGCCAATAATTAATTCCTTTAGTTAGATTTCCACTTTATCAACAGTTGAACAGCAAATACATAGCCAGAATTTAAAGCTTAAAACGTGGGAATTATAACTATTATTTTACAGCAAATGGAATATCAAAATAGATATTTCAATTTCATTAAAAAAGCTAACTTATTTTATTCCTAAAAAAAAACTTTTTTACAAAAAAAATTAACCGACTTCCCAAAACACTAAAAAGGCAAAAAATAACTAATTTTAGGTGCATCGGCCTAGAAGTCGGTGTCTAATCAAGGATGTGCCTAAAAGTTAATTTTGCCACCGACTGCATGCACCTAAAATTAGTTATTTTTTGCCTTTTTAGTGTTTTGGGAAGTCGGTTAATTTTTTTTGTAAAAAAGTTTTTTATTTACAGCTTTTCAGTGATACAAATAACTGTCACTATCCGTATAAGTAGAAAGTTCTCATCAATACAAATATTTTAAGCCCAAATACGAGGTATTTTACATATTCAGTTGTCGAGTTCCCTCGACCTTCTCTGGTCTTCATCATCAGATCAGCTCCAAACCTTCACTGTTGCAAAGATCTCGTCAATACAAATATTATAAGCCCAAACACGAGGTAGTTTACATATTCAGTTGTCGAGTTCCCTCGACCCTCTCTGGTCTCCATCATCAGGTTAGCTTCAAACCTTCACTGTTGAATAGTGCTTTCAGGCATACATCTGAGTGTCAACTTTTTACCCTATGTTTGCCTACAACTTTGGAAGGTTGCTCTCGATTCCTCAGGGTTTCCATCATCAGATCCTGACCTGATGACTATGGGACCATCTGGCAGCTATTCCGCGTCGAACAAAAATAATCGATGTACATACATAGAAAAAAAAAAAAAAAAAAAACATACCGGCCGAATTGAGAACCTCCTCCTTTTTGGAAGTCGGTTAAATACGAGTATAACAATAGATTCGTTCGCTTGTATTTTTAGCGCGGTATAAATTAAGTGAGCCGTTTTAGTAACTGCTATGGACTCATACATCAATTTCAGTCTCGCACCTGTCAAAACTTTCTCTAACAACTGTAGGTAGGTAATTGTTTGCGGTATTCCTCGACGGATACCCAGAAATTCCCTTCAAACTGTTGGACTCGCAGTTTGTATTTCGAGGAAACACTCGCACCGGAGATAATTACACTTTTTGGTAATCGCTTTATTTGGTTGATTATGGATTTACTTATGTTCTTTATTTCTTCAGGTTTTTTTTTTTTGTAATCAGATTGTTTTACCGTTTATCCAGACATATTTTCGAAAGTCTTGAACTGCTCTTGCTTGCTGTGAACTGTCTTCCAAATTCAGTACGGTATTCTAAAGTGATATTTTTAAACGAAGGCACCAGATTGACCTTAAAAGGTGTCTATTTAATCCTGTACCTGAATAAACTGCGACCGTTAAGTTAGGTATGTGGAATACATATTGTTTCCGTAAAAGTGTGAATAATTTCCGATCTGCCAGCAACATTTATACTTTATTAATACATATATATTTTATGAAGATACTCAGTGGTATACTCGAGGCAATATTATTGTGTGTGCAATATATCACAGTGCGGTACATTTAGCGCTTTAATACAAAATAGAGCAAAAAATATATGGAGATTACAGCTTCCTACTTCCACCGTATCCATGTTTTTTTTTTTTTTGGTTCTGTATAATACATACATTCTTTGATATAAGTACATAAATATCTGCAATTTGGCATTCTGATAGTTGCATTCAATTCATTTTTCATCTTACGCATATCGCTACTGCTTTCACGGAACTAAGATTTTAGTAGCTTATATTTCAAATGGGCCTGTATACTTGAAAATTATTATAAATTATGGGTCAAAATGAATCCACAGTTCAAGATATCGATATAAATGCATCTTTTACTTACTAAGGCTGACAAACTGTCAACCTCTACGCAGGGTCACATTTTAAAGATACATTTTGATAAACGATTTTAAATAAAATATCTCAGAAGAATCCACAGTTGAATAGCATTTGGAATGTAGATATCTTAAATGACATGTTAATAATGTCTATGCATTTGTGCCCAAAATTAATCGTATTGCATTTAATACGATTGTAAAAGAAATAAAATCTAGCGTGATAAATGTCCCCTCGTAACATAAAATATAAGTGTTGTACTATTAATATTCTGTACATAAATCTGTCATCGATTGTATCTTATCTATAGACAATCACTTAATCCAAGAATTGTAATATATCTCCGTTGGACATGGTGCTGATTTATGGTAACAAATGTCCATTGTGAATGTACTTGGACGAAGATGGGGTTCGTCCGTGGAACATTGCTCAACCTTCGAGCGTGAGTTTTATTCATCGATGTCAATTTTTCATTCTGCCCAGCAAAGATCAAGCGTATCTCATTCATCAAGGCTTCGAAGAATCTCCGTGGAGGTGATTTTACTTATGTAAGCGGTTTTTGTTGTTCGTTTTTTCCCGTAGGATTTTATTTGTGAATTCCTGAGTTCGGATCAGACGGTAGCAGTGGCTTTTGTTATTGTGAGGATGTGCGTGAGATCTTGTAAGTTTAGGCAATATCGCAGAATAAATAAACAGACTACGGCACTGGAATCTGAATATTTATTGTATTTGTACGTATTGCTTCAGCCCCCGCAAGCTGAACAAGATATTATTCGTCTGCTGAATACATTCGCGGCACTTCTTGCGTGGGCTGTGCAAAGAAAAATGTGAATACTTTGCATTTATTAACTTTCCGCTTTCTACCGGTATTAAACTGCGCTACGATACAGTCATATTGCAGGAAGAAACCCGTCCACCTATAAACGCTAGAAAATGTGAGCGTCCAGATTTTTATCTCTCCCTGTGAAGAAATTCCACCACTTTGTGTAATCCGTGGAACGGGCACGCTGAGCTGAGATTCGTCAGAACAGTACGAGTGCACATAAATTATTCCCACCGACACGACCCACTGCTGGATAAATTGCGCGCTTAAAAATGCTATCCCTCTTTAGTCACTTCATGAATTCGCTGATGTGGACCCAGCTGGATTTACCAACAGACTCGAATAAACACGCTTCCAGATCTTAGGGTGCGTCCACATCTGGCGAATGCGCCGCGAATGCGCAGCACGCGAGCCGATCGCGAGCTGTCCGCGAGCTGCGCGCGTGCAGTCACTGCAATAGTTCGGTGCGCCTCTTTAGCGCAACTCACGCAAGGCTCGTATAGAGCGCGCGAGCGGCGCGCGATCTGCGCGCAATCAGTTCTCGCCCTTACAGTTCCGTATATTGGCTCAGTACTATCAAAGATGGCAGACGTCGCGCGCCGCCTGCGCGCCGCTCGCGTGCGGCGCTTAGGTCGCGCGCGAGCTGCGCGCGGGCGGCGCAGAAGCGGCGCACGAACAAAAATGCACGCGCGCAGCTCGCGGACAGCTCGCGATCGGCTCGCGTGCTGCGCATTCGCGGCGCATTCGCCAGATGTGGACGCACCCTAAGTTTATTCATCTTAAGATACTGAGGAAAATAAATATCTTTGAGTTTCTAAGTTTTTGTGATTACTCCTTAAGCTTAATAATCCAACACGTTATTATCGACATAGCTAAAGATAGCACAGAAATAGGCAAGAAAAATATTTAGGCTTGATCATCTATAAAAGAACTTAATGTCCCAAGGGATTTATAAAAATTTGATGTGTCTTCTACGAGAGACTTATAAAATGTACATTTAGTATGGTACAATTCGGCGTATTACGAGTACTTTGTATGATACATACGCCTCCGGTCATGAATATTTTAGCAGAATATGTTTTCTTTAGGCTCTGCGCTCGTTTAAATTATGAACGTGATTCATTTATCTTTAGCGTACTGGCATCCACCAAAGAGGAACTTTCTTTTTAGACGCTTTGTATTTTTCTGTTATTCTCATTGAGTTTTCTTACAATGCTTTGTGTTCTTGAAGGCCGATCCTTTTGCAGATTAATACTGTGTCTTAACTAGATGGTATCGTGGAATGACTAAGGCTTCCCATACTGGCCCGCCTCCAAGCCCGTGACCTTGCCAAGATTGGCAGTTCATGCGTGCTCACGTATCCACTGTTTATGAAAACGATTTGCATACAAATGCTTCTGAAAGATCTCGCTAAACAGATTATGCACAATATGAATACACTACTACACAACATTTGTTTTGTTGTACTTCAATTTTCATAGAATACTTATTCGTGTTTAAAGAAGAAAATTTCTCGTGTTATCTGTTGACAAAGTGCGGTCATGTTCGTCAACTTGAGTGGAAAATTGATATTCAGTGTCAACGTTTTCTATTTCATGCTCCATTACGTTGTGTGATTGCTTTATAAAGAGAACCTAATGGTCTATCACTTGTTTCATCGAGTTAGCTATTCTGATTGGCTATAAATTATCGATGACTTATGGCATGTATGACGTACGTGCGTAATGAGCGCCGTCCAATTATCGCTTTAGCCGCTCCATCAGCTGATTAGCAGATTCCCGAAGGTTCGGCATCGATTTCCGTCATTGGGAAATCAGGTTGCATGGTCGATATGCTGTCAAAGAGTTGTCCATCACTAGTGATTCGAATGATGTGCCATCACCAGTGGTCGGAATAGGTAGAGCTATTTGGGGTGAATGACCGCAAACATTGATATTAACATGGACATGCCTCTGAAATCCCGGGATTTTGAAATTGTCGATTGATTTAAGTGAGTTAATATGGGTAAGTGGGCAGTTATGAGCAGGTAGTAGGTGAGCACCCAAACAGTATATACTTACTTATAAACACACACAGGGATCCTGGAACGTTGTTAGAGGTAGCTTCGTGAAATATGAATTAATTAAGTAAAACTGTTAGAAACGATACTAAATATACTTTACTGCACAAGGAAATATTAAATGCCTACACAATACAGAATAGAAAAAGATAATATCGCTGCCACCGGCTGGAGGTACGCGACGGCTGAGGGGGAGCGCGAGGGGAGTGCTAGCGCCGGGTTTACGCGGGCAGCGGGAGGGGCGCGGGATCGGCGGGCACGAGCGCTCGCCTGCGCCGCTGCGAGCGAGACGGCGCTTCTCATTTTACCACGGCGGTGACGCCGCATTTTGTTATTTCGTATTTATTGTAATTAATGTAATACACAATTGTCAAATCAGTCTACGAGTTTTCCTGACCAGCTCCTGCTACACTAAGTTATCGATACATCAAGAACAAACCAATTTATCTCTCTTTTATTATTATATGTTTATGCTCCATGTTGCCAACCCGTCGTAAGCGCTGTTTTCGTCGCTTATTTTTTGTCTCTTTCTATCTTAAAACGTCTAAAGTATTAGCTGTCTCACTTATACAAATACAGGTACAGCGGGCTTCACTCACTCTTTTGTTTCGGCTTGTAGAGTGCGCACGTGTGATTTATTGTGTTCCTTATTTTATTTGACGTTGGCTTGTTAACTGGTTTCTGGAATCTTACTAACACGAATACTTTGGCTTGGATTTACGAATTTTGATTTGTTTTTTGCGGACTGGATACATTTGAAACTGTTTATTTGATTTACCTACCACATTTGGGTAAGTGTTTTTTATTTTTATAATATCTACAAAGGACATTTAGTGAAAAAGTAAAGTAATTGTCCTCTGCTAAATACATATTTTTTCAGGCTTCCGAAGTTCCAAAGGAAGCTTTATAGTTTTGCCTTGTCCGTCTGTTTGTCACAGCCAATTTTGATATACAAAAGTTTGAAGTGGAATTTTTCGTTAGTGACCTGAGTAGCAGGGAACTTGTTTACGTAAATTGTGCTCTTCCGCTACCCTACACCTTGTAGGTGATCCGACACGCACCTGACCGCTTTTTTCTAATATAATCTTGTGTTAAAAGCTAAGTCAATTACAATACAAGGTGGACTAAGTCCTCCCCCTCGCACACCCCTTCAAGTACCGCGTTTTCCCACAATAACCATTTTCATTGGCTATTGACTGCTCTTACCTAAATATTTTCGGACATGAGCTTGACAGTGTTCTATCTGATTGTCTTAATCGGCTAACAAAATGCATTTGAATTATGTATCTCATACTTACTGTGCAATTGTGCAACTGTGTGTGGAACAATTTTTCGTGAATTTTTCACACCGTTTTTATTTCGACTATTTATTGGAAAGATTTTAACTGTTTACTATTGTTTTAGGGCGATAAACAAGAAAAGCCAAAAATGCCAAATATCAAGGAAGAAACAGTACAAAAGTGGATATCCGAATATCCAGAGCTGTTATACGACCACGCTAGTCGTTCAATATATTGCTCGAAGTGCGAGAGCCATATAACGGCGAAAAAATGTAACATCAATAGACATGTCGAAGGAGCCGTGCACAAGGGAACGTTTAAACGGCCTCCGGAGGAATTTTATTCCGACCTGATCAAGTTTCTGGTTCTGTGCAATATTCCCTGGTCGCAGATGAAAAATCCAGCATTCAAGGAGTTTTTTCAGAAATATATCTGTACTGTTTGTTGTTGTACTTGTACTAGTCGTAAAGTACCCGATGAGTCGCTGTTACGAAAAGTATATTTAGATAAAGTTTTTACTAACAAAATCAAAACAATTTATGAAAAAAATCAAACTGAAAAATTGTGGATATCATTAGACGAGACAACAGATTTTTTAGGTAGAAATATTGTACATTTTTTGATAAAACCATTGCATGAGAATATCTCAAATCGGCCATATTTAATTGCCTGCAAGATGTTAGAGGTGGTTAATGGACAAACCATTGCCAACTTTGTAATACAGTGTCTTGAAAATCTATGGCAAAACTCGTTTGAAGAAAAAGTTGATAATATTTTAATACTATGTACTGATAGTGTAGCATATATGATATCTGCAGGGCAAAAATTGAAATGCTATTTACCACAATTAAAACATGTAACATGTTTTGCTCACGCACTTCATCGTGTTTCTGAGCAAATTCGAATGGAATATAATGATGTGGATATTTTGATATCAAATGTAAAAAAAATATTTCTAAAAGCGCCAAGCCGTGTTCGCATTTTTAAAAGAAAATACCCTGACTTACCACTACCTCCACAACCAATTATTACAAGGTGGGGTACTTGGTTGGAGGCAGCATCATACTACGCAAAACATTTTGATGCAATAAAAGATGTTTTGTCTCATTTATGCAGCTCTGATGCAATAGCTATCCGAAACGCGAAAAACATATTACAAAAAGAAAACATACAAAACGAGTTACAATATATAGATGAATATTTTTCAGTTATACCGTTTGCTTTAAAAGAATTACAAAAGCACCACTTGACGCTAAGTGATTCATTTTTAATATTAGATACAGTCAGAACTTGTATAAATGAGTGTGCATCAGAAAATATTAAAAATAAAATTGAAAAAGTTATAGAAAGAAATCCGGATATAGATATATTACGAGAATGGAGTGAAAAAATTGTAAGAAATGAAACAGATGACCAAATTTTATTGAAATGCAAATTTGCTCCAATGACCTCAACAGATGTCGAACGTTCATTTTCCATATATAAATGGATTATGGATGTAAAAAGAAATACATTAAAAATGGATAATATAGAAAAACTGATGGTCATTTATTTCAATTCCGTAGATGGTGATGGGTTTTTCAGCGAAGAATTGGTAGACGATGAAACATCATCGTCTACCGGTTTAGAATAATTTAATAAAAAGATTAAATTAATAAAAAAATAGTTATTTATTTTCATCACGCGCAGTAGCGTGAAGTCTTTCATTTACGAGCATGTCAAGAGCTTCTAGGAATAGAAAGTGTATCGTAAAGTTTTGTTACTAATCGTTAAAGATTAACATAAGGAAACGGCTTCACGTCACTGCGAGTCGTGAAAATACCTACTCTCTATCAATGTTTTCAATACGACGGCGTTATTAATGCTGAAAATGTCATAATTACATTTTTACGAATGATATAGTACAAAGTTCTTTATGCATATTTTTGTAATTTATTTGCTACTTACTACTTTAGTTAAGTATATTTATATATCGTTGTAGACAGACCAACCAGTAATGTCAACTGTTTTGAAAATTAAATAATATATCTAACTCGATCATCGCATTTTATTTATATTCCATGTCTCCTATTTACTATAGTAAACTAATAAAAGTGGATTATCCATTTAAATATAATGTTCTAATTAAGCACTGACAAAAGAAAGTACTTAGTTGTTTTTTTTTTAATTTCGATAATTCCCGGAATTTTTGGAAATATTTGGCATATCTATGTTATGTCCGCATGTAGCAAATAACAAAAATACTTCTACTTATTCCTATAAAAACTACTTGAACAATGTTTTTTTAATTCCAAGAATTCCCGGGATTCCGGGAAATATTTGGCATATCCATGTTATGTCCTCATGTCGCAAGTAGCCAAAATAGCTCTACCTATTCCGACCACTGGCCATCACACAGACTCAACTAGCGAGCCTTCCAATAAACGCATTGTTCGCTGTCATGAAGAGTTTGACTGTCAATTTGTCAAGGTATCTTTCGCATGTCTAGTTATATTTTGTGGTCTACCATGTATTGATTGGCGAATAAGACCCAAAACGTCCTCGAACAAAAAAAAGCCGAATTATTAGATTTCCATTTACCTTTATAAAGGGAATTACTGAGAAGCACCCGTGCGTGTACTACGCCTACCGCATTGTGACCTTGAAGTAAATTAATTTTCGTGATAATTAAACGCCGCCATGGTTTCTTCGTTACTTGACACCCGGTCTCGTTACGTAATTAAACATGCCTTTGCTCTCGGCTTCTCGGCGGAACAATCTTTGAAAATTTTAGGAAGTCTCAAAACCCTTGTCTCCTTTGTAATGCTTTCATTGTTGTACTTCATGTTTATTCTTATAATTGCTTTTACTTACTTGTAGGATTTCTTTATACATACTTCTTCGGAACAAAATCTGTCCTCCCTAATATTATAATAAATGCGAAATTGAGTTTGTTGCGCTTTCATATAAAGTGGTTAAACAGATTGAGATAAATTTGGTCTCTTATTAAGTGGTAACTTGGGAATAGGATATAGGAGTTACTTTTTATCGGGATATGCGGGGCGTAATTTTGGACGCGGGTGAAACCTACTAATTTCATAAACCTGTTGTTGAGTCGGAATATGTCTTCTTTTTAAATTCCGACGAAAATCTGAAATGCTAAATTGTTTATTGAGGTAGGCACAATGGAGAAACATAAAATATTAACATAACAGTATTGAAGCTCGAAGGTTACAGGAAGTTGCCTTTTACGTATGACAGTAATATGTAGTTATTTCCCAACTACATATAATATTCCAAGCGAAATTATACGTTGAAATGTCTACTTTAATGGTGTATAAAAATGAAATATTTATACATTTTAATATACGTAACGTTTAGTGGTAGTTACTATCGTTTCCCCTAGAGGAAATTTAAAAGGGTAGGAATTTATCCCGTGTTCGCATTCAGAACAGGGTCTGACCCCTCTAATCTGACTAGTTTCCAAGTTCTTCGGTTTGTATTTGTGAGTTTTGTCTGTATGTGTATAAACCCTTGGGCGTCAGTAGGGACGTCGCGATTCTATTTCGGGATATCTCGAGGCATTTGCGGTTACAGGTGGATAGAAAGGGCGTCATTGAATTTAGCCCGAGGCCTTTGCCGAATTGCGTATCAATGAAATGTTGTTAGATACGAATCAAAAGATCCATTAGTAATCCAAATCCAAAATACGTCATATTTTTAATCAACTAATTCTTCATTGATTTACGGCTGACCTAAAAATGTTGCTCCTATTATTTGGCGAAGTTGTTCCGAAATACATAGTTTGTAGACAGTAGCGGTACGCATTGTGTAACTTCCAGAGAGGATAATGGATCCTTTGAAAGAAAAGCCTAACATTAGCACTTTTACGCTAGGCCGGCCACCAATCTGTTACACAGAGAAACAAAAAGTTCGTGAGCTTGAAGCGAGTGGAAGAGGAGGTTGATTAGTGGTTCAAGAAATCCCTAAATTAGAGGCTTTAAGGATAGAATATTTAACGTTAGGTACTTAATTTGATGAAGACCACTTTGGTGCTTCTTAAAATAAACTCAGTATTTTATGTAGATGTTTTTCAAGGAACACTCTTTGTGCCATAATATGCTATTTCTGTCTTCTAGTGTGTGACACAAATTAAAGATGAATATTTCATCACGCGTGATTTCCTAGTAAAATCGTATCAAAGAGCTTCCATTTTACTGATGTTCAATATTAACTCCGTCACAGTAAGTTTCTTCGAAGAATTTAGTATTCCTGACCGTCCAATTGGTACCCATTACTTTTACGATCAACCCAAGATCAGAATCGTAAATGAAACATCGAACGCTGACATTTCTGAAAGTTTTGATTTCTCTGTTTTATTTAGACTAAAAACTCTCTAAAATAGCATTCGTACTCAAGGAGTTATAAAAATTCTTTCACAGGAAAGTTGTATCCGAATTGAATTTTGTGCTTTCGATTTAAAGCTATCGAGTTGGCAAGGGTGAAGTTTTTTATTTAAAGTATTCTATAGTCGGTCATGCTGCACTAGGATAGCTTCACTTTAGTGGAGCTGATTATGCGGAAGAATTTTTGATCCCGAGCCAAATATTCCATAAGAATATTAATACTACAGTAACATAATTCAGCTTCTAATTTGACAGAATTTCTAACAGGCTACCTAGAGATAGTATTTCAATGAGTTTAATGACACCGTGACTGTCGAATTTATTAGCGTAATTACGATATGACCCAGAATTAACGATACACGTGAGTAGTTAGGATCGATATTAAATTACCGAATGTCTTGAGCACCAATGGGCTACGGAATTGCTGAAACACGAAAGCCGCAATCTGTCTTAGTCACTGCTTCAGTATTGGTAAACATTACATTCTCATTACGAGCGAATGAAGCAGAATGGCGCGCTATTTTGGCGATGAGATGCTAATTACTCAAGATTTCGAAATAGCTCAAGATGTTATTAGTAAGGATTCAACAAAATAGTTTATACTTCGGATGTCGGCTATAAATAAATTGAATTCCTTCCAAGAAAAGTTTATTGGTTTTAACTGCAGTTTCTCATCCCATCAATTTTTAATGCACTTCAAGAATTAATTCAGCTCGAAGGTTTTCGCTTCAATTTCGGATACCGCTGACAGATTTATGCCGGTCAGACGTTTGACAAACGGCCTTAAACTCCAAAATATTTGCTCGCCTTTACCGAAAGTGTGATATGTTAGCTCAATGGATGGTTTAAGCCCAATCTGGCTGGTTGACAGGCGTTGGTAATAAACGGTTGCTCGGAATATGCCTCCTCTTTTGGCGAGGCTCCATACGGACCGTGCGGTGTCACAAATGTTCATGTTCACACTGCATTGTGCACCACCGGTTCACTGTATCGAGTCATTTGAGCCGTAAATTCGACAATACACCGGATTCCTTAAATCGCATTCTTCACTGTCGACAGACTTACGGTGTTTGCTAAAATAAATTATACGAAACTAATTGCCCGAATCGGTGCACGTGATGGCTTTCGCGTGATTTTACTGATTTATTCTGAGATTTAATTATTGAATGCTTGAGATTCCGGAGGATTATGACTGCGGTGAGCCTACCACAATATTTTTTTAAATGAAAGTATTAAGATATAATACCATACTAAAACATGTTTATTTAAGAGTTGCCAGTAATCAGATCTCAAGTAGACCAGCTAGGTTAAGCCATGAATAAATAAATAAATAATTAATACAAAGTAATTTGTTGAAAATGTATGCTTCATGTATTTACCTGATGAATAAACGATGATAAGCATAAATACATTAATTTACCAGAAAACCGCTATTTATAATAATCATTCACTGAAAAGCTATTTCCAGAAATACTAATGTAGCAATATTTCCGATTATAAATCGCTTTCATTCAAATTCTCAGTAGTGGCATTGAAAATTGTGAAACGAACTTTCTTCTTGTTGACAACATTCTATGTTAGTTATTTCCGTAGTTGTTTGATGAAACTCATACTGTAGTAGAAGCAATACCATTGACAGTATCTGAGTGTTGTGGCGCCTCCAAGCGGTGGACGGCTGTGGTTTGTGGTCACCACCACGGCTCCGATTACTCGGCCCAGTTCCTATTATGTGACTTCATTTAGAAGTCGCCCCATTCAGAGTAATAATAGTTAAGACTTGCTCAATGAACGTTATCATCGTCTCAATGCCATTTCAAATGATCCCCAGATTCTGCGAAAATTAGTAAATTGGTGATATTATGAGATAGAGGTTTAAACGAAGCTTTTATTTGTTGCAGGACGAGAGGTTTAACCACGACATTGACCAACAGACGGGTTATAAAACGAGGTCACTTCTCTGCATGCCCATTAAGGACATTAATGGAGAGGTCATTGGTGTTGCTCAGGTATGTGGCCGGTTTAAATTAAATAAATGCCTTGATAATGTCCCTTTTTAAGTAAAAAGCTTTTAAACAAAGAGAAGGAAACATTTTTTAGGTTATAATCTAAATAAATCCTATTTGTTAAAAGTTTTATACAAATTAAACGGCCTGTTTACATTTGAAATGTTGTTTCAAAAACATCTGGAAACGGCGAAATGAGAGCTCGTCGGAGAAAAAAATGAAATCAAAAAAGTTTCCAACATCCTAAACGTATTAAGTTATGAAGATTTGTAATACTGAAGAGGAATTGAAATTGCTGTCTTGAATGTCTGAAAACTTTGTATTATCCTATGGCATCTGCCTTTTAACATCGTCCCTGGAGTTAAAAGTGAAATGAAATGTTACTTGTGAACAAATATTCAAATACGATTAGCGATATTTTTTTTATCAAACATTTTTGCACATAAATTTCCTTTTGATTAACGAGCGGCAAATACTGGAAGTGTTTTCGTAACGTTTCGCTCTCATATTTGACGAAAGAATTTGTTGATTGTTTTAGGATAAGCTATAAATCTGTCTCAAATTATGATATTAATAAAAGATTGGGATGATTTATTGAGAGTTGTAATAATAATCAACTTTCTCGTTTCTTTTTGATTGCAAAGACCAGCAAGCGTGAATTTTGAATTTGACCCCAAAGGTCTCCAAAAAGTTTTGAGTTTTAGTTTATAGGTTACCCTTAAAATTATGTATATTTTTTTAAATCACAATATCTTCTTCCAGGTTATAAACAAACAGAGCGATGGTCCTTTCACGGCCTACGACGAGAAAGTCTTCGCATCCTACCTACAGTTCTGTGGCATCGGCCTTCGGAACGCACAGCTTTACGAAAGATCCCAGTTAGAAGTTAAACGGAATCAGGTCCTACTAGACCTTGCTAGAATGGTGTTTGAGGAGCAGAGTACTATTGAACACATGGTCTTAAGGATACTTACGCATACGCAGAGCCTCATACGATGTCAACGGGTACAGGTATGTACAATTATTCCAATATTGCTGTTTTATGATATTTGTGTTTACCTGCAGGGTCCAAAACAGAATCGTGTGACGTGAACACAGAGGATTAAAACAATATGAATTGATTAGGTCTTTCAATTACTGAAGGTAAGATATTTTGAAATCATCAAATTACTCTCACAATGAGCTTTGCAAAAGTGGTAATTTTTGGTATGAACACTATTTCCTGGTACTGTGAGCACCATCTTTTTGAACTCGTGCACACACTCTTTTCTAACTTTGTACTGTGTCAAATAAGTCTTACTTAAGTTCACCCGATGCACAGGTAGCGTGCCAGGTAAAAGATGAAACTTCCAAATGCTTGTTTATCTTGTTAGTCCAAATGGAAAAGATATCTCGCAGTCCGAAAAAACTTTCTAATCCATACAAGTTGAAGCCGTGTGCGATACCAGAGTTATAGCGAGTATTTACATGTGTAAGGAAATCTAAATAAAATGTTTTGAAATCCTTCCTTTCACAAGGTACGGTCAGAGCGATTCCATTGAGTATAATTTACCTATGTTTTCCCTTGCCTCAACCTAAGTCTTCAAAGCTACCGTGTCTCTTATTCCAATTATCTCTTTGAAATATGTTGAATTTCATTTTCCCTTTGAAGATAGATTTTCTACCAACTTCTTAGTTCTATTTATTCCTATAGAGCTCCATACTTTATGATCGGAATCGAATTTCAATATCGAAATAAGTTTTGATAAATTGATTCATTCAATCAACGAACAATTTGGGCCGACTCACTTTTAATATCAATTTCCATTTAATTCGAAATGCTTTGAGTCGGGGAAATTAATTTTGCTTGTTTTCCTAATGAAACAAGGCGTTTTGTTTACCATTAGTGTTATAACTACGGATTGTAAATTGCTTACATATTGCATTAGCACTCTATACTTGGGTACTTGGAGTATGTGCTTTAGTTTCAGAATTTCTGACAATTAATTCATCAAACAAAAGCGTGCTAGTTCAACTGTGTTTACTTTAAAAGTATGCCTATATTTATTGGAATTTTGTCCCGAATATCACAATGTATTGTATGAATGGAAATTAATCCTCTTTATGGTCCAATGAATTGAGCAGCTTTGGGAATAAACGACAAAAAGGGGCGAAAGGTGTTAAATTTACATCAGAGTAATTAACATTCAAATCTTTTGTTTATTATTCACCGGTTGGTCGAATATTCGCATTTTGTTTATTAGTTAATGGATTGCGGGTTTCGATATATTGCGTCGGTAAAGGTACAATAAAAAATATTAACTGTATTACGATTATGACAGTTGCTTTGTGTTGGTTGGCAAATTAATATTTATTTTGTTAATTATATGGATTCAAAGTTTCAAAAGGCTCTTCAATAGAAATCAGGCATAGTAGGTAAACATGCTGAAAACAGATATTAATATTCATTGTCTGTTTTAAAAAGTTTAGAAAATTTTGAATTAATGGGGACTGTGATAAAGATAATACAACTGTAAAGTCAGGATCAAACAGCCACTGAAGAAATGTAATTTTTGAACATAATTCCTTTTATTATCCACCTTTCAACAAATAACAGCGTTTAGACAATATCAAGTTGACGATAGTGCCCAACCATTTTCTTATCAAAAAAGTATTGTAGACAAAAGCTAAAATAATATTCTAGTTATTTATAGACTGGCCAGCAATTATTAACGCCTCGTTGTCCGCAGTAATAACAGAGATTCCTCTACGTTCCTGAGCTCAGGAAAAATGTAATTCGAAATTTCTGATGGGAAAATTATTACTGCCCGTTGGATAGACGCTGTGATTGAAGCTAAGGCCAAAATGAGAGTCTTGTCTTAGAGATTACGTACTGGTATCATCGGTAGCAGATTTATCAAGGTCCGAAGTAGCCTGCTTTTAGGTTGATGGAATACAATGATTGGTCCTGGAATTTTCGGCGTCGCTTCTTTGTTTGCCGACTTCTCCGAACTTGCAAAACAAATGACTTCGCCTCCTTTATTAGTAAAGTGGTATATCGTACACTGATAAAGGCCCATCTGTTTCAATACACAATTCAAGGATTAAGGGCAACATAAACACCACCCAATAAGGTACACAAGATATTTGATATCGAACTATGACTAATCAACCTTACGTACTAGGAAACCCAATCATAACTAACTCAATATCAATTGTTCCAAGACTATTGTCTTTGTTTACTAAATCAATTTCTATATCAAAGGAGGCTTTGCTATTGTTATCAAATAGGGAGTAAATAAGTGAACGCGATCGTAATGTTATCAATTTATGATAGAACAATGTGCTGTTATGTTTGTTTATATTGTGACGTTACGTCGGATAAATGTTGTGTGCTCCTGTATTACGTCGCCTTTTCTTCGTGAGAGGTTTCTGATTGTGGCTTAGAATTAGTTAAGGGCGCTCGTTTTGGGTCATTGTATTACGTTAGTTCCGATATTTCTTTTGCCATTTTCTTCTTTTTTTTATTTCTATTGGTCATTCTTACATTCTATTGTTACTAAATGAATGTGGTAGTAAGTTTGTTACCTTATGTACGCTTAAGTTTGTTGGCGATTTCAATATGTAAGGGGTGTTTAGATCCTGGACTTGCGCCAGAGTTTGTGCTGCGGTACTTGACCAATTAAAGCGATTTATTTTTCGTTTAATTTTAAGGTAAGGAAGGAGCTCGATTGTCGCATTTTGTGGAAGTAATTTAACAGTGACATTGCCTGTTTTATTAATTTCCTTATTCGTTTTAATTAAGATCATCCCACATGACATTTTCCTAAAGAACAACAATGTTCAATTTGCAATTTGCAATAGTATCAGTAAGGCATAAGGAAGTTAAAACACAGCCTTGTTATTTCATTTTCACTTTGTTCGATGCGAACATTATTTTATATTATCCACTTTTGTTGTTTTAAGAGTTTTATGGGTGTCCATCAACAAGAACGGTTCACTTCATAATATTGTTTTATATAGTAAAGATGCAAATTGCTACCCTCACAGAAAGTTTAGCGCTTGTATCTCCCAAAAGGGATTGTACTCGTCAAAATGAATAATAAATTTTGCTCAGTTTTCACGGGAGTGGAAATAAAATGTTTTCACACAGCAGTGTTATTCTTGTAGTTCTGACGGGAAGTGGAAAGTTATGTTTCGAATCTAATTTTTTTTTGGTGCATTTATTTATACATTTATACCAACTTATGAATGGGAATGCGAGTTGATTTATTTCCGTTATGGGTCCTCTCTTAAACGGCTAGATTGATTTGGATGGACAAGGAACTGCTAAAAGCAGCACAAACGGCTGTTACTTCTATTTAATTTTCCACATTACTAGATACTCTATACATAGACTTATGCAGGTTGTTATTAAATACTCAGCAAGTCAATCATGTCTGGCCTTTTTGGCGTACAAATTCAAAATTTCACTGAAAATTTTAAAAGCCATTTCTATATTTTTACCGTAATTTAATTATGTCAGTAGGGAAACCGAATACAATGTTTTGATATTTATATGTCTGTTATTCATTGTAGCGTTGACGGGTACCAGTTACAGACCTTGACCAATGTCTGGGCTACGTGCGCCGCTGGGAATAATTAATAAAAAATGCGTTTTTTATTTTTCATTTTATGCTACAGTAGGGTAAATAAGTCGTTTTTTTAAATGTAGAAAAAATCTTGTTGTTTCATTGTTAAGTTGTTTTCTTTGCTGTGATGTGACACAAAGGTAAAGTTTATATTGAGGTGCCAGCAGATATTAACGTTTAAATTTTTTCATAGTAGCTTCTGCCAGCGGTTTCACCTGATTCCCGAAATTAAAACTCCCGGGGTTAATCTATGAAGTATGTGTTTTCTATATTTCTGTCAAGTTTTTACACGACGATTGAGCCGTTTGTGCGTGAAGAGGTAACAACTTACCTAGATACAGACAACCTCACAAACTCTCGCTTTTATAATATTAGTGTGATGTTTTTCTTTTGGAAAAACGACTTTATAAAATTGTTATGGGTACTTATCTATGTAAACTGGAACAGTTTTTATTGACTTAGTACTTTGCAATGGCTGTGACCGTCAATTATTGTTGTTTTATGATCGATATGTAAATGCTTAAGGCCATGTAAGTACTCGCACGATGTCATGGGTATTTGCTATACCTACAAAGTTGCATGTATCAAGGTTTTTTCAATGCACTGCAATAGAAAGATGTCTGATCGACCTGACGTTAGGAGTATTAAAATCTAAAATTATGTTATGGGTATACCTATCCTATAGTTCGGCCATTCAGAGAATGCGTTCCTGACACGTCGCGATTGAACTGACGACGTAACTTTGCAATGGCGTTGCAGTTACGATAAAAATATTTTTGCTGGTTGTTTACCGTTTTAACAATTGAGGAGCATTAAAACAACATTATTATATCAATAATCAATGAATGTTATAATTTTGTGCCAAACTGAATGTCAAATAACTTGGTAAACAATATTTTTCTAAATCTATACTGCGCTATTACAAGGTTATGTCAGCGGTTTATATTTTGTAGTGCTGTGCTAAAAATAACAGGCAAGTATCGTAATCAGTTCTTATACAGTTATAATATAAAATAATACGTTTTGATTTTCTTTTTAAGAATTGGAAAATAATGGACTATAAGACTTAATTATAACTTTTATGAAAAATAAAAATAAAACTATGACCAAACCGCATTTTTATACTTAGATTAAAAATGGTAACCCCAAATGGCGTTATGGGCCGCCATTTTGTGACGCTAAAACAGTCGTCCGTTGTCGTTTCGTGCGCATAGACCACGTTTTTCAAGTGTTTTCGATCTGTTTTTATTTGATTACCCGGCTTTTGTTAGACCGAGATATCAGGATTGATTCTGTTATTGATAATAATATAATTATACATGTAGGCGAAGATGATGATGAAGACACCACCTCCTCAAGCAAATCGGAGTCTGATTAATATTCTGTTCGCACATTCAATTCAATGTACTTGTAACAAAGAATAAATAAAACAATTTTATTATATGAATATTACCTTTTTTTGGTTTCCACTTAAATAACTAAAATATAAAACAAATGATTCCGCCAATTTAAAACGAAAATAATCTTAAAATAATGCGGCGGTTCATTTTGAAGGAACGGTAACGAACTCAGTGTTATGTTGTGCCCATCACTAGTCGTGACTAACTGATAGGTGTCAGGAACGCATTCTCTGAACGGCCGAAGTATAGTAATTTTATTATAATTGCAGTATTTATAATACAATGCATTACATTATTTCGGTAGACAATACAAATGAAACACGTATTAATGAGGATTGATTAATTTGTTGATGAATTTCATGAATGTTCATTCAAATAACTGTTACAATATGAATTTAGGTATTTTTTGCGAATTACTTAACCTCATTAACAGAGCGCAAGATATGAGTAATTACGAAAATAGTACCAGCAAATGATTTAACGTAGGAAACTGTTATGTCAAGTGAGCATGGTAGATTTATGCACAGACACCATAACTCTAGCGCCTATCTGTCGCCACTGAACTTTACACACCTTTTGAGTATGCATATTATATAGAACACCTTGGTAACTTGATTGATGCGTTGCCATACAAAATGTGACAGTCTTATTAGGCTAATCTTTGTGACATGTTGAAAAAAGGACATATTTACAAAATAGTCTAATTTACTAGCCGATACCCGTTGATTTAATTTGTGTCCCGAGAGAACTATTTCCTCAAACCAGATACATTACAGCCTATAAATATGATAACTTGCAAATAATGTAGCCTTCTGATAGTCAAATAAACAGACCTGATGATGCCCTAGAATTAAAATAAAATTATAACATACCTCAAGCAACATACTACTCAAACTACAACCATAATGTATGCCACTTAAAATGTGCTTAGAACATCTCAAGCTGGTCTTATTAATACTCAAAGCGGGAGTTAATCGTACTATCTAATGATGATTGAAACGTCGCCGCTAGGTGGCGCCGCTTGCTATCGCGGTCATCTGCGCAAACGGTAGCATGTTAATAGAGGGTTAGCTTTGATATACATCTTGATGATTAGTCTTTGAGAAAATCGCTGAAAAAAGCAACAGGTCACATGTACACTTATTGCGAAAAGACAAAGAAATTCTTTATGTTTGTACCTACCGATATGTTTATGTTTATACCTTGCGATATGGATTTTAGACCAAAATTTATAAAATGTATTTTTGTTTCATCACAATAAAAAAATACATTTTTTTTTTCAATTGTTTTTCATATTTTTGTACGTGACCGTACATCGTTGAAAACGTTTTTTACGCAGAATGAACTTGATGAAGCACGTATCAACAGTTGTTGTACACAGATTACAATAAAAAACAATTTTCATTTTACGTTTTTATTAAGGCTTAATCTGCGTTTCGCAAAATTAAATAAACTGTCTGTCGAAATCGATTGAACGGATATAAAATGTACATTTTTAAACAAAGGAGCAAAATAGTCGTAGTTATCAAAAGCCTTGCTAACTTTTTTTACGTTTTTTTTTCGAAAGAAAACCTAACACCCGAAGCTATAACAAATTAAACCTCAAGTATTCTTTTTTAAGTTTTTCATTCATTACGGACTAGACTGCTTTAACTGTATAGGTATATAACATAGGTCTTTTCAGTTTTCAGCCAGTCCATTGTTAGCCCAAGTAATTCGCACAAGTCCACTGCAGCTATATATATTCTACAGCGCAGTGTCGCATAGTTGTAACGTCGGTTAATGTTATTAAATTTTGACCTCGTTGCTTCGGACGAGACAAAAACGTTTAATAAATTTTGCATGGTCGACCACGGCCCTGGTACATAGAAGACTCAAGAAGGTACATGGTGGGTTTTAGTCAGTAAGAGTCTGTCACTCCCTCATGCACCCACAGCGGAAGAAGCCATTAAATTCAAGCTCAAACTACGCTGATAAATCACTTTTCGAACGTAAAAACAAAAGACAGCCCCCAAAACGCCCCCCCTTCACCACTTCCTATGTGTTTTTGCTGGGAAGAAGAAGTGGCGCAACAAACTCCCCAGCATGTCTCCCCAGACATGTCTGTCGATTAGGTTTAAAGAACCAGAATTTAAACAGAACAAGTCAACCAAAATAAAAAGCATTTGGTTATCTTACACCAAAATAAGCTAAATTCTACTACTATAACACGTAGTGTCGCATAGTTGTAAAGTCAGTTAATGTTATTTTTGACCGCATTGCCTCGGACGAGACAAAAACATTGAATAACTCTTGCATGATAGTTTCATTATATTAATTTGTTGCCACCGTTGTGTGTGTGGGAGGTATTTCATCGTTTTTGTTGTCTTGTAATTAAATGCTTCTGACGTAGATACTATATGATATATTGTTACTTTTATCTATGAGGCGTATTTTCATTTTAAGATTGTTTGCAGTTTATTTTTAAAGTATGTATTCCGGTGATATTAAATATTCGAACTCTTTATTGTTCGTAAAAAAAAAAGGTGAGAAGGGACAGTTCTTGTCTCCAGTATACGATTACAGGAAAATGATGAAGAAGTTACTTAATTGTTCTCTAGAATAGCTGAAATAGTTGGTATTACAAACACAGGGTCTAATACTATTTTGCGGTTTTACTATGCCCATAACAATAAAGTTAAAAACTAGTTCTGTTACTGTAAAATTTTACATTAAACTTAATTGTGTAGGTATTAAGTACCCAGTGTACCTAGGTTTAACTGCGTATTTACCTAAAATTGGAGCCCTATTTGTAGGCAAGTTAAATGTCATGTAAAAAACAAAAAGTTTAAGTCTTGAAAGTTGAATTAAAGGTGAAGGATTTTATGTTTTTTAATGAAATGGCTTTTCTATAGTACTTGGTACCTGCAGGTAAATGTCAATTCCAATTGCGCAATGGTTGTATTGTTTTTCACACAAAACTACTGTTATTCGAAAACACGATCAATAAGAAATAAAGTAGGCAGTAAATAAGTCTTTGTATGGACAGCCATATCTCGCAATGCAGATTCGATCTAGAAAAGTTATTTACTTAATAAAAGTAAAAATCCCTTAAGTATAAAAGCCAGACTATCACTAACTATCAATCTCTTATTATGATGATTGCGATACGCTTAAGACAGCTGTGCAAAAAGCAGAGAAGTGATCAATGAATGAAAACTGTTAACATGTATATGTTACATATAATAAAACTAAAAACACACATGTGCAGTCAATACGTAAGTAGAGAAGAAAACACTTGTACATAGAATAAGTGTATTCATATCACTCATACAAAACAAAGCACTAATGTTTATAGGTAAACAATTTTGGCAATAATCCCTTAGGGTTTGAACACACTCGATTTTTTATCACTTTAATACTGATTATTTTTAATTTGGTCATCATTTAAATTATGGTGCTCTTTCTTATTAATTCCATAATATTTTATTTGTGCACCCGAGTTTATTATTGCGATGTTAAGCCTGGTTCCCATGGTGCGTGATTCTGCGGATCCTCACGCACCACAGCCGACGCTGACGGACGGCAACGCACACGGACAGGGCTCTTCCAACGGTGCGTGTCGGTCTGTGTCGGTCTGTGCAGATCTTTTGATAACTTAATTTCAAAATGCAAAGTGAAAGAGAACGTGTCGTCGCTGCAGCAGCGGCTGTGATATTAATTAACAATAACCAAATTATGCGATCTACGAGTAGTAAAAGTAAAAAGAAACCACGGCGCTGGTGGATATCAGCATACAACAAAGTCGTTTAACGACTTAATATGACTATATACACTTACATTACCATTTGAATTAGATATATTATATCTAATTTTATTTATTTTGTGTTTTGTCATACATAGCAGTGGGATCACGGTAGAAAATTAACGAATGACATAAAATCCCTGTCCGCACCTTTGAAGTTACCGCCTCGCGACGGATACCGGCGCACCGCTGCAGACGTTGCAGACGACCACGGATGAGGCCATCCCCACGGTGCGTCGTCCGTGCTGGTCGGCGTCCGTCGGCGTGCGTCCGCGATAACACGCACCGTGGGAAGCCGGTGTTTTACATAAGACCGATCGTACGGTCTTAGTAATCAATTATGTGTAACTGTAATTTGATGTCGCTGAAGAATCGGCTGTCGTCGATTGTAAAAGTATAGTGTGCTTTACCCCTTAAGTCTTGGCCGACAATCTGTTTAGGCATACTCTGTGAATTGAACAATGTATCAGTGAATTGGAATAAAGCCAACGTTTCCCAACTTGATGAAACGCAGTACATTGTCGTAAAAATATAGACACAACAGTAAAACTAGATACAATGTTAGTCTTACTTAGGTACAACTAGCTGAGATAGGCAAGTTTACTCCTGGCATGTACAAGGAGAACCTACTTTGTAAGACAAAATAACGATTTTCAAAAGTTTTATTGGGATCAAGTAAAAACACCAACAATATTTTTTTCCGCTCTCGAATCTTAGCTACAATACTTATTTGGAGAACCTAGTCTTTCGTAAAGCAACTGAAGTAGACATACGATATTACATATTTACATAAGATTTTAAATAAATGAGACACATACTTATGTAGGTTCTTTTAACGTAATAATTATCAATACTTCGATTTACGGGACCAATTCAAAATCAGAATAATAAAATAGGACAGTGAAATAGTAAATAGTATAGTGAGTATAGTAAATAGAATAGTAGTGAATAGTATAGTGAAGTGAAACTCGTGAACAACCAAACTCATAATCAGATTTTTGCGTGTATCCTGAATCTGACGCGACAAATAAAACCTCTAATGTAAACGCAGCCTAACTCCCCGCCGGATTATAGAGACGACGTTCGTTTAGAAATTAACTCAGAGTTAGTTCGGACTTGTCAAAGCTTAACTAAACCCTTTAATTTAGCTGGACAGAAGTTTGTTCTACGTTTTCTTTTTCCTTTTGAAAGGATTCAATGTACAGTTAGATTACAGGGTGGGTGAGCATAATGGAATGTCGTTTATCACTCCCACACTCCGTGAATGCTTCTGAACGAATATTTGCTTCTGTATGAGGACATAAATATAAGGTCCGAGTGTTCTTCTCTGCTTTAAAAATAGATTTCTTCTTTGTTAGTACAATGGAATCTACTGTTTCCTATTTGCATTTATAACACAGAAATAAGTAAAAGCACTTTAGAATAATGAGCAAAAGAAGCGTTATTAAAGAAAAAGCTCGACAGTCATTTAGCCCTTATGTTAAATTTCTTTTCCTTCTCGTTGTGAAAGATAAAAATATTTTCTTTCAACTTTTTGCTCTATACAAAGAACATCCCGAAATAATCACGCGTCTTACCCCAAGTGTCTTATAAAAACTGATGGATTGATATCATCACTCAAATAATGAGATAGCCCCGAGTGCCTTGAAATATTAGAAAAAATAAGTCTGCCAACTTTTATTTTTATTGGAAAAGATGACTTTTATTTTTCAATATATGGATGTTAGAACAAAGTTGTACCCACAGGATTTGAAGTGTATTAAAGCCCCGACAGCACGGATGGATTAGCCTTACATATTTGTTAGATAGGTGTATTTTCACAGCGATAAAATTTATTGGCAAAAGCTCTTTAAATTTTTGATATCACCCACCTACTTGCTGGAATAGGATTATTTTAATAAAAACAAAAGTTGCGAATTTGGGCTAAATAACACGAAAACAAAATGTCAAGTGGCGAAAATATTTTTTGTTTATCTAGATTGACTTGGAACAAATACTGACCGGAAAACGATAAGAGAACAAAAATGTTTTCGGACATAAATATTCGCCATTTTGTACGACATAACCTCTAGAATAAATAAAGTTAAAACGGACTCGGGTTCACTGGATCAAGATAAAAGCGTGTCATGAGCCCTAATGAGAATGGAAAGCGATAAGCTAGAGCCAACAAAATCTTCGCTCTAGGGAATACTATGAAAAGGTTTTAGACAAGTACCAAGTTATACGAGGCGTTAACACCACTTAGATTAATGTTTTCGTGGTGACTTTAAATAGTAATTACTTTTGAATTGATTACCTCGTGTTTATAATGGAAAATGTCACTTAGCTAATGTATTTTTAGTGGCTTTTATTTGGCAGGCTGTGTCTTGAGTTAGATGTTTTTACATGATGATATTTAGATTTATCTAGACTGTTTATTAATGACAAAAACGTTGTAACTTAATTTCTTCATAGATTTGACGCGTGTTACAAGAATAACCTATGAGACAACGCTCTGGTCACGCTGAAATTTACTCAGCATCAGGTTATCGCGGATCGACAGGGCCCGATGACGTGCGTCCGATCAAATTGCGCGACAACCCACTGTCCCTCGGGCAAATTCTTTATTGGATCGTTTCCAAGGAAAATTCAATTATGAACGAACAATGTGCAGAAATAACCCGAAGTCCTTTAATGGAAGTTAGGTTTTGTTCTTGCGAAAGTAAAAACCCGAACGTACGAACGTAAGGCGTCGATAGAAATTTCACTTCGATGAAAAATAATACGCTCAGGCGTTTACCGATGGTCTGTTAGGCTTTATTGGTTTTAGTCGGGGATTTTTGAAGCTGAAACGACCGACAATTGGTTTAAAGTAACTTTATAGAACACGCTCTATATGTTTTGTCGTTCAACTTTTGGCTATGTGGATGGTTTGAGTTCCTATGAAAGTAATACAATAGAGTCCTTTATTTTATACGTATCTCTAGTTCGTTTGTTGTATTTCATTAAATCCAGAGCAATATTTGCTGGCATTTTGCCGTCGGTAAGCGTCGGTGTCACACAGAGTTTAACTAAATAAGGAACAACAGAGCGCAATGCAGCTAGCGTCCCCTACTGCATTTTACTCGTATAATTATATTAAAATAGTAATCCAAGTAAATCAAGTAGAAATCTCAGGACTAGAGACACGTACATTAAAGTAATTAGAATGTGCTTTAGTTAGAGCTATTAAGTTCAAGTCTAAACAGTATTTATTAATGGCCAGTTTCTTCATCAAAAGTTAAAGTTAAAGTAATGTCTAAAGTAAAAGTAACGGTCAAATACGTTTTTTCAAGGCTAAAGTGACAGCAAAACTAATAGAAAAATTGAATTTGACCGTTACTTTTACTTTAGACATTACTTTGACTTTTACTTTGGCTTTAACTTTTGATGAAGAAACTGGCTGTTAATAACTTAGTTTGAAAAAACTTCAGCAGAAGGGAATGGTATCAAATCCTCGTAGAAGTAAATCCAATACGTTCCTATACTGAAAACATAGTTAAATGTACATTGAACAAGTGTGCTTTGTTCGACAGAATATTAACATAGTCAATTTCCCACGATATAGGCTATATAATAAAATTAGCATTCAAATCGAGTCCCAAAAATAATTTTAAATCGGTCGCTTTTGCCAGTGTAAACTTGTCCAATACAAATTTTGTTTTTAGCCTCCCAATTACCGCTGTTTGCAAGACAATATTGAAGTTTAATATCGCTTTGGTTACTTTGTGCTTCGCTCGTAGCCAATGCCAATTAAAATATTTGGCTTAACCTCTATGGTAAACAATTTCAATGTGTTTAATCGCTAATCGATTAATATTCTGCCGTGGGCGGGTATCATAAGTTTATGCAGATAGTAATTTGAATTTCGCACTTTGCATCCCGTTTCACGTAAAGAGCACGCATTGAATAGTCATCGTAGTGCTCATAAAAATGTAATGTACCATTAATGGTCAGTTAGAGAAGTAATAACACATAACACGGCCGGTTCTATAGGCTGGGATGGGAACATAGGATCCGTGTTATTATTGCACTTATGTGGCTATTCCCACGCGTCGTGCGTACTGGTTGCCTGGAGCTAGACATCTTTAATGTTTTATTGGTACAATACCCTCGGGACGGGTCCTTATGTCCGCGGCGAATGATGCCGTTGAGGAAGTTCTATCACAGTCAATCTGAAAGGACCATTCTTATCTTCAACCCTTCAAGATGTATTTTGGACAAAGTTTTGTAAAAATCTGATTTGTCATAAAAAAGGATTTTATCTGGTTATATATGAACTTATATTGTAATACTTTGTAAATAAAGACCAAAAATGCAAAGCATAACACGATAATTTGTGGTCTGTTTAAGATTCTTGTGCTGCAGATCATAGTCAAGTTCAAAATTAAGTGAACCTAATTTACATTTAAATAAAGGACACCTTGGGTTTACCTGCAATATTTAATCTGTTTAACACATTAAAATGTACCGCTGCATCTAGGCTACAATTGCCCATACTAAGTTAGTTGAAACACTGCATAAAATTAAACCCCTTTTTGATGACGAGCTTATTTATCCTTTGTTGACCAGCTGAGCGAAAAGTTATTGTGGTGTTGGCGTACTTATTTGATAGGCCTTTCGCATTTTTAACTCGAAGTTATTCAAAGTTTACTTTTACTGACTTTAAAAAGAGGTTCTCAGTTTACCAACGATTTAACGATGCGGTTTTCAGCAAAGCAATCGTCAGGTTTAGGAGGAGGTGTAAGATACCATAGAAGTCGGTTTTATTTTTTTGTACATAAGTTTTTTATTTAATTCCAGGTACTATTAGTCCACGAGGCATCGAAGGGCAGTTTCTCCCGAGTCTTCGACCTGGAAGCTGGTGATGACACCGACTTGAATGCACAAAGGACGTCACCGTATGAAAGTCGGTTTCCTATAAACATTGGCATCACGGGTTACGTCGCTACTACAGGCGAGGTGAGGGTTTTTAACTTCTATTATATCTTCGTTATTAATCTTCATAGATCTCCTCTCTAGTCTACGAGAAAAAGGGCGATATAGAAACAGCTTAGGCGTAAGTGATTGCAAACCGAGAAGGTCTCTTATATTGGGAGTATTAGGTTGACTTACTTATGGTCCCCCAGCTCTCATTGCCTGATCAAAACTATTAATGAATTCATGTTTCTAGCAAATAAAATTTCTTATTTCAAGCTAGAGTATTAATAGAATAACGCCATTTATAATTTAAGCTGTTTCTTTGTTCGTCTCTAAATAGACATATGTAAAAGATAATTTTATCTAGTCCAAGAAAACACCTTTCTATTCAAGTGTAGCGACCCTTTAGTTCCGAGTCTAGTAGTTTGTGCCTAGAGCACTCTGGCTAACGATCTTAGCTAACTTCAGCGTGGCAGCGTTTGTTAGACCACGTAGCCAAGTCATCTTAATAAACTGTGATAAGCATTAAGAGGGAGCTAATTAAGAGCTATGAGAAGACTAAAAAGCATTGCTGTTTTATGTAGAACCTGAGTTCAGAAAACAGTGCCTCTTTAATTTGTCCCTCTATTCAGGCATTTGTGTAATGCCATACCATCGGATTTGCTTGGAGATCTAATCGATATAAGTCTTATGGAACGAAGCGATATACCAACCGCTCCACTACGTAGCCTTAAGCCGAATTGCCGTTCAATCTTCTGAAATTGGTACATGGAGCGTAGTAATCCCGTGACCAATCACAACAATCGAATTTTCACTGCAGAGCATGCAGCTGTAGTCTTGTGGTTTGTGGATTTCCGAATATCTGCTCCCATGATAATTTTCTTCACTGACAGCCAATCTAAGGTCATTCAAATCTTCGAATCGCTCTATTGTACCTCAGGGACACAATTGTAATTCAAATTCCATTACCAAACTTAACTTAAATCCAGAATGAGAGATCATTTTTCTCTACACCTAAAAGTTTCAAAAGGAATTTATTGTCAACGGCTTAAAGATATGCAGCAATTCCAAAGTTTCCCCTAAGTGCTTCTCAACTAATTCACGGTGGTTCATTAAAATTGTCTCGCAGAGGGCTCGGTACATATTCTCGTACATGTCACGAGCGTATTCATTCTCGACAAGGTTAAGTGAGAGCTTGTGGGAAACATTATAGTCTGTTAACATAGCGTTGGCAGAAATAACATTTTGTGTTCATTTTCAGACGGTGAACATCGCGGATGCCTATTTAGATCCCCGTTTTGATCCGTCCGTCGACGAAGGCACCGGATTTAAACACAACACAATACTTTGCATGGCCATTAAGAATTCCGAGGGGAGGATTATCGGAGTCATTCAGGTGAGTTGGAGAATTTTAAAACAACTTTCCTTCCTATAGGTGCTTTTATAACACGTCCAGATTATACCTTGAAAATTACCAATGGAAGCGTTAAAATATTTGCGTAATTATCTGCAAAGTTTGCCAAAAATGTGTGAAAATATGGTAATTGGGTCCATAAAAATAGCCAAAATGTTCCAATAAAGTGACCAGAGTTACGCGGTAGACGTGTCGTCCAAAGTAAGCTTCGTTGAATTAATGCTTTTTTTAGTTAAAATAACAATTGTTATAGAAACAGCGCATTGCGGTTGAATGCGACAATACGAAATTGAATACGTAGATACGTAAATACATATTGGGATGACACCCCAACCGAGAAGTCGTAACGACGTGGATTTTACTAATTAGCTCCGTGTAAATTGAGTAACAGACAGTTCGCTTCGGAAGTTGTATTTTAGATTTACGCGTTTCCCGTTGAATATATTATTATTTCCGAATAAGTTTACACGTCAGGGGGTAAGCAAATTAGTGAGTCTTGTCAACCGTTCAACGGAAATGGCGGAAAATGTATTTTGGATTGAATAATTACACTGGTCAACAGTGGTTTTGGTGCCGAAAAGCTGTATTATTTTTTTAATTTAGGACCCTATAGTAATTACATAAATAGCAAAAATATTGATTTTCTACGTGTAGTTTTCTAGATTTTTTTATTAAACAGAAAAAACCATAATTACACCAAAAACAACATATATTAAATTCTTATGTACACAAAAACTTCTTTTTACGCGATTTTCGTGAATGAGGAGTAGCAGGACAATCACGCTGCATCCCCCAGCAGTAGTCAGCCATCATATGCTGATCCCATCGGCCTTGGTACCTCTCTTCCATAGTTTTTAGGTCCTGATGAAACCGCTCCCCTTGTTCTTCGCTATAGGAACCAAGATTCTCTGGAAACTGGTCAAGGTGACTGTGGAGATAATGCACTTTGATGGACATGTTACATCCTAAGTTTTTGAAATTCTCCAGCATGTTGTTAACAATTTCAGAGTAGTTACTAGACTTGTGATTTCCCAGAAAATTTTTTGTAACTTCAACAAACGAATTCCACGCAAGTAGCTCCAAACTGGTCATTGAACTTGAGAAATTAGTATCATTTATTAATATTCTTATCTGTGGTCCATCAAAAATACCCGCTTTTATCTTTTCTATGCTTAGACTACGAAATTTTCTCGTTATATAAGAAAAACATTGCCCATTTTTATCTAACGCCTTCACAAATTGTTTCATTAGTCCTAGTTTAATGTGCAAGGGGGGCAATATAATTTTATCTCTTGGAACCAAAGATGGGTTTATTACATTCTGCTTTCCCACTTCCAACATCTCACGTACAGGCCAATCTCTATTTCTCCAGTGTTGCTGTTTAGCACGACTATCCCACAGACAATAAAAACATGGGTATTTGGTGTATCCACTTTGCTGTCCTAATAAGAAGTTAACCATTTTTAGATCTACACAAATGCTCCATTTGTGTTCATTATATTTGATTTTTCCTAGAACAAGTGCAATATTTTGATATTCTTCCTTTAATTTGGTTGAATGAGCAATGGGAACTGAACCAAATTGGTTGCCATTGTGTAAAAGAACACACTTAAGGCTTCGTTTAGAACTGTCTATGAAGAGACGCCATTCACTTGGTTGGTATTTTGAAAGACCCATTTTGAGAAGTAGGCCTTGCACATCCGAACAAAAAACAAGATCATTTTCCGAATTAAAAAATGGTAGCAAATCTTGCTCTCTTGTACGATAGAATGTCACTTTCGTACCTGACGCCAACAAGTTTTTTTCTTTTAATCTAGAAGCCAACAACTCTGCAGATTCTTTAGGTAGTTCGAGATCCCTTATTAAATCGTTTAATTCGACTTGGGTAAAAGGTTTTGGCTCTGAAGACGCTGTTTCTTCAATGTCACTATCGCTTGACGCGTTACTATCGGTTTCTTCACATGATGATTCACAGGTAAAACCAAACGTTGGAACAGGTACTTCCTCTGAATGTGGTAAAGGTCTTCTAGCCGATTGTAAGTCTGGATAAATCATTTTTTTAACGTTAACACCATGCAAATTGACACAGCAGAAGTAACAGTCATCGAAGTGATTTTTTGGTTCTCTCCATTGCATAGGCACCCCGAACCTCATACGGCTTCTTTTACCACTGACCCATTGTCTCAAGTGTTCATAGCACATTTTACAAACAATTTGCGGTATCCATGGCTTGTTTTTATCTTCAATTTGCGAGTTAAAGTACGAAAAATAGGCACTTTTTATAAAATCTGTAATAGGTTTCCTAAACTTTTTGACTGTATATTCCCCACAAATGTAACAAAACATATTTGGATCATTGACACAACTTCTACGCGATGAAGACATTGTATCAAAATCGATTTATTTATTGAAAGAGACAAATAAGACTTGAAACCGTGCTCACGAAAGTACTATTTACTGCAAAGTTAAAAAATAGAGGGTAGACAAAAAACTACACGTAGGAAAAAAAAAAAATATATTTTTAGTGTTGTCAATGCATACCTAATACAAAACCGTAAATGAGATCTCGGCACCAAAAATTTTTTTTTCTTTTGTTGACCTGTGTTATTATTTAACTAACTAAAGTAGATGAGTTCAGTCAATATGTACGGTAAAAGCATTCTCTATTATTTAAATTGTGAATCTGTGAAAGCATATTAAAATTCTCCGCAGTGCGAAAATGTTTTTTTTTTATTAAGTTCTCGAATACATCAGTTCTTGTATCTTTGTTTTTGAATATGGACTCATTAGCAAAAATGTTGAGGCTCATTTCTTTTGTCTGTAGTTCCTCTTTGCGGATATACTCTTTGTATGCCTTTGTTGATATTTTTTTATGGAGTTTTAATATGTCTTTTATATTAATAGGTATGTTTGCTTTAACAGCTCTCATTTTAAACATGGAAATGTTCTTTAAACATTAATGGGTAAAAACTCCCTTATGAAATGTTTTGCTAATTTAAGCCAATTTGTCCCTTTTGGGGTTGATAAATGTACTTGATGTTTTTTTACATGATTAAAGCTGTGAAATCACGAAGATGCTTCTTTTGACCTTAAATAATTTTGTAAAATGGACGAATGACCCATATAAAAAGTAATTTTTTAAGTGGAGTTACTTTTTTAAAATTTAATTATTATTCTCCTGTAGCTATGACCGGAATCTCGGGGGTGTCGTGTGCCAACTTAAGAGTTATTTTGTTAAATTGTTAATACTACAGTTCTTCAAGAGTTTCTTTATTCAGTGAAATTATATCAACTTGAAAAATTTCTTCTCTACCTATCTTTTAGGTTTATTGAACTGTAGATTTATTAAGGCAATATTTTCCTTTAGAAAAACTTCGCAAAGCTCAAGTCGAAATAAGTCCAATCGTAGCATTTAATCAATTACTTGATCGCACGTGACAACAGTCTTTGTCCCAATCCAAATTCATTTCGTCTAATCAAAGCAATTGATCGACATTAACAAAAACTCTAGTCTATTAATTTGTTTAATCTGCGTCCATTTCGTCATTCTGGCTTTTATTGTCCCACTACTGGGCACAGGCCTCCTCTCACACGGAGAAGGATTGAGCGTTAATCACCACGCTTGCTCAATGCGGGTTGATGATTTCAGACTTAAAATTAAAATTAAATTATTATTCTTTATTGCACACATAAATACATTTTGAAACACTGAAAACAGAGAGATATATTGTTAATCTTCGTCCATTTAAAATGTTTTATTTTATATTTCAGTTAATCAACAAGTTTGACGAGCTGCTTTTCACGAAGAATGACGAGAACTTTGTGGAGGCTTTCGCGATATTCTGCGGGATGGGCATACACAATACGCATATGTACGAGAAGGCTATCACTGCGATGGCGAAACAGAGTGTTACGTTAGACGTAAGTTGTTATCTATTCATTTTACTTCTTTGTAGATCATTAATTGGTAATGAGACAGCAGGTGTGGTAGTGGAAATTGTCAAAGGCGCCCACGACTTTCTGCATTGATAGATGGGGGTGATTTGTAGCTATAGCTACACCTTTAATTTATTTTTAGTTTTGGTTCACGTTTATTAACAGGAGCGATACGTGTATCATCATTTTTTTAAACGGCCTATCCTTAGTTTTTATCTGCCTAATTTTCAGTTTAACTACGATAGGCATATGAGAATACGGCATGGTGCGCCCCATTTCAGCTGGGTCGTGGCCTTTCATTCCGAGTAGCTTAATAGGATATAAGCCAAAGCGCTGCGAATAGATATAATTGTCCGTTATGCCATAATGAAACGCCTACATGTATTTGGCACTATTCCAAAACCCGACCTCCTCACTTACCGTATTATTATTATACATTCCCTAAATGTTATTGAAGCACCTCGAGTCCTAAATAAAGTGCCAACTTTGTAAATGTTTGTGATTCCACAAGGCTCGTTTAAGCTAAATGTGTTGTTTGTATGATTGCAGGTACTAAGTTACCACGCGTCCGCATCATTAGACGACGCTCAACGGCTACGGGTAAGTTCACAACACAAATGAGTGTGATGCAGTAATCTGTTTTACATATTCATGGAATAATAAACTTTATAGCGTACACATAGAGTTGAGAATAGTTTTTATTGGTTTGATAAAGACTGCAGGAGTGTTCGATGTGTGTGTCGAGTCGTATGTTCTAGCATGTTGTAGTTTAAGTTGGTGGTTCTGAAACGCCCTTAGCTTGTCATATAATAAGCAAACTCTCAAGTGTAATTAGGCGAATATGTTGATGTTAACAGGTTTGTTCACCAACTCGCGGAAAGTTGTTTCGTTGCCCCTAGGCGAGTAGGAAATGAGGATACTTGTAATTTCAACTAAAAATATACAGTAAAATAAAATAATTATCTAATTAAAATGGAGATTAAATTCTCCTTTGGCGATATAAAATTAAATCATAATTACAAGAAAAAGTCTTTATCAAAAAGAATAATTTGGAACACAATGTAATTCTCATTTCGAATTTGAAATCCAGTGAAAGAATTATGTGTTCTTAAAAAGTTTACGACGCTATTCCGTACATTAAACCATAGAGGATGTTTGCATAGCTAGAACCTCGTTATGGAACTCCGTCACATTGTTTTAGCCATTTTAATTCGTACCTGAACACTGAATGCGAGTTATTAAATTCCAAGCGACACGCACGTCGGGTATTTAATATTGCAGTGCAATATGCACGTAATTTACTTAATAAGTATTTATTGCGCGATTAATTTGCTTTATGGCTGAATGTTAATAATGCAGTGTTAATTAAGAAGCGTAGAAATGTTCTTACTCTGATTTTGTAGTTCTTTGATAGTTTAGTTTTCTTTTTGAAATTTTGCATAAATAATTTAGATGTTATAAATGCTGCGGAAAACAATTTTGCGGAAATTAACTGTACCTAATAAGCAGGTTAGGTTAGGACATGCGAATGGTGAAACTCAGTATCTAGTCAATAAAATAAGTCTGTTATCAAGTAAATAGTAAAAAATCTATTTTTATTTAAGTAACATTTGTTCAATTATTTTCGCAGACATTAAGGATACCATCATCAGCCCACTTCAGTCTCCACGAGCTCGCATTCGACGACATAGAAATGACTGACGACGACACGCTCCGGGCTTGTCTCCGCATGTTCTTAGACCTGGATTTTGTGGAGCGCTTCCACATAGACTATAGCGTGCTCTGCCGATGGCTGCTGAGCGTCAAGAAGAATTACCGCAATGTTACGTATCATAATTGGAGGCATGCCTTCAATGTGGCGCAGATGATGTTCGCTATTTTGACGGTGAGTTTTTTTTTTTTATAAGAAACATATACACCACTATTTTTTAATTAGTGCAAATACTTAGGGTCAATCCCCACTGAAAGAGCAGCGGCCGGCAGCGGCCGGCAGCGGCCGTAAATGCAAGTGATTGAGCGGGAGCGCGGCGGGCCGCGCGGCGCCGCGCTGGGCCGCGCCGCGCCGCGCTTTTACATTGTCCGTGCTCTTACGGCCGCTGCCGGTCGCTGCTCTTTCAGTGGGAATTGACCCTTAAAGGGCTTATTTAAACAGTTCTTAATATTATCTATGCAAAGTTTCAAAAACTAATATTCATAATCAGCAAAGTTATTAGCGATAAGTTATATCCAAAAATGTCACTCAATTCGTGGAAACATTGTACAGGTAATTCCAAGTCATTCATAGTAGTATTCATTAATCATATTCTGTCGCTGTCGCATTCGCGTGCTCTCTCTCGAACTTGCCCCCTTGATTCAATTATGAATTTACCAAATAAGACAAATTTTCCTGGACAATTTTGGGATTTCGTTTTTTTAGTTTTGATTACACAAATATGATCAGTAACGGGTACAGATAGAGCCCCATTTTTTTGTGTACTGATTAAAAAATAGTGCTGTATACTTTAGTGGTTAGAAATTTTGTATGTATGGATGAAAAACGAATGTTGATGTTTTGGAATAATAATGACGTATGATATAAACTAATATACCTACATAGGTCTTTAGTTATGTAACATTTATGAATGTACAATATGAATAGTCCTGAGAATGGGTTGGTTGTTGAATTCAATTTCAAGAATTGCTCAACATAATATCGATTTTGGTCTTGCAATAAGGGCTTTATTATGGCCTCTGTAAGTAACATGAAGGTGTTTCTGACCCAAACAGCAATCACTTTAAGCGCCAAAATTTATTTAGTTTCAGCTCTAATCCTCATTTTTATTACCTACGTATAAGAACTAAGCTAGGCTAGTTAATCTTTAGTAATATATGGCCTTGCTTCAGGAGACGCAGTGGTGGAAGATATTTGGCGAACTGGAGTGTCTGGCACTCATCATCGGCTGTCTCTGCCATGACCTTGATCACCGGGGGACCAATAATTCGTTTCAAATCAAGTAAGTTGACTTGAAAGTATGTAAAAGCCAAATGCTTCCATTTCTTTGTGTGTGTTTGTGTGAAAAACACACAAACACACACACACACACACACACACCTACAGCCACATCCATACACACACACATCCACAAACAAAAGAAATAGGTAACTACTGAAACCACACTAATTATGATTGTGCACTAGTAGCAGAACAAGTTGTGGTTTCCTAGTGGGTAAAGGACCAACCTCTCAAGTATGAGGGCGCGGGTTCGATCCCAGGTCGGGCAAGTACCAATGCAACTTTTCTAAGTTTGTATGTACTTTCTAAGTATAACTTATACACCATTGGCTGTGTTTCGGATGGCACGTTAAACTGTAGGTCCCGGCTGTCATTGAACATCCTTGGCAGTCGTTACGGGTAGTCAGAAGCCAGTAAGTCTGACACCAGTCTAACCAAGGGGTATCGGGTTGCCCGGGTAACTGGGTTGAGGAGGTCAGATAGGCAGTCGCTTCTTGTTAAGCACTGGTACTCAGCTGAATCCGGTTAGACTGGAAGCCGACCCCAACATGATTGGGAAAAGGCTCGGAAGAAGAAGACTAGTAGCAGAACACTGACTCCTAGGTCACAGGGTTTCCCTAGTTTGGGAGGCAGGGTTTTTCACTATACTTATGTTACCTTTAAACAACTGTATTGTATTTCCTTGTATACCTATTTCAAATCCTCCTATAGTTAAGATTTTTTATAATATGGCAACAAGATAAAATGTAAGAAAGGTTTTTATGTATCAATAGTTATTTTTTTTTTTTCTTGAAAATTGACTATTCAGCAACTTTACGTTAGTACTCAAAACAGAACACTACTGAGCACGCGCAAGGCGTCATGTGCGTCATGTGCCTAATTTATAAGAGTAGAATAATAAGAAGCACCAAAATTATAAAAATCTGACATAAAAAGTGACTTTCGGTGTCAAAATATTAGTTAGGATTTGAGGTTTTAAATGACTGGCTGGACCGTTCAATTATGGGTGATAGTGTAGTATAAAAATGTGATAGTGTAATCGGCAATTTATTATAATGGCGATGAAGCGCTTTCTTAAAAATTCTAAGTCATATCTTCCTTGAGGGAGATTTGAGATTGTTTGAATATTCAATAATAACAGTCAGAATTCTATTAATCTCATCCCACCTCGTTCCAGGGCATCATCACCACTCGCACAGCTGTACTCCACGTCCACGATGGAACACCACCACTTCGACCAGTGTCTCATGATCCTCAACTCGCCTGGAAACCAGATCCTGCTCAATCTGTCATCAGATGACTACGAGAAGGTCGTCAAAGTGCTCGAAGACGCTATCCTATCCACCGATTTGGCTGTGTATTTCAGGTAACTTTTTCTTGTTATATCTAACAAAAGATTCACCGAATTAAGAAACTCTTCCCTTTTGGGAAGTCGGTAAAAAAAGTTTATTAATTTTGTACCTAAAGGCAATATGTTATTTGTTAATTAATGCTGTTTTTGTATCTACTTACCAGTAACGGCTTTGAACCCGGTTCGATCAATATCTTTCAATCTTTGGATACAAAAGTGGCTTATAATTCAACTCATCATCTTATCAACCGCAGGATGATCATCTGTTTATTTTCAAAAGTACCGAATAGAAGCGGCTTTGTATTACTGTAGTCAAGATTTGGTCCTTCCCGCAAAATTTTTTGAATTTTGGCAATAAGGTCATATTGGGCGTAGAAAATCTTAAGAATTTCAACCTCCATCTGTTGTCAACTAAACTGAAATCTCTATATTTCCTTTATTAACATGCTTCTTTATATTTCCAGCAAACGCAAAGCATTCATCGAGCTCGTAAGCACGGAACGCCAAGTTACCCCCAATTGGGGTGAATGCGAAGACCGGCGCGGTCTTCTCCGAGCCATGCTGATGACCGCGTGTGACCTCGCCGCGATCACCAAGCCGTGGCCGGTGGAGCGAAGGGTGGCGGCTTTGGTAGCTGGTGAATTCTTCAGACAAGGAGACCTGGAGCGGCAGAACTTGAATTTGACACCTATTGTGAGTGTGGTAGAGTTGAAATTGCTGTGGAAGGTTTTGGAATAAGAATAGTTGCATTGTGGATTTATTTGATGTACCTTTAAATAGTGTAGAATATTCTATAAGTCAGAATTTCAAGCCTTTTGTATATCATTTGAATCTATTTTCTATTTACCTACTCCACCATAACAAGACTGCATTTGATATAAGTTTTATTTTTATATGAAATTTATGACTAATGTTGTGTATTCCAGGACATAATGAACCGGGATAAGGAAGATGAGCTCCCTGCGATGCAAGTCAAATTCATTGACACCATATGCCTGCCTATCTATGAGGTAACAAATTGTTTACCAGATCGTTACCATGGCGATCGATAATCTGCTTCTTTTTTATCTTAACCAACCCAATTAACCCTTTCACATGTTACATGCTAATTTATGTTTATCATCTTCCAGGCATTCGCAGTCCTGTCACCGGCATTACAGCCACTGCTGGACAGAGTGAAGAGCAACCGCGGCCACTGGATCGACCTCTCCAACAACGACAGCGGAGAGAAGTTCGACTACGGACTCGACAAGGAACCCGAGAGGAACGACAAGTCCAGCATCAGCTCACAGAACGTCGACGATACAGAGAACACGTACGAAGGAGACAGCAGTGGAGCCGTCAGCCTCTCCTCAGAAACAAACTCCAAATACGAAAACCTTGAAAATCCCGTCGTAGGACTGCTCTGCAATAACGTCCTCACGCTACGAGACCCCAACAAGTTCTGTCAACTCAATGACTATTAACTTATCCCGCTATAGACTATGACAATGTGATAAAGTGAATAAGCGGCTTGTTAGTGCTCCCACGTTTCAAAGGCCAATAGCGAAGCCAAATCGTCCATTTAGGATGTTAGGATTAGAATACTTTAAGTTTCTAAGTATCTAGCACAACTAACAAAAATTCACTAAGTTTTATTAATTGTGATTCGTAAGTTGTATTGCATTTTAGAAAATGAATTTATTTGTCATCGTGTCGTGTGTTCATTTGTTTATATTTCACATCATTATTTTCCTATTGGTCTGCTTGGAATGTCGGACGGTCACGTGAATACATTATAATGCAGTTCGCGCGAGTTTCTACTGACAGCTGTGTGATATTCGTTTAGTAAATAGATGATTTAGTCGAATTTGAAATTTATCTAAACGCATGGCGTAATTATTCGATAAGTTGTCATGACCATCGCCGCACTATTTTTATACACTTCATTATGTAGCTTTACATTTTTAAGTACCTATAAGAGAAAAATTTACAAGTAGGTATGTTATGTTTTTAATTTACCTCATTCGTCTATTCCTACTACGTATTACATGAAGTTGTTTCGTGTGTGTCGATAGTTTTGGTATCATTTAAGATACAGTTTACAGCTAATGAAATATTCAATTTCTCATAGAAACAAAAATATTTCGACCCTTTTTAAATAATCTAATCCCCTCTAACCGCAGTAAGTGTAACAAAACAGGGCCTAACTGTCGTGACGTAGTCGTATGACCAAAATACCAAAAACTTTTATGTAGTTGTTGTACTAAAATCTTATTGTTTTCTGTTATTCGGATTTATCATTAATTCTTTCATAACTGTGTATTTCATTATGGAAAATTTTAAATTATTATAAATTCTATTATTAAAAATGTTTGATTATATGAATTGAGTGTGTGTGTGGAAATATTATGGTATACACTTGCGACATTTCGTGTGTATAAGACGTCAACTAGTTATTTCCAGTCGCACAACGTAATTTTTGTAAATAATTAATCAATGTTATAAATACTGTAATACTAACATGTTGTAATTTTGGTAAGTACTTATTATAAATTCGGGTTTTCTCTAATTATTACTACATGGATAATTTTTGTTCTATATCTGCTTATAGGAACTGTGGCCTCGCATTATTTTTCAAGACAGTTATGGCACCCGCTGATGATCCATTCCAATGTAATTTTCGATTAAAAATAGATTTTTTTCATCAACTTTGTTTGTGTTGTCCGCTAAGTTTTTATAGCGAAAGTGTCAATTATATCTGAAATTAAATTTATCATTCTAAATAACGTGCAAACGTTATTGGAACGATAGTTTAAAATCTGTAAACTTTGTTACACATGTTTTATTAAACTGCAATATTTTGCACTTTTCTTATAAAATGTACATTCGCTAGTAGTTGTTCTTCTAGTATTTTATTCAATTTGACTCTTAACGATCATGTCTTAATTTGAATGCGTTTTTGTACTTTATAAATGTTTTTAAAATATTGCAAATTAATAAATAATAACATTCTAACGTACAAAGTTAAGATTTAAACAACTTTCCCCTCTATGTATGCTTTATATTTGGAAGCAAAACAATTTCGAGTTGTTACTTCACATTTTGGACTTCTTCATACATAATTATGACCAAATCCTCCATAAAGAAAGTTAAAGAAATATATTTTGTAATTGGAATAATTCTCTCTATAAGCATTAGATATTTACATGAAAAAAATCTCAAATTAATTGTGGTAATAAAACTATGTACAACATTAATTTTAAGATTGCTGTAAGTATTATTAGAAAGTAATTAGAAAAATAATAATTGTAATTCACTAAATGACGAGTTGTATGGTGTGTGAATAATTGTGGAGGTTGTTTTGTTCCAAACAAAAATGTTATTTATTTATGATTAAACAAATTTTGAAATAAGTGATGTTTTTAATTTCTAAAAGTTAAGGAAATCGGCACGCAGATGATACATACCCATTCGAGGCGACTGTACAAATGGCCAGAACAGAAAATCATGTTTTGATAGTACACTGGGTAGGTACTTTTTTATACTATACTAAATGTGGGAATACATAGGGCAGTTCATAGAGTGTACATAAGGAAATACATAGGGGAGTTCATAGAGTGTACAGAAAGAAATACATCGGGGAATTCATAGTGTACATAAGGAAATACATAGGGGAGTTCATAGAGTGTACATAAGGAAATACATAGGGAAGTTCATAGAGTGTACATAAGGGAATACATAGGGGAGTTCACAGAGCGTACATAAGGAAATAATAGAGGGAGTACATGGAGTGTACATAAGGAAATACATAGGGGAGTTCATAGAGTGTATATAAGGAAATACATAGGGGAGTACATGGAGTGTACATAGGGAAATACATAGGGGAATACATAGAGTGTACATAAGGAAATACATAGGGGAGTTCATAGAGTGTACATAAGGAAATACATAGGAGAGTTCATAGAGTGTACATAAGGAAATACAAAGGGGAGTTCATAGAGTGTACATAAGGAAATACATAGGGGAGTTCATAGAGTGTATATAAGGAAATACATAGGGGAGTACATGGAGTGTACTTAAGGAAATACATAGGGGAGTTCATAGAGTGCACATAAGGAAATACATAGGGGAGTTCATAGAGTGTACATAAGGAAATACAAAGGGGAGTTCATAGAGTGTACATAAGGAAATACAAAGGGGAGTTCATAGACTGTACTACATAAGGAAATACATAGGCGAGTTCAAAGAGTGAAGATAAGGAAATAATAGCGGGAATACATGAAGTGTACATATATGTATAGCTTATGGCCTTTCTCGATAAATGGGCTATCTAACACTGAAATAATTTTTCACATCGGACCGCGCGAATCTCAGGAACTACTTTCCTGAGATTCGCGCGTTCAAACAAACAAACAATCAAACAAACTTCAGCTTTATAATATTAGTATAGATAAGTACAGAAATGTTTTCTCATAAGTGTAGTTTTTGCTGTGTGAAGACGATGTCTGTCCTTGCCTCGTCTGTTTCGTATTACGGTATCGGACAATTGTGGAAATAGAGCTATCTGTATTTTTTTACGTTAAACATTGCCGAATACTTATGTGTTGAGTGTTATAAATAACTGTGTTATCGTAAATAACTTTAATGTCAGGTGATACTAGGGTTGCCACCTTTTTTTTTGTCAGATAAAGTGCATTGGTAATAATAGCTAAGAAAAAAAAAGTACACAGTATAAAAATAAAGTACAATTTATTTTTATTTATTGTTTTGTTTAAAAACATATTTTTTATTGCTTTTTGGGGTTTTTATCAAATTAGTATCTTTACTGAACAATTGTGACAATGACAATAACACTGACTCAACTCAACTCAAAATCGTTTATTCAAATTAGGCTGATAAATCAGCACTTTTCGAACGTCAAAAACAAAAGACAGCCCCCAAAAACGCCCGCCCTTCACCACTTCCTATGTGTTTTTGCTGGGAAGAAGAAGTGGCGCAACAAACTCCCCAGCAACACATGTCTGTCTGTAAGGTTTGAAGAACCAGAATGTATACAAAACAAGTCAAAAAGTCATAAAAATATCATTATCACATGATAACTATTATATAAAATTAAAAAAAGGAAAAAAAAAAAAAAAACAAACTGAACACAAGTAGGCTAGCACACAGATTTACACCTATAAAGACTAAGTACTCAAGCATTTCTTACTGACATTGTAGACTATTAAAAAAGAGTATTTTCGTGTACTTTATTATTTTCATAAAGTATAAAGTACAAGTACTTGAAATAAAGAAAGAAAGAAAGAAAGAAACATTTATTTATCGGAATATGGGTACAAATCAGTTGTTAGGTGTAGTTATAAGTTCTAACCATACTCTGCCATGATCAGGCGTACAAATTTTTATTGTTAACACAAAGTGTTTAACTTAAATCTACTCTAACAAGGTGCATAACTATACTCGCTGCTTATACAATTATTATATCACAGTTTTGTCGTTTAAATACTCTTTCACACTATAATAACATTTATATAACGTACAATACGTAAAGTACAATACTTTATAATAAAGTACGGATGGCAACCCTAGTTGATACTGTGGTCCTTTGTGGAAAATGTAGGTACAATATTAGTTGTAATTTTATAACTAAAGAACGGTTTCAACTCTCCAAACCGAAAATTTTGGCTTTGTTCGGTCCTGTGCTAGATGACGGTTTATGTGAGGTTTGAACAAAATCGGTCGAGCAGATCTTCATTGTATCAAATTTTTTGAAACAAAATTGTGGACCTAGCTAACATCATCATCACCATCATCAATACCTAGCGAAGCACGTACCGTGGGCCACTAGTTTTCTATATAGAGGCTATCAAAACGTCAAACATATCCATCAGATAGTACCTAATTGCTAAATCGGCCCACTATGTAATAGATCAGTAAATGTACGATTATAAATTATACATATTATTCCGATTCGATACATATTTAATTACTATTCATCTGAAAGGCAGTCCCTAAATTTTGACTCCCGTTTTTCAAAATGTAAACTTTTTGGCAACATCAAACTTTTTCAGCAAAGAAAAAAAGTAAAACAGCTTTGACATTATACTAACAATTTTCGTGAACCACTTACTTCCATTAATCAAAATAAGTTTTTTTAACTACAAACGAAATTGCATTCTAAATGCCTAAAGACTTTTCCAACCCAGCGGTGATAATACTCCTTAAGGAGGCATACGATAGAGAAAAACGGTTGCGCGCAAAATGGATATCCAAAAATCGAGAAAAATTAGAAAAAGCGATCACACTGAACAGAGAGCCAACAAATTACTTCGAGGAAGATGTTGCCAAACAAAATATGATCGGAGTTCTGCCCTCGATCACTCTTGGCCACATAGCTGCAGGTGAAAACCGCAAAAAGACACCACTTCGCGACGCAAGGACAATACCAGCCGCTGAAAGCATACGCCACGAACATTCAATCATCAATATGGGGCTTGGCTCTGCTTCTAAGGATCCTAGACTGGCTCGACCCGACACTGACTTCAAGCTCGACCCTATAATGAGGCCGGTAGATGCTAAGCTGAAGAAACTATTAATGAAACCACGTCCTACGTTTGGGAGGGAAGTTTACTTGAAGGAGCGAACCAAAGAAGGTCCAGGGAACAAGTATTATTTTCCCGAATGTACCAGTTGGGATCACGGGTGGCGTTTAGAAGAAAGTGGTTTACTGGAGAGGGCCACGTATGGAAGAATTTGGCAACTGAATCGATCCCTGCGCAGTCGTGTTGGGCCACAGCCTGACCCAGAGCATTATTATCCACCTTCCGTGCCCTGCTATGCAAAATGCGGATCTAATATATTGTAAATGAATAAAAATCATAATATTTCACAGTAGGTGCTCAGCATGTAGTTATAATGTTTAGTGCGCTTTAGATATTCGCAAGTTTTTACCTTAGTGTTAATTTCTAGGATAATTTTACCTTAATGTTTAGAATTAGTTATTGCATATTATATTTTCTAGGTTTTAGTAAACTGGTACTCAGTAAAAATATAATGTTTCATTAATTGTTAATAAATATTTTTTAATTATGAATGGTATTTTTATTGCCTTACGGCGCTGAGAGGAATACTTTAATTGAATACTCCGCGATATAACATGGATAGTTTCAAAAGAGAAAGAGCTGGTTGCTAAATGGCAGATTTAAAAGAGAGTATATAGCAAGTGTAGGACAGGCACACATTCATCTAATCACTAAGAATAATATATGTTACTTCTGACACGCGAATATTCCTTCTCCAGAAAGTTTATCATTTTTAAGCACTACATCCACGACGGGAGGGGTTTTAACCATTGTTTAAATAAAATAACTTTTACGGATTTTATGGTAGACCTAAGGATATAGTGAACTCATTCTGCGTGAATCGGATGGTCAATAATAATTAACAAAATGTAGTTTAGCTGTTTGTAACTATAATATCAAGACGACCAACACTTTAGTCTGCTCGCGACCATGGATACAGTAAAGGATCCAAAACGTCGTGACTACCTAAATAATATTGATATAATTAACCGCGATAAAATCCGTAAAAGTTTTTTTTTACTTCTGAAGAAGGAGTCTTCAAGTCATGAGTGAAGTCCAGAATTCTTCTAGGCAAGACTGCTCCATCTTCGACCACAACATCGCTCGCTAATCATCAGGTGAGATAGTGGTCAATCTATAGACTTGTGGATAGTTTGGCAATCAAGTGATATAGATGAAATCAAAACATAGAATATAAAACAACCAAACATAGGGTTCTAAAAACACCTCGTACCAGCCTAGTGGCCCTGGAATTACACACTACTTAATAAGAGTAAAGTAGCATTTGCTGCGCATTATCGACCTAAGCCATGGTTTCTGATAGCCATAGAATTTATACACCCGTGCCCTGCATTATACACTGCTTGTTTTTATCCTGCAGTACAAAACACGTTCGCAAAAAGCCAGCTTACTACACGCACGGCATTGCTTACAAACAGTCAACCAATCACGTGCAGCCAAAGGATCACCTGAGATGGCGTGTTTTCCCGCCAAAATTTTCATCAATAACACTGCGCATGTTACTCGAGTGAACCCCCGTCTCTTTCCCGTAGCGAGGCAAGTGAGAGGGAAAGTAGATAACCTATAAGTTTTCACGCATGCGCGGGAAAACGCTTTTAAGGAAAAAAAATGTTAGCTAGACAGCGCGTTTTCGTTTTCCACGACTCACATAAGTGGAAATGCGGTGTGTTAGTGCAGTAAAATAGTACTTTTACTGTAAATTTAACTAGTATGTTGTAAATAAACATTAGTTTACGATTCGTAGTGTACGTAACTAGTCTAAATATACAATTAAGTAGTGAATATATTGATAATTAATTAATATTAGTACTATAATAAATCAATTGTGCTGAAATTGCTTTAAATCTGTATTTTGGAATGGGAGAGTGTGATTGGAAACAAAAGGCTTATTGATTTGCTCCATCGTCGGTAAGTGTTGAGTGTATTGTAGACTTCAATTGTTTTTCTCTAAGACCAGATGGAATAATGTGCCACCTATATAATAATAACCTGTGCTCCCAGTCTATTATAATGTGCGAAGCTGGAATACGTCTGACCTTCTCAGCATTGTTTATAATGAAAACCGTTATTTTTATATAAAACATGTGCCCAATCTCAGTACGTACTCTGCAGGACTAAATAAAATCCGTCGGATCGATACGTAGCGAACGTATCAATGAATTTTCTAAAAGCGAGTGGTACAGAAATAGAACTGTCTACTTATTAATACTTTAGTGTTTTAATCACTCAATTGTTGAATTATTAATCTATTGTGAAAGTAATACCTAATTTATATTAAATTAATTCAAATACATTACAGTCACCATGATCTTTTAGCCATAAAATTAAATACTGAGAATAATAGTGTTCCACAAAAAAGGATTCATGCAGCAGATTAGACCTCTTTTCATTAAAAATTCTATAAAAAAATAATATTGGTTGCATTTGACGTCAAAATTATGAATAAATAAAAATAAATATCTGTGCTCACAATGTTTGAAGATAATTTAATTTGTAAAATATTTGATTCTCCGAATGGATAAATAAATGTCGAAATATTCCATAAGCTTGCTCCGTATTAGAAAAAATAGTAGACTGGATGAATGTGAAATATCGCGGATTTTGCTGTAAATGTAGCTACATCGGTTTCAGTTTCAAGGTAATCTAGTATTATTTTACAATTATTTACTATTTTATTTACATAGTTTACATTCAGCTGCTACTAATTATATCTACCTATAGTTGTCGCCATATTTACTCAATAAAATTGTTGGAATACCAAACAATTTCGTAGAATTTTAGATAAGGTAAAGACATCTTAGGGACCGCAGTCATGATAAGGCCTATAAGATCTAGATTATTTTTGTATTTATTTCGTAGCTTTTCAACTTCGTAATCATCGACCTTTCAGTGCTTTATTGCAATTAATTTCAAAATGTTTCATTTTCATAGGATTCTCTGTTGAGAAAGAGTCGATAGTTAGGTTGTTCAGCATAACCAAAATGATACATCATTATACCTCTATATTACTCAAGTACTTGTGTAACTTCCAGAATGTTCATTTGCAGACTAACTTTGACAAAGGTAGACAGGAATTGTTTCCGAACAGTGAACACTTTGAATAGAAACTTTGTGTTAGAACCATTTGGGCCCGGACAGTACCCGTCTTTAACACGTCTGCCCAATTGTAAAAATATATCTCAGTTGTCTTTCTGTTTGTGCTCAATAAATGTTGTATAGGTATATATCTATCTATCAATTTCACGGAAAACATAAGCGTTTATTAAAACAACTGTACACTATGACTTTTCACGTTCAAATTTTTAATCCTACTTCCTACTAATATTATAATTGTGAACGTTTGTGAGAATGTAAGTATGGATGTATGTTTGTTATTCTTTCACGCAAAAACGGCTGGACCGATTTGGTTTAAATTTGGTATGTAGATAGGTGATACCCTGGATTAACACATAGGCTAAACTTAATGAACACACCTCGCGGGCGAAGTCGTGAGCGGAAGCTAGTAAGACGATAGTTTTAAGGAAGGCAGACGTTTATGTTATATACCAATAGGTATATGTTATAACAACTTGAAGTAATCAAGATATGCTTTGTATGGCACCATTGTTAAACTATGTCTACAGTTCTAAGTTACGGAGAACGTTAAACTGTTTATCCCATTTTCACATGAATAGCTATGATAAGGTCCGGAACTACAGTGAATTAACTTCACACAGAGAACTGGTAAACCCCGGTATTCAGAGAATTTCTTAGCAGGGTTACAGAGGTTAGATAGCAGTCGTTGTTTCTTACCAGTTATTGTTACAAGCATGCCTAGTAAAGATTGTGAGCTTAGGAACTTCACATTCCAGGATCAAGTCTTAAGAGTTACGTTACGGGTTGCCTAGGTATTTAATTAGGTTGAGAAGGTCAGACAGGCAGTCGCTCCATGTAAAACATTGGTGCTCAGCTGCATTCGTTTACTATAGTGGGAGCCGATCGCAACAAACATTTGTAGTTGAGAAAAGGCTAGGCAGATGATTATGATTAGAGAAGTTACGGTTTTCTCTATGCGAGATTTCCACGGAGGAGAAAAGACTAGCGGAGATGCCCTAACGAAAAATCTCCTAACAAAGCAGCGCGCCAAAATTCGGGTGAGCGGGGGACGAGGAACGTTACTGTCTCCACCCGTGCTCCACCCTTATACGCCTTTTATGGGAAGCCACCCATTTTTTGTAAATCCATCTAGCGTGGAATAGGATGATTAAAATCTAACCCTAAACTAACATCGACCACTAGTGACATACTCAAAAGTAAAGTAAATACTCAAAATTAATAATTCTTTTAAAATAGTAATTCAATTAGAAAGTTTAAAGAAGCATTCATTTGAAATGAACGAAGAAAAAGAGAGAGATAAAAAAGTTAGAAAATTAATTGTTATATAAGTATTATTTTGTGCAGATAACTTGCCCCACAACAATTTATTTACTCCTCCAGAAATGAAATAGGTATCTAGGAACCATTAAACGGAGACTCGATGAAAAATCATTTTTATTCACCACGGGTCTAAAATACCCCCATGGTGTAATTTAAGTATCAACTTATGGCATTGTGTTAGTTCGTCTACTAGCCACTATGGCATCACAAGCACGAAAATTCGTTCTATTTGTTCTAGAACATATCTAAAACCGTGCTGCGATGACTGTTGTTATTTTCGATGTTGCCACATTACGAAATTCACCAAGAAAAATGGGAATTAAAATTATAGGGACAGTGTTTATCAAATTAGAGTTTTCACAACTATATCAAAACGGCGCATCCACTAAGTGGCTCACATTATGTGTGTCCGATGTTGCTCTGAGTAAAGGTACATTCAAAAAGTATGTACGGCAAGAGAGATATACCTATGTAAAACATTGCTGATCTATTCTAATATTATAAAGAGGAAAACTTTGTTTGTTTGTTTGGTTGTAATGGATAAACTCAAAAACTACTGGACCGATTTTAAATATTCTTTCACCATTAGAAAGCTATATTATCTGCAAGTAACATAGGCTATATTTTATCCCGGTGCGGGCAGTAGCTCCCACGGTACGCGGGTGAAACCGCGGGAAAACGGCTAGTGATGAATATAAATAAATCTACATAGTTAGAGTTATGATTAATTTTAAGATAATTGCAGCTTTTTTAAATAAGACCTTTTTTAAGAATGGGTGATTGCATTTTCGATGTCTGGTAGCACTTAATTTTGTAACGGGTCTCTCTGTCTTGATGAACACAATTTTACTTCAAATATACGTAAGTCGACTACTTACCGAAAGATGGTGTTTTATAAAATTAAATTTTCATGATAATATATCATATGTTTTGGTTTGTAAATAATCTATAAAAAAACTTGTAGGATGCAAGGAAAAATGAAGCTGCTTTTTAAGGCAAAAATTGGTACCAATAATATACATTGATACAAGATTGATACGAAAATAATAGAAATTCACTTAGAGGTTCTAGAAATGCAGCTATTCGACGACAGATGTCTCTAGCAAAAAATATGTTTTAAAGCTAAAATATTACTTACACGTGAAATGTTATCCTATGGTATGTTTGAGTTTGGATCCTGAGCAATTTCTACAATTAATGATAGCGCATTTCATCGTTTTAATCGAGTAACAAATAAAATCTGTTGAAATTGTGGTAAAAATACAACCATGACAAGATGTCAGTTTGATGTAAAGGACGATATATGGGCGGTGTCCAGCCACGCCTGCCGTGACGTAGTCGTGACGTATTTGACCTACCTGAAGGCGCGTGACCTACCTGCGTTAGGGCATCTCCGCTAGTCTTTTCTCCTTCGTGGAGATTTCAATCATGTACACAATGGGATTGGATTTATGTAACCTCGAAGCGTAATAAATCCATTTTAATATTTTGATTATTTATTTTCTAACAGCCATTACTTAACAAAATATTATTCAAAGGACTTTTCGAATCACAACGTTCTCATTAAACGCCTTATACGCCGCACACAGCATGATAAGGCAAATGATAAGGAAAATGGAACACTTTTCTGTGTCAAAATAATGCATAATATCGTTTAGTTTCGCTGTGATAGTTAAAATTTCGATTGCACACACGAACAAATTTAAAAGTGGCCGAATAATCGTGTATTTTAAAATTATTTTGATTGTTATCGCAAGTGATAGCATCTGTTTACGTAATAGGTGCCCATATTGACTGTATGAAGATACCAGATACAATAATTTTACTGGATGTCATCCAGTGTTCGCTAGTTGAATTATTACCATCATACGCACTAGTTTTGTTTGTTGAAACAGTCGTTTAAATATACGGAAAATATTTGATACATTTTGTGAATATCGGTTTATGTTGTATTTTTTTTTTTTTGATTTAAGGTTCCGAGTTGAAAAAGTTTTATCCAGTCCAGCGAGATGTCGAAACGTGAGTATTTTTTAATTAATAATAAATTAGCCTTCTTAAATAATTTAAAATTATGTTTTTAATATGTCTGTTCTATTATGTCTGACCCAAAACCTTTTATTTATAAACCTGGGGATAACTATCGATGTCCATTGTATTTGTGTTTGAGCTATCCATAGACAAATATGCAACTGGATCAAACATGATAAAATGTTTGTTTCAATTAATTTGAAAGCGTTCTAATTATTTATTTACTTTAATGTTAAAATAAATATTGTAATCTAATCCTAAAATTGGGGCATAAATTTATATTATGATAGCCAGAAGGTGGTGACTTTGCTTACTACATAGAAATGAAATATGATATCTCGTATCAACGAGGTACCTCTCCTGAGTAATAACTCACCTTTCTTTTTACAACAAAGTCAGGTATGGCTCAGATTTATTTGGTTCTAATGAAAAATCCTTTAGGTAAGTACTTATATTTAAGGTGGTATTAGAAAACTCTTAGAGCATTTATATGCTTTACAAACAGTTCACAAATTACACGAAATTATTGGTAATAGACACTGTATTATCAATAAATCTATGCCCTAATGTTGTAGAAGTGACAAACCATTAAATTGAAAGCTAATTAATACACAAATTATTAAGACAATATTCATGTTATCACCAACACAAATATGTACAGATATCTGTTTACATAAAACAATGAATTGCCTTTTAACCAACTTAAAACACTATTAGCATTGACAAAACATGTTTGTTGATAACCTCGGGCGAAAGGTAGGTAGTTAAACACCGACATACTGTGATAGATCGATGATACGTATAAACGAGCCACTGACTCGCGGCGAACGTCGATACACAACGATATCGACAGTAGCCCAACCCTATTATTATAATAATTATTTCACGGTCGGCTATGAACCATGAAATTACAGGAATTGCAAAAATATCACCGCTCGGGCAATTATTTGGTCGTCATTCTTATTGGTTATACAGATTTATTGTTGTTTAAATACAGATTTGTTTTATAATCAGTTATGGTAGTGGTTTCCATTTAAATTTTAAGGAAATTTCTTTATTTTTAACGATCGTAAATGATTTTCCTGGTCCTTTATCAGCTCTTAGAATAATTCAATTTAAAATCTCATCGGCAGTTTAATCGCAGACAGTTACTTTAAATGTTTATTTCAGCATTTAAATAAAGGAATGAAACTGTTATGGCCATCGACGCGGCGTGGAGATGGCAAATTTTGTCGAAACTGTAAACTTTATTTAGATGAATCAGCAAATAACAATCACTTAAAAGATACAACTCTTGCTAAGTTCGAAGAAAATAATATTTACTGGCATAGAGGTATATAGGCATACCTATGGGTCTCAAGTGGCGTGGAAAGTGTACATATTAATAGGAAGACTCGGGCTAATATTTCTTAGGAAAAGCTAATTTGAATATTTTATTGGATTTGAAACTTCAGTTATTAATTAATTGGTCTACATACATAGGCGGCATTGTTTTTTTCAATCTTTAAAGCATTTTTGGCTTAATTAGATTTTGAATACCGTTACCATCGGAATGTTTATTGCCATAAAACAGAAGCTTTGTCTCCTTTTCTGTTTTCCGACAAACATCGGAATAATATTTCCACCTAAATGATAAAATATATCAACATTTATTTACGATCCAGTGGCATCTGTTCTCTAATCTGAAGATTTTGCATAAATTTTAAATAAAATATATTCTAAATAACATAATTAAATAGTAGTTCATTGTCCTACGCAAGTTACGAGAGTCAACTACTAGAAACGGGTTATTATAGCATTCGTAAGCTATAGGTTGCCAACCTCTTGGCTATTTGTGGATTTCAATTCAGATTTCAATCTGCCCATTCATATGGGCTAGAGGTGCAGAGATTGTTTTATTCGCTGACTCTGCAGTATTGTTGTTGCTTAATAACAATAGAGAATAAAACATAGATTAAATTCAAAAGCTGCTAGTCGTAGATTTAAAGTTTTGTACTCTGTGACCAGAACGAATGCTTGAGGTTTTTGACTTCATTGAACTTTCATTAACATTATGTATATGTCGCAGGGATATGATAAAAACGGGGATTTGATCAATTCCCTAAGGGTTTGATCAAATCACGGAGGATGTCAAAATAACAACACGATTTTATCTTTTCCCTAAACAAATCTAGTGAATTGAACAAATCCCTAAACTGGTTCAGTAAAATGACAAAAAACATGTCAGGTTCTTGTTTGGGTCGCGCTTGCAAACACTAGGCAAGCCGTAGGTGTCTGTAACGCACGATGCAAAACGTATAGATGTGCCTGTAAGAAAAATAATGTTTTATCTAATTCACGATGCCACAAATCAGCTACATGTTTTAATAAGTTATTATTACAAATAGGCATATCTTACGCAACTAAAATATTAAAAAAAAATGTTTTGTTCATTCTTTAAAAAAGTTTATTGGTATTAAGATAAGAACTTGATCAAGAGATATTTACAACACAAAAAGAAAACTATCCTAGTAGAACAATAAAAAAACTAAAATATATACACTATATCTAAAAGGCGTCAAAAATTCATCCCCATCGCTGTCAACTGGGAGCGTACCCAAGAGGCTGGCAGCATAAATATTGTTCTGAGTAATGGTGATTTTTATATCAATATTTCCTTGTATTGCACACACCTGATTATCATAATTAAATAGATATATCTTACCAAATAAACCTTCAAAATATCAAAGCAAAATTATTTTTGTCATTTCACTGAACCAATTTAGGGATTTGTTCAATTCACTAGATTTGTTTAGGGAAAAGATAAAATCGTGTTGTTGTTTTAACATCCTCCGTGATTTGATCAAATCCCTTAGGGAATTGATCAAATCCCCGTTTTTATCATATCCCTGCGACATATATACTTACAAATGAAGGACCGCTAGGAGCTGTATGTACATTGAAGAAGAAGAAATACGAACAAATAAGAAAGTTCCAAAAACGATGGATAGATGGATAATGTAACTTGTGAGATAACGGCAGATAGAAGACTCTGGAAGAAGAAAACACGCAGTGTGGACCTCAAACAAAATTGAGACATTGGCAAGAGGCTGGAATATTATGAATTATATTACCAAAAGCCTAGTAAATCAAAAGACTAGACCACTATGATGCTTTGGATTACATGCCACTATAAACTACAAAGTCACCCCTATAACCAAAATACGTGTGCACATAAAAAAATATACGCCAAAAAAACAAAACTTTGTTGAGTCATGGTTTGGCCCGTTCCGTGGAAGTTTATCGCCCTCCCCACTTAGTTACTAAACATTAACTGCGGATAGTGACACACCCCCGGTGGCCAAGGAGAAAGGGGAACCAACCAACTAACCTCCACTTATTATGTCTTTATTATTAGATACGAAGCATTATTATGCCGGTTCCTATGAATAAGAAACAGTTCGGTTTTCTTGCAGATTGTAGCTTTATGACGTTTACTTTCTTCAATGGAACTTAAGATAAAAATATTCCCTCTGTAAGCAAAGGTACCTGACATATAATTATGGAATGCTTTTCAAATATACATACTTCAAAATATTCAGATGGATGTATACCTATCCTATCAAACTTACACTTCAACGCTTTATTGATGGCCATTATGGTTATTCTGGCTTTTGAGAGTTGCAGTGATTGGAAATAGAGTGCCGAGCTCAATGATTTGTTTAGATAGTAGGTAAATGGTATATCGTTTAAGTGTCGTCACTGGTCGTGACTCATGATGTTTATAACGGAGTGATTTGTGAATATTTAACGTTAACATAACCTAAAAGTTCTTAATTTACCAATAGCAAGTTGAAATAATACCAAAAATTTAGATTAATGTATGCTCGGAGGCATTTACCTCTAAACCCATCAATGGGTATAGGATGTTGATAATTTGCCCAGCGTTACGGTATCAAGGTATAGTTCCGTTATTTTGCATTTACTTTCTATACTGGTTACCTGATCTGAGCAATATTAACAGGATAGTTTTTAGATTACCTATAGCTTCCTTGTACCCCATTACAGCCAAATAAAATTAGAGGCACGAAATATGTACTTAAAACTAAGAACCATCACAATTACTAAAAACCGGCTCACAGGTTGACTCGCCAAGGGGAATTAGTCCCCTTCGTAACGAAACGTAACATGCACGAAGTAATTCGGGGATCAATGTTTGTTTTTGAGATCGTGGACGAAGATTGCAGGTCGTTGCACCTGGTCAGGGCCGGATTCGAGGCTGGACAAGGGGAGTTAGGGCTCAGGGCCCCAGGTTCCCTAAATCGGAGAAGAAGACGAATACATATTGATTGTTTTGAATTCTTTTAATGGATTTCGGACCTCTGGAGATTAACCTTTAATGTTTGTTATTTCGTTGTAGGGTTGGATGTCAAGACATTTTCTAAAAACTCGTAAAGATATAATTCCTCTACATTACATTGTAGATTTCTACTGAAATCCTTTGATTTCCGTTGAATAAGAAGCTTTCTCACCAAATAAAAGTATACCTTCCTATAGGGGAAAAAACCATAACTGCAACTGAGCTGTTGCTCAGCAATTAGAGTCAGAGCGTGTTTGACTTCCACTTGAGCAGCTAAACTTCTGGCATCTTGAAAATTGTTTTTAATAATACTAGGGCCCTTCTCTCTTTGTTGTTGCGGGCCTCCATACCACCAAAATCCGGCCCTGCATCCAATGCAATTATAGTGAGAGCGGTAGTCGGACGCCGAGTGGTGCAGGCGTCTGTAGGTTTGTGTGTCAACGCAACCGGACTTGCATTGGCAGCCTCCGACACCTACTGTTAATAGCCTGCTATAAATGTGATAGTGTATAATTACGGTATAGGTTTGGAGGTCAGAGACTTGGCTATTAAAGGGGAAAATGATAGGTTATTTTAGCGCAGTTTTAATGCATTGTTGGACTACTATAAGCTATAGTTCGGCCATTCAGAGAATGCGTTCCTGACACGTCGCGATTGAACTGACGACGTAACTTTGCAATGGCGTTGCAGTTACGATAAAAATATTTTTGCTGGTTGTTTACCGTTTTAACAATTGAGGAGCATTAAAACAACATTATTATATCAATAATCAATGAATGTTATAATTCAGTCAGTTCAATCGCGACGTGTCAGGAACGCATTCTCTGAATGGCCGAACTATAGTAGATACAAAGAATCTTTTTCCTTAAACTAGAGAACAAATCTAGAGGTATATGCACGTGACAAACATATTCTACTATACTGATAGTCAAAACTTTAATAAGAGGCCAACGATTTCGTGAAACTTAGTAAAATTCTCCAAAAATAATCAGCCTATGTATTTTCAAAATATCTGTAGAATGTTCTGAGTGTGATTATTCAAACTCAAATATTTGAAACGGCAAAATACAAGGAAGATCATAATTTGTCTTTCTTTTGTCTCAATTACTCAATATTTATATGTCTAGGTATTATTGGTCCATCTTAATAGGCAGCATTGTTTTCTATGAAAATGGTTTCTCATATCGAACAATGTACAACTTTCCCATCTAATTAATCAAACTGCGATTTGTCAGCGAATGATAAATAATACTTGGGCCACACTGTGAACCTCCGTTTTTTATCTAGCTCATTAATACTGACTACTTTTCTTTGTAATTTTAGCAGTTAACACATCCAATTTGATCTTACAAAACCAGTTTGTCATATCTCATCAAAATGTATTAATTTCTGCCACTTTGAGTTTATCTTATTCCATAAAGCAAAGCGCCAGGCCGAAAACATGAGATGCAGCGGTCATTGACCTCTCACTCCGGTCCTGCCTCACAGATAATATGATTCGATAGATAACTGTCTACAGATTTTTTATTGCTCCCAAATCTAGGTTATGCATTTGATTCGTGATCATTTTTTTTGCCCGCCAAATAGTTTCTTACACTTTGTAACTGTTTTGATATGTGACGTCGGACATTGAAATTTTATTTGATAGTTTTTGTGGTGTAATGCAAAATATACACGTCATCGTACTGAATTAGGTACAAACTACAGGTTGTAGAGGATTTGGACAATTTGGTCTTAAAATAGCTTGTTGGGAAAATTCGCATTTTTATCTCAATTGAGCAGTGTGTGCGTCACTTTACCGCTAATGAAACAAATGGCATCTAACGGATTGGTGCAATTACTTTAATGATCACAACACTAAAATAAAGAAAATGGCATTATTCTCAATAGAAAGTTAAGACCTAAGATTTTCACAATTTGTGAAACTTATACTTAATGGTTACAGGTATCTACTTATTTATCAAATAACTAACTTTACCTTTCACAATATTATTAGGACGGTCATTCACTCCAAATACTGGTTCGTGACGCCATTTAAATAAGAATTAATAGCATATAAGATAAAAGCGAAGTTCATCTACAAAAAAGATTAGCAGACAGTATTTATAAGTGAGTGAGTTGGTACAATGGTACAATCTGACGGTGTGAACAATGGTCAATAAGGTTTTTTTGTCTGTGGTACAATGATGTGGGTCACAGGCATCGCATAACTGCTCATGACACAACACAACCCGCGCAAGTTCAACACTTTGGCATCGGCTGTGTATGAGCACAGATTGTTCTTAACGTACCGCAGATAGGATATTAGGTACAATACTTTATCGGTCTTTAGCATGAACTCCAAAGAGAATTCAAAATAGATTGTGTACTTTCCAAACACATAGCATAAAATTGCGATTCTTTAAGTGCTATTCTTTATAGTGAGTTCTTCTATCTTCTCATAAGAAAATTAACTGACAGAAACTTTCAATCAAACCAAAATCAGAACACAGAAAAAGCGTCATGAAACCCAAAACTTGCTAAAATTGTCTCTCAAACTAATCTCATTCAAAAAATACGAACTGAGTATCATACACGTGTTGCAAGTACATCGCCTCTTCTGAGGCTGATGATCTGTGTTTCGTTGTAGGCGCTGCCTCCATCTGCCGTCGTACCGTTACTCGGCACAGTAACCGCAAACTGGAAGATTAATGTAACCAGTCTGCTCCGGCGCATACAGGGCGGCGAAGGTTCATAGTTCTATGCAGACACGAAATAGGTCGATGTGGGCTCTATGATTATGATCGTCAGCTTTCTTTTGTTTTTCGAACGGGTTTTGAAGGGCCTACGTGACTGGTTGGGTTCTGTCGTGTGTGAATTGGTTTTTAGCATTGATGGGGGGTAATTGTTAACGAATTAAAAATAGTGATTACTTTGTCTTTTTATCAAACTTTCTGAATACCTAATGGTTAATTTTCATAGAAAGAACTTTGTAGTTTATATGACTTTTGCGTTATTTGAAAAAGTATATAATAATGTGGTCAAAATACCTAAAGTAAAGGAAGTACGCAGCAGTTTTTAACTAGAGAGCTTATAATGCTCATCGATTTTTAAGGTTTACAAGAGTTTACTTGAAAACTGTATAACGTTATTGAAAAATGCGTCAACGTGCTCTAATAGTACCTATTGTAAATATGTATAAGTTTCATTAGGTATATATGTATGTATAGGGGTATAAACAAGTAGGTATAGCCTAATGGTTTTACATCCTACCAAGCGAGAAGTGACTTCGTGAGTTTGTAGCACGATCCCTGCCCTTTGCACCATTGGCTTCAGCTTTATTACAATCAAGTTTAGATTGTTTCTTAAGATCTAGTGACCTAACAGCAGTACCAGTATTATGCAACAAATCTAACGTTACTTAAGTATTATCCGAACTTAATCTTTGTGGTCTGCTTTGTCAAAGTTTAACCACTACAACGACGAAGGAGATTTGGAACAAGGCTTAAATATGAACCACAGAGGATTATATCATAGTACTGTCATCTGTATGCCTACTGTAGAAAAATCTGGATGCTTTCAAAATCGTATTAACAAAAACAAAAGGACAATGCCAGGGTGTGGGCTCAAAGTTTGCCCAGCAGTGGGAGTAGTTTCAGCTGGTTCCATAGTGCACTCTGAACACGAAATCCAAATATTTTTGAAATCGGTCCCAGAGGTCCCGAGAAAAACCGGTTCAAATGTTCTCCATAGATAGTCACTTAACAAAGCCTGAGCCATTTGCCCAGTAGTGGGAATGGTTAGAATAGGTTCTTTACTTCACTGTTATCACGAAATCCAAATATTTTGGAAATCGGTCCCAGAAGTCCCGAGAAAAACTGGTTCTAATGTCAAACTTGAACAGTCAATTAATAAAGCCCAAGCCATTTGCCCAGTAGTGGGAATTATTAAAATAGGTTCCATAGTGCACTCTGAACACGAAATCCAAATATTTTTGAAGTCGGTCCCAGAGGTCCCGAGAAAAACCGGTTCAAATGTTCTCCATAGATAGTCACTTAACAAAGCCCAAGCCATTTGCCCAGTAGTGGGAATTATTAAAATAGGTTCCATAGTGCACTCTGAACACGAAATCCAAATATTTTGGAAATCGGTCCCAGAGGTCCCGAGAAAAACCGGTTCAAATGTTAAACTTGAACAGTCACTTTATAAAGCCCAAGCCATTTGCCCAGTAGTGGGAATGGTTAGAATAGGTTCTTTACTTCACTGTTGTCACGAAATCCAAATATTTTGGAAATCGGTCCCAGAGGTCCCGAGAAAAACCGGTTCAAATGTTAAACTTGAACAGTTACTTTATAAAGCCCAAGCCATTTGCCCAGTAGTGGGAATGGTTAGAATAGGTTCTTTACTTCACTCTTAAGACGGAATCCAAATATTTTTGAAATCGGTCCCAGAGGTTCCGAGAAAACCCGGTTCTAATGTCCAACTTGAACAGTCAGTTTATGAAGCCCAAGCCATTTGCCCAGTAGTGGGAATGGTTAGAATAGGTTCTTTACTTCACTCTTAAGACGGAATCCAAATATTTTTGAAATCGGTCCCAGAGGTTCCGAGAAAACCCGGTTCTAATGTCCAACTTGAACAGTCAGTTTATGAAGCCCAAGCCATTTGCCCAGTAGTGGGAATGGTTAAAATAGGTTTTTTACTTCACTCTTAAGACGGAATCCAAATATTTTTGAAATCGGTCCCAGAGGTCCCGAGAAAAACCAGTTCTAATGTTAGCCAGCCATTGTTAGCAAGCCATTTTAAGCAGCCACAAACCTAACAACCTCTTTTCTTGAAATAACATTCAGATAGATAGTGGTTTTACTGTTAACAGGATAAAAAAAAAAACAGAAATAGACGTTTAAAGGTAATTGTTGTTTCTCTTGCTTTTCAGTCTCTATCTACCACAATCAGTCCTAAGTTCGAGTAGCGTCATGCAAATCCTTAATGGCAATGGAAAAATCTTATCAAGACGAATAAAATAAGCTCAAACACGAGGTAGTAAATAGATACCGTTGAGGAGTTCCCTCGTCTCACTGTCGTCTCCATCGTCAGGTCAGGTCTTAACCTCCACAGTTTTGTGGTGTCGGAGACATATACCCGAATGACAAGTTTTTATTCGATATGTGCTTACAATTTCCGAGAGTTCCATAATGTTTTAAGGTTTCTATCACCAGACCCTGGACCCTGGAACTATTTGGAAAGTAAATCCTTTTAAACAATAAAATGATTGTTTAAATCGGTTGGTAAACGACGGAGTTATGCACGTACTTACGTAAAAAGAATACAAACGAACTGAGAAACTCCTCCATTTTTTGAAGTCGGTAAAAAAAAATCTCGTTCAATACCTCGTATTTGTCGATTAATATTATAATGCATTTCAATTAAGGTAATAAAAGTGGAATAGTTAAGAGTTCGTAAGCATATTTTTCGTAGTATTGAATAAGAGTCAAACCAGTTTTTCTCAGCACTCCTGGGATAGATTTCGAAATATTTCGGTCTGGGACCTATTATAAGCCTATGGAACATAATACACTATGCAGTTACTGTGGGCAACTCTTGAGCCCAACTTCCATACAAAGAATAGCATTGTCCTTTACCATGAATTATGAACCTCGTCCTTTTTGGGAAGTCGGTTAAAAAACCCATATAAACTCAGATGCATGTTACTAAAAGCTCATAGGCACTCAATTCTACTTGCAAATGAGAAAATAGTTTTCCATTCTGGCTTCTTAGTACCTGGCTTTCAGGCGAAAGCAATAACAATAAAACGTTTTATGACTTACGTATGGAGTACCTGGAAATCGACACATTATCTGCAGTCCTGTGGGCCAGGGCACGGAGTATCGAACTCTTTAATCCGATAGCAGTTCACGTCAAATAAGTTTGTTGGTCCGAAGTTAGCTGTCAGTGATTTCACGCTAGTCAAAATGTTTGAAAAAAATGCTACTGATGCGTCAAACGACACGACTTCTAAAAAGGAGATTAAGAGAAAGAGATTGCTTGGAGATGAATACCATACTAGACTAATATTGCAAAGACAAGAAACTTGGCAGTGATATAGCAGAATCACATACAGTTCAGCTACTTTTTATCGGGAAGTAGCCTCGGGACGCAAGTGAAACCTTGGTAGGAAGCTAGTGGATCATAACTTTCGAAATATATTTGTATTCATTTATTTTCACGACTGCATAGCACACATTTGGCTGGAGTTTTTATTACTCTATGGTGCCGCATTGCAGAAGAGAAATATTTTTCCTCCTTCCACTTTTGTCTTCTAAATATTGAGATCAGAAATGAGATCAGAAAATTCGGTTGTATGACGTAATGGAACCATAAAATTCAAAGGCATTATATACCCTAGGATTAAAGATATAATTTTTACACTATAACGCGTCATATAAGGCCAAGCAAAGTTGTATGTTGTTTGCCGAGCAGCAAACAAAGATTAAAGAATAATAATATATCTTCGGAATAATTGTGCAGGAAAATTTTATTGTTGTCACTTGATGTAATTAATCGAAATAATATTTAAGTTTCCTTCAACCATATTTTTTGTTAAAAATATAATGTAAATAGAGAATTATGAAAAGCATTGTCGCATAATTTTACAGTTCAAGAGTCCCTAATAATTCATTTAAAATAATATTTTGAGCCATTGAGCAGGTGTCTTTTATGGTTCATAAAATTAATATCAAACGTTTGAATTGCCTAATCTGGGCTTAAATCAAGCTTAATTGCCTATTACATACAGCATTACAAGATAACAAGGCAGTAAAAAAAAACTAGTCAACTACTGTTTTAAAATAAATGATTAGCCAAGTATCCTTTTTTTTGGTCAAAAAGCACTCAAAGAAAGTACTTTGTACTTTATATATTATCATCGCTTTGCAAAGGGAGGGAAAATGATTTAGAGTTTTTGTTTTTATAATTTATTTCTTCTGTATTCCGTACCGCAAAAGCGTTTCCTTGTGTACAGTGGACCAAAAAAGCTTTATTTAATGTAACTTTATGGGAGATTTGTACATAGAAGAATAAAATAGAATGAACTATAAAGATAGATACCGACTGTTTATTACTTTACGACTAGATAATGGGAAAATAAATGTAGGTATAATACATATTGACTTGACGGTGTTATTCAAATGTATGGAACAGGTGCATCAAGATGCATTGGACGCCTGAGGGTGCAATTCAATCAGATGCAACTTGGTGAAGATCTGGACGTGTTTGGAAGGAGGAAAATAATAAATTATAAACGGCTTACAATAAAAACATATTGAAATTAAAAATAAAAGTTTTGAAGCATTGGTGTCGAATAAAAATCATTATGTGTTTATGTTCTATCACCGTTTTAGTTCGGCACTCATTGTTAAATCAAAGTAAATGGTTCAATAGTTTTTCGTGGCTTTTAAGCTCTCTCTGTATCCTTCAAAACCTTTTTTTGGAAGATCTTCAGTCCCTAAAAACAACTCTTTAGCGAGTTTCCATAAGTTCGTAAGGTCTGGAAATGTTCAAATAATTTACCGCGGTTTTGTGGTTAGAAGCCTTTATACTATCGGGAAACAAAACTTATTTCCGAACGAGATACACTTCCTTGCAAGAAAACAGAAACCAATAACTTATATACTGAGAAATAAACTACATCATCATCATCATCCTCCGAGCCTTTTTCCCAAGCATGTTGGGGTCGGCTTCCAGTCTAACCGGATTCAGCTGAGTACCAGTGCTTTACAAGAAGCGACTGCCTATCTGACCTCCTCAACCCAGTTACCCGGGCAACCCGATACCCCTTGGTTAGACTGGTGTCAGACCTACTGGCTTCTGACTACCCGTAACGACTGCCAAGGATGTTCAATGACAGCCGGGACCTACAGTTTAACGTGCCATCCGAAACACAGTCAGTGGTGTCTAAGATATACTTAGAAAGTACATACAAACTTAGAAAAGTTGCATTGGTACTTGTCTGACCTAGGATCGAACCCGCGCCCTCATACTTGAGAGGTTGGTCCTTTACCCACTAGGCCACCACGACTTTTTTTTACTGAGAAATAAACTACGCGATTTATTTTCCTTAACAAAGTTATTAACGAAATTATATATTATATTCTGAAGCATGTGCCTATAAGGTTAAAACTACCATAATCCGTTATGATATCATTAAAATACTTTATGGAGTGGTTGAAACCTTTTCAATGTTGCGAATTAATAAAAGTCGATGACGAGGCGAACAAGGAAATAATGAGAAAAGTGCTGCCTCTATTATTATTATTTATTGCTTCGTCGAGAATAAACGCGTGCCTTGCAATACTATGAGATGTGTCTCGGAAGATTTTATTGTATACTTGTTATTTGTTGCGGTTCTACTTGTGTCTTGGATTTATTTTCTACAAGTGTAAAATACTATAACTTTCAGAGTCCTTCAGTTTAGCTTCTTTAAATAAAAAAACTAAATAAATATTCATGTAATTTTAATTTGTAATATTAATCGGTCTGTTGTGTTCAAGCTAATGCAAAACTTTGATGCTTTAAGTCAGTAAGTTTTGTCCTAGGCTGATTTATACTTAACTCATTTCTACTAAGAAAATAGCTACATTAGACACAGTTGCGGTGTGTTTTAATTCAAAGTCACTTCTGACGTTTAACGAGAAACTGTGAAAATTGCAATATTCGTTTTCGGTTCGTGGCAAGTTATATTTATTGGTTTTTAATTATCATTTATTATGTTGTAGAGAAATAAACTACAAAAATACCAGTGACAGTCCGGAATGCTGTGTGTTGTCGAATTTGCATAATAAATTGTAACAAGAAATTATGCGAAATGGCTTTGGCTACAACGGATTATTATTTATTTGTTGACATATGATATATTTTTAATATATTAAATTAGAATTATAATATGTAATAATATTACTAAGTTGAGATTCTGTTTCTTTTTTGGCAATTGGTTAATTCAATGATGGTTTCAGTTCTAGCATGTTCCAAAAATACAATAGTAATAATTCGGGATCTCTCACGTTGTACACATTTATTACTGGTTGTAATAGCTCTGAAATGTGGGCCAAGTTTGTCTCACTATGTCCGCTCGGCAAAGCTTTAAGCTCGACCGGTTGCCGGGTCGATGACCTCGCAACCTACTGGCTGTTTACCCCGTACAATTCGCAAGATCGCTGGAAAATTACTAAACTATCCTTTACTTAACTCTCGGAACAAGATACCGTATACTTAATAGCTACCGAGTATACGCATTATACTCTTGTAATATTAAACCTATCACTATATAAGTACGCTTATGTTCAAAGCAATATTCCTATTAGTACCTACAAGCAAAAGTTTTGTAAGTACCCAATAAATAAACAGACCATTTTTCTTAGTTAAATCCAGATAGCTTACAGATATAAAAAATGTAAACGCATAAATATAAATCGCAAAATGAAATTTCTAGAAGCACTAGTTAAAATATCTTTGTGCATCGCCTATAACTTACCATGACTTTGACATTTATGTATTTGCTAAGATTAGTATTAAACCACGGGTATTTAGCGTGGAAGTTTTATTATTTACTGACTTTCGATCCTACCATTTGTACTTACGAGGAGTGATCGTTATTTTTGCTTCAAACTGCATAATTTACACTAGTAGTGCCTACTTTATTGATTTAAAAATTTACAACAATTACCTTGTACCAGTGTTTGAAAACATTATGTTGTGCATTTAATATCTAAATAACAACCTGAAATCTTGTTATACATATAATTTAAATCGGATGTGATAATGACCATAAAATGTCAAAATAAATAAGTTTTAGAATTTTATATGCATATTAATGAGATAAGTCTACAGTTATGATCTACCTGTTATTAAAATAGTAGTAGAGGATTATGCATATTTATGTGACGAGTGCACTTAGATACGGCGTCGTCAACGCTTAATTAACATATTTCAGTGTTATCGGCCGGCTTGCACAGTGTTACACAGATGAAAGCGCGCGCTGCATTCGGTCGCGCGCTGCGCAGGCGACGCGCGTAGGTGCGTTCTGTGTCCGGCCAATTGGAAAATGCCGCGTGTCGGCTTTTACGTACGCGTTACATGACGTGCCGACTAGAAATGGCGGCTGCTTTCGCATTCATCGCTTGCATAGAAGTGCATGCACAAGTTCAAGGCTGGTCGAGTCCCGCTTCCCATTGCATGTGCATACGCATTAATTCAGCTCACAAACACGACTACCACCATTGTCTATCACTCGAGAACCGGGGTCGAGGAACCCATAAAGGATTAATGACACTATTGTGGGGAGTTATAATCGTGTCTTTCATTTTTCTGCTGCCACCTGCGGGTGTGCTTATTTCCCAAGCTATGGGTTTATTGCTGAACTGTAATTTCAGTGTAACTAAGTGTGTGGGTAGCCTGCCAATGAAATTCGATTCTATACAATTTAATATTGCCATTTCTTTAAAGTTGGCTGCACACCTTGCGATTTATCCTCGGACGACTAAATTGTGAGATTTGCATAAGGAAAATTGATGTCGATACTGAAATGGACACTTAGTTATTTTTGCTGTGGAATTTAATATGGGAACATTTGCTTTTAAATTGTTCTTGGATAGAGAAAAAATCAACCGCAAAATGGAATACTTATGTAAATATTATTTTTTCCAGCGATAGTGATAGTAGTTACGGACGTGCTCAATTGAGTTTGTATATAAACAGCTCATGTATGTAAAAAATAGATTTAAATGTAATTTTCAAACACTTAAAGGCGTCCCAAAGGCAATATTAAAAATGTCTAGGATAAGGAAATTTTCTAGCTATGAAATGCGGCTACTCTGCTCCAAAAATGTGCCAGTAGCTATGAAGTACGTTCTCGGGCCAGCTACTTTACAAAGGACTGTATCCATTTTACAAATTACTAACATATTGCATTTTCTTTTAATAGATCAAACATATTTTATAAGTTAATATTCATATTAGTTTTAATACAGAACTAATTATCAGTTATTAGTGATATTAAAGAACTGCAGTAAAACGTTTTATTAAAAGGAAGCTCTTATTTTACGAGCAGATATCAATTGATAGAGTTTATTCTTGAGTATGCAAATTATAAGTCGTCATATCAATTAGGTGTTTATATAGACTTCCCGTTTATAATAATGTCCTGCATTATTTTAAGTAGGTAGTTGAGGTAGGTCCGTGTTTACGAACTTGAAAGGAGAATCGTGACTCGAATCTGTATAGGTATCAGTCTGACTAGATTTAAAACTGACATATTCAATTGTCTGTATGTTTTGTTCGTTTATATTCGAGTCCTATTGGGTTTTTGGACAGGAAATTGTATAATATATTTAGCAGTAGTAGATTGTTTGTTGCTTATAAATTGCATAGCTTGCTCCCTATCATTACACGAGACGGAATTATTGTCTTCGCAGAATGCAGAGCCCATTTTCCTTAAGGGATTCATTCTTCGTATCTCGGTATATATTGCTACTTTTCCTCAATATTTATAAGGTCATGTATGCTATGTCTATTATAGTTCGGCCATTCAGAGAATGCGTTCCTGACACGTCGCGATTGAACTGACGACGTAACTTTGCAATGGCGTTGCAGTTACGATAAAAATATTTTTGCTGGTTGTTTACCGTTTTAACAATTGAGGAGCATTAAAACAACATTATTATATCAATAATCAATGAATGTAGTTACGTCGTCAGTTCAATCGCGACGTGTCAGGAACGCATTCTCTGAATGGCCGAACTATAATAGGACTAATATCGTTACTCCAAAATTGGTATCTATGCTAATATTGTAGGTAAAACTGAAGAGTTGGTTTGGCTTATTCGAATGCGCCAATATCGAAGTATTAGGTATTTTTTCCGGGAGTGTAAAGTAATTCCCACAGGACACGGGTACAGCTGCTGGCGGTAGCTAGCAATAACATAAAATAGGGTTCGTGCAGAACCATAAAAACATTAATATGGAGTTTATGTGCGAATTAAATGTAAAACGGTTCTATTTACATATAAAACGTGAGACAACAATTACGTGGAGTCTTTGAGAATCGCCGCTCACCTTGCGATTTAGATAGTCACTGACCAGTCGTTGCGCCAAACTGTTTACACGGTGCACAAGATTTGCAGAATTCACTCTATGTGACCCCGAATAGGGCTGGCTGCTCATTAGACAAAGAACTACGATATTTAGGAAATACTTATCATGTTATATACGTATCACAAGTTTTATTCTGGTGAGAAGACTTAAAAGATCGGGAGGGGTGTAAGTTAATTGGGAGGTCACTGCCCTGCAGTGGGACAGTCTCGATAAAGGGGCTTTTTCGATGTCGTTGAGTCTCTGAGTATGGATAAGTAGTACAAAGAACCTCGAGTGTCATACTTTTGCATAACAACACATAGAGCAGCATTTATATAAAATAAGTTACAACTATTTCTGGTATTCCTAAACTGTCTTTGTGTTTGAAACGCCCTTTCGACAGGCCTGTCGATAAAATTTGATTGATGCCTGTCCCTTTATTTTCGCCATCATTGGCTCTTTGCCTTACATTGTTTGTCTGTAGAGATTGTACAACAAATTGTATCTACAAAGAAGACTGAACGAATCGCAAATTGTACTCCGTCGTGTCACTGAAAAGTTCCGCTATATAACTACAAGACCACCTATTTCTAACTGTGCTTCTATTCTCAATATATCCTTCATATTATAACCCTTTAACTCAAAGCAAATCTAGTTCAACAAAACTACCGAGAATAGGCTTCTGAAATAAAAATTTACGACTCGCACGCCGAGTTAGAAAAGCGGGTCATTGACCTCTGGACCAGTCCTTTTGCGTCGATCATATTAACTGCTCACACATCACGTTTCTATTCAACAACATTTTCATGTATTTCAAATACAAATTAGCACTGAATCTGCCAATATGTTCGGTCTATTTCGACCGCCCTTGCGACCCGTCCGTCTATTTGTTTTACTGCGTTGACACGGTTAATGCCTGTGTCAATGTTTACATTAGGTATTTCGTAAGAGTTGCGTCCATGCTAACGTTTGCAAAGGAAGTATTAGTCAATATCTTCATATCCTTGGGCAAATCGTATCTAGATGTGTGTTGTTATTTTCCGTAATAGACATTATCTGTTGATATCAATTTCAGGATTATCGTTTATTCAACTTTTTGTTATCTTTGAAAAGGAAGCTGACATTCGTACAAGATATATAGAAAAATAAGGAAATAATATAAAATCAGGTGTGGCATATCATTGATTATACCTAATCTCCTAAAGTAGCTAAACCTTGATAGCTCAACCCAAATAAAGCTGATAATTATATCTAACAAGGACATAAAACAGACGATTTCCTTGATGAGAAAAAGTAAGTAGTAGCCGTCGATATTGTCTGATTCAAAAGTAAACATTGTAGAACAAAAGATGGATACAGTACTGGACCCTAACATTGGTTAGTAGATGGGATCCTAAATGACAGAGTAGCGTGGCTAAGCCATCATTTTTAATGTCCTATTGTAGTCTGAGCATTCAGCCACTGAACTATGTGGTTTCAAAGTTTCCTTATACTTTTTGGAGAACTCCGGCTTTGCAGGGAGCAACATTCTTCGAGTTGCGAAATTTTATCTCTTCGGTTGAAGTTCTTTTGTTTGGAAAGATTTATTTAATGAAGTGCTGAATGTATTATGTTCGTATATTACTTGAGAAATATGATGGTAATAAACAACAGTTTGACGTAGTATTAGTAAATTGCTGATGTGGTGATTACGATCGTGTTGCATATTGTTTTGTGTTTGTTTATATTTATAATCGGTGTCGTAATTTATTCTTGCATATTTTGCTCAGTATCCATGTCATCAATAAATGTCAATATTATTGAAATATGATGATTTATTGTAATATAAAACTTGTTTTCTATAAACTGTGTAGGCATTTCTAATGTTGTTCTATTCCCGGTTTTGCCCTAACAAACTGACACCTAGTGTTCAACCCAATAATTATTATTCATCTGATTATCTGCCACAGGAGATTAAGATCCTATTTTGAAAGGATGACCATACTAGCTTGGAATTAATGTTATGACTAGATACAGACCATTTGGTACCACTTGTTTTGTCACATAACATCATTTGTTTCGTTCAGCCTTTTCAATTAGTCTGATTGGCTAAGTTTGATGATCCATTTAAATTGATGCCATAAAGGAACATATGACAGACTTGATATTCACCAGATCGATATAATTACGAGAGCGTTTAACTAATGCATAACATTATCTATTAATATGGTATTTTCCTATCCTACACTTATAGGTGATGATTAAGGGATACAAGTATGTGCATTTTAAGTGTCTGTGATAGAAATTATCTCAAACGATTTAGGCGCTTCGTATACTAAGGTACGTATATGTCCGGTACCCAACAATTTTTATTCCATCGCCGGAATTTTTTTTTTTTTAACGAAGGATTTACACGAAAATTTCGTAATTCACTACTTAGAAGAAGAATGGATACCTAATATTTGTGGTTAACCCAAATTAAACAAAACAAGCGCTTAAATCGTCTACATGATCCAATATTGGTCTTAGGCAAACTAGGATTCTAAGATATCGTAAATGTTTTATAGGTAATCAGGAAACCATTTTGGCATACCATAAAACAGTGTTTACTTACGCTCAGTAGAAGCAATATTTTAGAAAGCTAGATAGGAAATGAGTTATTCTATCAATAGACATTATTGGCTAAGTGAAGTTGTTTATGATCAGGAACTCATCAATTTTGTATTCAAAATGTCAGCTGATTTACCAGCTATAATCGATTAAAACGATTATGCAATGTTTTTGAATGTAATGTTGTTTTAATGTTCATATTTGTCTTGTAACCATGTTTAACATTTTTAATCGATCCATCTCATTGATGTTTTGCATACGGTATCCGCTCTATTTCACCTCTGATTTCACATGGTTCTAAGCACGCGATCAAATGCTAGCCTGAAATATTGCTCAGTATTTTGGTTGACTCATTTCGAAATAGCAGCATAGAGACTTCACAAATCTACGTTCCTTGTTAATGCTTGATGATTAATTTCGGATGCAAAATCAAATCCATTTTCATATTTGTCTGACACCCTCGCACTACATCATTTGGTTTCAACACCAACGAAAGATAGCAAAGTGCGGGCGAGTGCTTACCGTTGGCCCAACCCGTGACAACTCAAAAGAGAGAGGTGGCTAGGCAATTGGTGAGACTGGGGGAGGCGGCTCACGGCAACATGGAAGCGCATTGTCGCAACGGACGGCCGGCGCAACGGCCGCGCGTACAAGCCTGCGCACGCGATCCCGCCTCGAATGGCCCGGTAGCTTTGACGACATATACGATACTAGTGACGATTACCGACCCGCGATAACCGAAACTCTCGTGTGTTTACAAATCTCATAGGTAAAGTGTACGAGTTTGCCGGGACACAAACTGTTGAGTGTATGTTTTCGCCGCTCGAATGTCGCAATGTTTGTTGTCGTGTTTTATGTTTTGTGTTTTTGCATGTTGACTTGATTCTGTCGTTTTTAACTGCAACTATGTCATCATGATTATTAATTTCGGGTTTCTTTAATTTCATTTTATTGTTGCGTTTTGCACGTTTTTCGGAATCCATACAAACATTCTTATCATTTGTTCTAAATGCCAATATCTTCGGAATTAACATTAAGTGATCCAAATAATAATTAGGAACCATCAACTTACTGCATTTTTTTGCAGCTTTTAATTGTTTACTTAATATTATTTACAATTTAATTACAAATTAGTTTAGACATTGTATATAGATAATTCTGAAAATTTAGATTGTATAACACTTTAGACAATGTTTAAAGGCTTTAGCGTTTGATCCTAATACACGAAAAGCGATCTAACGCAGTCGTGCTTGAGGCGATCACGACTGGCTCCAGCTATGGTCGAAATTCGATAGCCATTGTGCGTTTGTGGGTCACCAGAGATCTGAAGAGAATCTTTGTTCCAACCTAGTATCGCCTGTTCCCACAAATGACGTTACTAAGTTACTTGAATTTGTTCGGGAAACTACGTCAGTAGGTAATAGTTGGTTGAAGTGACACCTGAGCTTCAAGCACTTATAATTTGAGTAACATTGTTAAGATAAGTAAATGAATTTTATCACTTGACAATGACACTGAATTGGTTGTGAGTAATTGGTTTTTAATCCATACTAGAAACTTCTATCGTCTACGTCTTTTCGCATTTAATGTGTGCAAGTATGAGAGAGATGGGAAAAGGTCCCCTGATCCTACATATATTAGGATCAACTAATACTGGTCGCTTTGATGAGCACCTGCTTTCTCAAGGAAAAAGACGATTAAAACTTCCTTGTTCTATTTGAGGAAGAGGCAATTAATTATGGATATAATAAAATAATTGACCTGTAGTCCATGTCTATTAGTCTTGTAAGTAATGAGGTCTTGATTGATGTTTTTGCATTAGTCATGCACTGTTGCTTTGAATTATTATAGACATATAGGGCCTTACTACAAAAACTTTAAACCCTGTTTTACACTTGTCTAATAAAATTTTGGCTGCAAAATGAACCATATGTCAACGTCATAATTTGACATTTTTTTAGACAAGGCATAAACTGACGTTTAAAAGTTTTTGTGGTAAGACGGAAGAAGTTTGACCAGATGATATTTTCTATTTGTCATCTGTAGTTTGTTTTTGGATAGTAATTATTTTTGGGTTTCAATGATACCTGGGATTAATTTTCATAGTTTCTACTAAGTCGTAAATGAGTGTCCTCAATTTGGCTGGGCATTTATTTATCTAATTTGCCCTATAATGCCAGAGAATGCCCACACTCCCTTTTATTATTAGTCACAATTCCATCGAACTATCTGCCAATAATAAAATATGCAAGGTGCGATGACTCTGTACGCAACCAAAGCACCGGACTTACACGTTCCCATAAGTAATAATACGGCTTGGCGAGTGCACCGCTCTTATTATTACTAATTATATTCATGTCATAGGCCTTGAGCATTGCCAAAGAAATTGCAACGTATTCAGTCATCACAACGTCTTGCGTCCTGCACAACGAAGATAAATGATCTAAAGTTACCTTGTTGTCGGTACGAGCCGAAGGTTACTTCATACAAATTGAAGGGAACTACTACACGTAGACGCAAAAAGATCAAACCCTTTTCTCGTTTAAGCTCGCCCCTGACAGAAATGTTTGACCTTAAACTTTTAAACGTTGAATTGCGTCGCTTGATGGACCCTTCAAAATATTGCACGTTTTTTATCTGCAGCTGTCTCTATAATTAATTGGCCTTTACGTCTGACAGTATTTTGCACATTATCGTAAACCTTTGTGAAGATGAGTGTGGAGTCGTTATGAAGTAGCCGTGCCATACAAAGTTGGAACAACATATTTAGCCGTGCTAATATTAGCCCTAAACGTTCTAAGAAACAGTAAAGACATCCTGCAGACATTTAATATTGTCATTTGAGCGATGAAGTCTGTACAATAAACAACATTATTGTCTTTGCTTGTACATAATGTATGTACAATAGTAAAGTAGGGCCGGAGGCGCGTGTGGACGTGACTCACTTACCGTGGGTGTCTCATTTCGTATGCGCAGTCGCAACGCCTAGGAAGTGCATTCGTGTACATACATTCGTACTTGCTTGCGTAATGTTGCGCGCGAAATCGTTATAACAATTTATTAATTTCTACTTAAAAATATTAATGGACTGAACACCAGTGTACGCATAACAGAATGACTAAGGATTATTTGAAAACGACGCTCACTCAATGTTTTATTTAGTTTCAATTAAGCTAGAGGTAAATCTGACTAAACAACAATCTTGATTGACAACCATAAAAAATAAATGCAGTCATTGACTCCTCAATGGTTCCGGATTGATAGATATGATCATTCAAAACTGTAATATTTTACTATGAAAAAAAAATCCAATTAATACGACATGAAATTGCTGACTTTTCTATTAACAGTCCTCTTCGGGTTGGTGACCAGTTAATTACATACGTTTTAATTTAAAATAAACATTTTTCGTAAAACCTTTTTCTTATAAAACTTTGTACTCAAGCGTACATTGTCCGCTGCGAATAGAATGGCGATAGTTCGATTTGCATTTAAACAGTGCCGATCGACTCATAAAGTTATACGGATGGCAATAAAAATGTTAATCGGTTTAATTACTAGCCCGGTCAAAATAGACATAAAAGTAGTGGTCAAATAACATAAATTCCCACAGAGCTGATTTTTGATGGAGAGCTAGATTTGATCATTATAAATAAAATACTAAAAGTCCCCATCGATCCCATGTGTGCGTCAAAAGTTATTCGAGGCCAAATGTCAAAATTTTAGGTTTTTTGTTTTTTTTTTCGAAAACGGTAAGTTTTATCAAAAAAAGACATCAGACCAAAGTTGTAGATCTTTAAATTTGCTACAAAAATGGCATTAACAATTCTCTCCTAAATCTCACCATTCCTGAGATATCGCGATTCAAAGAGTCACACTACACATGATATGCATATATAAGCCACGTATATACGACGGCTGCCTTTAAGTTGTGTAGTTTGAAATAAGTATAGACAATCTAATAGGTTAATATCATTTATTGTTTTTCAAAGAATTCTCCGCGATATTTAATGCCCTTTGCATGCATTAAACCCAGTTCTTGAAATATTTATTCCATTCTGAAGTGGGGGTAGTCAAATTGGCCGATTTGTATGAGTCAACAGCTTTTTCAGGTGTGCTGAAACGTTTACCACGAGACTTTACTTAATTTTGGGGAATGTAAAACAATCGTTATGCCCACGGATCCATGTCACGGTATGTTACATGTTGGTCTGCGACAATTAACTGCCGCATAGCCTCCATATTATCTTGGGTCATATCGGGTTTTGAATTACCTTCACGTGGTTTGTCGCTAAGGCTAGATTGCCCACTTTTAAATCCTAAATATCAGCGTACTGCAGTCCTAAGGCATGGTTCTGCATCACTAAACACAGAACAAAAATTTTTAAACCGCTGTATTCGCGACAATCCGCTTTTAAAGTTGTAGAAAATTATCGCACGCTAATTTTCCTTCGACATTTCCATTTTTATCCAGAAGACTGGGGTTGGAAATTGATACATAATATCTGGACCCTATTAAAACTTTACTCCCACCTGCTCCAGAAAAACTCCTGACATAATTTTTTGCAATTGCAAAAATGATTATAGTATCAAATCATCCTCCGAGCCCTTTTCCCAACTATGTTGGGGTCGGCTTCCAGTTTAACCGGATGTAGCTAAGTACCAGTCCTTTACAAGGAGCGACTGCCCTATCTGACCCCCTTAACCCAGTTACCCGGGCAACCCAATACCCCTTGGTTAGACTGGTGTCAGACTTACTGGCTTCTGACTACCCATAATGACTGCCAAGGATGTTCAATGACAGCCTACCTACAGTTTAACGTGCCATCAGAAACACAGTCATTGGTGTCCAAGATATACTTAGAAAGTACATACAAACTTAGAAAAGTTGCATTGTTACTTGTCTGACCTGGAATCGAACCCACTCATACTTGAGAGGTTGGTTCTTTACCCACTAGGCCACCACGAGTTTTTGTATGAATCTGATAAATCTATAACAATCACAATGATAGTTAACCCAATAGTTAATATCAATAATGACATCATATTCGAACTTGACGGCAATTATTCCCTTAAACTATCCTAAAATTGTCATGACAGTTAGTGGAGTAGGCCTACAGGGAAACCACGGTAAAGAAAACGCGCCGAGTACACTACCTCACAGGTGGCGTGGAAATGTGTGCATGTCCTGTATGGAATATACTTTGAAGCGCGATATCTCAGGAATGGTAAGATTTAGGAGAAAACTGTTAATGCCATTTTTGTAGAAAATTTAAAGATCTACAACTTTGGTCTGATGTCTTTTTTTGATAAAACTTACCGTTTTCGAAAAAAAAACAAAATACCTAAAATTTTGACATTTGACCTCGAATAACTTTTGACGCACACATGGGATCGATGGGGACTTTTAGTATTTTATTTATAATGATCAAATCTAGCTCTCCACCAAAAATCAGCTCTGTGGGAATTTTTGTTATTTCAAATGTCTATTTTGACCGGGCTATACGTATTTCACCACGAGGATGTGTTTGTTTTGATTTGGTAAATGCATGGCTAAAATTTAAACTTTTTCAATAAATTATAAAATCTTAAGTTTGTAGCATCTGTACGCGATTATACCAGCAGTTCTCAAAAAATGCGGATCCAATATCGAACAGCGTCCGTCCGGTTTGTCATATCACTTTCCATTAACGGTAAAATTTTACTACAAGTACGTGACTATGAAGTAATTAAAACGGTCCGCGTTTGACCGCTTAGCGCTTTTTTAACTGTTACTGCGGTTCTCTCCGAAAAAATTGGCGGATGGCGAATTGACGACCTTATCAAAACACGCTGCGCTCCGAGGTCGTTGAACCCGCGTTTTGTTATTGCCCGATCTAATACTACAATAGTGCTTGGAATTCCTATCGAAGTATTCGTATTGTGGCCGTTGAATTTACACTGCAATTGTGGACATGACAATGCTTGGCCACATACCGATTATGTTCATTGGTTCACTGCCACTAGTGTGTTTGACACCGATGCAGATTATTAAGCTTGTAAACAAATGAGGGTGATGACACTTGAATAGGCCTACGGTATAACAAGTTTCGATGACAGGCGTATAATTTTATTGTTTCGTGAACCAGATCAAAATGTCAGATTCACCGTTAGGTGTGAATGTGCCGATAGCGGAAATACCTGATAGTTTTGTATGTCCCTTTTGGATCGCTTGATTGTTCTCTGTAATGAGGTTTTATGTTTCTGGCTGACTGAACAAAGAGGCGTCAGGATGAAACAAAAGTATAGACAGAAAGAAAGGCAAAAGTTGCGATAAACGGCCCTTCCTCTATGCCTCTTCCTCTTACCTCTGCCTTTTTATTAACATTTTTTGTTAGATCTAAAAGTAGTGCCTATTAAATATACAGACTCCAATGTCATTATTTATTGCATTATATATATATTATTCATAAAGTTTAATTATGAATATGTCAGCTTTAACATCTGGTGTATATCATTTCAGTTCCAAGAACTATTGGCAAACGTGATGCTCCAGTCACAACAAAGATAGAAGATTCAATTTAATATAACAAATTACACAATAGACTATTATGTGGAGACGCTAGGTTTTATTTATGACTTTTCTCACGGTGTTAAGATTTCTTAACATTGAAGATACTTATTTTAATAAGACAATTTATAAGCTCGTTCTATGGTTTCGTTTCTACAGAGACAAACGGCAACGGGAGAAACTGTTACGTAGGTGACTTTTTATGATTTATATCTGTAATTGTATGAAATCAGAGTAGGCGTGATAGAGGAACATATAAAACAACGACTCAACCCTTTATTATTAATAACTTTGCACAATGCATTAACCCACGCCACATTTTGTTTTTCAATAAAGAAGTCCATTGGGAGATGGAGTGACCGAGTCAATTATTCTTATTAAAAAAAAATATTATCTACTTCCGTTCGGGCTTTAACACCGGAAGTTTCCTTTATTGACCAAAATGTTATAAAAATAATTGGTAATCCAGAATTAACAATAAATAAAAATTCAAAGAACAGACTTAGGACGCTAATTAATATTATGTAAAAGTCCAGGAGTGAAATTTAGGAGATTGGGTATGTTAGCTTTAAGGAAGATACTTAATCCTCTGTATAGGATATGTAATGACGTCAAAGTCCCAGTGTTTCAGTGTTCTTATTTGTAGGTATAATAATTTAGGTATAACACATAATATCCGCAAGGATCAACAAATCACGCTGCATAAACGAAACAAATCACAATAATGAACAATACCGACAAATTGCACTCATAAACCACACGTTCACTATTTCTAGGTTTAGAACGAATAGTTATTGCCAGTTGTTAGATGAAATATCGCTTATAGGCGGACGTAACAACGGACCAATTAATAACTATAATGACTGCTTTGTTCCTGCATTAGTGTTGACTCAACACGTGCCTAAACTCGTGACCGATATGTGGGACTCGGATCGTATGTACAGATTTATGGCCTGTTTCATCACCCCTTCGATAAGTACCAGTTAAACTTAAAGGCCTGATCATTTCATACTAATGGGTGGGTTATGATGTCGGAATAACCCCTTAAACAGTTGGTTGTAGAGCTCCCAAAAGTAGCATTAAATAAACAAAAAGTTAACACTCTCATAGGTACACAAGACAGGTATATAGGTATCAAGAGGTTAATAAATTGTAAGCAGAAAAGGATCATAATGTTGCTTTAACAAAGTTTTTATTATTAATTGAAGAGCTCAAAGGCTTTAATTTTTTTTTTATTTATTTAAAGGAGATAGATATATGTTTATTTTGTCTTATCGAAAAATAACATTAGCCCAAGCACCAGGTAACATTAGTCTACAGCTAAGATATATCTGTATGGGTTGTTATTAGGTCAACGTGCTCCTGGCATCCAATGCATGGATTATAGAAGTTCCGTCCCATGTGAATTGAAGTTTCGTTGAGGATTAGACACGAACTGGTACGAGTAGGTGGAACTGACTCATGCCAATTTCTTGTACGTACAGAATAACTTAACAGTTAACTGAACTACTGAATAATAAAGCATTCTAGCTTTTCAAGGAAATATGACGGCCGTCAATGTGATTAATTTTTTGTTTCAATATAATCCACAGACGCAAAAAGGCAATCTCAAAAAATACGGTTTAAAGTTAAAGTGTCGTTCCACGAGCTTGTAAAATCACGATAAAAATACGCAATTAGGGTTGTCATCATCATAAAATTAAAAAGACGGAATTTAGCTGGCTCCATTTCAATATTAATATACTTTAAACGGTTTTTAAATAAGGGCGGTAAATATTTATTATTCTTAATCACACACCCGTTTTAATATTTTCTACTGAAAAACATTAAAGCGCACACCTTAATGATCCTGTGGATAATCAAAGCAATTATACTATTCCGTAGTAATCGGAGAACTAATTTAAATGATCATAAAGTTTTAAAAGCACTCCGCTTATGTATCCTTGGTCCTCTATGTAATTGAACCGTCAGCCATTAATGTCCATGGGAATATTCATGGTTATACGGAGCGCACTCAAACAGATGACGTTTAATTACGTGAGATGTTCAATTTTTCCGCTTGTAATAACAGCACGGGGACTATAAATGTTATTCCAGAGCGCCTGCGCCGTCATTGTTTTTACTTTTCAATTATTCTGCACGACTGTACTCGATGAATTTATCGTTATTTGTAATAAAGATACAATCTTAGGCTCTTTAGTCGTCCCTTCCGTATTCTGTGTGTCTGCATCACTCGACAATTACTCGTGAATGCAAATAAACATTAATTGTTTATTACCACGCTCTTATTATTCCACTGTTTTAAGCCTACTTTTGTCTTGAGTGCCTGACTGTATGGCGGCTCGATTCTGAGAACATAATGTAACTGCCCAATCACGACCGCAGAGCATTTGGTACCCACAACTAAGTTGCAATCCTAGAATTAAATGGCAAGCTCTAGATTGATATTTGTAACTGGATAAATAATACCTCAGTCGTGCACTGCAAGGGTCGCGCTTCACTGATGTGGAAAATATCGTCAATTTACATTATTGGATACGTGAATGGTTGTTTAATCTCGTCTATATCTAGAAGCATCGATGCGCAAATACTGTGTTAAACGCACCTGATTATCATTCCCAACTAATTTCAATTTCACTGCTAACCAATCGGTTCAGGTGGAGTGACTTAAAGTAGATAAGCAGGAATCAGGTGCTTGATTATATTTCAGTTATCTACTGAATAGTGTAATGAACCTTACAAGGCCAAAGCCTCCTCGAGATAACTCTATAAAACCTTTTAGTTTTATGGATTCCGTTTCATTCCGCAACAAAATAATTCGATATCGAATATCTTTACGACACTCGAGTGGCGAACGAGTACTTATATAGTACGGTCATAATTTTAACATTTTAAACAATTCAGCGGCTGCAGACCATGCCCTAGGCGTGTGGAAGAATAATGCACCAATAGTGCACTCTGTACTCATGTGAATGGAACGCTATGTGCTGAACTGAAAATGGGAAGCGGAAAGTTTGGTTTCCAAGTTAAAAAGGACAAAGTGAACATGGGAGCCCCAAAGACTGAGTGTAGTGTTAAGGAAAAGTGTCAAAAAATACAAAAAAAACTTAAGAAGACTGAAAACAAGAAGACTGAAGCTAATGCACGGGAAAAGACTATCTGGTGGAACCAATGCAACAGTTGTAAGTTAAACTTATGTTTTGATTTTTTTGTGCATAATGTAATGCACTGTAATTATTTAATTTAATTTATTGGCAATTAATTATAAAGACATAATGACAATCGAAACCTTTATACAATTATACATTGTGCAATTATAATTACTTAGCCGTAAACGATTTCCAAGAACAATTTACCATCTGAGCGTGATATTATTGTAAAAAATATAACAAAAGTAAAGCATAATAGAACAATAGAAATCAGAGATTACCGGTTTGCATTAATGGAAGACTAAGGGCCCCTTGAAGGGCCGTCATGCTTGTTACGCCCTTTGAATGTTCAATGAGGGGAAATTAGATCACCAAGGTTCTAACTTTTGAAATCGACGAGTAGGCTTAACTGCACAAACGACAAGGTATCGAGGCCAACAATGTGACCTTAAACGTTGCCTTCAAATAATTTGAGCCCTTCTAATGATTGAAACGGTGATTACGACATTGACTTTTGCGCTTAATGTAACCCTGTCCCTAATTTTGTACTTTTGGATTTGGACTTGCTTTAATTTGGTGATACTATAATTATTTAATTAAGACATAACAAACTTCTGGTAGTTTTCACATTATTAACTGATATACAGTTTCTCCGTCACTTTAATAACGTGAAAAGTCTTGATCACATACATGCACATTTATAGTAATGTCGTAAATATCACCGTAAAAGTATGTCAGTGGAAAGCGCGAGAGAATCCCGAGAAATCTATGCGCTAATGCGCCGTCTGCGCACGCTCCCCAGTTTCCACTTTCTAAACTGGCTAGACTGCGCACGGTTTATAGTTCAGGAACCACTAGTTGCACGGCCGCATGAAAGTTGTTTTATTGACATTTCCTTATGCGGAGGATCATAATGCCCACGCTAAGAAGCCGCTGCACCAATCATCTAAAACATGCAACTATAAATTGTATTTTTTTATTATTTTCCATAATTAAAGCCTGTTCTTCAAGTACTACTTTTTCCGCGTCACGGAGTAGTTTTTCTTAAAGAATTCTTCAATCTTCATTAGCGGTGTCGAGATTGACAAGGAAGGTCGTTCGCAGGCAGGTCATTATCGAAAGTACCAGTTGCTATACGTCTTTTGTTCAGTTTTATTGGCTTGTCATTATCATATCACCTTATTTGGTTTTAACGATTTATTAATCGGTGCCCTGACGGATTGTTTGTTCGTGTATCGGACATCTATAAATTATATTTCTTTTGACTTATCAGCGGGTATCACATGAATATTTATATGATCTCCTAGTGGTAGTTTATTTAGCTCTGTAGTTTATGCACTTTTTTGTGTTTTAACTGTTTCCTCATTAGTTTAATTGTGAGAAATGTTCTTTGATTAACATGCTACTTGTAATATAATCGAATTCTTTTCCGAAATGTGGCTCAAGTCGCAAAAGAATATGAAGTCGTTAACGATGTTTTTTTTTGCAAATGATCCATAAGATATCGTCAATATTTTATTCAAGGATTGTATGATTTGGCGAATGGACTGAATGTTTCCTGATCCCAAAAGTTTTGCTTGGATTCACAATCATAATTTCCTTTTTTTTCTTGCTTACTACTCTACTTATAACAAAAGTAAATACTCTTTCACCCTACACAATTAAAGACTATTCGTCCTGTCAGCTTATTATTTATTTTCATTCGTTATTTTTTACGAGTTTTACGAGTCTTTATGACCCACTTAACATCTTACAATTACTATAAATCAAGATGTGGTAAACATTGATTTGTGGACCAGTCCCTTTTAATGAATTCCTCATAAAGAACTAACTAGATTACATTTTAATTGTACAACAGGGGTTTAAATTAACTCTTTCTATTATTTGTAAAATATGGTCTCACAATAAATTGGAAAATAGGTTCTACCAAAACAACAGAAAAGTTTAAGGCTAACTATCAATTTCTTTCCGAATTAAAATTAGGTACTTAAGTGACTAATTTGTTTTGTAGACTACACCTGCATTCAAATTGATAATCAAATTACTGCCTAATTTTGTTTAGATATGAATAAATCCTAATCTAAGCATAGGTAGGTACTTTTTTGCAAATTCATAATTTTCAGTTAATTGACCGATAAGAGTTTATTTCGCAATATCTGTCTGAGTATTTGCTACCTATCTACTTAACTTTATAATTGATTTGTATGTATGGCGTAATAATCAAATGATAGTTGTACAATATGTTATTGTTACCTTTAGGTATATTTTGATTGTGTTAGCAAATACCTACGTATAACATTTTGGAAAGGCGGGCAGTCATTTGATGATTTTACATCCCCAGCTCCATTACAATAAGCCTGTGTTCTTTTGTATTTGTATTTAAAGTTTTCGTCAAGCAACTTTGATTATTCCGAAGTTGGCTAAGTATTAGAAGCTTCACGACAGTCAAAATGCATGAACCAAATGTGCACAAATGCGCGAAGGGTCCAATGGGTAACTTTGTAAAAGTTGTATGATGGAAACTGTACCTACATATTATTTAATAATATTTTTAACCGATACCCAAAAAGTAGAACTTCTCAATTCGGATGCTTGTATTTTTTTTTTCATTTTATTTATGTTCTATCTCTTCTTTTGCGCAGTGAGCGAGATCGACCAGTACTTATGGATGGTCGGCGGGTCTGCGGGAGCCCTGGCACTGACTGGGGTGGCGGCTGCCTCGGCCTTCTACCTCAGCACGAGGCCGAAGCCCGAGAAGCCTCTCGTCACACTACATGAACAGAGCCTGCTGGAACCAGTAAGTGTTACTTGTATTATAGGTACTTGCTAGCTTTTGCCAGCGGTTTCACATGTGTCCTGAGAGGATCCCGCAAATACCTAGATGAAAGGTAGCCTATATGTTACTCTGACATAGATATAAGCCGTTTACAGTTAAGTTTCATCAAAATCCGGGAGTTTTTGAGAAAGGGGAACAACGCGTTTACGACATAAGTAGGATTAATTTATCGCTGTCTATCGATTGATGATATTACCTTGATGCAACTACCGCACGATTTGATGAAAATTACTTGTTTTATGTATAGGGAGAAAAGAAGGCCAGGTCCGAGGTATATAATATTGTTTCTAAAAAGTAGGATTTATTTTGAAATTGCGCATTAATAAAATCCACTAATCCACAAAAATAGATCAGATTACAAATGTTACAACTCGTATCATTATCAAGGACTTATTTGTTTCAATGGCAAGTATTAGTGAGGTCGATGATCGATAAACAAGGCTTACAAATGTCGGTGATAAAATAAAGCACTATTTGTTGGCGTGAAATATAAAACAAGCTGAAATATATTAATAGATAGCGAATAAATGTCATCACGATAAAAAAACTGAATTCATAAACATCTCTTAATCCGACGAAAAAATACATATGAAATCATGACGAGGGTATCCCTCTTTATTGCGGTATCAAAGTTCGAGTTGTCCTAATACCAACTGCCGACGATCTCGAGTTGGCAGAGCGCATCTTCGAGCGATATTTTTAACTCATTGTACCACGGGCAGCCCAGCCCGCTGCTCTCCTGTCAGTTACCAGAAGTCTAGCGAAAGTGACGAGATACTCGCAAAGTCCACTGTGACTCCGCCAACACGTTCATCAGACCCGTCTAACACAAGGACTTATTGTGAACTCTCAAGTGTAGTGAACCTAAAGTTTCAATGCGAATACTTATTTAATACAGCAATGGTTGCGCAATATAAAACGGTTTAATTCAAAAACTAGCTGTGCATTTTGTTGTGTGATAACATTTAATTGGAATAATGGCGTGCTGTGATTGCTGCATCGGAGTCCCTCCGATCCGACCTCCGATAAGCCTCAGCGAACAATCGGATGCCCTCAGAGTGAGTGATATAAACGTATAAACCTTCGCAGACGCAATAAAAGAAACAACGTTCACAGAACAATTTAAATAACGAGACTTGCAATTAAGGATCGTTAATGAGTACCTACATTATAATGAATAGAGTTGTTACGACATTATCTGCGTTTATATTGTGGAAATAAAATGAAGAAAAACGGTCTCAATGTTAACGGTAATGGTGATTGATAAGTTTGAAGGGAGAACAAAAATTAAAACAAAACGGTTGTTTGTAGTAAATTGTAAGATGTTTCTTGAAATAATGTAATATTTGTTAGGTGTGGGGTAAAATTGATATGTATCGCAGAGGTCGGGACATTGTTAGACGTTGCTCACGCGCCGACAGTTGGCAAAGCTTCGTAGCATTTAGATTCAGATCATTTAAAAGTCCCACCGGCGAAGATACATGGTGTTACAGCATAGAAATAGAAACAACATTTAACTTTAGATTAAATTAATCTAACTAATGCAGGCTTGTGGCACTCAGTGCGAAAACAGGACGCATGCGTGCAAGTAGTTGCTGGATAATATTTCTGAACTTAGGTCCTCTGATTGCCTAGCCTTAAAATAAAGAAAGAAAGAAAGAAGAATATTTCCTGAAAAAAGAAAAAAATGGAACAAAATTAATTTTCGCTTCCGAATAATGCCATAAAGAGTTTAGTTTCCGTTTTTCGAATGATTTCACACGAGTCCCCGTGAACACGTTCCGTGTTCTAAAGAAATATAGGTAGTTTGTTATGACTCAGCTACTTATCGCTGTATTTTAGATATGTGTAAAATAATTTTTAAAATCAGTTTACAGAAGAGCACTCTCCACAAATTCACAAACTTATATTATCAGAAGAACTGGCTTAAAAGTTTTAAAAGCATTGCTTGGGTTCATTAAGCTTCTTCAATGAGTATTATTTCAAAATTACAAATGGTTTAGGCTGTGTCATTCATAGTATTAGATTTTCAATCATTTGGTAAAAATGTTAATGGATTTCTGAAATGTACCTATATCTCAATCAGCTTCACAATGATTCATAACAGGAGCATTTTTGATCTTCCGTTTCTAAATCAGTGATCTATGAAACATGTTAATGTGTCTGTCTATCTTTTCATTCAGAATATAAAACAATTGTTTGTACCTATATGAGGTCACAGATTTCCTGTTGAGTGATTGTTTTAAAATATTGTTTCGATTATGTCATTTCCGTAAGAAAGAACATACCTAGTCAAAGTATTTAAACTTGATGACAGATTAACGAGCAAATCCTATAACATTTAAGTAAATAGCAGATATAAAAACAGAAGACATAAACACAAAAGTAATTCGTAAAGACTTTACATAAAACAGGCGACCTTACGATACAAATAGTTTAACTAATGTTCTAAATAAAATATGTAATAAATATAGAGGAAGCTGCGACTGAATGCTTTGATGTGTGGGTGATTTCCACGCGGTATACGCATTATTATTTGTGTCAAAAACACTTAAGAGGCCTATAAGTATCTGGATACAGGATATCCGCTATTGGATAGGCACTTCACTTCTTATAATAACGGGCAGTCTTTTCAAAAATTCACAGTAAACATCCAGGCTTTTCCTGTTTGAAATCTTTGGAAAGTATACAGAGATTTGAATTCAAAAGTGATGTTAAAGCTTGCTAGTGAATTTACGTAAAGGACACTGGTACTAAGGTATGAACAAAATATTGTTGTTGTGGGTGAGACAGCTGTGCTAGATACAGAATTCCAGAAACATCGGGTTATAGTAGAACGTTATAGAAATGAAGGAGAAAAACGAAACCATTCTTTTCTTTTACATGTAGATGGAACTTTTAGTAGTTCAGGTTTTTCATAATCTGTTAGTTAACAAAGTTTTTTTTTTTAAATGGTTGTACCGATCAAAATGAAATTATTGACAACGATTGGTGGTGCTCCGATGATGGACATAGGCTACTTTTAATAGGTGGAAAGTAATACCCTGGGGAAGCAAGTGAAACCGCAGGAAAAGCTAGTTTGTAAATAAAACCCATTCTTCGAGTTATGTAAACCAAGTAGATACTTCAGTTAATTTATTGTTACGAGCTAGTATTATGAAATAAATAGATCCCCATTTATATATTACTATTGCACAAAGATGCATCGTGCCGGAGACATTACAATAATGGCTTGACGTTTACTACTCACGATATCAATGCATGTTTTGTTCCTATTTCAATGTAGTTACATCACTATCATTTATTCTTAGACTGTTCCTGTATACAAAACTTCTAAAAATAATTCCGAAATATTTTATTTATCTTAAAATCTCTTAAAATATTCGCGCCTAGTGACAAGACATAAATATTTTTAATGAAGGGTCATTTGCTCGCTTGAGTACAATTTTGAACAGCATTTTTGGCAGACAAACCAGACGAGTCACGGGATGTATCGAAAATATTGAGGCGGACTATTGTTCTCACGAAATCGGTCTTGTGAACTGACATAATGACATTGAAAAATTGCTTAAAAACGCGTTTTTTACAGAAAAGTTACTCCCTATGTGAATTTGCACAGAAATGTTTGATAAATGGTATTGTTTCAATGAAAAATGAATTCGAAAATGTAAACACGAACTCGAAAATAAGCGAATTTATTTCAGTTTTTATGCAAGTTTGACCTTCCTTTGGATATCCATCAAATCAACTGACTTTTCCAGAAAATTCAATATCTTTTTCAAAACCTTTCAAAGGTGTTTATCTTGTCATTCAACAATAATAAACGATAAATCAAGCATCTGCCTATTATTATACAATGTTCATAGTCAAGATATGCATGAACGTCATATCACAACGTTCATCTCAACATTCCATTCATGTTTCGTAAATATCAATGGCGATATTATTAACTCCGTTCATTTATCAACTCTAGAAAATTTCAACACTATTTTCAGAGCGTAGGAGTCGAAACCTCTACTATGAATGCACCCCACACATCCTTTAAATAAACTGTAATTTTCGAAACAAATTGTGCTTATTTATTACTCAGAAAATGTCAAATAGGATGAGTATTCAACAAAGAGAATTTGCAAAAAGATACAATATATTTATTTAAAACTGACGCGGTCTACGATATCTGTTTTAATATATTATAATAAAGAGAAAAAGAAACGGCAAATAAAGAACAGAACATTTTAATCTACTTGAAATAATAGGGATAGGTTGTCGGTATCAATTTAGCATACCATTTATTATTCGGATATCTTCAAATGAAATAATAAAACAATGTTCAGGAATTTTGTTTACCAGCAAAGCTCGCTATTAATTTAGCTTGGCTTTGTGAAAATTCTTTTTATAAAACAGAAAACAAACGAAATAATATTGAATGTTGTATTAAACAAAACGATGGTATCAAAGGTTTACCAAAAATCCATTTGTTAGGTCTGATCCTGAGCACTGTGATTGCTTAATGTTTATAAATTACTTTCGGTTTCCTGCGGTTTCATATACGGGTGAACCTTTTTCCGCAACCGGGTTAAAAATAGCCTATACTTATCCTTTCTCAGGCTCTAGACTATTTATGTACCTAAGTACTTACTAAACTTTATTTAAATCGATTCGGTTGTTTTGGAGTGAAGGCCCGACATACGGACATACACAGGAGCTTTTGCATTTATAAGTACCTAAATATGATAGGTATCTATTAAGAAATAAAAAGTAATTGCAATTAATGATCGTTTACCGATTTGCATTGAGCCTCTTTGAAGCTTCGACCACGTCATCGCATTTCACAATACGCTACAATGTTGTATTGTAGTACCTAATATTTATAGTTTATTTATTACATTGTTTACAACGCCGTCAATATTAAATGTAAACAAACTATTCACTGATGCATCACTTATTGATATTGTGTCTGTCGGTTGATCATTATTTACTAATTATACTGTTACTTATAGTACCAAGAAAGGCGTTATCTCGTGACATGTTTGATGGTCTGCCAAATTTTCCTATCGCTCGTAATTGCTACTGAGTGACAATGTCGCTGATTGATCATTATTCTTCAGCTGTTCTTGAAATCTGGGAAACTTAAAATAAAAACCTATAGCCATAGTTACGTAAGTCCGCATGTCCGCATGACTGACAAAGTCTCTCGACCTATTTGGCAATTTTCTTTAGGAATATCCTCCGATCCAAAGCATTAGCGCAAAGCTCAGGTTGGTTTAGCTAGGTATGTTATGTTTTTATATATATTTATATAATAAGTAATGTGGTTAGAAACACAAATGTGCCTACTGTGTAATGTTCGTAAATCACGAATTCCTACTTCAAAATTATGTATCGAATAAAGAATGAAAGCATTAAAATGCCATTGCCTAGGCAAACATGAGGCTGTATGTAATAAAGGCCAAATATGTGCGCTCGATAGAATTGTTTACCTTTGAAAATAAAACGAAAGCATAAAGCAAAACACTGCGGTACTTATGACAGTCAATATATCGATTGTTTGTGAAGCCTCGATTCTTTCCACTGAATTATTAGGTAGGTGAAGTTCTAAGTGCTCATACACACTGAACTGAACATACTGAACTAGAATTTGGATTTGTTACAGTTTTACTTTCGTGAATCTACAAACAATAACATTTAGCACTTACTACTTTACACCAAATGACATACTTTGCTGTGTGAATGTAAATTTGTAGATAAATATAACTGAGTCAAACATGAATAGTTATGCTTTACAATCGTGCCATCGATGTGAAGGTAGAAACGTTTTGAAAGTCAAACTAGACTTTGTACAGACTATCGATATTCAATTTAAAATTATGACTTTTATAGATGCGGTTAATGTAGAAATTATTTATGAAACACTAAATGATTGACTCGGTGAAGCATGACAAAACTGCTATAGTCTGAAATGAGAAATTATGAAACTATACCAATTATGTAGAAAATATTACAATTTATCTCTGAGCTACTTTAAATATTAACAGTGATTTGTAAACTTACTATAACTGATTTCTTGGTTACATCCTTTGATCTGACTATTACTTGACGCCATCTGCCTCAAAGTAAACTTAAATTGAATCTTGTGAATATTCAAAATTATCAGTCAGTATCCACTCCCCTTTATTTACGTCCGGTCCAGTTTAGTGCTCTGTGTTTAGTGTTAATAACTATTTCACTAGAACTAACGATTAACGCGGAAATGAGTGCCAGCTAAACGTGTCGACAATGTCAACTATTTCGGAGACATCATAATTCCATTTGCCAAGAGAACTCGGGTAGTGGCCCGTCACGCCCTCCTCAGGGCTTTCCTATGATATTTATAGAAATTTATTGCGTCACGTATATTTTCACGCCCAAGTCCGACTGTCAATGTCAAGTTGAACCTGTTACGAAGTTAATAGTGTGTCGAAATTAAACGAAAATATGAAGTTACATATAATTTGGTCAATGGAGCGATAAAACAGAACAATTCTTTAAATAAGAGCTTTCAAAATGACGTTTAATAAGACAACGGATCGATAAATGGATTATGTATGCGTTTCCTACTTCAAAGCTCAAAAAAGCGCAAATAATATGTAGTAGTCTTACAATCTTGTAGCACAAATATTTTTTTCGCGTCTTCCAATTGAGTTTTCAACGTAGAATTACGACAACTCTTATATCTAAAATTGTCATCATACGAGACTGAACTGAGAATAGCGTGGACGAGTGTTGTGTGTGTCATGTCTTTTTGTTATAAATAAAGCGTTCACAAAACCACCACATTTTTCAGTTGGCATCGCGTGACCAATTTCCTATTGACCTTGCTATACTAAATTCAAGATCAGGTTTATGCTTGATATTTCACACATTTTGTTTTTCATAATTTTCGTTTAATGGGTTGACAATTTGACATCCGTCTTGGGTTTCTCAGTCTCTTAGAAATCATCTTTTTCTGGAACATTTCCTGTTGTAGATTTATAAACAGATTTCGTTAATCGAGGATTTTCCGCCCGAGGACTTTCTCAACGACTTTGTTTTTGAATAACAGCATTGTTGTGTCTACAACTTATTCCAGTATTAGCAATAGTTTGTCCGCTTTTCGCTTCTCGTAAACAGAGAGTAAACTTTACAATCTTAGAATATATTCATTTAATTTCATTCCGGGATTTGGTTCTGTCTTTTTTTAGAATTATTCTCATCAATTATAAATGATACGAGCTCAAGTCACATAGAAATCCAACGCATCGGAAAAATGTCTTAGTAATTTGATAAAAAGCAAAGCATTCCACTATAACAACCTACCTTTTTAGGCAAAAAGCCTTCAAAAATGTGTACCGTTCATTGCCTTAATGACATAACATTTTATGGTTCGCTGATTCTATCGCCAAATTGTTGTTTTTTTTTCTTCAAGTGTCTTTGACCCGTTCATCGTTCCATTTATCATTGTGCAAACTGTAATAATAATTTACCGTAACGTGTAAGAGTGCTCCACGCTCCGAGTCAAGATTCGGAGTTAGTGGGCCAACTATGTCATTAGGTTAACGGAGAGGCGTTTGCATAGGATTTTAGCTTAACATTCCTAGTTGTTTACTGTGGTTTGGTTACTTAGTGCATCTAAAAGGTGTTTTATGATAGGTAGCACTAGTGTAAATTATGACTAGCTGTTTCACGCGGTTTGATCTTTGTGTAGAGGGAATTATTATTTTGCGCACATATGTAATTTTGGGCCTAATGTCTTTTCAATCAGTTCAGCCATTTCAAAGTAAAAGCGTTACATTCAAACAAACTCACATTTGCCTTTATCAAACGGAGTGAGGATAACAAATTAACGTTTGATTACATTTCGATTCAATTGAGAGTCAAGTTTGTATTGCATTTAAAATTCCTGAACCGTGAAGTCACATATTAAATTGTTGTTTAAAAATGTCTTTCTCATTAGCCATTACTGGGTCGACGTAATAATCCGGTGAGTTCGAGTTTGTTAATAAGATTACAGCTGATTAGTTACCCGTGCGTTGCAAGGATTCAGTGCGATGACACTGGACATGTTCACTCGGTTAATTATGAAATCATCGTATTTGCTCATTGTGTCATTAATTTTAAAACATAATTTTGGAATTAAATTGTCAAGAAACAAACTATAATTTTAAAAACTATCATCTTCTGTAATCTCATTCTTGTCATGATCGTTACTGTAACTAGTCTGCACTTTTACATGTTGCCTTATCCTTTTTTTGCAGGGGCCTGAAATGGTTCGTGTATCAAAGTTCTACAAAGAAGCGAAAAATGGACGATTTCTTCGCTACCTACACGAAGACACACGCACACTTTATGAAACCTTCCGACGGGGCGTCAAAGAATCAAGTAAGTATCGTGTTTCAAGTAATTTCCTTACACTAAAGCTATTCACAGAATTCCTTTCAACGAATCAAGATTCTCGTTCCATTTAGATAGTTGCAACTTGTTTGCGCTATTTCTATATCTACTTATGCACATTTACATTTATCCAATTGCCTGCACTCACAACAGAGTAGTACGCATACAATTGCAGTAGGGAGTGCCTCAAGGCGCCGTTCTAAGACCCACCTCATTTCCCTCCACATTTCCGCTCGTTAACGATAAATGCGATAATACCCCACTATTACAAAATATTGTTAACATCATTCACAAACTGGTTTACAGGATACAGTTAAACGTAATTTGTGCCACTAGAGTAGCCAGGACAGTCAGTTTTTTTTTAGTTTTGTACCACAATACACGGTCCTTTGTACTTATCGGCCCAATAAAAATAAAACATAGGAAAAATGGAGCGGGTTTATATTGTATGGAATATTCCGCCACTTAACTGCTAGCCGAGTTAAGACAGCTTTATGAGATTGAAGACATGATAAATGATGACTATAATAAATACCTACAATGTTAACTGACAATGCGTTAATCTCATTGCAGATAATGGCAACTGCCTCGGTTGGCGCGAGGGACCAAATAAGCCATATGTGTGGCAGACCTACAATGAGACTCTGCTGCGAGCGAAAAACTTCGGCTCGGGTCTTATTTGCCAAGGGCTTGTCCCTGGCCAAAACACATTTGTGGGTAAGTTTCTTAACAACTTCCAAGAATGATGTAATGGATTTTCCTTATATTAAAACATGTTTCGTGTTTCCAGGTATATATTCACAGAACTGCCCTGAATGGGTAATGACAGAACAAGCTGCCTACTGTTATTCAATGGTCATTGTTCCACTGTATGATACTCTCGGAGCGAATGCATGTGCCTTCATTGTAAATCAAAGTATGTATCGGTAGCTTTTGTAAAACCTATAATTACACCTCTTTATCATTTTTCTGTAATTCTGCAGTTTATTTAAGTTATAATTAAACTAAAAACATAATATACACAAATACATACATAATATATTTATAATACATAATATATTTTGTACATACATAAAACTATACCGTCTGCGGAATTTCCTTACATTCCTTTTGCGTCTAGACATTGGAATCGAATTCCTATTCACCCGGTTTCTCAGAAAGCTATTAGAAAAAAAAAACAAACGATTCGAGATAATATGTCCTAGATTGGTATCAAACTATTTCCTTTGTTCCTTCCAGCCGAAATGACTGTAGTTATTTGTGAAGACGACAAAAAAGCCAATTTGCTTCTCGACCAGTCGCCAAGATGTTTAAGGAAACTGATCACCATTAAGGAGGTCTCGCCTTCCACGCATCAAAGAGCGCGAAGCCGAGGTGTTGAAATTCTTAAGTTCAGCGATGTTGAAATTCAAGGGGCCCAAAAGGACCACCCTTGTCTCGTAAGTATTTCATTATTTCGGATTTTGTGAAGGATCCTTCGCACTAATTGCAATGCGAAAGCAGTTTTTTATGACTGGAATCAGAGTTTATTTTTTTATAATACTGGAATATTACGAGCTCTTTAATTATTTATCTAGATAGTTATATCCAAAACAGGAAAACATTCTCCAATTGAACTAAAACTGAGTATATTTTTCTTTCAGCCACCAAAACCAGAAAGTCTATGTACGATCTGCTACACGTCAGGAACCACGGGGATGCCCAAAGGCGTGATGTTGACGCACGAGAACGTAGTCGCGTCCATGTGCAGCGTCATCATGCAGCTCGGCGAGCATCGGCCCATGAAGCATGACGTCATGATCTCCTTCCTACCCCTCGCACATATGCTGGAGCGGTGCTGCGAGGTACGTTCCAACAACCCACAATGAACAAAAGTGAATCCAGATCTATTTCTGTACACACAAATACCGCCCTCTATACTGATCTAATTGTGTAATCATAGATGTTATCATTCTACAATTAAATTATCAGTGAGCTTGCCAAGTACAATGATAATAATCATGTACAGCGCCCTCCATATCACTCACGTCACTCACGCATACTTTGTATTTCCAGAATGCTCTCTATATGGTAGGAGGAGCCGTTGGTTTCTACAGCGGCGACATTCGACGGTTAGGTGATGATTTGACTGCATTGAAACCCACCATGATGCCTGCAGTACCACGACTGCTGAACAGGCTCTATGACAAAGCCCAAAATGAAATTTCCAACTCCAAAATTAAGAAGCTGCTGTTCAATATGGCGTTATCGGCCAAGGAGTCTGAACTGAAGAGGTAATTACACAATTCCTTTAGGGTTGTATAGAAATCATATTTAATCATGCCATGAGATGGATAATCTCTCCTAATTAGTTGTATGTAAAAGAAAAGGAAAAGTCGCCTATTACATTTTACGTAGCAAGTTTACATTTGGGAGTGAATTTTATCGATCAAGCAAGTCAACATTAGCTATAAAATTCAAAATAATGTCTACTATTTCATCCTGTGCTATCCATATCAATCTTCAACAAATTACGTCTCTGCTAAGATTCATTGGTTTAAACTTCCATGTTTGTTATTCCAGGGGTATAGTGCGCAGTGACTCCGTGTGGGACAAGCTGGTGTTCCGCAAGGTGCGCGAGGGCATGGGCGGACGCCTGCGCATCATGGTGGTGGGGTCGGCGCCGCTCGCCGGCAACGTGCTCACCTTCGCACGATGCGCGCTCGGCTGCTTGGTCAGTATTTACTACTGTTTCTAAAGACTATATGTTGTTTTAGATATAGATTTCTAGTTTAAATTTTGGGTAGTCCGGTGAAAAACAGTATAACAATGTCCATCTCTGCCTAACATTTATCAGTAACTGGTTAGCCATTTTTATTTTCTGTGAGAATTTTTTGTCACACAGATGTTTAAGAAGCCCTTTCTTTTCTCAGGTCTTTGTGCTTCGGTTAATTTTATATGTCAAAGTATACTTCGAATAGCTCTACCAAAGACCGATGAACTATGACAAAAATATTTGTAGCTATTTTCACATTTATGAGTCGCTATGTCGTATTAGTAGGGTGTCGCTAACAATTTATAAGTACACTGGAAAGTTACAGTCATATTCTGCATCATTATGACTGCAGTCATGTTCGTTAATATTAGTACCGCGTACCTATGACAGGTTACTAATGAGTGCATTTAAACAGCTTCCATTAAACCTACTACTACTTGGCAATAAGCCGGCACTACGTGGACAAAGAAGGTTCAGGAATGTTCAAAACGCTTTCTCGAATTTGGCTTACATCACCACAGAATACTCTCGATTATGCGTAATAGTTTAAAAGTGCGTTAGCGTTCTAGAGTGAAAATAGTTTGTCACTAAAACAATACTCTTAAATTTAGAGCACTTCATTATCGTCTGAGCGGTTGAGAGACAATTCTAACATAGTAGACATGAATTATATTTTCGTGCATATCTTAAATACTATCCAGCCGTATGGAATACCGCCAACAGTCCTCACAGCTATTTCGAGAGCGGTTTTGCTCTTATTTTATATCATAACATTTTGATAGCCGCAGGGCAAAATAATAATATCAATGTGCTCACAAGTTTGTTATTCAGGCGGTCGTACTATACCGAAGCTGTTTATTTTCTATTCACAAATATTATGTTCACTTCATCAGTTTATATTAATGCTAGTCTCGAAACTGTTCTTGCACTATCTAGCTAGAACATCTGAGTCCTTTTAAAAGTTTCATTGACATCTATTGTTGTTATATGAATCACCATGAGAGGCGTTTCTTGATTTGGTATAATAACTACGCCTACTGCAATGTGAATGACCGTTCAGTTTCAGCATGCTGCAAATCTTTTGTTTCTTTAAATGAAGTAAATTAATTTAAACGGGCTTTGTTACTTTGTAACGGAATGATTTACGTCATAATTTTTATGCTGATCTTGACATTCACAACCTTAATAAAAATGTACATTTGAGTGCTTTTTATTGTTCTAGGAGCTTGTTCTTTTCATTGTAATCGAGATCATAAAACCGTTGCAAGGAAATAATTTATATCAGATTTAGACTGTGATTGCCGCTTTTCATATCTCCAGTGTCTTAAGTACTTAGGGCACGCCACCATAGTGGCGGTAAGTCCCCTCTTTGAGGAGTGGCTCGGGAGGAGTCACGGCGCCCTCACGTACCGCATGACGCAGGTCCTCACCGGACACGGTTGTTTCGGGAGGTATCTGCATCGAATCGGTCGTGAGGAGGCGCCCGGGTGTCACCACTGTGCGGATAGCCCCGAGGACACGGTGTACCACACAGTCCAGGAGTGCCCTGCGTGGGAAGGGCACCGCCGGGTCCTCGTCGAGGCTTTAGGCGGCGGCGACCTCTCGCGTCCGGCCCTGGTTCAAGCCATGGTCCGGGGCGAGAGGGAATGGGATGCCGTCGCCTCCTTCTGCGAAGCAGTCATGCTCGAGAAGGAGGCGGCGGAACGTCAGAGAGTTCGCACCTCTCATCCCGGCCGCCGCGCTGGAGCAGGTAGACACCACGGGCGCCGGGTGTCGCGAGACGACTCCCGGCCACCGTAGGCGTGGGTCTGTGGGCGGTGAGTTCGGGTGGCTCATCGCTCATGTCTGTTTTTAGACAACAGACCCGTGTCGGCGGCGCGCGTTGTTCCACGCGCTCCTCAAAGAGATGTCAGCAACCCCAGCGGGGCCCAGCAGGGCCAAGGCCTGCCGGGGCTGCGGGTTGTTCGAAAGAGGTACCGCGGCCCTAGCACATAAGAAGGCCTACGACGGAACACGACGGCTTTTAGTCAGTAAGAGTCTGACACTCCCTCACCGCTGCTAACCCACAGCGGGAGGGGTCATTTGATGATTTTTTACGTCGTTAAAAAAAAAAAAAAAAAAGTGTCTTAAGTACTTTATCCACTTCGATTTATAGGTACTTAAAGTTGAGTGTTTGTCTTTATTTATAAGAGCACAAATAATTTTATTGATCCTTGTTTGTTTTACGATTAGATGAGTACTTTGTCGTTTGACTCATTAAACACTTCATCATCATTACGTTTCATACAATTTGACAATTCTTTTTGTTTCTTCCTCAGATTGTGGAAGGCTACGGACAGACGGAGTGCACGGCGCCAGTAACCCTCACAGTTCAGGGCGACCACGTGCCTGAACATGTCGGACCTCCCGTCGCTTGTTGCAAAGTGAAGGTAAAAATCATCAGTTATTACATTTCTTATGAGAACAAAGGAAGTATGATTTTAATTTCCAATACTTGAGTAGCTCCTACTGCAGGTGTTAGGAAAATATCGACCGTGTTAAACTCGCAGTCTTACAAAATGTATGATGTTCTGAGAGTCTTAAAAATAGAACTTAGATGCTGCTCGGATAACAATAACCCACTCTAATAGAGTCGAATTTAATATCGAACATTCAACCGATTCACTCGATTCACCAGTCAGATATATTGAACACCTCAGATATCGGTACCTGCCAAAACATATGAGTCAACTTCTTGACAAACAACCATTAAATTCAGGATTCAGTTCAGTAAGGGGCAACGGGAAATTTAGCTGTTTACTCTGAGTATTATTAGTTACGACTTATTTATATGCCTTTGAGCAGTCCAAGGTACTTCTTTAACTCTTCGAATTGAAAATATCTGGAAAGTTACTGCCGCATGTATCGACCTTCGCGTCTTATGATTAATGGGATGACAGCCATATTTATTTCTAGCTTAAATTGTAATCTGTATATCTTCGCGACGAGTTATTACTGCGCTTTAAAAATCATATTTCCTTGGCTGATTTATTGCGCATTAGCTGGTATTAAATCTGTTATTTCATCAAACATCCAATACGATCCATCAAAATTTTATGAGAGATTTAATAGAAAAATAAACTTCGTAAAGTGGGATGGTATTCAATTTCATATTGATGACAGAAGATATAACCAAGGAAGAGTTTATAGTTTTAGCTTGCAATGCTCATAGTCACAACACCTTTATTGGAGCCTTTGTTTAATGTTATAGAGCTATTTAGTTTTATATTGCCTACTATAGTTCGGCCGCTCAGAGAATGCGTTTCTGACACATCGCGATTGAACTGACGACGTAACTTTGTAATGGCGTTGCAGTACGATAAAAATATTTTTGCTGGTTGTTTATCGTTTTAACAATTGTTGAGCATTAAAACAACATTATTATATCAATAATAATCAATGAATGTTGTAATTTTGTGCCAAATTGAGTGTCAAATAACTTGGTAAACAATATTTTTCTAAATCTATACTGCGATATTACAAGGTTATGTCAGCGCTTGATATTTGTAGTGCTGTGCTAAAAATAACAGGCAAGTATCGTAATCTGTTCTGGTTGATGGTTCTTATACAGTTATACTTATAATATAAAATAATACTTTTTGTTTTTCTTTTTAAGAATTTGAAAATAATGGACTATAGGATAACTTTTATGAAATATAAAAATAAAAGTATGATCAAACTGAACGCGCGAAAGAAAGTAGCATTTTTATATTTAGGTTGAAATTGGTAACCCCAAATGGCATCATGGGCCGTCATTTTGTGACGCTAAATAGTCGTTTGTTGTCGTTTCGTGCGCTAAGACTAAGTGCCCTGCCTCATTAGGACGCCAATGACGACGTCGCCGGCTACGTATCCAAGCAGTTAGTATTGAAATGTATGGAACGTCGCAACGTCGCCAAATTGGAGGCGTGGCCACGAGCTACAGTTCCCTATGTGGCTTCTGGCTACCGTGGCAACTTGGCGACGCGACGTGGCCACAGTAGCCACTATAATGTACACGGTAAAGCGCACCTCCCTCACACAGTCGCCAATGTGGTCGCCAATTAGCTTGCAATTTCTTGAGCGACGACGTAAACAATTGACTGTCGAGACGCCATGGCCACTCGACTTGGCGACATTTGGATGCCAGAAGTAGCCAGACCTGTGCCGCTTGCGACGTCGCCATGGCGTCCCAGTGAGGTAGAGCTCTAAAAACCTGATTTTGGAGGGTATTGACCGAGATATCAGGATTGATTCTGTTATTGATAATACCTAATATAATTATACACGTAGGCGAAGATGATGATGAAGACACCACCTCCTCAAGCGAATCGGAGTCTGATTAATATTCTGTACGCACATTCAATTCAATGTACTTACTTTATTGCATAGAAATACAGATTGTAACTTTGTAACAAAGAATAAATAAAACGATTTTATTATATGAATATTACCTTTTTTTGGTTTCCACTTAAATAACTAAAATATAAATTTTAAATGATTCCGCCAATTTAAAACGAAAATAATCTTAAAATAATGCGGCGGTTTATTTTGGGGGAACGGTAACGAACTCAGTGTTATGTTGTGCCCATCACTAGTCCTGACTAACTGATAGGTGTCAGGAACGCATTCTCTGAACGGCCGAACTATAAAGAATCATTATTGGGTACTTATAGTAGTTTAGCTACTTCCAAAGGTGATACACTAATAGTATCATCTCTTTACCATATCTGATTTATCTTTCTTCAATGAGCATCAACACTAGAAATAAATAAAACAACCTCAAAATGTATTGAATGGCAGAGAGTTATGCTATTTCAAAACTATGAACATTTCAATGCCCAAAGTAAATACTATTTTTCGTCGTACTCTCTGACTTTTGGTTCTTCCTTATTTCAAGGGAATTGTCTGTCTTCCATTTCGTTTTACCTTGAACAATTTTAACATTCATGTTCTGTCTTTCCAGTTAGTGGACGTGCCCGAAATGGAGTACTACGCATCTCAAGGTCAAGGCGAGGTGTGTGTACAAGGCGCCAACGTTTTCAAGGGTTACTTCAAGGAGCCTGAGAAGACCAGAGAGGTCATTGACCAAGATGGTTGGCACCATACGGGAGATGTTGGCAAGTGGTTGCCGGTAAGTTCATTTATTTTCTTAAAAATATTATAGATAAATTATAGTAAGGAAAAGGAACATTTTACCGAGATAAGTTATATAGGTAAGTGTTGGTTTGCTTTGAAAGCAGGTGACTGAATTATTTTCATTCACATGATACATAGTTATCATACAATATTCTTCTAACATCATTATTGGAAGATATTTTGTAATATCAGTCTGATTTTCATTTTATTTTGCTTTGACAATGAAACTCAAAATATTTTATTTTCTGTTTTCAGAACGGCACTCTTAAAATCATCGACAGGAGAAAACACATCTTCAAACTGTCACAAGGCGAATACATAGTTCCTGAAAAAATTGAGAACATTTACATTAGAAGTCAGTACGTTGAACAAGTCTTCGTACATGGCGAGTCTCTCAAGGTAAATAAAAGGTTTTTTATTAATTATCTAATTCTTAGATAGGAATTAACTTGAATCACCAGAACAGGAAACTGTCCTGTTTTCCTGTTTTAGATAAAATTCTGGTTGATTGACATATCTACAATCAATCGAAAAATTTTGCACCAGACTTACAAACAGCTACTCATTTTATATATAAAATATACGAGACCAGTATTTTATATGGATCGACTGCCTATCTGACCTCTTCAACCTGGAAAGCCCGAGTTCAAAGACTGGTTGTCAGACTATCTAGTTTCTGAATAACTTCTCAAAGATTAGAACAAAGATTCTATATGATAATTTATTTCTTCTGGTAATGAGAAAGTCGCTTCATTCTGAAAATTTCCTTTCGTTCCAGTCGTGTGTAGTAGCAGTGGTAGTGCCGGACGTGGACGTGGTGAAGTGCTGGGCGCTGGAGAACGGCATCAAGGGAACGTTCAGTGCGCTCTGCGAGGACGCGCGCGTCAAGAAGATCATCCTAGAAGACATGCTGCAGTGGGGACGGAATGCCGGACTTAAGACTTTTGAACAGGTGAGGTTTGAAATTCTGTTTAGAGAGAAGTTTGGTCATTCTAAAAAGGTTGGCTTTTCGTTGACTTTAATGTCTAAGAAAAGGCATTCGAATCTAGGTTCTCCAAAATTTTGCTTAAAACGTTTACCTGCCTCATGGAGAAGGAAGTGTATACTCCAGAAAGTGTACTCAATTGTTTTACCTATTGGAAGACATTTTCCTGCGTGCGTCTAAAAATATATATTTTTATTATCTTGCCGCCATGTATTAGTAAATATGAAGCACAAGTTACCAGGCATTTTTGTCTTGAGAGAAGTCAATATTATGTTGTGGAAGACTGTTTTGGGATTTTAGAATATGTTCAGGATTCATTGAATATTCTAGAATGTTAATTGGTATATATGTATGTAGAACCATCAAAAGCTTGCTGGTCCTAAGCAGCCCATGCTTTATGTTGATAGATATTCATTGAATAAATTATACATTAGGTACTTTATTAATATCATGTGTTAGAGCTTTATCATACTGAAATACGTACGTCATCGGCTGTACGATACTAATCTTGTTTTCAACAGTGCTATCTCAGATTATCTTAACTTTATTTTAGTAACACGATAAGCCACAATCGATGGCTAACATTGTGTAACATTCGTCAAAAAGACATCATGCGACATTGAATTTATTTATAAATCCAGGAAATCTTTTCATTAATAATCCAGTCATTCTTAGTACTTAAATAAATACGATTAAATATCATATCTAAAAATAATCATTATCAGAACTGTCCAAGGATTTTGCAGTGCAAAGGCATTGCACGTGTCCAGATTAGGATGTGGTTCGCCATGCTTTAGATAAACTGACTTTTTACTATGTGGTTATCATGTATAAAATATAATATAAATATTGGTTTGCCTTGAACAGTTTTAGGAATTCAGGTTACCAAATCACCTAACCAAAGCTGTAATTCTGAGAAGTTTAAAACCAAAAATTGAGTCTTCCGTCTTTTGGATGACCGCAGCCTGGTTTAAATTCTTTTGGCATACCTAGATAGTTTATATGTAGAAGCAATGCAAAAAGTTCATTATCTTTGCATCAAAGTTCATAATGAAGACGAAACAATAGTAGACAACATGACAGAAATTCTACTTGTATCAAAAACTTAATTATAACGATTTCTCCTATCTTTCGCAGGTCAAGGACATCTACCTACATCCCGATCCCTTCTCAGTCCAAAACGGCCTCCTGACACCCACCATGAAGGCGAAACGACCAGAAATAAGGAGTTACTTCAAACCGCAGATAGAGGACATGTACAAACAGCTCGAATAACAGCGTCACGCCCTTTGTGTAAGGAACACGTTCAGATGATGAACGAAACCTTTTTGCGTGACTGTACTCTGATGTGACTGAGGATTTGGGACTTCATTGCTTTGATAAGGTTAGGGAATCAGATGCTTTGAACTTAGGTTTCATTATGGATGATAATGTCTTTAGCAACGTCTTGATTTCTATCTCATAAAATTCATACATGATAAAAACAGAATTTAGGTTTATCTGTTGCGATATTGCTAAAACTTAACTTATAAGGTCATCAGTGAGCAACAACGATAATAATAGAAAAGTTATGATTCATTTTTACAAACACAGTTTATTAAACCATCTAACTGCAAAGAATGATAACGCATTTTCTAATGTGCTCGTTTGCTTTTACTTCCACATTGGATTGCGGCCAAGTTCAATAACAAGTAAAAAAACAACAATGAATTATGAGGTGAAGGAAGTTGGTATAGGTCCAAACACAATACATCGGCAGCCGTGCCAATTAGCGCATTCGATGACGCAAATACTTTTCAACTCGATTGTGTGGTGTGACGTGAATCGATTTGAAAACAATCCGAGATTGTAAAATTTTACTACACTTTTGATGTTACATCAATCTTTACTTAAACCATCTTGTCAACAGTTAAAACTTTGTTTGTTTTCTTGGTTCACCCCAAGGTTTAAAACGCACTATTTCATTTTTATCGACTGTAATAACTCAAAGAATTTGTTTCACTACAATCTGTTTAAAATTCCTAACATTGGATCAACCAGTCAAACGTTCAATTTAGATTTTGAACCTTCTTTGTTTTCAATCTCGTTTATAATTTCCAGTACTAGATTGACAAGTGGTAAACCTAGATCCTGAATGACGTCAATGAGAAGCTAATAAAAAATGGTCACACCAAGAAGTTCAGTAGCAATGTTAGTCACACCAGTTCTACCTATTGAAGCAATGAAGTCACAATTATCATGTACAAAGTCACATGGTTTTTATATAGCATCCTATCACAGTACAATGTGTTCGCTATAATTTTAGTCATTTCACTTCGCTAAAGCTAAAATATACACTGTGCTAAATTCAACAATACTGTTTGATTTCACGCGATTTTATAATGAAAGTACTCTTTGGAAATACTTCAAATTATTAACTGTAGAATTGACTTTGTATATAATCAAATTGAATAGTTAGTAGGGAAATGTTTTGAGCTGGTTAAGTGAATAGATGAAAAGCTATGCGGGATTTTGGGTATTTCGAATGACGTTTACGGATTGCATAAAAAAGGAAAAAATTGTTCGTACGTCAGTCCGGATTGCCCCGTCCCGTGAAACGCGCGTTATTGGTATGGCAATAAAATTACTGGGAACTGCAGTTTCCTGAGCAGTCAATTAAGATATTTTCAAGTAACACCTATTGGGGTATCTTGCAGCTTATACTTTCAAGTAACTTGTATATTCTTCATCGTCATCCTCTCGATAAGAGATGTTGCGAGTGAAAGAGCAATTTTTGCGGTATACGATTTTGATAATCAATACCAAAATGCTGACGATTACAATGATGACTTGACTCGATACTTGTAAAAATAAATTTTAATTTATCCAGTATTTTTATTTTCCAAAGTGGACATTAACATCAATGTGAGCCCTTGAATATTACTTATAACGGAATTGCCTGATGCAAACATTTAATGGTAATCACTTCAAGGATATTTCACTTTTATAGGAAATATTGTAAACAATAAATAGAATTAGGTAAAATTGTAAGCAATATGATTTACTTTACAATTGTACTTAGACACGAGACGGTAGGAGTATGAGGCAACGTTAGAAGAAACTGACATGATTAGCATATGAAATAATTGTTGTTTTATATTGCGTGTCTGCTATGAGATTAAAGGCAAATGTTTTAACTTACATATGCCAATAAAACTTATGCCGATATTCGAGGCTAATGAAATTAAAATAAGCCAAGAGATCCAAGAAGCCTTGCAGCAAGATTTGGCTATTCTGAATTTTAAATAGGATATTTGACTGTAGGTATATTTATTTAAAGTCATTGGAATGATAATCGATTATTGTATGCAAGACAATAAAATATTATATTGACTCCTCAGTGTAAAAGCCCCATTAGGAACATTAATGTTATAAGTGTGATGAATATGGACATACGTTTTTACACCAATGAAATTTACTCGTCAAATATCCTATTTAGAAAATTGATCACATCGTGTACTATAGTGAACCCGTATAACTTTCGGTACAATCAGGTAGTATTGTAAGAAAATACACGTACTTTTATACCGTGCCTTCGACCGATGTTTTAATCTTGCGAAATGCTATTTCTGTTACTTGCTAAGTTCTTTTTTTATTATTTTGTCTAACTTTTGTGTGCAGAGTTGCTTTCATGTTGGGGCTACACTGAATCAAAGCAGGCTAAACATGACTTGTGACGTCATCGGTATAAAGTCCACTGTTAGTGTAACTTCAACATCTGAGGGGTGAATCTCCGTTTATGTTGTGAATGATAGTGAGTTTTACACGAAGAATATAGTATAAAAGTAATACTTAATCCTAGGTCAAAGTATCGCACCGCGTAGTGTATAATTTTATAATTCTAGAGCGCAATATTAATAAGTTGATATGCTTTGAGCGAACGTTACGGTTTCATGTTGTTCAAACCAAAATTTTGTTGTTATTGGTGCAAGTTGTACTACGATAATTTATTTTTAAATAAAATTTTCAAAAACTGAGGATCGTTTATTTTTTATTTCTTTTTTCCTTAACTTTGAACTAAAGGTGTAACAGAATATTTCAGGGTACCTATATGATTTTGAATGGCTTGTGTTAGTCATTAACAGCCAGTTTCTTCATCAAAAGTTAATTCCAAAGTAAAAGTCAAAGTAATGACTAAAGTTAAAGTAACGGTTAAATTCAATTTTTCTATGAATTTTGCTGTCACTTCAGCCTTGAAAAAACGAATTTGACCGTTACTTTAACTTTAGACATTACTTTAACTTTCACTTTTGATGAAAAAACTGGTCGTAAGAATAGCAATGGGTTAATAAATATTTATTTCTAACTACAGACAGTCAGAAGGACCAACAGAATTATGAACAGAAATATTAAATGGAATGATATATTTTGCCTATTATTTTGCATAATGCCAGATTTTATCGCAATGGCCAGTCAGCTTGTTTTACTTTCACAGACAAGGCCGACTTGATTTTGTAATCAAAATTCTATCGGATATAATTAATTGTCCATACACTTGATGATAACTTTTCACTATCATAATCATATAAGTGGCAATCGATTTTAATTTTGTGTCATACGATCTTGTGGCTAAGTTACAGCCGCACGGGTTGATCGATCCTAAGTTGCAACGCTTAGCGCGGTTGGCCTAAGGATGGAGGACCATCTATGTCATGACGAGTTCCTCCGTGTTTTGAAAAGCATGCTTAGTTGGGGGTAAACGGTGGGGGCCATTCGTACACTAACCCCACTTCAAAATTATTTTTGAAGTTTGAGAGTTTTATTTTTGAGGTTTGGTTTTTCAGACATTAAGAGTAGTCAGAAGCCAGAAAGACTGTCAATTGGTGCATCTGAACAATCTTCTTTAAAAGTATTATCTGTCTATAAGTGATAATATTATGAGTAGTTTAATTAAGAACCTGATATTTTTAAACCATATCGTACAGTCTAACTACAACGCAATGTGTGCGTGATAAAAATAATGCGTAAGTAACTACTGACTTATCAATGTAAGAATTAAGAAACAGAAATATAAGTTCCAAAAACGATGGCGGCATCGATTTGCAATTACAAAGTAGTATTAAAATGCAATTTACATTATAAATACCCCTATTCCTACCTCGGGCTGAATGCAAATATTCTTCACGTACCAAGAAGCTCCTCCCCTTTCACATGGCAATTTACCAACAGGTTCCAAAGAACAGGATAAACGAGTCTTTTGAGTACCTGCTTTAATGTAAATTTTGAGTTTATCGAAGTATCTGTACTTGCTTACGTCATTGGATAAACTGACACGATTTTGGAGCCACATTATTTTTGTGAATTTTGGACATATTTGTGGCATGTAATTTTACTGTGGTACCCACAAGGCCTCAATTCAAAGTCAAAATGTGAAAGAAGTAAATTCTTGACCATGTTCTCAAAATTGCGGCTCACGAGGGGAGTGCTGCAAAAACTGTCTGAAACTACATTCAGATGTCGTTATAACAGCAAATAAAATTAACAAAAGCATCCTCACGAAAGGTGTTATAAATGAACTGATAGGAGACGCAGCATACTGCATCCTAAGTAATGATTATTATAATGAACGTGCTGTAGAATGCCAATCTCGTGCTTCACGCAATCCATAACGGTTACCATGAACTAAAAATAAGTTGATTATTAAAATTAACACTATAGTACCGAGAAGAGTGCTGTCTATATTTGTATTGTAGTGCTATTTTATAGTTCAGACTAGTATGGGAAACAGTCTTTTGATAATAGTTTGATTATAGGCACTGGAAGACAGACCATGACGTCCACATGACCATCTACTTACGTATGTACTATGTGGCATTAAAGTAAATACATCTTTCATTGTAGTATAAGTTTAGTTTAGAGCCCGGTCTTTCAAGTTATTCTCTGAAAACTTTATCTTATTTGCACCATAAGCTAGATAGCATCTGTTGTCATGAGTTCTTCATCATCATCATCATCATCTCAGCCATAGGACGTCCACTGCTGAACATAGGCCTCCCCCTTTGATCTCCACGTTGCTTTTGCAAAAATACCGCCATGTATCTACTTAAACATTAAAGCTGACATTACAAATTATACGATTACATATGTCCTGTTTTAAAATAACTTAAGGAAGTCATAACACAGGAATTCCACAAGGGTCGGTTCTTGGTTCACCATTTTTTTCAAACTGCTATACTTCTGTTTTCTGCACTGCTTTGTTTTCAATGTCAATTTGCTGACGTGATTAACGGAATCTAAGCTATCGAAATCTGAAAGCAATGTTGTTGTGCTCCGGGTGTTGACAGGTATAGAATCTGCGAGCTAAGAAGAGCATCGAAACTATTAGTATTTATCTAACTAAATACGTCATTAAAATACCACATAATACCAGCTGATTCTAATAATATTCAGCACCTACGTAAACGAACTTGCGTGGGATCTAGCTGTTAAAAGTCAGTGCAGACACGTGTCCGGCAAATTGTTGATCATATCATGTTTAAGAAGTATTCCGTTTGACGTAGGGGCAGATATCTCGCGAGTAGTAAGTAGATAGACTGCATCATTGCATATTTGTAATAGATATGAGTGTGACATGTGGAAAATGTAGATCTATGAACTCACTTAGAAACTTTATAGCTATAAATAATGAAAACTGTTTTAGGCTATTTATGGAGACTTTGAGATATTTTTTTGGAAATCCATGGCAATGTCAGTTCAGCTTATTCGAATAAGTGTGGCAGAGTAGTGGTTAGTTACATTACAGTTCTTGTAATGGTGTATAACTTTAGATACAAATCGATAGCAACAGGACAGCAATTACACACAGCCAGACAGCAATTACGATAAAAAACATTTGACATTTAGATTTTCATCACTCCTATTATCAGTTTTTAATCTAGAATTACTTTCTAGAACCTTGGTGACTGTTTTACTGTCTGAATAAAATATACCTAGTTATTTTACAATAGTTACTTCGACAGAGGCCAGTCTCATCATCATCCTCCTGTCCTCATCCTAATTTTTATTTGCGGTCGACGCAGAATGTTTTCTTCATCCATTTTCTTTTGTCTATCGTCATCTCCAAAGTTTTTTCTAGCCATATCGACTTTCACACAATCCATCCATCGTTTCTTTGGTCGTTCTCTCTTCTACAATATCCATCCACGTCATTAATTTATTTATTTGATCAACAGTGGCCACTCCATCGCCAACTTTCTTTACCGTAGCAAAAACAAAGAAATTACAAAGACTGCCTATAATTCTATGTACTATCGTAGACGAGATAATTGAAAACTTTATTTCTATAAACTAGTTTTGGTCAAGTAGTATACCTCTTGGCTATTATTAGATCATTTCAAACCGCACCTACGCGCGTTTTATCTCCGCCGACGCAAACGACTGTTTCTGATTTTCTTTATTATGGATCGTTTTATGGGTCATTGTAGTTGGTTTATCTATTTTAAGCGTATAAAAATATATTTTTTAAAATAAAACAAGAAAAAAGAAAGTCATCTTGGTAGATATTACTACCGAAGCTGATCGTTCGTACCTGTGCTTAAGTAACTTAAATAAAGGTAACAACTATATATAAAAAAAAAAAAACAAAAACATAAATAGTTAATAGTGGGTAAGTAATAACATGTTGGTTTACCTATGTTACAATATGAAAATGCTAAAAGACAGGAGCTGTAAAACTCCTGCAGAATTTGACATAATATGTTTAAAGCTCGGTTTGCACATTACTGTGTAAATAAACATAAATTTTAGATTAGTTACCCAGTAGCTATTATTGCTTACCTTTTTATTATTTTTACAGCACAAAACAATAATTCAGTAAACTGTCACTGGCGCCATCTAGCGTCTAGTAGCAAGAAAGGTCACGTTTGTTACTTGAGTACATATTCTTATTTCATTGCAATGTAGATATGGAATAATATGACGCAATAAAAAAAATAATTTTGTGAATTATTTCACTTTTCCGTGTAGCAGAAATGATAGCCGTATCCAAATAAAAATTATGATAACACTACTTACCTAGTAGGTAAAACTAAACTATCAAACGATATCAATATTTTTTTAAAAGTTTAAAATAGATGTTGGGATTAAAAGATAAATAATTATCACGTAGGTACCTACTGTCCTAATTTGTTTGCCTAGATGCAGATCAAAATGAAGAATGAGGATAGAAGAATAAAGTGTATATGTACTTTCCTGTTTATTTCTAGTCAGTGCTTACGTACCTATCCACCTAACATCAAAGATTACCCACGCCTGCCAACTTCTTTAATCTCATTTAAACACTTAACACCTTACGACCGTACATTAGCAGTGTCCTCATCAAACATTGCAGTCTATTTTCGTTCTTCTTTTGTTTGAAAACAAATTGTTATTCAACTTGTTCACCCGTCACAGTCTTTGGTCATTGTATGTCGATAGAAAGTACCTACTCAATGTTACACCGAAGTAGGTATTAAAAAGACAATGAATAAAATGACGTAAAGTTGGCTGCACATTCATTCACATTCAGAACGCGTCGCGTTTTTATTTATTCCATAATACCGCTTATCGGCGCATCATGCCGGGCCATACTTACAGTGTTTCTGTTTAGTTGCCATACGGGCAGCACTCAAGCTGCTCGTGTTCGTCGCTCGCGCCGCGTGCCGCCCTCTGCCGGACCTGCGAGCCGCCGGTTTTGCCTCCAGTGACCTTGGCGCACCGGGCCGTGCCGTTCATTGGCCGCGAGAAGCTAAGACGAGTTACGCTCCTCCGACTACTTCACTCCCTAAACTATGTCATTCGACAACAGAATACACCACCGCTCGGGGAACTCTCCCGTGCGTCCCTAGCCGCGCGAGGTGGCGGTCACAGCGCGCGTCACCTGTCAAAATGACGTGACGTTAACAGACAATCGTGTTTATAACCTCACTGTGAATCTTATTCCTTTTTTTATTGCAAATATGAAGGTTGGCAGAATGTCGAAGGTTCTAAGAGACGATATAGGTGAGTTACATTTTGTTGTGTCAGTTTTAGGTTATGTAACGTTTTGTTTTGATCGGCGACGCAAACAGATTCTGAGAGACTTGGAATGGTTGATAGTCATTTACATTACAGCAGACAAAGACGTGATCTCTGTGCGGATTCTAAAAATAGCTCGTACAGTAATGGCGGTTAATCAGCAGTTTACTCTTAGATTCAAACCCTAGTGTTAGGTTGTATTTGGTATAACGTTTCTTGTTTACTGTAGTTTGCTACAACAATCATGCATTAATTCCGTGCTAACTTGGGTAGTTATGTTATCGTAAACAAACGCAAGACGGATAATAACTATGCAAATAAGTTTAATTTTAAAATAAACATCGATAAGTGAGTCAATTGTTAACTAGTAAATTGTTTGTTTTACTGATTGCTCAATTTAGAAACTGTTAAATCAATTTGTAACTTTCTAAAAGTTTTTGCCTTAGTGGCTTGCAGCGTTGACACTGAAGTGTTCGATATAATTGACGTTAACAGAATCGGCCCCTACCTGTATCAACGTGTAACACTTTCATCGCCAAAACAGGTTAATAACAATTTTGGTCTAGCAGAGAGAGAACAGGACACCGTTAGGTACTACAGAGAAAAACATAAGCCTATCTAGAGCTAGATTTAACATCTTCATCATCATCTCAGCCATAGGACGTCCACTGCTGAACATAGGCCTCCCCCTTTGATCTCCACAGATACCTGTTGGAGGCGACCTGCATCCAGCGTCTTCCGGCAACCTTTATAAGGTCGTCTGTCCACCTCGTTGGTGGACGTCCTACGCTGCGCTTGCTAGTCCGTGGTCTCCACTCCAGCACTTTTCGGTCCCATCTGCCATCTGCTCTGCGAGCAATATGGCCTGCCCATTGCCACTTCAACTTGCTAATCCGGTGGGCTATATCGGTGACTTTGGTTCGTCTACGGATCTCCTCACGGATTCGGATCTCGTATGAATTTTTCGTCCAATTTCAAGGACCATGTAATCGTAGATATTCATTAGATAAAAACACACATTCTAGATAATAGCGCGTATCGAAATTAATCAAATATAATGATTTTTATTATTTTTGGCTATCAGCAACGTGTGTTCAATGATATTTCATTCAAAGTCTCAAGTCAGAAATAATACTCCTTGAACCAATCTACTTACATTTTTAACCACGCGATTATACGAAAAAAATACCCTGGAACCCATTGGGTTATGAAGGGGCATTCCGTCAAGTCTGATACACTAAAGTCTCTAAAGTCTGATTTCACCGTCCACCTACAGCCACCACTTAGCGACCCAGTACTGTTAATGGTTGTACCTTCCCAAAAATCCAAAACTGATCTTAACAGTAACGGAATCTTGTCATTGGTCTTTCCCTGCTACTTTTTGGCCATTGTTTGTAGTAAATTGATTCAGCTGAATCCAATATTGATCAAAGTGGGCATTGGGTCTTCATAAAAGAAGCTCATCTGTTAACTATTACTGTAGTAATTTATCACATTCATCTGTCACTAAGACCCAATTCATACAATAAAAAAGTGAAATAAATTCCAGAAAATTACCCAAGACTTGAACTGAACCTTTCGAAATTCTATAGTTCCGATTAATGAACAAGGAATATTTTTAAGAATATCCACAGATGGAACACAAGAAAGGCATATGATTGCCACTTTCTTTACACATCAATTTGGATCATTATTCGTTGAAGTTTCGATACAGTTATTAATGAGTTTGTCCTTAAAACGAAACCATTAATTAATTATTTATTCGTTAAGGAAAATAACATCACGTTCTCGAGTTCTTTGGTAGCAGTTATTTTTTATTGAGTTGGTGATGTTAAATATAAATTAAAAGAAATGGATACCACATAGCTTTTCATTTCAGTAGCATATTACGTGGCGCCTCATTAAAAAAATACTTTTCAGTGGTATTTTAGTGAGTATATAAAAGAACAATTTAGGTATTTGGTTTTCTACTTGTTTAAAAATGCTTTTTATGTCTTTTGTAAATTTTATTATAGAATAGTTGAGTAGTAATTTGTTTTCTATGTCGTACTTCAATATCGATAGTTCAAAACTAGTTACTGATAAAAATACAAAATTCGCCTTTTACAAGTTAAGTAATTAACTATGTTATTTCGAAGTTTCATTTTCACAAGTTAAGTATTATAAACAACTTTGTTATTTCCAAGTCACATTAATTTCATTTTACATACATTTTGCTTTCGATAAAACTGAAAAAAATCCAGCGTAATAGTTTTTTTCTAATTCGTAAAATCACATTTTTATTAAGTTAAACATAAAATAATTTAAATACGTAAGTAAAGACACGATATAAACATAGATAAAAAGCCTTAGACAACGCGTAATTAATCAAATCTAAGATAAAAAAGACCTTCACTTGGAGAGGCCTATGACCAGCAGTGGACTGCGATAGGCTGATGATGATGATGATGATGATGAAGATAAAAAAATTAAAGTAATCAAAATAATTTTGTATACCAAACTATTTTAAACGTGACTATGAATTAGTTTCTGCAGAATAAACAGAGATAACATGAAAGCAAGGCCGGCTGACCACTTGCATTTGTTCATTTTGCAACTGTTTTTAGAAATTCGAATGACTTAAAGGAATTATTCTCTTGTTTTAGTCTGTATTTGGACTGAAAAGTAACATAGAAATCGATTGAAATATATGATAGAAATAAATAGACATCACCCGTCTTACCACAAAAACTTTTAAACGTCAGTTTAAAAAAAATGTCAGATCATGACGTTGAAATAAGGTCCATTTTGCAGCCACAATTTTTTTAGACAAGTGTTAGACACATGTTTAAGTTTTTGTAGTAAGACCACATATTTTTAAGTACTTCGTGACAGAGTACACACAAAAGAAGCAAAAAATTAAGGGAAATAATAAGTGTAGCCACAAAATTATTTATTGGACACATCCTTAAACTTCTAATTTTATAACTAAGCAACGAGGAAATGACATAGCCTCTAATAAACTAATTCGTCTTTTTTACAACGCCATCTACTAGAAAGCTTCAATAAAAGATCATCAATTACACTGGTCAACAAATTAAAATATTTTTTTTTGGTGCAAAGGTGAAATATACAATTTCTTGTAGAATATTTGACACGTAATCGAAGTCCAGAACATAAAGTTGCACTAGCACGTAGGGATTTAGAGATATACCCCTCCTAAAGTACCAAAAACGCGTTTTTTTATGAAATTTGATGTAATTTTTTGGGGACAGAAGAATTATATAGGAATTTCTAACTAAAGCATCATATAGTACTACTTTCCCCGCATTAACCCCATTTTAATTTATATTTTTGCGAGTTTTATTTTCTAATATATACCATTTTATAACTAAAGTGGAGTTTTTTCATACTAACAGGCCAAATAAAATGTAGGGAAGATCGAACTATCGTAGCTGTATACATATTTCATGAAAATTTAAACTCTTAGCGTTCGAAATAAAAATGAATTTCAATCGGGAAGAGTAGTACTATATAATGCTATAGATAGAAACTAAAAAACAATTTTGCTGTCCTTCAAAAAAATCGTCAAATATCGTTAAAAAACGCGTTTTTGGTACTTTAGGAGGGGTATATCTCTAAATCCCTACGTGCTAGTGCAACTTTATGTTCTGGACTTCGATTACGTATCAAATAATCTATAAGAAATAATATATTTCACCTTTGCACCAAAAATGCTGTTGACCAGTGTTATTGTAACTTGTCCTTCTTATTTATACATTGTCATCTAATTTACTAACTCGGCCTCATTTTTCGTTTTTTTTTTGTTTTTTTTTTTTGATGGTAGAATTTAATTTGGATTCATTTTATTTAGCACTAGCTTCTGCCAGCGACTTCGTCCGCGCTAGAGTCGGACTTTGTGCAAAGAGAGGAAGAAATAATAAACACCAGCCCCTCCAATTATCTAAATCTATGCGTACTTACTGCTTCTTTAAGTAATAAAATGTAAACTGTTAATAATTTGTAATTTGAACGAATATTTAAACACAAAAATAAGTAATAGGTACCAACCTATTTTATAAAATAACAACAAAAGAAAGTTAAAAATAAATTATTTAAAACCTAAAAGTCGCGCAATAAGGTTGAACGCTCTGAACGTCTATTCGCATCAATCGCACCAGCAGCCAAATATTGTATGAGCTCGCGCAGCCACCGCGCCGCGAGTCGCGTCGAGCGCGGCGACCGTTGCACAAAAATGATCCTTATAGCGTGCGTGATTCAGTATTCACGCGCGGTGGCTTATTACCGTTTTTCACGTATAACTTTGGTGTTTCTTTACCCATTTAAATCATTTTTTTTAATTAATAGATAATACTGTTAACTATGTTTAATTAGTGTGAGTGAGAGTGTTATAAACGAAATAGTAGACAAATATAATCAGAAAGCTCCGAACTGCTAAGCTACCTAGAGTTTTACGTGTTATTGTGAATCAACCATAAAAGATAGACATATGCTGCCATGGGATATTTTTTACATAATTTTATGAAGAATATTTCCGTCGTACATGGTTTCTGTGTAGATGTAACCATTAAGGCTGCACACGCGACGGAAGCTTAAAAAATGGAGTAACTTCTCCCGTTTTCCCAACATTTACCTTCACTGCTCTGCTCCTATTGATCGTAGCGTGATGGAAAGTATCCTATAACCTGCCCAGGAGTATGAAGAATATTTGTGCCAAGTTTCATTAAAATCCGTCCAGTAGTTTTTGTTTCCATAACGAACATACAGACAGACAGACAGACAGACAGACAGACAAAAATTTTACTGATTGCATTTTTGGCATCAGTATCGATCACTAATCACCCCCTAATAGTTATTTTGGAAATATATTCAATGTACAGAATTGACCTCTCTACAGATTTATTATAAGTATAGATATTGCCATTTATAACCTTCAATTAAAAAACATTGTATTAAAAATTGAAGTTAGTGACGAAAACGAATCGCTGCAAAACCGACTCCACGTAGTCTTGTCTGCCCTACCCCTAGAGTGCAATTCAAAACCGCGTAGGCGCGGAGGGGCGAGGCGGCCTGCGAGCTGAGGCGCAGGTAGTTTCAGCGCTCGCCGCCGCGGCTGAGCGGCAAGCGCGGCAAGCCGAAGCTGCGGTGGTGAGCGTGAAAACCATCTGCGACGATAAGCTCGCATGGGACCGCCGGAGCCCCGCAGCGCCGGAGCCGTGACAGAAGCCATGCTTGCTGCATGTTGCATGCTTACTTCCATGCTGGGTCAATTGATATGGGATGTGTAATATTTCAAACAAAAAACGCAGTAGGTACGAGTTAAAAAATTAGAAGTTAAATAAATATTTTTATGATGTCACTTAATAGTATTTAAGAAGTTTACTGTTAGAATGCATACTACAAATTTAGATGCAAAAAAATAACCATCATGCTGAGTTGTATTTAGAGTGGAAGATAACTCGTGGCTAAGATAGTATTATTTAGATGCTCGACGCTTTATTAATTGTGGCTGACTTAGTAATTTAGAAGGCAACATACATTTTTGGGGGCGAATAATGATATTAAAAAGAAGCCTGTTTAATTAGCACCCAAAAATTAATACCATAAGTTGATTTCTTAGCATAATGCTGTGTAGCTGATCTTCCAATTGAAGCTCATACTCCAAAAGCAGCCAAAATTCTAATCCTTAGCACTTGCAGACAGTTTTTAGTAAAATCGCTGTATTTCTCACTCATTTTTGTGGTATCACAATAAAATAATATCAATTGACAGTAAACACACCGAATTTAGAAATATGCAAGAATCCAAGGATCAAGAATGTTAATCCAATTATACCACGTTAAGTGATACGTAATAAAAATCGAGTAAGTATTTACTCGTATGTACCAGTTAAATGTGTACATATTACATTATATGAACTGTGCTAATTTCTATTTACCTAATAAAACGCGAGTAAGAATTCAATTAGACTTGTTCAGTGATGTATGAACATAAAGTTGCGTATTTTAATGTGAGAATTTGGGTGATTTCGGTAACATAGCAAACTGTGAGAGAATTCTTGAATTTGTTCCACTAATTTATTTAGTTACGTGGGTATGTTTTGAGAATAAATATTGGGATAGTTTTAGTGACCTGATATTTTGAAGACTTAAGTACATAGTTAATTTCCACCGCCGTTTGAAGATTATAGAAATTGCAGATAGCCTTGGGCTCCCTAAAAGTACTTTTCAGCGTGTGCTCCATGAATATCTTCACATGATAAAAGTGAATGTAAGAAGGGTACCGAAACTTCTTTCAGCGATACTGAGACAGGAAACAGGACGGGAAGTTTTTGGATCTTTGTGGAGAAAAATTTAAAGAGTATGATCGAGCGGGTAGTGATTGGTGATGAAACTATGGTCTTGTATTATGATCCAAAAGTAAGCGCAAGTCAATTTAATGGCGTTATAAGGATGAAAAGCCCCCTAGAAACGCAATAGGCGGCCTTTTTGAGGGCAAAAATTGTAATTGTTTTATGAAGGTTAAAATATATTAATTCAAAGATGTCAGAAGTGTGTTAGTATTCATTTTGACTATATCGAAAAATAAAATCGGTTTCGTCTCATTTCCTTCATTAGTTCATATATAGTTAGGCCAATTCATTATGGATTACCCACGTATTTTCGATGCACATTCTGGAGAATCGTAAAATCTGCAAAACTCAATTTATTATTTGTTTGTATAGTTTTATAAATCTTATTATAAAAAAATATTTACGTCATATTTAACTTCATCAAAGCCTTTATATGAATCCAGCTTAGAACAACTTGTATTCTATTAATTAATTTGCAAGATATCAATCTCAGACTGTATTTAATTAATATCAATGATACTCCTATCACTCAGTTCAAGGTTCATTTTATATACGTATTTAAGTTTTATTTTTGGGGTCAATTCTAGTAGCACAAATGTCGTAATATTTTAGGAATTTCGGAAATATGTCCAATATTAACTTGAAAAATATATTTTATGCATTAGCTTATTTCGAGTTAGTAAACACGATTTTTATAATAGACTTGTTACTGTAACAATAATTGCCAAATTCTCTAATAAAATCTTCCTACAAAAACACAATTCTTCAATTCAATATTTTCACAGATTCAAGTAAACTGGAAGGCCAATAACAGTTTATAATAAATGCTTATAAATCTATTTATTGCAAAAGGTCATCTTTGCTGCGTTGACCGCTGATATTGATTATAAAAATAGTTGAGCATATCCAACTCGTTACAAGGTGTTTGGTCGAGTTAGTGATACGTTCAAATTAGATTCAAGCTCAGCTTCTAATATACAGTTTAAATACACCTGCAGTAATCCTGAATTTTAAACGAAATATTCAAAAGCAAATACAGTTCGTATCGCTTTTACACCAAAACGGCTGATCCTGTGTAAGATATAGAAAGAAGGTATAGGTTATCTTAAATTCAGTCACATAACGTAGTTTCTTCAGTAACGAAATAAAACTAATGACAAATTATTTTTTTATTATATATCAATTAATTTTTCCTTTTAACCGCTTATCTTACTCCGTTTTATTGTTTCTATAAATAACCACGCATGTCTGATACAGTATTATCAGTCGATTTAAAATTATACAGGGAAATATCGTGAGGAAATATACAAGTTAACTATAAATAAAATTAAGTGTGAGTATGTATGTATACATATATGTGTAATGGTTTGAGGACACAGTTATCGTCTCTTATTACGGTCGACACAAATAACTTTAACACGTTCAAAACATGAATGATTGAATAACTTACACAGAAATAATTAAAATCGTCAAATATTGATATGATATGAGGAAATTCACTGTATATTTTGTGATTCCTCGATAGGAAGGTTAAAATATTTCAATGATTAACAGTGTCGATTAAACATAATCTCTGACCGATGAAGTTGCAAAGTTATGCACTGATCATCACACTAAAGTAAAAATCCTAAACAAAAGAACATCACTTGAAACGTTAGAATTCTAAGCAAGAACTCCACATAGAGATATGGAGAAAGAAGAAATAATCCAACAAGAATAAAGCAACCATTGATATCTATATAAATAAAAATGAATTGTTGTTCGTTAGTCTGATTAAAACTCGAGAACGGCTGGGCCGATTGAGCTGATTTTGGTTTTAAAATGTTTGTCATAGTCCAGGGTAGGTCTAAACGGTGAGCAAATAAGGAAAAGGCGGTACGAAGTTCGCCGGGTCAGCTAGTATGAAATAAAAACAGTTTACATCAATCTTTTCAATAATTGAAATAGACATGTAGAAACTCAAATTAACTAACACTGAATATTGCTGACACTATTGACAGAGGTCAGTTCACAGTATGACAAGAGTTGATGGACCGATGATATCAATACTCATACATACATATGCTCAATGCTAGAAGCAAACTGGTCTTAGCTTAGGTCTAGCATTGGCACTATAATGAATAAGCACATATGGTAACATATTCAATGAAATCGATATGGTCCAATCAAGATATTCAAGGATAGATTTTGTCTTAAGAATGTTTAGAGTTTACTATATCTAATTTTGAGTACATATCTACTGTTTGTTCTTGATATGTGATGCTAAACTGTCATTAGTCTCCAAGCTACCAAAAAATAGCCTCGAAATCATCAGCAGCTTTATGATTATAGTTCAGCTGCAAGCCAACAAAAACTGGCGTTGCTATTTTGAAATAAACGAACCAGACTGTCTTGAAATGTCGTATCTATGACTAACTAACGAGTTTTACTAGTATGCTAGCCAGTTTTGTGCTTTTTAACACTTTGTAATGCAACTCCATTGATATTGGTCAGTTTAGTTCAATAAACGCGTTATTTTAGATTTTTATTATCTCATTAGGTTAATGTTATTAGCCTAGCGTGTTAGTGCCAGACTATCGGCATTTGTAAAGCGCTCGCTCCGTTCTTTAGAAAAACTTAATTTCACTTTTATCCATATAGGGATAGAACACAAGTTACTGGCTTATCGGCACGACGCAGTTCTCGTTTCGAACCAACGAAGCTAAAAATTCCTTAGAAAATTACAGTAAATGTACACAAGCAATCGGCACCGAGGTATGCATTCGAAGTGTCTAGAATTCAATCTGAACGATAAAAAGAGCGTAATGGACATAGAAACGCTAGAATTCACTTGGTATTCATCAGTGTGAGGCTTTATAGTCTACTAAGCAATAAACCAACCTAATTTTTCTTTCGTGTAGTACCCATAAGTCGTGTTACGGAATGAATAATGCAAGTATGCAAACCATGTAATGTATTACTTCGTCAAAACACGTGACTCGGGTAAATAGCAGCCGTTCGAGGTGTGCCCGTGGATGGCATAGCAAACTATACTGGTAAAATGTTATTGAATGTATTTGGTAACACTTCTGCGGATTTTGTAGCCAAAAGTCCAAACGCAATATTTGCAACTCAAATTCATTTATTCTTAGTCCTCATTGGTTATGTAAACTTAAAATAGACAATCTATAATAATAATACAATTTTAATGATTATATCGTCAGATTTTTTCGACGCAGTAAAATGATTAGACTGAGGCGTAGAATCTCAAACTTCTATTCGTATAATTTAGTATTTATTTGCTGACTTAGATACTGCGTAAAACCATACTACTCGTAGTTTCTTAACCATTTAAAACACTACCTTTATCTTCTTTATACTGCGAATATTTCGCTTTAACAGACTGTTAATTAGATATATTAATATTGCTGGTATTTGCAAATATTTAAAAAATATAGGTACTCCTGCAACAGTTGTTAGTCGTCTCAGCAAATTATTATAATCGAGTGGGGCAAATCGATTATCGTATTCGCAGTTGATAGACTGGTAACAACTTCCTCTGGTTAAAACGTATATTTGAATACCACAAAGGCTTAAAATTCACGTCTTCGAAGAACGGCATTGAAGTTAGTTATTGATAAAAAAATATTGATCTATAGAAATGGTAGAAAAATCGCAAAATAAGATATTGCAGAGTTAATAAATGTAGATTTATAATTATACATAAAACAGATTAAGAAATCAACGAACATTATGCAGCAAGTGCATTTTAATTGTGAAGCGCCTTAATCATCTTTACGCCACAAAAGAGATAAGTAGACTATTTTTAGCCAAGGTTCACACAGATAAACAAAGTTATATCGGTGAATCACTAACTAATCTAATAATAATAAATTATTACCATTATAAATGAATTTAAGGCCATCACGTGTATTGTGTAATTTACAAAAATATTTTCGATAGAACTGAAGAAGACACAAAACTATTTTACAAGACGGGACATTGCAAGAATTGTGTTGAAAAGGTCACAAATGGAATCCAATGTCGTTCAATTTCTGATAACCTATTTGCTTAGGAAGATATCTAGTGTGAAACACTTCACAAATGTGGAGTATTCCCCAGAATAATAACAGTTTCACTTATGCTACTTGTTGACAAACCTTGTAGTCGAACACATACTAAAAAAAGATTTAAAAGATATTCAAGGAAATAATGCAGTGTTTTTGATATCTACGACTGATATTTTATCATGACAGATGAGAGGCTATTTACAGATTTTTCCATCATCAATACATGTTTTCCTATTTTCAATGTCAACGACAAACCGGATTTAACCATTTCAGATTTGTTTAAGATATTTCAGTGGACACATTTACGCATAGCCCTTCCGCGTTCTTGATCTAGCGTTGCGTTCTCCGTCGCTTTGCAAAGTGGCTCATAGCTAAGATAATAAATTGCTAGTTCTATATTAATTTCAAGCTGAGAATGCAATTAACCCATTTAAGATTGCTTTAGAGGTGGAAGGATGTAATTCTCGTTAACATTTTTACCAGTCGACGTAACATTGTGATCCAAAGTTGCCAAAATAGATCTGTGTTCAGTATCAAAAGGCTTTGGCTTGCAACCACCTCACGTATTAAAATGTACCAATCACGAATCAACTGTCTTCACGTACGAATTGATGTGACCTTTTATAGTCCTATTTCGTCTAGCATTACACAACCAAAAAATTTTGTGCACGTCCCTGCCAAATTTTGCATAGCAACTGCTCACTAGTCACGGTCCATTTTAAGAGGGTAAATTAACATTCAATTGCTGAATGCGAAAATATTCATTATGTAACAATTGTTGCTGGAAATTCCTTCACAGTGATAGTTGTTTCACAGAATTGGTTAGTCGTTTTTGGCTTCTTACTACACTTTAAATAGCTAATCTTGTAGATTCTTTAGGTCGGGTGTATAAACCTCTAGGAAATGTTTAATTTCAAGATTTCGATTTTATCGGTATTTTATAAATGAAGGGAACATAAACATGTTGCAGATTATTGCTTGTAGAATTCCATATTAATATTAAAATGTTCAATAGATTTTGCATTTTTACTTCCAAAAAAGCAACTACGGATCGAAGAAAACATCAATTTCAAAAAGAAAATTTAAAACCTATTCAATAACGCGGTCAACCAAACCATTAATTGTTTCATTACCGTGGAACGAAACGCTTTACAAAAAATAAAAGTTGATGACTACCAAACAATTAAATGAATTACGGAAACATTTTATCTTGTGTTTCTCTTGGCTCAAATCCAGCAAAAGTATTAGCTACAAAAAGTATCAATAATGTAAACACAGGAGAATCTATGAACATTCAAGAGTGGAAAGGAATATCTGACGAAAATTCTGTTAATACTAACATCCTGGCATTTGCAATCGTAACTTTATATTACTTCAATTAATTGCTCTTCAAATTTTATGCTCCTGATATTAGGCCTTGAATCTTTTATGATTCGACATAAAACGTGTGAACGTTAAAGCTACCTTACACGCTATCTTTTATAAGAAGAAATTCATCATGAACTGGTTCCTGACTGACCTCAGGAAATTGCTCATCCATGAGTAAGACTCATAAAGCATGTGGATGCAGAAAGCCTGTTGCATGGAATGTGGGTACTTCAGTACGTCTACCATTCCCAATGCTCATAGGAATGCAAAAAGAATTAATTTTTAGATACGCAAATTAAGACTAGTAGGCAAAACCATTCAAGATGATTGATAGAAAATAATTTGAATGGAATTTGAAGTTTTTACTTTAATTCCTGTCCCGTTTTGTAACACAGTTGCATCACTTTTCCATTGTATCATTATAAACAGCCGAGACAAAGACACTATCTATTAATTTCATATTTTATCTTGCAGCTCCATGCCTAAGTACACGTGCATTGGTGGCATATTGCCAATTAACATTTAGTTTATCTACCTGTTACTCTTGGCTGCGTATCAGAAACGTTTCCTATCACCCTATTCATTTCTAAGATTTAACGCCAGCTTAGACTCAAGGACGTTGATTAATATTGACGTTATTTTGTATCGCTGAGCGCTGGTAATCGAAGTGGCATATTTAGCTAAATGCCAATCATGGTCGTTTGTAGGTTTTATATTTATTTGCGTTCTTGCAATTAGTAGTTTTATTTTTAGTAAATTCTTCGTGTAATGTGATGCCTTCCATTATTGTTTTGACTGTGTAAGGTATTTCTTTTTGTGGTTCAACAATGTCGATATTGACTTTTACCAGTATCAAATTGCTTTTGCTTATTTGGTTTGATTCTTTCCCTTTTTGTTAAAAGCACCATCCACTCTGAAATGTTGTAAACATATTTTAATACTGTAATTACAACTTTCACCCAATTCAAAATGAATTTTGAAATGAGCTGTTAAATTCATTTTTATAACAAATGAAATTACGTACGAGTATCTTCATTTATTTTAAGTTTTGAGAGTGGTGCTAAAAGTTTTTACGGTTCATTGCAATAAATGGCGACTGCTTTCGGCGTTTCTTAAAACACTTATAAGTACAATAAAAATCTGAAAAGATTTATTTTCGCAATATAATTTTACTTATCAAAAAAATAATTAAAATCATGAAATAAATTCTCCTTCCAGCGTTATGGCTTGAAAACCGACTGTTCGATGTTATCAGCAACTCAATATTCATTACTGTATGAATTAACTGCTTTTGTAAGCGAGAATAAACTGTACTTGGTCGTTCGTTGATGCCAGAGGTTATTTTTGTAACGCATATTCGTAGTTTTCCATGATTCTACTCGGTGATAAGGGGCGTCACAATATTATCCAGTTCAGTAATAATCTCAAGTCTAGCAATCTTTTTCGTATTGATTTATAGATAGAAAGACATGTGTTGCTGGGGAGTTTGTTTTACCACTTCTTCTTCACAGCAAAACCACATAAGAACGTTTGTTTTTTTTCGTTTTAACTACTTTTTGACGTTCAAAAAATGCTGTTTTGCAGCCAACTATGAATAAATAATTATGAGTTTTTTTTATAAAACCATATTTGGTTTTTGTAATGCACTGCACTGCAGATTATCTGTAGTGCATTTAAAACATCTCACTTTTCCTAACGCATACCTAGTGCTCGTAAAACATCATCATTTCCATTTCAGCTTGATTTACGATGCGTACACATTTCTGTTTTTAAACTTTTAATGAGACTATCATAAAACAGTAGTAAAACTGTTACGTTTACAAGATTTATTCATAATTGAATCTCATTTGTAGGAAAGTACAAGTCAAATAAACAGTTTACTAGCGATAGTTCGTTTACGTTTATAACGCGTGCCACGAAATATAAGGTAGCGATAACTTTATCCGACTTTATCCGTTTCAGTTTTATCTGATATACTCTGTGGAGACAGGCCGGTATTTTTCCTATAATCTCAACTGTCTGATAGATATTTGGGCGTGCCTTTTGAGCGAAGTCAGGTAGCAACGAGAAAGAGAGATGTGTCTGTTATTAAATCATGACATAAAGACTGGATAACTTCTTTCCGAAAGTTAAGGGTTTCGTTTGTTTTCTTTACTTTATAGGACCTGGACCATAAGGTATGTCTACTAGCCACAGTATGTCTTTGATCTGAACTCTGCACATACTTTAATAAATAGAGTCTTAAACTACATAATATTGACAGACCAAGTTAGTATTTTATGCTTATTTTACATTTAAACTGGCTAAATAGTGTTCAACAAAATTCAATTTGCTGTATCATGCTAAAAACTCGGAAGCACCTTTTCCAGACTAACAATCTGCACTAGTTGTAGTATTTACTTCCTAATTTTCATTACATGCAATGTTTTGTTGATGGTATACTATGTCAACAGGAAACCGTTAACTGAAATACAAGATTTACGTGAAATATGAATATTCAATTAAAAAGATATATATTTTAAAATTAAAACATCGAATTCCTCAAAAAAAGTTGAACTACCAATGAAAGACTGTGAATTATTTTATTATAAAGAAAAAGAAGCCTTGTTTATTACTATTAATAAAATGATTCATTAGGTATCATTATAAATAACATTTGAATTTTTCCCCATCGTCTGATGAAACACATGTTTCCGAATTCCCAAATTCCGGTTCATAATATGTCGCTTTAATATAGCAAACTTCGCAACTGACTACTTAACATCAATTAGTCTGCTATTACCCATATAATTACTATCTAATAATAATTTGAAAACTAAGTGAGTTAAGTTCTAATCAAAATTATACAAGAACCAAGCAAAACAATGCAATATAAAAACAGACAACTTCCCTACCTATTTGTGCTGCTATGCTATAAAATATGTTGACATTTAGTACCAGAGCTCAACAGTAAACATGATACTTAGTATAAGCAACAAAGCGAGTTAGTACAATATATTCGTTAGTACAATATGTTAGTATGCATATTCTATTAAACATTTAGTGTTAGCAGAAGTAGCAAGTTCAACAGCGCAGATAACTATTTAAATTTTGTCCTACTTCACGAATCCACACGATAATATTGTTTCATTGTTTGCTGTCACCTTTTTGCTGGTTTTCAAACGTGAGTATCTTTTTATGTTTTTTTTTTTTAAGTGTAAGTTACTATCATTCCCGTCCTTCAGGTTTATAAGGTCCTATCACTGTGACACTCGGTTTTTGATACGACAAGAAATATTGCAGGAAGCACTGATTAAATTCTTTTATTAAGGAAAAAAAAAATATGGTATTCTGTTGAGACTTCGTTTTATTTGACGTCTTTAAACACGAAAGGAAACATTTTGTAAAATGGCTGTAATAACCTATAGGTAATTGCGATTATATCAATTCATTAAAACAAAACTCCGATACTTAAAACTATTTATACATAATGACATAATCAAAATTGTGTAAATAGCTACTGGTCTAGAAATCAAGGAGTGTTAACACTTCAATCTTATAACCGTGTTCATGTATTTAGCAATATAAACCAACATATTATACGCCTATAAAATGGCATTAACCGTTGACTTTATAGATATTGCACTAATCGAATACTAATGCAATAATATGCACAATTTATAACAATATTAAAATGTTAACTTAGTAATAAAACTTTCAGTTGCTGAATCCGCTTTACTTAGCAAGCTGTCAGTGGCAAATCAGACTTTAATGATTTTAATAATAATTAAGTAAAATCATGAAGCGAATTGCGAAACTAAAAGCTTTCTGATATCTCAACGGCCGCTTGAGGCAAATACCCTTTTAATTGAAGCCATCAACTGCAAAGCCATTGCACTATATGACGTAATAAGAACGCCGACTGGGAACCGAAACCCGAAACATGAAATTAAGGCCTTTCAGACGAATGACTCATACGCACTGACTCACGTATAAGAAAATAAAATTTACCACAACAAACCTCAAGTTACTTGCAGTCACATAAACTTTGAACGCTAGAAACTATAAATAATCTCTTCAACGAGTTCGAACATAAAGGCATGTTAAGCGTATTCCGTAACTATTTCCATACCGTGTGAGCTATATTTGGAAGCGACATGGCATAAATATGACCAGTTTGGTCGAGTTAGTCCAGTTATCGCCACACATCCCAGGCGGGGTTCTATTTTTAGATCAGTTTAGTCATGCATGACCATTTACATAGAGACACGGCGATGCGTTGCGATGGTCGTCAGTTAAACTCAAATAAAAGTTGTGCACTTGTGGTACAATGTCACCCCACTTGAACTGATGTCGTGTATCATCTGTTTGAATTCGAGGGTTATCGTAGGCGTAATGAGTTCCGTTGGACCATTTGTCCTAAGAAACAGAACGTATTGCATGTTCACTTGGTCGTATATTATTTTTATCGTATTTTATAACCTCGTCACTTTATTCTTGCTCATTATGCGTTGTGTTGTGCTCCTGTTTGAGTTTACTGCCGAGGTCAGCTTTTAAATGTGTAGTCATAATAATGCACCAGCTGCAGTTGACACGGTAAATGAATCAGGTGCTTTAAATCTTGACTTTAAACTGATTTCACTTGTAGTTGTTTCTAGAAAGTCTTTTAAAAGATTTTGGATATCCAATAATTGAGCGGTCTAAAGTTCTTCCAAGAAAAGCTGAGATGTTAAAAAACGTTCACAGAAGAATTTATCATGATGGCACCTATCTATTCTATTTATTAAATCAGCGTAATAATGTATATTATTTGAGCTACCTTTTCTAAGATACCATGACTAAATACCAGCTGCAATATGTATTGCAATTCACATCCAAATTATCCTTCATTTATATTATGTATGAACAAGGCCATTTGTTTCCTTTATGTGCCTTCTTAAGTCATACTTGTATTTCTAAAGCAGTTACTGCACATCAGCCAAACCTTTTAAAGCATAACTTGGACACGAAATTCTCATTACTTCAACATTACAAAGCAATCCTAAAGCACAGTTGTTCAAGGATCAATTCCAAACTAGAAGTGTGACTGCGTACGCTCGTACAGTCATAATATGGAAACTATCACTTATTCACATTCGCTATAGGTACAAGATGAATTGAAATCATAAGAAAGAATTACCTATTTTTAAAACGTGACCTACCTGACCATTCAGGGCCATAACATCCAGATATTTGACGATAATAACTTGCTATGCATTTCAATTACTATTATTATTCCATCTGTGTACCCTGGATCCTTTCCCTAGGCCAAATTTATTTCCACCGGGTCTGCCTTTTAGTTTTTTACATTTGCCTAACTAATATTGTTAGCTAGACTTTGCTGAACACATTTCAAATGGACCAACTACCAACTTCCATTAGTGCATCTGACTATGCGTATATTTCTCTGAATATCGACGCATCCTTTATTGGACTTTGTTCATTGATGTCAGTACGTAATATCACTAATAACATATTATCGTTAATTGTAGATTTATTTATTGGTTGCCGTTTGCGTTCATTACTTTCCATATCAGTCTGTATGCATGCGTGCATGAGAAATATCGGTGGATGGGTGATGATGATTAATGATGGATTTCAATTCAAACCTGACTATCGGTTAGTTTATTTACCTACTACGTATTTATAGGAATTTCACGAAAGCAATATGAAAAGTTATAAGTATCTCTATTTGGCAATACAACAGATTATTTTCACTATGGACACATTGAAAGACTTTAAGAATAGTGATCTTATTAACGATCTCATTTTTCGTCTGATTGGATTACCTTTTCGTTCTGAAGAAACTGTTATTGCAGTACAGAAAGGCAATATTTTCATATAAAATTTCATTAATATTTTAGCTTAAAAACAATTTTTCTTTATTCTTGTTTACAATCTGTAGATTTATTACTGGAATTTGCCGAATCTTGCTGTTCAACAATGTAAGGAGAAAAACTATCATCAATCAATACTAGAGATTAGAAAAGTAGAAAGGAATGCGTTACAATCTAAGAGCTTATCAATTTCACATAATCTCAGATTGTAATTTATTACCTTTTGGTTTTCGATGTGGTACTAATACCTCATTCATTGTGTATTTTTGTAGCATATTCGAAGTCCACTTAATTTCAGATTGAAAAAGTAAGATTTTTCATCCAGATCTTTCTAAATAATTTTCATCAACATCATCATTGTCCAGTCCTTATACCAATATATTATTTGGGTTCCACACAGCATGTGTCCTTCTTCCAAACCATCTCATCTGACATCATAACTCAAGTACTGCTTTGTAATAAAAATAATGCTACCTATAAATAAATTCATAAAATAATATTTAAGTGCATTTCACTCACAAAACTAGTGTCTATTCCAAATACATTATGCTCATGATCTCCGTGGGTAGAACCATTTACCCACTTATTTTATTTATGGCTCATATATTTACAAAATGACGTGGGCATTAATATTCGCGAAACTGTCCGATTAGACGAACAAACGAACGAACAATTTTCTTTAAAAATATCATTCACGTTTCTATTATTGCATATTTTACCTAACGGATATTTTAGAACACAAGTTTTAAATGCTGACTTTCTAAATGATTAAGGATCTAAGTGTTTTATAGCTGCCTTTGATTTGTGACTTTATTTCCAGACGCGTAGGTTCGCTTTTACAACTGGCATTTTAGATGTCTTTATTACGGGGTTGAAAGGAAAATTTATAGCTGCAATAACGTCAATTCGATAGTCAAAATGTTTTTGCCGTGGAAATAAATTGTTTGGCCTAAATTCTGGAATACCTACGAGATAGACAGTAATAAAGAGACAGGTCGTCGAGTAAAATATCACTGAGAAGTGCGTTAATACTTGGTAGCCAAAGCAACAAATCCCTCGGATACTATCTTAGAATCACACGCGATTACATAAACTCGAAAAGACGTACCGTTTTATCAAACTGATAATAATCAATTCGATAACACATGACGTCTTCGTCTCCACTCTTTTTGATCTAACAACAAATATTTATCTACAGTCTCGTATAAAGCCCTTGGCAATGGGAAAACCGGTTGTACCGTCAAGTTCAAAATACTCACTAAAATTGCGTTGCATGAAAGTCATCTGTCACTAGTGGCTCGTCCATCGACTCTTGTGCATCGCTCGATCTTATGACATACGTGACGAAAAAGGTTATGAATACTTCTTCTTTTTTGAAACTTTATCCTGGGAACACATGTTATTTGGTGTATTTTTGGTATCATTACCATTGGTCTGCCAACTTTTTTGACTCATCAACCCCTTTCATCCAAAATTTTATTTCGAACCGGGATTACGTCTGTCTGAGTCACCTACCCAACGATGTGTGTTTATTTTTCAAAATTTTAATCTTCAATTTTGTTTTGCATGTTTTGTTCAAAAGTAACGGGGTAATATTTTTTTGAAAATATGACTATTTTTCCAAAAAAGGTGGTAATGATTCAATAATAATCTGCCTGAATTATGAAAGTGGTCCAATTTTTACTTAATCGTCTTTTCATGGCTTTATGTGAGGTCTTGTCCATTTTATATTTTTTTCGCTTTTACTTAAGGACCATTTCAAGGCTCTTATTTTTTTATTGTAATGTCAAGAAGGTAGTTGTGTTCAATTCGCTTGCTTTACATTTCATAACACATCTTCACTCAAAAACTTGGGTTACACAGACAACGTACGTAGCAAGATTTTTCTTGGATTCACTAATTAGTTATTTTCATTTTTATATAAAGAATCAAAATTCGAAGTTTATATTATTAGTCAACTAATTCTACCATTCAAAATACCATGCCAACAGAAGTCAATTAATGCTCAGCAGATGGATAATAATTAAAACATCCGTACTAGATGATTTTATAAGGAAGACAGAGATGCATGTCTCTGTTTCTATGTAAAAGAGCCAATTAAAACATTGTGATACTGTTTTTTACTGTAGCTTGTCGGTATATGATTTAGTAGAATTTAAAGATAAATTCGCAAAAAACGGGATTCGCTTAAATTGCAACCAAATTGAAAAATAATTGACTTAGAAAAAGCAAAAACTTTAACGAATTTGATGTCCCAATTACCATTATCTTGCATATATAATCAGATGGTTTATCGTTTATTTATACATTCATTGAACGCACCTAATTATCTATTTATTAGCTTAAGCAAAATGTAATTAACGATGGTTATCTCTGTATGCCTTTAGTTTGTGTTAACCTTAGACAGACTGGAAAATTTTATTTCATTAAGGTCTGCAGATAATAATCTATTATGGTCATGATTTGTTTTAATCAAGTATAAAATTTACTTCTTTTCGTAAATCAATTTCCAAAACAACTCCATCAGAATCCATAGCATTATTCACTTTAGTATTATCTTCGCAAAAACGTAAAAGATCGACATAACATCTATGTGTAACGTCCGGTGCGAAAATTGAACCGATAGCATTCCGCTAATTGTTTGATCCCACAAAAAATCGTGTTAGGCATTTTAGAGTGTCAGATTGTTTAAATTATAAACGCTAACCATATAGCTTCTGCTATTGTCAAAATATTAACGCGAAATCCGGATACAGTATTACTTCCATATTTTCTGAAAGTAAATAGACATGAGGCGTAATTTATTTAGTACCTAGTGAACATGGTCTTACTTCATGATCATTACTTTAAACTTCAATTTATACTTGTGTTTCAATTTAAATTTCGTTTGACCAAAGTTCAAGCATAGTAAAGGCCACATCATTTTGGCAAAACAAAATTTACATTTTTGAAGCCACTCCTTTCACCTTTCATAAATATTTTCTCTTCCCTCAACTCCCATAGTATTATTACCATATCGGTTCCTATCTCCCATATACTTAGCCTATGAGGCTTACCGATGATCCGCGTCGTTATCACGAACAAAGGTTAGTGGTCGACCGGTTTCTGTTGCCGACCTACTCCGCCCAAATGATTAGGTACGATTGCGTTCTCTTCTATGTAGGTGAACGGACTCATGTGTTTGGTTTGTATTTGTATGTTGTGCTATAGAGGCTTGGATTACTCATTAGTTATTTTAAATTGTTTTTTGACCATACCTTTTATTTGAAAGAGTTTTCTTGACCTTAGCTTTTATTCGACTTAGCTACATCTTATACGTTTTTAACAACACGTCATGTGTCACCGAGTTTTTTTACTGACTGACTTATGGACTCGTGGACACCCATGTCAGAAAAAGCAGTGATTTACTTTACCTTTCTTTACAGTAATCCGGAGACTGAGTAGTCAAATTAATACTTATGTAATAACAAATTGCTATAATTCGACTCTTTGGCAAAGAAATGTGTTGTAACAAACTATGAATTTCTTAGCAAACGCAATGCTACAGGAAAATCTGTAAATAACATCCAACCTTGCGGAGCGAATCTTGATTCTGTGGCGGAAAAAGTTTGTTATAATGATTAGGTACAAACTAACGGATAAGCAGTCTTGCGTCTGCTTTAGTACTTGACAGACATTAGCGAAATGTCATGGTCGAATTAGGTAGGTATTTCTTGATTACCTAAGCCAAGGGCTAAGCTTGTAGCAGTAAGCGCATCTGGTGCATTTGAGCTCACAAGTATGGTGTCATTCAATGAATAACCTTCTGTAAATGAATCATAAAGTAACAAAAGACTTCCGAATCTTGTTCGAAATTCATTTTGCGGTTTAGCCAATGAGGCTGTCACTTGTCAGTGGCAGTTTGACATTTTACACTTGAAAGGAGTCAACAGCACGCAAAAAGGTTCCTACAATAAACATGTCGATTCTCCGCAACCTTTTTATCTCTTTTATCATTAACGATGACTTATTTATTGGATTGATAGCTCTAAAGATCACTTGCCGAAAATAGGCCTTTCTTAAGGACTAAATTGCAAATTGTATAGGTATAAGTAATGCAGTGTGCAGGAGTATTGGGATCAGATTTTAATGTCAATGACACATAAACCGCACTGGCGTTCTTCCATTAAAGTTTACACTCTAGACGTGCTTTTGAAAAGTTTTACCCTCATATTCAGGGGAAATCATAATGAACTTTTGCAGAGTGAAATCTAAGGGCGCTCTTTCCACATCCTCTCTCTTTCAACTCTTTCGGACGATTTCACAGACTGGGCAAGAAAGGTCCTTTGAGCAGCAATGCGTTAAGCTGAAGCTTTTTTCCTCTACAAAAATAAAAACATTAACCACTATAGGCATCATTAAATATTAGCCTTTAGTTTTCATTCCTCGATGCTCGCAATAAACCGTCCATGCGTATTGAAAGTGGAATATTCCTCGTAGCAGTAGCGTTGCCGTTATGTTACTCGATCATGAAAAGGGCATTGAGAGGATGATTGGCATTAATTATTTCGTTCCAATGCACCCTCTGCGTAAGTTGGGTTATTAGCAATGGCGTTTTATTACTTTGCTTCGGTCTTAGGTTAACCACACTTACAAATGGTGACTTCATAAAAAACGCATTGCATATTTTTGGGCAGGTTATAGGTACGTCTTCGAATTTACTATGCACGTTTCATAATATACAAAAAGTGTAGTAACGATAAATATAATTTTGTAAAATACATAACAGTAAATTAATTAAACTTACATTTAGATGCAGCCAGCCGTTAAGTTGTGTTTTTCATGCATCTTTGAGTTGAGGGCCCACCTACGAAACTTACTTTTAATTAAGTAAGCATTTTACTCAAAACTTACCATAGTGTGAGCTCCGAGATTTATGGTATAACATTATGTGATATGGAAAGATTGTGCAGTCATAAATTAATTAGGTTACCTAATTCAACGGTCGTAAAAACACCTTAATTAGCTGCGGTGGAATAGCAAAGTGTAAACAAGGAGGGACATTATTGTAGCAACGACTGAGTTAAGACTTTTTCATTTATACTGATGTTTACATTTTTACCCGGTTTCAGAAAAAGCAGGGGGTTTTCGATTCGAATGCTTGTATTTTTTTATTCATTTCATTGTGAAATACATACCCGATAAAACAAACGACAGGTATCGGAAGATTTTTATAATTTCAAGCAGCATTTTTATGTCCAATGGTACCTACTTAGTCCTATGTTATGTTGGTGCTCACTCAAATTACTCCATGAATACATTATGCACCGGATATTTACCCACACAAAACACTGACGGTAAAGCATCACAAATATTTAAAAAGAAATATCATACAAAATATTTGTTTGAGAATTAATTACGAGTGACGTTTCATTTTTATCAATGTCTGATATCAGTTAAATATTTTGTTTAAAAAGTCGCAGCTGACGTAAAGTTACGCGAACGATTAGATTTTCGTTTTCAGTCGATTACAAATCGTAATCATACAAAAATTACTTCCTATGTTCTGATAAGGAACTGTGTTGTATTTTTATTGGCAATGTCGAAGATAGTGTTTATTTCGAAAAAAGATAGATTAAACTTATTGCGTAATGGCATTGTAGATTCTTGTAATGTACTGAAAGTACTAGGGTTACCTTGGTACCTTTGATAAGTCCCTGTTGTAGAATGAATATGTTAAGAATTTTGAATTGTCGCTATCAACCAGTTAAAAATATTAATATCGTAGAATCTAAGGATTTTCCATCACGACATCTATTATCTATTATAAAAAAAATGGACACTGAAAATGGCCATAAAACTGTAACAAGCTAATTAGGTTCATATCATGGTATCAAAGACAACGACGGGTCACGTATTTTGGTATCACTTGATACAGATAAGAATTGAATACTATCATTATCATCATTAATCTTCCTTTTCACTGCAACCTTTTTTAAGATTTAAGTAACCATCGTCATCTTTGCTATAAAAAAAAAATGCAATGTGTCTTGTACACACAGATTGTCTATTCCTATTCTTTTTTTAAAACACAGCTCATAGTAACAGAATAAAAAGTGATACGGAATTTGCTCCGTCATCTATATAGTAAGATAGTATTCTATCTACTACATAAGTACCAGATTGAAAATTAATTAAAACAAAAAACTGGGGCGTGTCTCAGTGAGATCAAACTGGCAATTTTTTTGCTGGTCCTAACAATCTATAACCGGTATTATTTAAAAATAAAATACTTATTTTTGGGTCGATGTTAAAAATACTGTTTTTTTTTTTCTAAAAGTAGATGTCGTGGTAATTATGTATTCTTTTTGGGTTAAAACAGAATCCATTAGCAGCTATCTCGTATCAATAGCCTCGTAAAATAAAATGTTTGAATTTATTTATTTTACGGTGTCATTGAACTGCGAGCAATTTCAGAGGAATAGAATGTGTCTGTCAAAACGGCAAACAATATCATTATATCATTGCGGAATCACGTGAGAAGCAATTTGCAATATTTGCGATGAAATACGGATTGCCTACATCATTAAAATAGATTTCACCATTATAGATAAATATAATAAACAGTCTAGATTAATGTCTGTAGATGAAAAGAAGAAAGATGGTAATCAAAAAATTAATGTTCATTCATCACTGAAAAATACATTATATTGAAAAAAAAAAAATATGAATAATACTATTTATTTAAAATAATAAAATATTTTATGTTAAGCGAAATTTTAAAACAGCGCCATCTAAAATTTAAAATTACAAACGTTTTACGTTAGTTCCGCTACTCGATACGAGATGGCGCTGTAGTCGAATCACGACCAAAATAACATATTATATTAACCATGAATATATACACTTATGAAAATTAGTGCATAATTAAATAAATATATATTTATTGTCAAGAATATAATTACATATACCGACTTGTTACGCTCCTTTGAAAACTTAACTTGGCTTATTATGGTTACTCAGCCGCAGGAACTATCGAGACGCAGACCCCGGAAAAACCGTAACGCTCCAACGGATACTTTGTACGTAGCTTTTTGTGATAAAGTTCTGTTAGCAACATTAAGTTAACTAACGGATATAATTTTCTATTTCATTAGTACAGATTTGTATTTACTGCACAGTCAGATTTTGTCAAACCACATTAGGTAATTTTCTAAACTCTCCCACCAGATGGCGTAAACGCGTCAGCGATTTTCTTACCATAGGTGATCTTCACACTGCCCCGCATCACGCTGCATCTTGCGTGTCGACGCACCTACGCGCGTTCCTGCGGGAGTGCAGATCTGCATCATCGTGCGGGTTTTTCACGCACTCACGCGCGTAGGTGCGTTTTGTAAATTCACGCACAGCGAGTTCCATTTTCAAATATACACGTCACGCCCATTCAAAATCACGCGCGGCATTGCGGGATTCAGTGTGCCATACCTTGCGTCTCGCCCCGCACCTACGCGCGGGGGTGCGTGTTTCTCCGCATGTATGTGCGTGATCCGCATGAACGCGCGTGGATGCATTTTCAGTGTGTTGGACTATGCGTGTTTTCCATACAAACGGAGGTATTTCCATACAACGGAAAAAAACGCATCCACGCACTACGCTGCATCATGCGGGGCAGTGTGATAATCGCCATAGATACATACCTATTAGGTGATCTTCACACTGCCCCGCATCACGCTGCATCTTGCGTGTCGACGCACCTACGCGCGTTCCTGCGGGAGTGCAGATCTGCATCATCGTGCGGGTTTTTCACGCACTCACGCGCGTAGGTGCGTTTTGTAAATTCACGCACAGCGAGTTCCATTTTCAAATATACACGTCACGCCCATTCAAAATCACGCGCGGCATTGCGGGATTCAGTGTGCCATACCTTGCGTCTCGCCCCGCACCTACGCGCGGGGGTGCGTGTTTCTCCGCATGTATGTGCGTGATCCGCATGAACGCGCGTGGATGCATTTTCAGTGTGTTGGACTATGCGTGTTTTCCATACAAACGGAGATATTTCCATACAACGGAAAAAAACGCATCCACGTACTACGCTGCATCATGCGGGGCAGTGTGATAATCGCCTTAAGTTTTGGTAAAATAATTTTATTGTTTATTAATGGACATTATTACTCTCTTTGTTATTGTTTTTATTGATATCATTCTATGTACTAGCTTTATTTTATTTTCTTAGGTACCTACTTAGGTAATTGAGAACAGATTTTAAATTCGAGTTAGATTAGATTTCGGTGATAGGAAATCAAAGCAGTAATGTGTTTTGTGTGTTATTTATATTAATAATCTAAGTGTGTATCTATGCAAGGCAGTGCACGCAATCTGGCATTCCACTCGCGTCAATTGCAAATCATTACATATTGCCGCCATTATACCTAAATACCACTATACCAAGTGGATACAATAAATAACATATCGTGACAAATATAAATATGTAGGACATGTAGGTATAGCTATTATCATTTAATTAAAGACGATTAAAGCTTGCCATTAAACCTGCAAGTTCAATAATTTGCAATTATCTACACTTTTTCGTTTCTTTAAAATAAAAAGTTCTAAGTAAAATTGAAAATTATAAGAACCAATTGAAGAATGTGTCATTTGGTAACAGTCCGAAAAAGTTTCTTTATGGGAGATCGAAGATTGATAACTTAATGAACCTTTAACGTAAACAAGCTATATAAATGCTAAACAACAACAATTCATTTGATTTTATCAAAAAGTCCCTTTTAAAAATACCACATTTATCACACGCAAGTACTACAAATGATATAAGATAACATTATAAACAAATCACTTGAGAAATTAAATTATCACCAGTTACATTCCAATCACAGGCAGTTTGCGTGTGTGCTGCGCTAGGAATTGTGCTGAAGTTGCGCTTGGAGCCTAGGAATAGTGTAGTCAATTGTCGTTTTCGACGTTCGAGTAGGCGTGGTATCCTTTGAGCGCACGACTCCTACATTTGCCCACCATTTGCGCCGCGTCCCGAGTAGTTTGAACCAGTAAACGGAGTGACTGCGCTTGCTTCAATATAAATTTATTATCCTCCGTAGCACAACGCTTGCTTGTGTCTCACGTATCATACAATTTACACAATATCGGTGTCTGTCATTAAAAAGTCTTAAATAAGTGCGATAAGTGCGGCTCGTGGTTCTCATTTCTTGTGGTTCCTGAAAATTATCCGAAAAAGTGCGTGGGATTCAAAGTGGAAAATTTAAATTCTATTTTGGACCGAGTTTATTGTGATTTTATTGGTAAGGTTCTATTACATTTTTTTTGGTTATGAGATGCCTACTTGTTGCTCTCTTAATTTGTAACGAAATAGTCTGTCTAATAGCTTATGGCCCTTATTAGGAAACGCTTAGAAATTATAATTTACAAAAAACAAAATTTAAAAAAAACGTACCTAGGTATTCGTATTTTATATGGATAAGTCTATACGTAGTAATTTTACTATATGTATAATGCGAAAATTACTTCCGAATTGGGCATGAGTCGGTAAATTATCAAAATATTTTTAAGGACAGTTATTTAAAGTTAAATTGTATAAACTATTGTATACAGCTCATAATTAAAATGACAAAAACGTGTACAAATAATGAAGTGATAAATGTCGATTAAGTGTAGTGCTATAATTAGAAATAAAATCACGCGATCACTTACAGAGACAATCGTTTAAATTATTTACATGACGGTGTCGACTTAGTCATTGAATTTATTATTTAATTGAACTAAACGGTTTTATATTGAATTAAAACGAGCTTTCAAATGAGTACTGAGAATTTTGTAAGAGTTGGAAAGCTCAAATTAATTGGTGATAGATAGAAATTTCATGGTGATGACTACATGCTGCGTCGACCCCAAAATAAATTGGAATAATTGCAGGAGGATGATAATAATAATAATGCCGGGACACTTTTTCACACACGGTCGGTTAGCCCCATTTTAAGTTATTAATTAACTTGTGTTATGGGTGCTAACACAACTGATAAACTACATATAGCTACATATATACATATTTTAATACATATGATAACACCCAGACCAACGGCCAACAAGCATGCTCATCACACAAATGTCGACCGAACCGGGAATCGAACCCGGGACCTCGGGTTCGGCAGTCCGGCATGGTGACCATTGCGCCATCGAGGTTGTCATGGTCGTCATGATGATGATGAGTTAGAACGTTCATTTGCTTGAAACATTTTTTTAACTTGGTTTATTTTAGCATGTTATACTTAGCAGGGTAACAATTACGAAATTATAACTCGTAGAGTTAAGTAAAGTAAAAATAACGGTAAGTAGGCATGCATCTACGAGGATCTAATTTCAGTTTCCCTCCAGAACATTATTATTTTGGTATTCCTTTGGAAATTACTCAGGAATCTCAACTCGTGATTCGTGTGTATATGATGTACCTATATATAACTATTTTTTACAAATAAATAAAGAAATCTAGGCCAGAATATATATATGATATAGGTAAATAGCGTTACTACAATCTTATTTCACGTTAATTATCCTTAATAGAATTTATACTCTACACTTTATTGGTGTTTTAACCGCACCTTTCTAGTTCGCTTAGGTGTTGATCATTTTTTTTATTGCGTATTGCCCTTAAATATGTTTTGATAAGATACATTTAATTACAGTTTGATCTCATTGCATTTAATTGTTCTAGAATCTAGTATTGCAGCTGGTATGACAGATAAGTCCATCTAGTTAGTGATAACCAGAGTCCGCTTTGTGATAGTGGTATGGCCGCCAAAATATCGTATGATATATTGGTGGTCTGGTAACATATAGCATTTTGTATATGAGTTAGTTCATTATGATTGGTAATTAATGTTTCGATTTTATTTTGATAATAGGTACAAAACTGTATTTCGAAATTTTCGACGATGCCACCTGCGTCCCTAGGGAACTATGTACATACCAACTTACCGCACATATAAGAAGTAGCTTTGGTGTGAAAGACAGAGTTTAGGGAGAGAATATTTTGAAATATTTAAGAACTTGGCTTTTGTGGTGATTATTCTAACCATTGAAACATTATTCATGGCTATATTAATTCTTATCTATACTAATATTATAAAGAGGAAAACTTTGTTTGTTTGTTTGGTTGTAATGAATAGGCTCAAAAACTACTGGACCGTTTTAAAAAATTCTTTCACCTTTCGAAAGCTACATTATCCACGAGTAACATAGGCTATATTTTATCCCGGTACGGGCAGTAGTTACCACGGGACGCGGGTAAAACCGCGGGAAAACGGCTAGTACTAGATAAAAATAAACTAGCTTATGACGCTACTACTTAAGTAGTGTCACACGCTTTCAAATTTTATCACGGCTAGTTTAAAGTGAAGTGCAATGACCTTTATCGTCTTGATTAGATACCTTAGACACCATGTGTATGTTTCTAGAACAGATAATAGTCATTAATACATACATTTGATAGGTGATTAATAAATCAAAGACAGATTTCAAAAGATAGGTAGGGATGTAACAATAGTTGGTTTTTGAACAGTTTTTAATAATTTTCGGTTTCATTCTATATTAAAGTTAGCTTTATATTGCAGGTTACTTTTGGCCAATGAACATTTGACACATCTTACTCGAAGGTACCGTGATCAAAACCACAAAGTATGACACGATAACATAGGCATTTAAAAGTCAATTCAATTGTCATTTTCCTTAAGTTAAAGATTTAAAAATAGAACAGCCAACCTATGAATAAAATATTAAAATTAAATTATTCTGTTGCCTACAAAGTTTGTAGTCCCGATACACATGATGAATAATAGGTACGTACATAGAATTATGATAATAATATACTATTTTCCATCACAAATTAAAGCATACAGGATGTGTATGTACATTGTTATGTATCAAGTATAGAAGTAATGTATACTTATCACGAGGTTTCAATTACAGCCGACTCGCTAATCGGCGGTCGCCGGCGACATTGCATACGTCATCTCGCTTCTGTAGTAAAACAATTCACGACTGTTGAACTCGATTTTTTTTATCGATATTGCATTGATTCGATTGAGCTTGATACATCGTTGCTACTCCTGATTGACCAAAAAATTGTCTTCAGTGTCATTTGAACATCTTTGGCAGTTGTTATCAGAAAGTCTGACAACCGATCTCACCAATGCGTTATCAGATTGCCGGGGTAACTGGGATAAGGTCAGCTTTTCGCTCCATGTAAAGCACTGGTACTCAGCTGCACCCAGTGAGACTAAAAGCTGACCCTGAAAATAGTTGAGAAAAGACTAGGCAGATGATGAGGTATCAAATTCAAAGTCTGATGTTTAGCTGAATTTGATCTATTTCTTAGTATTGGGAAATCCCTATGCATGATTTTCCTGTCTGTCTTGCTTATCTTGATAACGGAAATCGCAGTAAGCACATTTTTCGGCTTCTTAAAAGATAAAAGTGACAAGCGATTTTCAATCTAGTGATATCGTGTCTCTACCTTACTTAACTTACTGACTTAAAATACTCACAGATTTATTTTACTTTTCGTGGACTTTCAGAAAATGTCAGTCTTGCATTTATAAATACACCAGACGTATTATTGTAAATGCGAATTGTATTTTTTGCTACTTTGTAAATATATTGTAATTTTATTCGTCATATCGGTGTTAATTCTCGATCAATTTGCCTAATTAAATATTTTTACACCCTGTATGGTAGGGACAAGTTATTAAAACCGTGACCACGCCCTTTTGAGCATGACCAGTTGCTGCCGACACCTCGTTGAATGAAACTGTCAATCAAACAACCGACCTTAACATAATAGTATATTAAAAGCTGACAAAAACCAGAACCAAACTTCCAGCTTCGAAGATAAAATGATTCTATAAACAATTTTGATAGTATTCATAAATTAACACCTTTTAATAAAATATTAAATAATATATTTAATGTAACATTACTTGAGATTAAACGTAATAATGAAAGTTACATAAAATAATAAATAATCAGTGAAAGTCGTAAAATGCAGTATTAAATTACTCGTAAATGTCAAAAAACATTATCAGTTTAATAATATGCCGAGGGAATTTATATTTTATGTGCAAACTTACTAATTAAATTGTTAAAATTCTACTCGAAATGTCAGGAAAAGTTCACAATTTCTTATCGATTATGTTAAACAAATATCGCTCGTGGGTACTTACTCGATAAAAAATTTTACAATATTATTCGCTTCATCGTTGGTTCTTATTCTTTGAAGTAATTTAATTGGGGTAAGTATAGTTACAATTACCTACTTACGCCAAACTCAAATTAAACCGAAAAAAAAATTTTTTTTGAACATCATTCTTTTTGGAAACCGATTGTTAAAAAAAACAGACAGAAATAAAAGGTATTTGAGAAAAATCTAGAGGTTAAATTAAAATAAAGCTTTGTCATTCCGCGATATTCAACGATAAGAAAACACGCAACCCTAAAATGATACAGGTAAGTAGCCCAAAATCTTGATACTATGTCAACTGATACAAATCAGACAAATCGCGAAGTACACAGTAACTGTGACAATAATATGGAAATATTCCTACTTTAATCTAAAATTACTTCATTCGTCTTTTGCCACGTGTTTTGTGTCTATTTTTGACAAGTTAAGATTGATCTGTAGTTTGTACGTGGACATATTAGCGTTCAATGCTTTACGCATATCTTATTCAATGTATTGATTTTATCGTAAATCGATTCTGATTTGCGAAAAGATTTTTAGCTGACTCAATGATGAATGGCGTTTATAGAATGATCAGTTATTTTGTCCCATATAATTTACTACGATAGTGGTTTTTTCGAAGCAAATTCGAGGACACTGACAGGGTTAGTAAATGTCACATAATTTAGATCTTTGGGCTCTAGGACATGATGTTTAAGATCATAAATATAATCACAGATGTACTAGAATTTGAAAAACGACATGTAATTTTGACATTCAACTATTAAATATGGCTTTCGGAAGTCCAAACATATCTTGACCGAGTTTTACATGAAACTAATTCAAATTCATATAATAAATGACATTTGAAATGCGTATTATTCTAATAATAGATAGGATATTTTATGAGTAAGTCTACTAATAGGAAAAAAATACGATTTTTGAGAGAATTTTCCAAATCACAGAGGTTCTGCCAAACATGAAGATTTTATTTTAGCAGTCCTTGTTTGTTGGTCTGAGTTTCATGAAAATAATCTAAACTTGGATATATCCGTGTTGGTTATTAAACTTATTAATTTTTACAGTAAATATCGTAAATTATTTACCCGTACCCTTATTTGGTTTAAAATGGAAAGAACATTTTTCACAATAATATCGAGTTGGTTGCTCATCACGTGATGAAAATGTTACAGAAAAACTCTCTATGTACTTGTTTGACATACCACTTCGTTGGTCGCTGTATACTTTAGAGAATCATATATTTTTCTACCTGCTTTCAAACCCTTTTTTATACTTAGCTGTTTTTTAGGGTTCCGTACCTCGAAAGGAAAAAACGGAACCCTTATAGGATCACTTTGTTGTCCGTCTGTCTGTCTGTCTGTCTGTCAAGACCCTTTATCTTAAGAACGCGTGAACGTATCAAGCTGAAATTCACATGAAATACTCGGGTCTATTGTCCCTTTAAGCTGTGAAAATATCAAACTTCTAAGCCAAGCCAATCAAAAGATACAACCGATTATGTCGATATTTTCAACAAATTTTCGACACTCGCAAAGGAATCAAAACCTACAGAGTACTTCCCGTAAACTCAGAATCTTGAAATTTGGCATGAAGCGTTGTCATATAATGCAAATATAGGAAAAATTGCGAAAATCACATTTTTTTTGTTATATAATATAATAAAAATATTTTAATAAAATGAAACTTACTACCTTATTTCTCACGAACGAATAAAGGTACCAAATTGAAATTTATAGCAAATACCTAGGTCTATTGTCCCTTTAAGCAATGAAAAAATCAAACTTCTAAGTTAACGCGATCAAAAGATACAGCAGTTTTACCGACACCTTAGACGAATTTCCGTCACACGCTAGGGAATCAAAACCTACAAGGTACTTCCCGTGAACTCAGAATCTTGAAATTCGGCACCAAGCAACGTTATATAGTACAGATAAAGGAAAAATTACGAAAATGATAAATTTGAAGTTACATAAAATATTAAAATAATATTATTTTTGCTTACATGACATAAAATATTTTTTTAATAATTATAAACTTACTACTTACCCTTTTTCACATGAACGCGTAGAGATATTAAAGTTTTGATAAAAAGTGAAATTCATATCAAACACTTCTTAAATATAATGGCCTCTAAACTGTGAAAAATTTTAAATCATTCAAAGGTCATTGGGCACCTTAGTATGAAAACCATACCCACGGCGGATACGAACGAAATATAGCACAGTATAATGATAAAGGCTCTGATTTACTATGGCATTAGTCGCATCAATGTGAACCATGGGAATCTAGAGAAAATCAGGTGTAAACATCAAATATTTTCCTCATTTCAATGGGGAATTTAAACGACCACGTTTGACGGATTTGAGAAATCATTTCTTTGTAGTGAAAGAGTATACTCGCCGTTTATTTCCATTGTCATCAGGTCAGGATCTGATGATGGAAATCCTGAGAAATCGAGGGCAACTATCAGAAATTGTAGGCATGCATAGATTTAAACTTGATTCTCAGATGTATGTCTGGTGATACTATCAAACAGTGAAGGTTTAGAGCTTACCTGATGATGGAGACGTGAGAAAGTCGAGAGAACTCCTTAACGGTATGTTTTTAGTTACGTCGTGTTTATATTATTCGTATTGACGAGAACTTTTCACAAAAGTTAAAAATAAAAACTTTTTACAAAAAAAAAAACAACTTCTAAAAACAACAAGAAAACTGTTTATATGCATCGGTCTAGATCTCGGTGGTTAAATAAATATATATGCATCCTCTAGACACCGACTTTTAGACCGATGCACCTAACATCTTTTTAATTTATTTCGTGCTCTTGTTTTCTTGTTGCTTTTTTATATGTTTGAAGTTGGATTTGTTTGTAAAATGCTACAAAATAAAGCCGACTTTATAAAACAAAGAAAGGGACAGAATACTTTTGTCAAGGCTCTAGAAACGTAAAGCCAGCAGCCCCGAATCCTACTCTCTAGAGGTCGTTGTTACAATTCGACAGCTACAAGTCGTCAGGTGGTTTCGAAAAAAACCTGAAACTGGGGCTCGTTAGGTGATTAATCCCTCAAAAATAAAAGATCCCATTCCTGCAATGGCTGCTTTAACCCAAGTTAGTAGTGAATTCTCGTCACCTAAAATAAAATAAACTCCAACACAAGGTTACGTTATAAATTGTAAAGGAGTTCCCATAACTATATCTGATCTTTGCTATCGATCCCACAATGGCAGTCAAACCTATCTATGTGGAAAGTCTTCGCCAATACGAATAAAATAAACCCAAACACGTGGTAGTTGCAACATACCGTTCAGGAGTTCCCTCGACTCTCTGTAGTCCCCATAATTAAATCAGCTCCAAACGTTCACTGTTTACCAGTACCCTCAAAAATACACTCACATGTCTGGTTATGACTCGATGCGTGCCTACAATATTCAAGAGTTGCCCTCGATTTCTCAGGGTTTCCAGATCCTCATCAGATCCTGGTCATCCGAATTGGCATCTTCCTTCTTTATGAAAATTCTTTAACAATAAAAACTAGCATTGCAACCTGTACAATCCTCTGAAACTGCTTGTCTTTTATATTTTTCAAACGATCCTGGACATTCGGCTCCATGGAATTTTAATAAAATATTATATTCAAAGAAACGTCATACCATTATCCTCGATTTAAAACTACTTTGATTCATGTCCGCCACTTTTTACAAAGCGGGTCAGATATGCCCAATGACCTTTAAGACATAATTAGTTATTTTCAATCAAATTTCTGAATGATGACTATAAAATGTTGTATATAAATAACTTTTACAAGGTACTGGCCTACTATTTTAGTTATATTATAAAATAAAAAATATTAACTATTTTGACTCTCACGAAATTACCATAACTAAGATTGTTCTAAACTTAACGGTTGGCGCGAAACTCACTTTTTATCTATACAGGATTTGTACGGAACCCTCGCTGCGCGAGTCCGACTCGCACTTGGCCGGTTTTTTTTTTTTATTGAATTCTAAAAAAAACGAACAAATAAATAGCTATATATACTACGTGTTCGCTTACAAATTTTATTATTTCGATTAAAAAAATCCGGAAGCAACAAAGAATATTTCTTCTAAGTGCGCGTGAGTTGATTCCGCGCATGACCTCTTTTTATCCCGACACTTCCGATCGATACGTATCAGAGATCAGTCAAATGTAACGGCCATCAGACTCGACACGAAGCAAGACACCTGACATGGTAAATACGTTTATATATAAAAGTGGATGGTGGTTATGTATGTTTGTAAAATGGAATATAACTTTTTGTTGATTTATAGAGATTTTTTGCCGGATTTGTTCCGCGTTGCACACTTTTCAACCTTTAAGTATGGAAAGTAAAATCTTTCATTGGAGCAATACATAGATGCATCACACATGCTGCATTCATAGTACGTAGTGTACTATACACCTCATCCCGCTGGAACTTTTTATAAGCTTTAAAGTACCTACGTATTGAACGAATACGTTGACAAAGGGAAAATGTTGTAGTCTTGTAAAAGTATAAAATGACACAAAATTGGATTAATTTTATTTATTTATTTATCTTTTCTCTAACTAAATAATTCATTAAAAAATCACAGGCGAGGTCTGTCTAAAAGCTAGTCTCACACAGTTCAATTAAGCGTCGGTCACGCAGGTTCATGCATTTTGCTTTGACAGTCCAGCATTGTAACCATTGTTGCAGTGGACAGCTGCCCTAAATAAAAGTGATAAATGTTTCATTCGCACACGAATGCTTCAGCTTAGATAATATCATATGTGTGAACTTTAGCTCGTATTTAATATTGGAATTGAATATGTTTATAATTTATTTACTTAGTTATAATACAAAATGCCGTATTATTTATGTTGATTAAAGATATCTTGCAATGATTAATTAGGAATCGATTTATAGTTAACTACATCTAGCTTTTACTTTTGAATGCCCTGCAAGAGCCCATGAGGTTTCCATCAGACAGTTGAGGTCCCAAAACAACCCGTAAAACTAAGTGGTGAAATAACACAATGCGAGTTCTAAACTGCTGATGATGGTGTTATGTTAAAGTAAATGATATATTAAGTATTATTATATGTAAAATAACACCATAATGCACATAAAATGCAAACACGCGTGAACAAAATGTTCACGCTAATGCCATCAGCCATTAGAAGTTTCCGTAACGACTTGACTAAGAGCCTCCATTGAAAAACTATAAATATTATTAGTTATTAATAGCCCGTTCTTTGAGCACGTGTTATCAAAACTTCGAGCGTAAATGATTGATGTAATTAATTCGAAAATGTGTTGATAATTTGTCTACATGTGTCGAGACGAGTGATTTAAGATGGATTACTGAACGAACGCCGGATGACGACAAACGATCAACATGCTCGATTTTTGATCGATTCTTATATAAGTTTTATATCGATATTCACGGTTACTTACTGGTTTTTTGGATGGTTATGGTGAAAGAATAGGTTAGTTTTTGCATCATATCTTGCTTCTTTTTATTTGGAAAAGCGAACACTTTTCCATATTAATATAGAATTTCCGAGGAAGCACTTCGTTAATATCGAAATATTAAGACGGACATAGGTCTTTCGAGAGGATGAAAATGATGAAATATCTTTAAAAAACTTAATTTTTTTAACTGGTGGATCTACGTACATGATGAGTTAAGTCCGTACTTACACCACGAGATTGGGAAAACTAAAACGAAATAGGAAAAATAATACAAAAATAGCCTCACACAAAATTCCTGTCCCATCTGACCGCAAAACTACAAAACCAACCTGTACCACTCAATTATTTAATAACGTCAAGGAAGTCCCTTATTCTGACGAATATAATCTAACTGCCGTATTGACACACCAGTCTTGAGACCAAAATGGAAATAGGCCAGCAATGTATCACACAGAATATGTGCTGGATGAAAAATCGTCAAACATTTTTAATTGATTATAATGGGGAATTTAAGAATATTTATAACCGACTCTTTGGCAATGTTTGAGATAGTTAAGAAAAAATATCGAATATTAGCCGCCTTGTAATTTTATTTGAAAATATTTTGGTAGAAGATACTGATGAGTAACTAAATAATGTTGAACATAGCGATAAGAATATTTTTGCTCCTGCTATCAATGCCGCCATTGAAAAACAAGCTCAAAAGCAAAAACAGACTTTGATTAACTCAAAACAAAAACTAAATTGTTATTGAACATTTAGCTTAATAGCCCACCAGACGATCAAGAACAATTATTCTTAATTCCAAATAAGCGCGATTTCACTAAATGCTACGTCACATACGCAGCCGCCTCGTTACTCGTAAATCACATAATTGTGCATGTGACAACCCTCAAGAGGCAGAGAATTGAATTTAATTGACTCTGTTCTAAAAATAGTTCGGGATTGAAGCTAACAGGGCTGTCACGTAGAAGGAACGTGATGGCCCTTACGAGTGCATTGTCTTGAGGATCATTTAATTCCTTTTGTTGGCTTGCTGCTATAGAAAACAGACGTCGTCTCAATAGGACTGGGTACTTTTCTATTGCTCAAGATATTTTGCCAGATCAAACTACATTAATTGGTCGTGAAATATTTTAAAGCGATCAAATGGTTTAGCTTTATCAGTATGCATACGATTATACTAGACATACGGCTGATATGCGGTGTAGAGGGAACTAGTTTAGAGTCTATATCTGAAGCACAGTAAAATACCCAAGCTGCGTTGATATGCAATCGTTGATGCAAATGCTGTAAGTGCATATTAGGTATAACTTTATCATGCAGTATGCAACATGGAGTATATAATCTTGTGGTCGCTGGTTTTAATTAACACGATATTGTAAGTTTGTATCAGTGTTAAGAGTAGAACATGTTTAATTAAAAGTGAAGCGTAGCCGCCTGATTAATCATAACGACTTCATATAAAGCAGTTAAATGTGAACGAAAAATATATTAATGCAATAATCGTATATTATTTTGACAATTTTGACAGTACGGGGCACACATTAAAATAGTTAATAAAGATTTAAATGATAGTCAGGTGAATATATAAAAAAAATATGTTTAGATGAATGCACGGATAAAAAAATACTGTGAGCTTCAAACAAGAAGGCAAAAAGACATGCAATATAACTTAAACATTTGAGACAGATGGAAACTCAATGGTTGGATGAAAAAATAAAAAAAGTGAATCTGCCTACCTCTGACGTGCTATAAAAATGTCTTACGAGTAAACTCACAGTCCGAAGTAAAACGGGTGTTAATAAACGCCCAGTAAAGGCCACTTTCGACTTCTAGCAATGAAATATTACGCAGAAAGCGGTTGCCTACATAATTGTACTTCGTATAAAAGTGATTTATGCTTAGCTTTAAAACTAGCAAAGTAAGAAACAGGTATTTAAAACTAGCTACTTGTAGATCGTAGACAAAATTGAGTTGAACAAATATAGGTTTTTAAGATTATGTTGGCTGAACATTAAGCTGCGCGATTAGTGGAGTACTTTTTGTAGATTCAGTAGTCAGAATACCTATCAGAGTAATTTGTACTAGATTATGATTCAAATAATTCGAGCTCGAAAAGTTCAAACATTGACAGTTGCAACTTCTCGTCTAAAATTGACTTGAGCTCAGTATGATAATTGTGACTGAGAAGTAAGATTCCTAGACTTTGCTGATAATAACGTAGCTAAAAATAATCTATCGCACCACTTCCCAATTCCCTGGGAATGCAATTTAGCCAAAACATGCAGTGAAGTCGTGAATATTTTGGCGAGTATCCCCAAGAATTGGTTGCTAGAGATATAATATTAATATGGTGCTAATATACGGCATTTTTAGACGCAGATAAATTATTTCAGACTTATACAATCTGAATATTACATGATGAATAAAATATGGTGATATGACTGTATTGATTATTTCTTATTTTCCTTAAATCCTTATAGAGAAAATTACACAAATGTACAATTCTACCAATCGCATGTTTATTTCGAAACCCGTTCAATTAACTGTGAAAAAAATAAATAACAATTTAAGTAATACACGCAACATGTATAAGCAATATCTTATGGTGGAACTCGATAAACAATGTTGTGTGTTTACATAAAGCTTGTTAAACAGAATTTAACGAGTAGACGCAAATAAACACTTTATTTGGAACTTGGTAACCAGCCGAAACAGGTTTTCCAGTATCTCGCAAGACGCTATCGAACGGTATGTCAATCTCACAAGATAATCTAGATATCCTTATAGAATTTAAATTGGTGACAATGGCCAAAGCGTAACTTTACCGTCTGCCAGTATTTTTGGTGTCAATCGTTTGTTATAGTCTTTTTAACAGACAAGAATGAAAGATCAAGATAATTTTATTTTCAGTAAGAATTCTGCGAAGTAAACCATCAGGCTTGTCGTAAAAATAGCGTTGTGGTTCCCTTTATTTCAAACTAAAAAGTGCGTGGTGATGTCCCACAATCATCAATAGTATTTGATTCTGGCACTAAGAACAATATACTAAATTGATATACCTAACCCATTTCATTCACCAATAAATTTAAACTTTTACTGTGAAAAAGTTTCAACTTAAAGAGGTAAAGCAACATAAATAAGACAACTAGAGTATTATAATGCATTAGCAAGTAATAAAGATAAACACAAAGCTAGACAATAAAATATTTAGATTACGGTAAGTGAACACCGATGTCACGGCAATACAATACATTTAGTTGGTAAAGGCGTGGCTTTCGAACTATATGCAGAAACATTGCTCGATTGTGTGCATATGAGCCGCCCTTTTGCCTCTGATGATATTTTATGTACACCCACCGGAACTGAACAATTAAATACGGAACAAGAACACCCACTAACTAGACTAGAGTAAGGTTGTTTGTGATTAACATTTCATTATGTCAATGCTTAGTTCGTCCTTAAAGATATTGAACAACTTGCAGCGGAATATTTGCAAACACCTGTAAGTTTTTTGGTCGGTTTCAAATTCGAAAGGAGTATTAAAACATTCTTCCTGAGAAATAAAAATGGCAGAGATGACGTTACAGATGATTTCAAAAATATCTATCCACATACACATAGGTACTTGATTGATAAAGCACGGACCCAAACGATTCAATTTCAGTTTATTGATACTAAGTATAACAGAGGAAGTATGAACAGTGTGTCTACCAGATGTTTTTTTTTCTTTGCGTGGTATGTTGAATCTTTGCTGTCGCCAAGACCATTGTTACGCTTTGTTCTTATTATGTCTGGCGGTTTAATTCTCTGCAAGTATTTAAACAAATGTCACTTGTGCATCAATTAACTGTTGTGACTCATCCATGCGCATAAGTAATTAAAGATTTATTTTTAGAACTAACGGTTTCTGGCATTCAGAATTCATTAAAGGCTCCATTTAAATTAAGAATCAATTTCCCATCTTCGGTTTTATTTTGGTCAAAATACCTTTTTGAATATTTGTGTTTACTTCACTTTGATATGACGAATTCATTAATATTGGCGACTTGCCCCAAGTCTGTCATATCGACCTTATTTTCTTTGCTAACACTATATTGTTTATTCAGTTGAGAGTGTCTGCCTTACTTTTTCATGTCTCGTCTAAATATAACTTCCCATTCTAACAAATAAATATGTATTTTGATTAAACATGGTTTATCTAAACCTTCAAATTAATTTTGCTCATCAATAATTTATCTCTTCTATCCAACTATTTATTATTTATCTTCAATACTTTTAGTTTCGTTTTATTAAATCTCCTATGTGTCATGTGTCGAGCTTGCAACTGATTTCTTAACACAGAAGTCTATAGTCACTGCCTCGCTTACTTATCAAGATTGATACACATGTTTGTTTTTAACTTGTAATTTCAATTAACCGGTTTCTAATCCCCTACGAAATGTTACAGTGTTCGATTTCTGCACTTCAATAATAGCTTGCCATTCGATATTGTACTTCGTCAGACTTTCCATCACGGAAAATTTGTGACTTACCACGTGCTCTTTATCGTGAACATCCATTAGTTTGAGGCCAGCGTTAGTAGGTAGTGTCATTTTCTTGCACATTATCAAAGAGGCAATTAACAAATGTCACTGCAGCTACGTATGTTTCCTATCAAACATCCGTTTAGTGTTTCGTGGTGCGCTAAAATGAACAGTATCATGTAGAATATATCTCATTGTATAAACTATGTTATATAGCATTTTGATTTCTTTAATACCAGTTCAATATCATATCAAAGCCCCGTTTCATCCTCGTGTTGTGTCAAATGACAGATTTACGATTAGATACAAAGTCGTCATGTGGTCGTATTGTTGCGTATGAATCAGGTGATCAGTGATCTCTTCTACCAGATGTAAACAGATACAGTTTATCGCCCCTTAAACAGGTACATTGATAAGCAAGCAATTGTATTGGAAAATCACTTCAGGTACATTGCCTTAAAATATATTTTGATAAACCGTGAGTTTGTATTCTACAAGTGGACAGATTATGCTGAATATTTAAATTCTTGTCAATCTTGCTCTTTGTGTCACAAGAATGGCTTCTGTTTAAATATTTTTTATGTCTAGTTTTTTCGCGATTTCTTTGTTTTTAGGTCGCAAAAATGCATCTTAAGCTTTCACACACAAAATCAATTGCTAAAATATTCGGTAATTGACTTGATTGCTATTTACTACTTAGGACTCAAAGGCCTCTGTATTAAAAAGTCGTTGTAAATTATTTCGATTATTTAACCAATGATTACATAAAAACCTCACAGCACAAATCTAGACGTACCTAAGTAGTTAAGTGACGATTAAATATGACATGTAATGACCGTAGTAAAGCAAGAAAATAATGTTTTCAGGGCGGTGCCGAGGCACGCGGGGCTGACTCCATTGCTGCGGACAGGCGGCGCGCGCGTATCTGCACTACTCCACACGTCCGCGCCCGCGCCGCACGGCTCGCACGCACCCACACATATCCTGCATCTCCCGAACCGTGCACCGAAACCGAACAGTGACAGTGAACATTTACGTACTATAACTTACAAAACAAGTGAAATCCCTAGTGATTCCGTTCAGTGCTCGGTAGCCGAGTGAATGCGCGTGTGTTTCGACAACCTCTGCTTTGGATCGTCACAGCGTACAGCTGCTGACGATGAGCCGAGGGCCCTAGTGAACACAGGTGGAGGAGCGCTTACCGTGGCGCCCACAGTGAACGGCGATAGGCGTGCTTTAAACGAAACGTATAGAGAGATTGAATTAAATGGTATAATGGGGACTCCAAGCGCAATGAACGCGGATTCTGAGAATTGTGTTGCCAATGCAACGATGACGAATGACATGCAGCCTCTAATAGAGAGGATTAGGGAACTGGAGGCGTTGCTAAAGCAACGGGACCAAGAGATGTTGGAACTGCGCTCGCAACTGGACAAGTTGCAGAGCGTGTTCCCGTACCAGCAGTATGCTCGAGGCTCGAGAGGCCCGAGGAAGCAGAGGGCCCAGGGTATCTCTGCTGAGCCACAGACCAGCTCATCCCTGCAGGATTTGACTCACCAGACGTTCCCGACATACGACAAAAGCGAAGCGTAAGTACTCACTATAATGTTATCTATACTCGATAAAACAAACAAGTTCACATTCATGACATATCTGATAATTTAGGTAACGTTTTTGTTAGATGTTTCATAATGTATTCGTAGCAGAAAACTTTAGACAGCTGGTCGTTTGGCAGATTATAGTTCATACCTTTTGTGACGGCTGGGAGTGAACTGAGATATACTGGGTGTTAATTAACTTGCACCTGTTTCGTGCAAGGCAATACTTTAAATAATACCTCACGTAAAGTACAGTCGCGCGTACTCTTGTGACAGTTCACCGGATCTATTTAAGATTGCAGTTACTGAAATCCTTTTAAAAGTATTTTATTGTCAGTGTGTCCCTAATATACCTTAAAAAGATCACAAGACTGTCAAATGCATCTTTCGTGTAGGCCAATGTAAATAAAGGAAATAATTTCGGCAAACACGCTGACGAAGGAAAGCCTTTATAAAATGTTTGTGTTACCTCTCAGGGACGATATAAAAATGCTTTTATAAACATTAATGACGAGGTCAAATTAGCAAGGGCTTAAGATGTCACGTGTGATTTGAGGTCAACAGAATGTAAAATAGGCCAACTAAAAGATTATAATTTTAGGTTAAAACATTAATTCTAAAATCTGCCTTACGCACAAAAACGTGAAGGCAGACAAACAAAATAGTAATATCGAAAATACAATGTCAGATACAAAATGTTTATAAAAATTCCATTCTGTTGATGTTAACGCAATCATATTACATACGTTTGACGTAGATCATCAACAATGATTTCGAAATTAATCACAATGTACAAAATGACAATTGTACACAAATCGAGATAGTTGACAGTCAAGCGTCTCCGACACTTACGTCGATGTTAATTCCCAATTCGTGACACGCCAATACAGGATTGGTACATAGAATTTACACTGAAGTATGATAACCTTTGTTGTAGGTACGTAAATACTTTGACATATTTCTTGAATAAATATTGCCGGGTGGCTAGCGATTTTCTTTGTCAGGGTTTAGAAGATGACCAGGTAATGAAAACGATGATACTAAACTTTAAATATGTAGTTAACTTCAATATACATATATGGGGAATAACCATCATGAAATGTATTCACGGTTGTTAAACTCAATTGAAAGAGTCAAAATAGTAAGGAGACCAACATCACATTAAGGAAAACTTAAAAACCAAAATAGCGATTAAGTAATTGTTGCTTAATGTTTTCATTGCAGATGATATAATTAATGATATCTCGTATTTGTTTAGTGCTTAGTGACGCAAAAATAGAATTATATTAACGCCATATAATACCACTTCCCAACCACACTGTAGCTGAGATGTTGATAACAAAAGAATGTGCAAGGCCTTCAAAGAATTATTCCACATGACGCAAAAAAAAATATTGATGAGGCAAGAAGAATGTGAAAAGTTGATGTCTAATAATGTTATCGACTATGCCAAAACGCTGGCTAGGCATATGCTATTTCGAGAATGCTTAGTTGATTATTATATCTTTACCTAAATACAACACTAGAAAGATGAAATACGTTAACATACTATTATACATAATGGCCAGCTACATATGATTTTAATTCCTTTACTTCACGCCCAATTGAGCTGTCAGCAATATCAGTTTCACTTCAAAATCAGTATTCTTAATCCGACATCGTTTAACTAATGCAACAAAATGGGACGTAATAGTGTGAACGATAGCGTGAATTTTAATATACCCATTAGCATTCGCTCCAACGTCATGTGCAAAGGAATCGATAACGTTTGTCATTTATCCTTCATGTTTACCTTCGTTATTAACTTCTAAGTTGCAAAAACAAACTGCAAATTAAATCGACATTACGCATATTATCGCAGTTTGTTTAATTAATTTGTAAGTTTATGGGCCTCCTGGTCTTAATTTAGTCGTTGTAAATAACTTTATAGTTTTATTTGATTTCAAATGGAAATTTTAATCTTGCTCTATTTTTAGCATATTTTCCGCTATCTAGAACAGGTTTTGTGTCTTTTACAACTTTGTTTGATCTGCGTGTACTTGAAAAGGTACCAGACGATCTAGATAAAATCCTACGGGTTTTGTCATTAGCATTTATTAGCAGTTTAAAAATACTGTCAAAAAGTGGCGGTTCAAGGAGACTAGATAACCTTTATGATTGTCCTTATCATTGTCCCATCGCACTCGTATGCTTCAAACGTTGTCGTTTCACAATGTCGTTATTGAAATTTGTGTGTTTTGACTTCATTCTGTACGCTTTAAAAATCTTCGTTTACCTTAATCTCTTCTTCTAAAACGAATGTAAAAGTCCAACCTTTCAATGTGAGGCGGTCACCATGACGGTTGACATTTACTGAGACAGATTTGTATTAACTACAAGGGCTAACAGAATGTAAATGGACACGCGGTATTCTGAGAACAACTGCGAAGAAATCAAAATAATTACACCTATGTGCTAGTAGGGTTAAAATTAATTTTATATTGCCATGTTATTTCTTGTGACCTATGATAATGGGATACCAAAAAAGAAAAAGCTGTCGATTTTCGACAGATGTTACTTTATAAAGACAGGATTCTTAATGACGACATTGTACTACCTATACTCTTGTTCTAATTTATTAAGATGTCAAGGTTTAAGTCTACCAACCAATTTTGTTTTGTTTGCTTAACTAGATAATTGGTTCTATGGTACTGAAAAGGTTGCGCCGTTCAATCATCAACACCATGTTAGGACTTACTGCAATAATCGTGAACAACAAACTAGCTTTACTAATTAATAATAATTTATTATCACTTAGTTCTATGCTCCCTTTTGATGAAATAAGTGTACGTGCACAAGTTATCTCTCCGTCTGTCTTTTCATTTACATACTTATCGGTTCGCTGGTTACTAAATAATGTTACTGTATCACTTGTCCCAGTCAAGTCTTGTGCGGATTGTTAGAAATTTACGTCAATATTCTGTATGCAGTCAGTCCGTGAATAAATAACAGCGGTCTGACATCCAATGATATGGACATGATAATTTGTAGCTGTTTAAACAGATATAGCTACGTCTGGAATAATGCAAGATTAGATTGATAAGCGATAACAAAAGATAAATTTGGTTTATGGTGAGAATTATAATCCGCTTGACATATGTGTAATTGCGATAAAGAAGGCAATTTCTTTGGTCTCCGAAATGTCAAGGAGGTGAATGGAGACATTGACTTTGTGAAATTAAACTTGAAACTCGATGAATCTTAGCAGGTTTTTTTACATCTATACTAGTGAAAATAAGAATCGCTGCTTCGGTTGAATCAACAGAACTGTGTAAATAATCTCTGCTATCCAATTTTAACATTTTTACGGCATCTAAAGTACCGAGTTTATGTTTGCCTTTGAACTTTATAACTGTACCATGAAAAGCCAGAACAAATAAACTCAACGAGGTGGAAATTTTAAATATGGTCATAATTTTATTGTACCCTGAAATGGAGAGGTGAAAACTTGTTTCCCAGAGCAGTTGTTATTCGTTGCATTAATAAAAAGCAGAATTTGGCGTTTTAATATTTATACTAATTAATGTTGTCGTATTTTATTTTGCTGTTATGTTATCTTCCTATTTACTCAGACAATCAATAAAGATACTATCGTCATTGCTTTCTTATGAATCATCTTCATGTCTATTGAACATACCTACGCATTTTATTAATAGCATGAATAGTGATAAGGGATTCCTCAAAGTCAAAAAGAGCATCGAACTATTTTCAACGACTGTATTATTTAAATACATTTAAAATACTAGGAACTACTGTGTTTTCAACACCTTCTTTGGTTAGACTAGTTTAAATGCAGCTCCTATTTAAGATGCTGAAATACGATGAACCTTCATTTCCACATTTTAACGTTAAATTCTTGCATTCAAATGTTCTGCTCAACTACGTGTTACTAGATTTTTCAACATCAGTTGACCACTTCTAGTTGGAGATCATCAAGAGAATTTATTAGAAATCCCAAATTAATGACAGCCTGTTTTTTCTTTAGACATTATGGGAATAATTGGGTACTTTCCGCTAAAATAATTTGAAGCTCTACGTAGAAATTTCTCTTCTCACAAATGTATGTCAAGTGATTCAACGACTATCTGACTTCGTTTTATTGTTCAAGTACTGCGTCTGAGTGCCGAAGAAGGACATCTTGGCTGTAACTTTTAATGAAATTGTAAGGATATCAACAGCATTACGTGTTTATTGCAGATGTTTTATTATTGCTAATTGTGGCTAAATTAGGTCGGTGATAAATTAATTGACTTTTAAAAGTACGCTAATTAGTCAAAATTCCTCAGTGTGCGCGACGATTAAAATGTTTTATTGGTTTCTTATTATGCGTATTGCCTACTTTGAAATGTTTATTTGGTGATATTTGTTTCATTTGAGAGTAAAACCTTCGCGGTGTCCTCGATCGCATTGTCTAATTTATTCCGAAGTTTTGCAATGTCGTAAAGATCTGTCGTCTGGTTGTCATTGTATACTGTGTAGGTATAAAGTCCAGTCCCTGTATACGGTTGTTGTACGTAACCGCAACTTTACGAGGTTGCGGATGTCTATTAACTGGTGCTTCGAGTTCAGAAGTTCGCCTTCGTTGAAATACAACGTGATTTTTTTTGCAATTTTTTTTTTCACCTTTTTCTGAATTGCTTTCGTTTAAATTGAAACGGCTTTTATGTTGTATGTTGTTAGACTGTTTAATAATATGTTTGACGCATTTCGTTGTGTATCTATCTATGCTATTAATTTTGAATATATGTGTTTATTTGTGGCATCACGTACAGAAGTCAAACATTACTGCTTAACCTGGGTAATAAGCGTTACTGTATTAAGTATAATCGTTTGAGGAAAAAAATCTTGATCTTGAAAGTCATGATTCTCAGAGTTCACACCACAATTACCCTCATGTTTATAAAAAAGACTAGAATTACTAATTCCACTAAAATGTGAAGACTTTGACCTAACCCTTATCTTAGGGTGCGTCTACACGGTGCAAGTAGCTTGCGCATGTTGAGGCACATGCGCAGGTTACATGCATTTTAAATAGGTACGTGCGGGTCCAGCGACTCGCGCATGTACCAAAGCACACACACACCCGAGTGCTCTTATCACTTGTCACTTGCGCATGTTAACTTGCTCCAGCTGCATGCACCGTGTAGACGCACCCTTAGTAACGAATGTAGTGCACGCTATTTATTTAACAACATCGAACTAGTTTTTAATTTCTGTATAGCGGTTGCTACTGGTTGTGGTTTGGTTGTTCTAGCTCACGTGACTACTTCTGTATGAACTATAATAGTAGATAATAGGTTGTCATAAGGTTGACACGATGCAACTCGTTTTATTTTTATCTGTCATTTGTTTTGTTAGACAGTGGCAAGTATTGACTAATGCACTCTTGTTGGTTATTTAAGCTACATTTTAATGTTGAGGGTCGTGGTGGGTAAAAGTCATGGTGGCCTAGTGGGTAAAAAGTCGTGGTGGCCTAGTGGGTAAAGGACCAACCTCAAGTATGAGGGCGCGGGTTCGATCCCAGGTCAGGCAAGTACCGATGCAACTTTTCTAAGTTTTTATGTACCTTCTAATTATTTCTTAGACACCAATGACCGTGTTTCGGATGGCACGTTAAACTGTAGGTCCCGGCTGTCATTGAACATCCTTGGCAGTCGTTACGGGTAGTCAGAAGCCAGTAAGTCTGACACCAGTCTAACCAAGGGGTATCGGGTTGCCCGGGTAACTGGGTTGAGGAGGTCAGATAGGCAGTCGCTTCTTGTAAAGCACTGGTACTCAGCTGAATCCGGTTAGACTGGAAGCCGACCCCAACATGATTGGGAAAAAGGCTCGGAGGATGATGATTTTTATGTTGAGGGTGGAGTGGTTTGTGCAGATTAAGATTTTGGTCTCTTCACAAATTATTGGATTTTTGTGTGAGAGATTTGTGAGTGAATTCTAGTGTAAGATTCCACCGTTGTATAGGTAGCTGTTGCTATAAATACCTGTAGTTCAAACTTATTATTGACCTTGAATGATATAAAACGTATGATTTAATACATAAAGATTTATATAATAGATTACACGCACAATCAGTTTCTGCGTTCATCATAAAGAAACAAGAAGGAATGATCATACAGACCGCCCATTATTTTTAACGACTCGTATCAGAAAAACGTGCATTAAACGCTAAGATTTATCGGCACTAAAGCTCTGGAACACTGAATTAACTTACGACCTGATAAGACAACGATAAGTGTACGTACAATAATCAGTACGCATAAACCTTTGAATTAAAAAATAAATAAAACGAAAGTTGATTTACTTCGGAAACTGTCACTTGTGTTCCAATTTATTTTCAACTGGTTGCAAATGATAACAGAGCATTGCGGTCCTTTTTTAATTGGTCCATCAATTTTCGGCGAGAACTCACAGAGTGTATATTACATACTAAGTGACAGTATACGTCGTTTAAAGTCTTGGTTGTATGCACGTAAATCCGTTTCACATTTCAGTTTTTAATCATAACTCTAGACAGAACTTAATTACGTATAAAAAATAAATGGTATCAGATTTACAAAAAATGTGCGCACGATATGATTTTTTGACAGCTTTTATTTTGCACTTTATTTTATCACCTTTTGCTGTAGCATAAAAAAGTTTTTATTATCTAAGTCATTCAAGAAAATGTTTTATAATAACTTCCCTACACACAACCATTGTTAAACTATTATATCTTCACCACGAACAATGAAGTGGTCAAAACACATAGGTAGGTAGTCGTAGTCAAAACAATACCTATATGAATATAGGAAGCTCTTTCGCCAAGTCAATGTAGACATGACATTTATTATCCACCATTTTTGTTTTAAATCATCGATAGTGTTTTGTTTCTTAGTAACTGTAATTGTGGGTTTCGGGGTTGTTCGAAAGAGTTACCGCAGCCCTGACACATAAAGCGCCTAAGAAGGAACATGATGGGTTTTAGTCAGTAAGAGTCTGACACTCCCTCAGTCCCTCACGCTGCTCCGACAGCGGTTTGAGGTATTAATGATAGATTAGAATAACGCACGCTAGCTGTTGGAACCCCAATTAATTGGCATGTTTCATCAATGCGAAGTATTTTGGCATGGAATGTTATTACTACTTTGATTATGTATCTTGAATATTTTTCAATGTACAGTAAACTTCAGGTCAGTAGTAACAGTTTTATAGGAAAATCGTACTTATTACTATTGAGTTAAGGTGCATGACAGTTACCACTGATGTGCAGTCTACCGTACCAAATTGTTCAAACTATCTTCTTATCAGATGATGGCAATTTTTCAACTTTTAATTTCAATGTAGGTAACTGGCTTTTAATACAAACACTTAGGTCAAACCTTTTATTTCTTTAACACTTTCTTCAAACGTTGGGATTCCAAATAAAGCAAAATGTCAAAGTCGTTTTGTTTAGCAACAGTGAGTTCTCGCGAGTTAGCCGAAGCACGGTGTCAACGTTGTATAAATTTCCCATTTCATACCATTTACGTACATTTTAATTTAACTGCATACGTCAAAGGCTCCAACCAACCTTTATTGGAAAAGAGTTTGACGATAAATTTCAATTATCTTGCTTATTTTTAGTGACAACATTCTTTTAATTCATTCTATGTTATTTAGAGTGGACTCATTTACATACAGGTAGGTACATGTTAATTATATTTCTTCATACATGATATGACTTAAAAACGCACTTACCTACAAGTATTGCTTCTATTACATTGGGTTAGGTCAGTTTGATGTATTTTTTTAGAGATATGCAAATTCCGTGAATTCTAATGCAAAAGAATCAAACTATATTATTCAAAATTATACCCTTGAACTGGTAAAAATTAACTGGCAAAAAGAAATTTTCTCGCCACAAAAAAAGTAGAGAAGTATTCTATCTAGTCATTTCACGGTAAAGAAAAAATACAATAAGGATTATTCTTTAGATAAACTATATGAGCCAATACGGACAAGATCATAGTAAGGAAAGAGGTGAATTACCCCTTAAATGTGGCAATTTCTTTGTCGTAATGATGATAAAGTGATCCACCTGTTGCGAATCTTTTATTTATCACTTCGTATAGTTATTATCTTATGCGTCAGACATAAGAAATCTTGCGTGAGATTTATCCTTATTTAATTATACCCACTGTGTTTTTTGGATAGGTCCTTTCAGTGGGCGAAATTCTCAGATATTGCTGCAATTAAAAAACGTTTTATTTAATACCTAAAACGAGTGTTTTTCAAATAATTACTTGTTTGGAACCTTTCTATACAAGCGTTTGTATACAGGCTATAAAATTTACCGTGGGTGGATAGGGTGGAGATTACTTAAAGTGAAATTAAGGCCATCATCTGATTAGTAAGGTGACATGGTGGCCACCTAAAAAATTCTTCAGCTTAGTTTTTTACAGTACAAAAATATTTAGTTAAAACATTATATTCCCAGAATACTTATCAACAATGGAAAAATGGAACAGAGGACAGTGCTCAATTTTTTTCGCATTAAATTGTATCGTAGTTTTAAGGTTGTCACAATACTGTGTTTGTTATTTTTTTGATAACATATTAACATAAATATTTCGCTATAAAATTATTTATTGTTTAGTATTATTACTTTTTATGTTCGAATAGGTGTATAATTAGTGATCATCATTTACAATATCTCACTTAACTGTCTGACATTGATAGCACTCATGCTGGTATAATTAAGTTACATCATACAGTGTGTTATCAGCTAAACTGTAATAGTTATTAATATTGCCCCTTTTGTTCAGTTAGTTTTTAAAGTCTTCAACCATTTTAAAACAAAATGCTTATTCTTTGAAAATTTCTGATCCTCCTACAAAAGACTCCAAGAAAGGAAAAAAAACTTAGATGAATTTGACACAATCCAAAGAATGATATCAATCGATCCAAATATTTTTCTGTAACCCAAATTACATAAAAATTCATTCAGTAGTTAAAACACAAGAATATTTTATTCTACCCAAAGAAACAATCCCTCTAAAACTATATATAGTCATATCATGTCATATGACATTCGGTCATTACTTCACAGTTGATTTTATTAGTCATCTGTTATCTATGTCTACTCTACAACATACAATACAAAATATTTCAAATCACGTGAGTTCAAAATACATTCTAAATTGCTAATAATTAAGGTTGATAATGGAATGTAAAGAAAAGATTAATGGTATGTTTTGTGAACATGTTTTGTGTGTCTGTGTGTGTGTGAATCGCGCGACAATAAAGCAAGTAATTAAAAATAATTGAGAGCTATTTGGTTTTCTTGTTAAGCGTATACAACTTTTGATTACGTTGTAAAAAACTTCGCAGACATTATTTACTAACTAACTAAAGACGTTTTGGCATAAGTTTATAGTATATTTTGTTGTTGTTTTATTTTGTGTAATTGAACTTTATTACCTTTCAATCGTTAGTTGCTTCCTACAATTGCATAAGCTACACACTACTGGAAAACTTGAAGTCTAAACTATGTCTGTCTTACCACAAAAACTTTTAAACGTCAGTTTATGCCTTGTCTAAAAAAATGTCAAATTATGACGTTGACATATGGTTCATTTTGCAGCCAAAATTTTATTAGACAAGTGTAAAACAGGGTTTAAAGTTTTTGTAGCAAGGCCCTGTATGTCTGTAGGTACTTTGTTTAGTGTGATGATTTTTTACTATGTGCCATTTATAGTTACGACATCCTGAAATTGCCCATTTCATGAAAGGGCTAACCATTTCGACGTTACTTCTTCTCTTAACATGAAACACTTCATACTTCATCATCCTCCGAGCCTTTTCCCAACAATGTTGGGGTCGGCTTCCAGTCTAACCGGAGTCAGCTGAGTACCAGTGCTTTACAAGAAGCGACTGGCTATCTGACTTAAACACTTCATCCTAAACTGAGATTTGAAGTGATCGGATAAACAGATAAATATAGAAATCTGTCCTAAGATACGTCAGTTTAAGTAGATGACGTTATTATACACCATAGTGCAAAGTGAGTGCAACATATAACGTGCGACAAAAGAGTGCCTTTTGTACTTCTTTCCAATGCCTATATCTAAATGGTATTGTAAATACGCGTGAAGTTCTTCGCAAATAAAACAATTAGATACAGATAATATAATTTTCCGTACTTTAGGAATGACTGTTTGTTTATTGAATTTTTATGTTTTTTTTAAAAGACGATGCAAATGTGCATTGAAAGTTTTATGCTAACTGCTTATCCACAAAATCATGAATCAAACAACGTGACAGTAAATTCTTAACATCAACGTATTTTGCATTCATGAAGACACAAATATTTTTCAAAATCAGATTCGCTCTTGAAACCAAACTACTCTTTTATCTAGTATTATTTAATTGTTCCCACTAATCGTCACAGAGGAGGAATGAGCCTGAGAATTGTCTAAGAACTAGGAGTAGAGATTAGAGATCCATTAGCCCAATCAAGCAGAAAAAGAAAAAATACATTCTAAAATCAAACAAAAATAAAAATAATAAAAAATTTCGTCGAAAAATTCAGCCAGCCCTAAGCGTGACGAATGGAACTATAATAAGTGACGGAAGCGCCGTGCTGACGAGAACTGGCTACTTCCGACCGTGGCGGGGACGAAAGCGGCCGTCTTTGCACTGTCGTATTCTCTTACGGGAACTGGGTCCCTTATCGTTTCCTTTCTATCGAATTTGATGGTTTGCACAATTAGTGTGGTTTACACTTCGTCGTGCAAGTGGTTTTGAGTTGTGGTATTTTGCATTTGCACGCTTCTTAAAGGAGCAGAAGGATTAACCTAATGATAGGTCAATCCAACGGAATGACAAGATCCCACCCAAAACAAAAATGTGAAAGACTGCCAAGTTCGATAATATGGGAATGCTTCGCCTATAAAAGAAGTGAGATCTGAATAAGTACCAAGTTCCATACACATACCTCAGTTAAAAATAGTTACTTTTTTAATGATGTTACTTGGCAAGTTTTCATACACCTTGTTATAAACCTACTAAACGCAATGAATCAAGTATTTAATTTTCTATTAAAACTTGCCAAGTAATCATCATTAAAAAGTAACTATTTTTAACTGAGGTATGTGTATGGAACTTGGTACTTATTCAGATCTCACTTCTTTTATAGGCGAAGCATTCCCATATTATCGAACTTGGCAGTCTTTCACATTTTTGTTTTGGGTGGGATTTCATTTATTTTTGTAAGGTTGTTTATTTTATTTTTTTCTTATGATGAAGTTAGTTAAAGAAATGTCTCATTTATACTATTTTTTAGATTTTTTAATATGCACTATGTTTCTTACAAAGAAATGAACTAGATTAACTAAATGGACTAGATTTACCAACTGACTGACATGACATGTTATCATATATTATGTTCGTGGATCAAAGTTACACATTCGTTATTTTCGAAAGTAATTCACACTTGGCCGTTTTCAGATTTTTACTTTACTTTGACTAAATACAAACCTTTGTACCATTCGAAGATATATTATATAAATATAGATAAATTTAGTTCGTTTTAGTTCCTTAGGGGAATAAATTTACACCGGGTATAAAACACCTTCATTATTTTGAAACCGACTCACACTTGGCCATTTTCAGATTTTTCCCTTTAACTTGACATAAAGACCTACCTCCATGCCAAATTTCAAGTCAATACGACCATTGGAAGTGGTCTAGGTTTTTGATGAGTGAGTCAGTGAATAAGTGAATAAGTGTATAGTAAAAATAGCGATTTTCTGACGTCAATATCTCAAGACCTACAATAGGTATATTAATGAAATTTTGTATTTTAGATAAGTGAGGGGGTCTCAACAGATACTAGAAATTTGATATGCGTAAATAAAATAGATTTTGAGTTACAGGGGGGTCGAATTTGGCCCGAAATGGTTCGTGTAATATAACCCACGGCCGGTGTGTCGCTTTTTTGCTCGAACTTGGCGGACACACTGCCGTGTGTCTAGATTACAATTTTTTTCTGGGTTTCCATTAGGTAGCTTAGTTTTCTATTCCAATTTCATCACTGTCATTTTGGTTGTTTTTTCTAAATTTAATGAGGGATAACCGACGAAAAGTTCATATTGTAAGATTAGTATGTATCGTTTGTGGTAATTGAACACGTGTCATATATGATAATGTCATAAATAAAACAGTTTTAGTTTCATACATGACAGTATCTGTTAGTAAATGCAACTGCTTTGTTCGTGCCAATTTCACATCCAGGTGATTAACTGATTAATTGAAGAACAGAGCCAATTTTGTTATGTAATTTCGCATAAAACTATCTCAAAGCTCTCTCTTCATGGTTCCTTTTGTGTTATAAATAGGTACTGCTTACATTAAAAATGCAGTAATTTTCGCCATTTTCAACTATTAACAGCCAAATATCTGTTTGGTCACGTAGCTTTAGTAGTAACTAGCCGTTTTCCAGCGGTTTCACCCGCGTCCCGTGGGAGCTAATGCCCGCACCGGGATAAAATATAGCCTATGTTACTCGCAGATAATATAGCTTTCTAATGGTGAAAGAATATTTAAAAGTAGTTTGTGAGTTTATCCATTACAACCAAACAAACAAACAAACAAAGTTTTCCTCTTTATAACATTAGTATAGATAAATATTTATTAATATATATAAATATTATATTATATATAATATTATATTATATATATATAAATATTTAATGTTATTTAATAGCCCACTTATAGCCATACCACGTATGTGGCCAAATAAATCATGTATTATAAATATTCAGCGATAATTTTGTAACATAACATGACTTCGCACCGGACGGATATTGATATTAATCAACAGAAAAATAAACAAATCTTAGTATAATTTTATCGCTAGATATTCGAATGATGATGTCATATTGCAATTTAAAATTAATAAGGTCAGATGGTTTAAGAGGTTTTCAGATTAATTTTAAAACATAAACACATTAACAGTCGTCATCTAGCCGATATTAATGACCACGTTTTAAAGAAAGTAGAACGGCGAAGGAAAATATAGTGAACTATGACATCAACCAAGCTGAGAAAAGATAGTTATGTTCTACGTGTACATTTGTGATTATCATCATTAGCATTTTATATTTAATTAGGTTTTATTAGGTCTAACTTTACATGATAACTTTGTAATAGAATCAAAGGTAAATTAAACCATCTTCCAAGAATCGTCTTGAAAATTGGTTGCTCTACATATATTTTTCTCGACAATGATATGATATGGTACTATTGAACGGATCTGATTTGGCGGTTGGACAAGTTGTATAGGTGTATTTTATCTGCGTTTATAAAAGCGTGTTTTCTTAATTATTTTGAACTATTACTTTATTACATTGATAGTAGGTATACTGTGAAATGTAGGACTGCTACTAAGTTGTGTGCTACCAGTCTTCATCTTACGCTCCGTCGCACCTACTAAATAATATAATCATTGCACATTCAGATGAACCATAACAATACATATGTTTAATGTATCTTAAGCAGTGATCACGTAATTCATTGCTAATATATAATAACTAGCTTCCGCCCGCGGCTTCGCCCGCATTAAGTTCGTTTATATCGCGTTTCCAAGAGAACTCTTTACAAGTCCGGGATAAAAACTATCCTATATTCTTTCTCAAGGTCAACTCTATCTCTGTACCAAATTTTAATAAAATCAGTTCAGTGGTTTAGACGTGAAAGCGTAACAGACAGACAGATTTACTTTCGCATTTATAATATTAGTAGGGATAATGTAAATTCATCTAATCGATGTTTTAATTAAATACGTGGATTAATTATGTGTCCATGTATTGTGACAACTTGGTTATTTATGACCCATTAACCAAGATCTTGGAGATCTTAACGAAGTATGAGTTATGGGGTAATTACGTCTTAATTGATAAATTATTATAAGGTTATTTTAAATAATAGTTTATTTTTATGTTACTGCAACTTAAAGTCCTATTAAGAGCATTATAAGTGAACAATCACGCTCTGCCCTTTACCTATGTCAGAAATTAAACTGGTAATAAATAATTTTGAAGGAGTTAGAAATACCTATGTATGATTCTTTTTTTGACCTTTTATTTATACTTTTTTTTTATATATAGTATTGTATTTCTTTCTTCTGTTTCAATTCAAGCTACATTCCATCTAAAGTATTAAGCTGGACAATTCCATTTTTATTGAGGAAACTAAGAATACCACATTACAGAATAATCCCTTTGTTTCTTAACAAAAACTGTATAAAACTTATTCACAAAGATTACGCAGAATTCAGACTCATTAAGCACACTTGACATTATTTTCTTTTCACACAAACATTTGCACCTGGTAAATGCTTTCGTCATTTGTCACCGGTCCCATTGTTAGGCAGATCTGAGTCTGTCATTGTGAGCCAATTGGGAACAGGCTCTATTGATCTGGAGCATGTAAATGTAGAGTAGCTAGAACTTTCCTTAGCTGATCTGTGAACGGAAATATGATAGGAATTCGGGTACCTATTTAAAGAAGGATTTTTTTCAAGAACACTTTCTTTGGAAGGATAATTAGGACTCCGAGTTTACTTTAATCAAAAGTTAACCACGGAAAAATTCTTGACATCATATACGCCATATTAAGTCAACTGATAACTATAAATTAAATATATAATAATCTTAAATAACTGAGTTTGCAAGATAAATATAGGTTTAAGAAAAGTATATTTCACACAAGACAACTTTTTATAAGAGTCTTCATAACTTCTTCAAATTAGGAATCAAAACCGCGAAAATCATTCAACAAAGCTTGGTCAAGACCGGGAAAATTTCCCTCATGACCGTTACAGAAAATTGCAAGGAAATTTTTAAAATTATTCAGTGTACCCACAATATGGTATGTTGCGGTCTATATGGATCATAGTACAAGGCTTGCTTTGTGGTCAGCACAGCAATGGAGCAATGGTGGCGAGGGGTCACTGACCTTTGTAATGGATTTCTAATAACTTTCCGACACATAGCTTGCATTTGCAAATGTCACTGACTATGAGATTGCATTGCCTATTTTATGTATGTCGTTGTGAAAATGTTTGCAAATGTACATTTTCCTCTGGAGCTTTCATTACATAGGTAATAAGCTTAAAGAATCTGGTCAAAAATGTTCTACTTCTGATAATATCAAAGTACCAAAATAAATTGGCTTTATTAATAAAAACCACGTAATACGTTTCAGTAAAGTGAACACGATACGTTAAGACAAATTAAAGTTCATTTAAAAGGGGGCGGCATATAGCAGCCGAATAGAATGCAAAGAAAAATGAATCTTGTATAACCAGTTTTTGAGTCCAATTTCTTTTGCAGCTTCATATTTAAAGGCTACATTGACAGATTAACGTGCTCCTTCAATATACAGACCCAAAATAAATCACTATCTGACAAAGCTGTACAACTTTATAAAAGTGATAATATCTACAATCGACAATCTTTTTATGGTTCAACAAAGTTACATGTTATGCAATTCTCGTCTTTATTGCTTAAGAAATAATTGCGCAGTTAAATTATCAAGTTGTCAACCATTCTTTGTTCGTAAAGCGAATAAAAATTTCGGACCACCAAATAAGTGCGCTGTGAGATTACTCTGCAAGCATAAATAAAATTATATGTAATTATCGAAGAAAAATGCCGCGTGAAACCTCGACTGTAGTTGCAAATCTTAAGAGAATATTGAATTCTTTAATTATTGTGATACGCCCGAATCTGGCTCGTTTGTTGGGCTGATATTTTCACAAAAATAATAAGCGCACCTTGGAATTTTAAAAGGTTATTAAAGTGATTACTTGATTGTTTGAAAAATTACACTGTTGCCCAAAAGCGAAACACAAGTAACAATTTCTTTCAGATGTAAAAAAAATACTCTTATTTTTTGCATTAACATTTTTCGCCGGTCACTCCAACTTGAAAGAATAAGTACACTATCATAAGAATCGTACATATTAGCATTGCTATAGGTACATAGTTCATCATCCTCCGAGCCTTTTTCCCAATCATGTTGGGGTCGGCTTCCAGTCTAACCGGATTCAGCTGAGTACCAGTGCTTTACAAGAAGCGACTGCCTATCTGACCTCCTCAACCCAGTTACCCGGGCAACCCGATACCCCTTGGTTAGACTGGTGTCAGACTTACTGGCTTCTGACTACCCGTAACGACTGCCAAGGTTGTTCAATGACAGCCGGGACCTACAGTTTAACGTGCCATCCGAAACACAGTCAGTGGTGTCTAAGATATACTTAGAAAGTACATACAAACTTAGAAAAGTTGCATTGGTACTTGCCTGACCTGGGATCGAACCCGCGCCCTCATACTTGAGAGGTTGGTCCTTTACCCACTAGGCCACCACGACTTCACACATAGTTACTTGCTAAATAGGTACATAGTTACTTGCTAAATAATCTATTGACTAAACAAATACAGATTTAATTTAGAATGCAATTGGCATTACGTAAACTTCAAGTTTGTTGCATATTTTATTCCGCGTTTCATGTAATCGGTAAGCAGAATCGTAATACAAGATTAATTTATGGACATTTGTCAAGTCGCCTGTCGTCATGTCTTGTAGGTATATCTTGGAACTAAGAGTGACACTATACAGTGGTCAGTCGAGCTAAGTAAATACATGTGAAATAATCTATGACCATAATATATCTAGCTAGCTACTGTAAAAGTTTGGAATTGATTGGGGATTGATCCTTAATCGGTTCTGCTTCGTGCAATGTGACTCTTGGTTACTAATATAAATATTATCATCATCTCCCGAGCCTTTTTCCCAATTATGTTGGGGTTGGCGTCCAGTCTAACTGGATGCGGCTGAGTAAGTGTTTCACAAGGAGCGACTGCCTATCTGACCTCCTCAACCCAGATACCCCGGCAACCCAATACAAGGAGAACAGTAGGTTAGATTTAGTTAGACTAATATGAATACTTATCAGTAGCAGGCAATTCAGACGTCAGAATTTTGAGAACTAAGTTCCAAAGGAAAGCAGTCTGTCAGCCTGCCTGGCAGCCATAGATGAAGTAAAATAGAAAACTGGGACCATAATCATTAAAGAGCCTATTGCATCACAAATCTTACCAGTCACATGTTTTCCTCTCTCATATATTCAAGTGATTATATTGCGTCCTTTCAAGGGAGTTAGTGGCAGTTTATTTATTGAGAGGTTCTAGTTTTCATTCAATCAATATCACAAAGTTTATACCTATCATAAAAAACGCTTACTTTGAGAAAAAGTTCATTTAAATATTTGTATAACGCCCACCTATGCTAGGCTTAGACCCACCACGTGGAATCGCTCACCAGCCTATCTTTATTATTTTTGATCGACCGTAATTTTATGTAAAACTAGCTTCCGCCCGCGGCTTCGCCCGCGTAGATTTCGGTTATATCGCGTTTCCAAGAGAATTCTTCAAAAGTCCGGGATTAAAACTATCCTATGTTATTTGTCAAGGTCACTCTATCTCTGTGCCAAATTTCATTAAAATCAGTTCAGTGGTTTAGACGTGAATGCGTAACTGACAGACATACAGACAGAGTTACTTTCGCATTTATAATATTAGAAGGGATTGTACAGTTACCTTCCATTTCAAATGTGGTGTAAAAATAGAAAAGTTTTACCTTTTTGTACTTTATACGCTTTCGAATGCACTTTGCAAGTTATATTCTGCAATATCACCTATGCATCTATACTCAAGTTTGAAATCCAAACGTCCTTATTAACTGACACTTCTAAGTATTGATTTATAATAGAAATCATGACTTATCAATAAGAGTTTATTCATTCCACTCACCGACGTTGAATTAATTCAGTTTTATTTAGATCAAGTCTCAAGATTGATGATCTTGACACTCGTAGAAACTACTTTATACTTCGGCCGTTCAGAGAATGCGTTCCTGACACCTATCAGTTAGTCACGACTAGTGATGGGCACAACATAACACTGAGTTCGTTACCGTTCCTTCAAAATGAACCGCCGCATTATTTTAAGATTATTTTCGTTTTAAATTGGCGGAATCATTTGTTTTATATTTTAGTTATTTAAGTGGAAACCAAAAAAAGGTAATATTCATATAATAAAATTGTTTTATTTATTCTTTGTTACAAGTACATTGAATTGAATGTGCGAACAGAATATTAATCAGACTCCGATTTGCTTGAGGAGGTGGTGTCTTCATCATCATCTTCGCCTACATGTATAATTATATTATTATCAATAACAGAATCAATCCTGATATCTCGGTCTAACAAAAGCCGGGTAATCAAATAAAAAAAGATCGAAAACACTTGAAAAACGTGGTCTATGCGCACGAAACGACAACGGACGACTGTTTTAGCGTCACAAAATGGCGGCCCATAACGCCATTTGGGGTTACCATTTTTAATCTAAGTATAAAAATGCGGTTTGGTCATAGTTTTATTTTTATATTTCATAAACGTTATAATTAAGTCTTATAGTCCATTATTTTCCAATTCTTAAAAAGAAAATCAAAACGTATTATTTTATATTATAACTGTATAAGAACAGATTACGATACTTGCCTGTTATTTTTAGCACAGCACTACAAAATATAAACCGCTGACATAACCTTGTAATAGCGCAGTATAGATTTAGAAAAATATTGTTTACCAAGTTATTTGACACTCAGTTTGGCACAAAATTATAACATTCATTGATTATTGATATAATAATGTTGTTTTAATGCTCCTCAATTGTTAAAACGGTAAACAACCAGCAAAAATATTTTTATCGTAACTGCAACGCCATTGCAAAGTTACGTCGTCAGTTCAATCGCGACGTGTCAGGAACGCATTCTCTGAATGGCCGAACTATAATTTACTTATCAATAAAAATAAATGACAAATCAGACATTCTATATACTTATGTGGGAGGATCACACTAACACTTTTATTTTTATTTTATTATTCGAAGTGACAACTGACTGAATCATTATTTTATTCTACCTCTAAATATTTCGGCCAAGATTTTAATTTACTTTGGAAAGGTACATTTTATGCTTTTACTCGATTTAGTCACTTTTAAAAGCCAACGAAACGCAAAGTTGTAACTTAAAATGTTCAAGCAAAAACAAACTTTCATACAGGAACAAGAATCAATTAGCGCGGAAATCGATACTAACGATGTATCGAAGGCCCACATTACGCATTCGATATACAAACATGTCAGCGAGTGGCGTTATCGATACTTTAATCGGATTAAGTCGCGCCCGAAGTGTCTGGTTGGGCCTGTTTCAAAACGCGGTAGGCATGGGACACATGAAACGGGTTGTACCGTATTCGTACATGGTGGTGGATAAAACGGAATGTGCGGTAGAATATTTGTGTGGCAAAAATTGGCTGCACGATGTCACTTACAAAACAAATAATTATTCATCGAAATCCTATAGAATTTGCGCAAATCTCTTTTTAGAGCTTTTTCTCAGAACCTATCGACATCGCCCGGTTCGTTCTGCAAACAATTGACAGCTACCGAGAGATTTTTGGCGTTCGATCGCGTATATAGTCGGTATTGCCACACGCGGAAATACTGACAGAAAATCCGCCAGTGTGAAAGCCCTGATAAAGAAACATGACAAAACTTAATGCTTTTATCGAAACCTAAACTTTATGTTTGAATTAGCATTGTAGATTATAATTGGATTAATTACACACGTATTTTATTTAAACTTTCCTATTCAGTTATAGACTGAATACTACTAAACTAACTATAGTTCGGCCATTCAGAGAATGCGTTCCTGACACGTCGCGATTGAACTGACGACGTAACTACATTCATTGATTATTGATATAATAATGTTGTTTTAATGCTCCTCAATTGTTAAAACGGTAAACAACCAGCAAAAATATTTTTATCGTAACTGCAACGCCATTGCAAAGTTACGTCGTCAGTTCAATCGCGACGTGTCAGGAACGCATTCTCTGAATGGCCGAACTATAATAACATTACGGAAAAAATTATGATGAGATTTGCGCTCACCCCAAGGCTTAACAGACTTGTTTATAATAAACCCTACATTTTATGATGTTTTTCTAGTAAGAAACGTTGAAGAGTAAATTCTTATTAGTGTGTAAAAATACAGAAACGTTTCATTCGTTCCTGTTTATGTTTGTACCGACGCTAGATGCTACTCGAATCGGTCATTTATTTGTAATGAACATTGAACCGTATGTTTAAGACATAAAGACGAAAATCTATTAAATAAATTTGGCACATTGTAGTAGGTTGATGTGCTGGTGTCTGTAGGTACATTTTCTGATACTTGTGTTATTGTGCCTTTGTGTAAAAGAATCTTATAACTAATTTTGTAGTTATCATTGACTTGGTTACCTTTCTTGTCTACACTTAGCTTAACATACAAACTACCTATGACATCTGGTTTAGCACTTCGTTAGATAAAAATAAAGCTGACAATATATCTTATTCGGCAATCAGACAAGTATTATTTGTTTTAGCTTCAGGGCATATTAGCTCATTAGCTTGGTTTTATTAGATTGCTTCGTTAGTTTAGGGGTCATAAGCAGAACTGTTGAATTGTTTTAGTACCATACATTTGTTTCGAACTTTTGAGGCCAAAGTCTGTCAGGGTTGCGTGCGGGATTACTAGAATTACAGCGGCCGTGGAAAAAAGACGAGAAAAAAATAATTAAAGAGTAGGTATTCAGTTTATGATGTTTCATGCATTCAAAGGAATGATTTCCTCTATAAAGTCTTTATTTAATTTTCCCGTTATTACATACGTTTAGCTTTCAAATGATTTCCCATTTATGACATAAGTACGACTTTCAAGTTTCATCTGCTACATCGTTTAATAAAACAGTCGTTACTGTAATAAAGTCTAGAAGCCTATTCATGATTCTGTACAGTCAGTAAGAGTGCGTGTACACGGTGCATACATGTAGCTGGATCAAGTTAATATGCGCAAAAGACAAGTCGCTAGACCCGCACGTTTTTAAGGGTGCATTTACACGGTGCAAGTAGCTTGCTCATGTTCAAGCACATTCATACGTTACATGCATGTTAAAAACGTGCGGGTCCAGCGACTCGCGCATGTACCAAAGCAAAATACTCACCCGCGTGCTCTTGTCACTTGCGCATGCTAACTTGCTCCAGCTACGTGCACCGTGTAGACTCACCCTAAATGTATGTAACCTGCGCATGTGCCTCAACATGCGCAAGCTACTTGCACCGTGTAGATGCACCCTAAGTTACTGGTGCTACTAGCTTGTGCCATTTTCTCTAAGAATATTTATATCGGCGAGACACCGCAAAGGCGATACCCCACTGTGATCTATCGCTTCTGGCTATGTTAACAAAAAAGTGTAAGGTTCTACAATTGACATCGATTTTTATCGCCGTTGTAACTTACTTGTTAGCCTTTTATCGTAACAATAACGCTTAAGCCTTTTACAGACAAGATTTATTTTAATAAAGATTTTTATGGAAGTCTCTTTTGGGCTTTAAGGATTATAATGTCAAACTGGCCATTGAATATTTTAAATGCTACCTTTATTTATTAATCTGTGATTTGGGTCGATAAATTATTTTATACATGATCTCAACCTGACTGGATAGCTACAGGATTCTTGATCTAATAGAAATAGAGGTTAAGTTTATTTCTGAGTTTGTAAGGAATAATCTTTTGATCCGCTAAGTACTTATACGATTTTGATAATTCTTGTTTTATTTGACGCTGACGGAAACAGCTAGTACCGACCTAGGCCTACAATTTCTTTTTCATTAACTACTCTACTTATGAGGCATTGCCAAAATTGAAGACGAATAAAAATATATATTATATTATTTTAAAAGTCACTATCATAAAATACACTGTATTAATGGTTATAAGTACCTACGTAATGAAACTGAACGGTTCTTTAATATCGCCCAGTGGGTGTGAACTTAATGGAAAACATCTGTAACATTTGCTGCATTTGCCAAACTGACGAGACGTTGACGCGAAACGTTTCAAGCTTGCGTCTGCGCAAATTGAAGCTCAGTTACTGATGTTAAAAGTGTAGCGAATTTAGTTACAGTTCAGTGCTTTTCATGGAAAGGCTACGTTTAATTAATTATTATTTTCATAATATTTGGTACTTAGGACCCGCATCCGACGGAACTACTTCTAGAATCTGGATAAAAAATTGACTTTATTCTTTCTTAGGTCATAGAATATAATGTACATAAATATGTGAACCAAATTTCATTTACATCGGTTCACTAGTTTTCACGTGAAAGCCCGACAGACAAAAGTGTTACTTAGTTTTGGGTATGATTTAAGCTGTCACCAATTTAATTCATTTTGTGTTTCTTAAATAATAGGGTTTGCCCTCAAAATAGTAGATTTGTCACCAAATGTAGTCACCAAACAATATAAAATCATTTCCACAATAAATTACCGAAAATCATGGAGATATGGGGTCAAGTACCAAATAAATGATTTTGTATGTATTATAATAGGTTTGTCCTAATAGTATTTAAGCAAACTAATTTAAAGAGATCACCAATAAATCATATATTATATCACTAGAAAATTTCATGAAGGTCTAAAAATGTAGGGTGGTCGTCATCATCATTTCAACCAAAAGAGTCTACTACTTAACTGGCCATGTGCCTCCCCCCAAGGGCTTTAGTTTCCACAGGTAGTATAAATATATTTAAATTAAATTTCTAGCTGAATAGTAAATAAAACAATTAATCAAAGTCAAAATAATCAATATTTATTGTTAAAAATCTCACTGCCCGCGCCCCGCATCGTATGATCGTACCTACAACCAACCTACAACCCATTCGTTGAGGCCCGAAAGCGCGCCAATTTGTCTCCCTTCCCTTCCTCTTCCCTTTGAACATATTTTTATTAAAATTATAAACTGATGTATTAAATTGGTAACGAATACATTATTTTAATAACTGAACGAAATAAAATGTAACTACTGTATTGGTGACAAAATAACAAATAAAAAGGAGTCGCAGTCAGGGATCGATTAATCGATTTATTTGGTGACAGATCTACCATTTTGAGCACCAAGCTATTATTTAAGTAATAAAACTATTATTATAAGAACAAAGTTTATATTCATGTAATGCACTACAATTTTATTGGTAATCCATCTCATATTTTACACATTATATTAACAATAATTTGCTAATTCATACCTGGGAACACTCTTTGTTTATCTGAGAACGAAAATATTTCGTGGCGATAGATCTATTTATTAGGTGATACAACTTGATGACTGTAGTGTACTGTATTATCACCGATATCTGTCGTCTCGTTGTCGCATAGACGCGGAGAGTGCACACTATACTCTATGGCCAGTTGGCGGGAAACCGGGAGAGTGTGTGGCACGGGAGTAAGACGTTATGTGGGCAAGCGAGCCGATATCCTAATTATCGGATGGTAATTACAGAGACACAGGTAGGGCGAACACTACAATGACAAATATAAATTTTGGTGACAAAAAATATAGTTCCCCTTAGTTTTTATGTTTTGTAAGGATAATATTCATCATCATATGCCTTTCCGGTTTCCCCAACTACGTTCATGTCGGGTTTTAGCTACTGCCTGGCACTAAGAAAAAAAAAGCTTGACTGCCATAACCACAACCATAACATTGACTTCTTTTAAGAAGATAAGGTATTTTAATCTATTTGACAATTCAAACAAAAAATAAAACTCACATCTTCACTAAACGACAGCAATTGAAGCGCATGGCTCTTACAATTGAAATATTCATGAAACTTCTAAAGATGATCAAATGATCAAGCACAATAAGTTGTCATTGAATGGCTGCTCTATTTTTAGACCACACAACAACCCACAAGGCATACCTACTGTGAACTGCTCATCAAGAACTACGCAATCAATTTGACCCGTTCCTCACATTGTTGGTCTATAAATTAAGGATGGCTACTAGTAGAATACTACTTGATATTATTTTTAGATGGTTAAATAAACAAATTGTATTAAATTACTAACTTCTTTCTCATTTTGTATCTCGCTACATTGTTGAGCGCCATCTATATTATCATCGTGATACAGCGCCCTCTGTTGTCGAGTAGCATGCAATATTTTAGTTTACTGTAGTTTAACTAGATGGCGCTGATTTCAAATGTCACTCAATGCGTGTAGATTATGCCGTTTATTTGCAACTAGCTGGTGCCCGCGACTTCGTCTGCGCAGGTTTAGTATTTCGAACAATATGTTTACAAATTGTAGCCTATGTGTTATTCTGATGTATAAGCTATATTATTGTAAAGTTTCATTAAAATCCATTTAGTAGTTTTTGCGTGAAAGAGTAACAAACATCCATACATACAAACTTTCGCGTTTATAATATTAGTAGGATACATATTCATTTTATTTAAAGCATTTTTTTCATTATTTTATAAGTTAGACCATAATAAAGCAATCATGACCATAAGAATATAACTAGTGTACTTAAAACTTGCTGTCGAAATGAAAACTAATTTCGAATAATATAATTATTTTTCTTAACCTAGCCACCGAGATGTTTACAAAAACAGGCCACATAAAATTATGGTGAAATTATGATTATCGCGTTAAACAAACATGAATGAAATCATTTCGCAATGACGACTGAGGTAAACCGCAATGATGCAGATTCACCCCTCTTATCCATTGAACCAGGATTTATTTGTGATAGTTTACCTCATTATATGAAATCATATTGCGTATACATACATATGTTATTGCAAACATGTAGGTAATTCTAGGTATTTATTCGTACCTTCCAATCGTGACTATAACAAACATTTTGGTGAACTTCACTGAAAACGGTCCCTAGACCTAAAGGTAGAATAACATTGTGCAATATTACAATAAAAAAATATTTTGCAATTAAATTAATTTGGATGTTTCAATTAAGTGATTTGAAATGAATTATAACATCGTAAAATATACATAATTATTTTAATTTCTCAAATCACAGAATATTTCCATTTTCTTTAAACATTTTTTTCTTGGCAATCTGTTTTAGTGACATTGAGTATTCGCTGACTCATCCTTTAACGTTGTTACGATTATTTATATCTGATACTCAGATTACCATTTTTCATCCATTAGCTATATAGATAAAATGCTATGATGTTTTTTGACGGTTTTTCTATTTGTAACTAAATATATTTAAACGAGCTTCTGCTATTGGCTTCACGTTCTTACCTGGATAAAAAGACGTCTACACTTAGCCTTCCGCAATAAAAGGACTAAAGTAGGTATCTAATACTGAAATATTTTTTTCAATCGGACAATAGTTCCTGAAATCAGCGCGTTCAATTGAACCAACACACTTTTCAGCTTAATTATTTATTAGTATACTTAGATTCGTCGTAGGTACTATCTGGACAGGCCCATTGATTTTTCAGGTAGGTATAAAAGAATCATAAATTCGGCTTCCTATTGAAAAGTGCATGACGTAATGTTTTTATTGCCGGTAATAAATTGGCGATTATCTTTATGGAAGTGAATTTAATTTCCGTTGCTATATTTGATAACTTTAATATGCTTACATTTATTTTTATTCTGTGCACTCAAATATTTCTCATTGGCCTTTTGGTTACGAGCATGTGTTTAGTATGAGGTCGTTGATTCCATTCCAGAATGGAAACTTTACTTAATTTTTTCGATAAGTACTCCCATAAAAGTAAAGTGCTAATTCAAAGTAACAGGGTAATGTTATTAGACTGAGGGCCGATTTTTAAATCGTCAGCTTACTAGCTAGTATCTCAGAAGTAAATATGGCGTTCCCGCTATTTTTCTATAAGTAAAAAAGTTTTCAAAACGTCAAACAAATTCTTCAGATAAAAGTTTGATTATTGGAAAATCGGCCCTAATTCGTAGATATTAAATTATTTATTTATTTAGGATGAAGAAGTTTATGAACATTTACATACTTAGGTACTCAATACTTTTATTGATTTCCACATGTACCTACTTACCTAAGTATTCACGCATTGCAATGCACCCAGCATTTAAAATGCACGTTTTCAGTTAATCATATTGATTACATTATAACGACCTGATAAATTATCTACGTAAAATACATTAACATAATTAATAACCTCAGTCATATTTAATTATCAATTTCGCATAAAACGTTTTGACCCTATAATTTTATGGCCAAAACGGTTGGCAAGGTCAAATAACAAATTAATAAAAATTGCACGACATTAGTGAATTTAGTACATATTTGCATAATAATTATAGAGTTCATTTATTATGGTATCATAAAAGTTACACATTATACGATGGTCATTTAGTCTTCGTGTTTAGTCAACAGTGGGTCATATTTAATTTTGCAGTGGTCTAGTCACTAGTGGATAATATTAAGTAAATTGAATAGGTAATTTTTAATAAGATAAAAGGCAAGTAAACGTATGACGCCAGCACAACAATCTATGTGTAAAATTTGGTCAATCAACATTGAAAATTACACTTTAGAGATAAAGGTGAAAATCTATTCAGCAAATGTAAAAGTAGCTTGTTGTGTTAAGATAACCAATTTGAGCCCGCTTGTCATTTGTTCGACAATTCCCAGACTTACCAAGTGGTATTGGGGAACAGGCTAGCCAAATGATGATTCATCATAGAAGAAGTAACAACGAACTCCGGAAAAACACCTGGTTTGCCATACGCAGTGGCATTTAAAATTGACCCACGTAGGAGTCTATTCAGGCAAGGACGTTCAGAATATTTGGAGACCACAACTCACGTCATAATGTCATGACTGGAATTTTTGACAACATAGATAATAATCTCCATACGAGTAGATATATCGTATTAGTCACTGGATATATTGGGAATGTCCAAAATAGGAAAGTTATTTATTTAGGCCTAGGTCATGTTTTATTCATGGACCGCCCGCCAGTCTAAAAAGATAGAATGAAGGTAAAGATTGGTGCCAGAAAAATACTACATTCAGACATTGTTATTGTTCGGAAAGAAAGGTAAAGAAAGTTAGGAAGTCTTATTGCGGGAAATAAACTGAAATAGCTAAGATGAGTCTTCAGAATGTGGTAATGGCAAAGGACATTTGTATCACGTTCTAGCCACTTGAATAACATCTAAGGATACGTAGTACTACTGCATAGGTAATCACAATAATTTATCTAAGAGCATCCACTAGATATAGTCTATACTAAAATTATAAAGAGGAAAACTTTGTTTGTTTGTTTGGTTGTAATGAATAGGCTCAAAAACTACCGGACCGTTTTTAAAAATTCTTTCACCATTGGAAAGCTACATTATCCACGAGTAACGTAGGCTATATTTTATCCCGGTACGGGCAGTAGTTACCACGGGACGAGGGGAAAACCGCGGGAAAACGGCTAATACATCTTTGACGCATGGACCTACCTTCCTAGTAAATTAGTTTGTCCTCTGTCTCTTAGATTTCATCGAATAACATACCACGTATTGGCATGTTTGTACCACCCATAATAAATTGACCATGACCATATAGACTTTGTACGCACAGACTAAGAGGATTATTTTTTGCCGTTTCTCCAGTAACATTTATTAGTTCTAAAGCTAGAGCCTATGTTTTGTTAAAGAAGAGAGGAAATAGTCGTAAAATGGGAAAAATAAAAACTAGTCAATCCACGTAAGTAACGATAGCAAACTTTTTTCAGGTCTGAATCTAGAAATATTCGAATCTTTTTGACGCACTGACAAAGTGCAGTAGATGGGACTTACCTACATACACAGGCATAAGTAAAATCACACGGTGTAAAATTCGTGACATTGCTACAAAGTCGTAGGTTGACAAAGTCCTCGAAATAAAATTAATAACGAATATCAAATCAAAAGAGCATTGTAATAATGTAACTCCTTTGCCAAGTAGAGTTGAATAGCCTGCGAACCACATTACGTAACCATCCAGATTAGAACACTTTTTGCTCCAACATACTTGCAACAAAAAACTGCCGGTGAAATAGTTTGAAGTCATCATTCGTTCATTTCTTTTCCTCCTCTCTGTGAGCATATAGAAACCGAATATTTTCGTCCTAAATATATCGAGAACAGAGATCAAAGGTACATAAACAATACAGCTCAATTGTCCGAAACAGCTGGTCAATTTTCATGTCAATGAATTCATCAACGACAATCAAGTTTATAATGATAATGTTGCGAGCGAAGACCGAGTGCAAACGGTTTGCGAAGCTGAAGTGGAATTACGCGGCGGTCTCAACTCTAGTACCCACGCGACGTTCATGCCGGTATAACGTTACCAGCTGTCAGACGCGAGAGTGATTTTTGTATATCGAACGCCGATCGAACGCGCTAAATGTTATTTGAATATTTATTTTGAATTTGGAAATATTAACAGATTTTTTTTCAGTTATCCATTATTGCTAGCCAGTGTCATTCATTTTATTAAAATAGTTATTATGTTAAGCGAAAAGTGTAAACAAAGTTTAGCTTTAGTCTAAAAGTGGATATAAAACACAGAAATAGTCCATGTTTGTTGGAAAAATCCTAGTGACGCCCATCAATAAACTAGTAGCGACTAATAAGGCGCAGGGTATTTATGGTCATATTCTTGATCGTGTACAACAAATATATTGTGCGTGATACGACAAATGAGTGCCTTGTAACGTATATGACTCCAAAACTAAACAACAACATAGAAAAAAAAAATACAATCCTTGTACCATGTAGGGAGGAAAAAAACAAACAATATTTATGCTCACCAATGTCGCTAATACAGTTCCCAGTAATTCTATCGAAGCTAAAATAAACGAGGAGAGAAAAATTCAGCTTGAAATGTTGCTAAAACTATTCGCTCGACGTCAGTCTAAATACTTGTTTGTTATCACGTCGAAGTAAACGCAAATGAGGCTAAACAAGAATATACGTAGGTATATCAAAGCAACACTGTTACATTAACAATTAAGTCATGGTGATTTAACAAAAAAAATTGACTTCCACATATAACTAAGAATCTTGCTTCATCATAAATAATATAATGTATTCTCTATATTGGTAAAAAGTCTTCATCTTAAAAATTACTGATATATAGTGGACCACAAATATTATTTTGTCTGACGTCAAATCAAAGGCTCGTGTACAAGCCCAGTTATATGATCCAGTACAATTGACCAATTATCACCTATTGTTACTAAGATCATTTCTATTTCAGAAGTTGTAATGTTTACTTTATTTAGTTCTCTAGTAAGATATTTATGCATCGTCGATTTACAACGAGACCAACCTTCGTAGACATCTTCCTGTTCACTAGGATTTTCCTCTAAATCTGTCCTTTTGTTCTGTTTTACGACTTCTTGTACTCTATCAGATTTATTAATAAGCCCTGAAGCGCTTTTAACTAGGGCTATTTCAAGATCCTTTAATTGCAATTTCTACATATATTTTATCGCGTTGTAAAGTTTTAGTGGATGCTATTAAAAAGCATTATACGTGTCCATTGAAAGAGCACAGGATAATCACAGAGGTTTCCGGTTGATTTGCATTCAATACTATTGTGATGATTATAATAGTCCCTCAAGTGAAACCGATCTGAGTCTCAACAATGCTAATAATGATTGATACGCTGATATAAATAGACCTATGTACCAATTGAAAACACCAAGACAAAAGAAAGTAAATTCTAAAAACACCTGGAGCGAAACCCTTCCAAATTTTTCATACTCAAAAATCTGAGGCAATTGGCGCCTGCTTAGCATGCGTTCAAGCCAATAGGTAAAACTATAAGTATTTTATACCAAGCAATAAAATAGGTAGTAAATCTAACCCGCGTATCCGCATCCGCCAAACAGAATCATGTGAATATGAGAATGCGATTTTGCAATATTATAATCTCGGACCAAACATATAGTGACGAAGAAAGTTGAACCGCCTGTCACAGCTTATATTTAGCTACCGTGTTCAAAAAATGGACTTCTCCAAACGTCCCTTGACGCTGTCTATCAACATTGAAATCGGTACGTCTGGAAAACGAAAATAACCTGATGTCTTGCCGTCGAGCTATTTTCCAACACCGGTGACATCAACCTGAAACCCGTCAGTAATTTTTAACGATTGGGACAGATGCTAAAGATCTTCAAAATTAAAATGTGTCAAGGACCCGCAAATTCTTGCTTCAATGTCTTTTAATTAGGCACGCTTAATGAGAAGACCCAATACTAAGAGTATTTTAAATTCTGCAACGTTAGATACTAGCGCAGTAGCATGACCTTAGATTATTTCGGATTCAGATCCTCCATCTACTCCATCTAGACCGCTATCGTAAATATTTGTTTAGACTGAACCAAATATAGAAAGCATGAAGATTGGTTCGTGTATTCTTTGGAAATTTAGACGAATTTACGCATGATTGATGATACAAACGAGATCTGTACGTGGAAATATTCTGTTGTCTAATTCAAGATGGTTCTTGACGTGAGTTCATATTTCATTCGCAGATTTTCTTTGGTCAAAGAAACGTGACAGTCCGGGAAAATCATTCATTGTCTGTCTTAATATACAGCTGGCAAATTTCCTCGTCTGCTGTAGACAGATTTACTTCCTAAAAGTTTTTTATCGTTATAAAACATAAATCATATTAACGTAAAAATTTGTTTTGAATTCACTAAAAGATGCTATAGTTAATAATATTGAGAAAAGTTCTTAGCGAAACAAAATCAAAACAGGAAAAATATTTAAGAAAACAGGGGTCTAGTGACATCGGCAGACACCTTTTTCGAGCCTTAGGTCACCTTAAAAATTATGACGTAAAAGTGGCCAACGAGTTTAAAATATTAGACAGGAGTTTTTCAGAGATTATGATAAAATCAACAAAAGAATCGCTCGCCATGTCGCATGATGTTATGCTATAAACATGATGCAATTACGCCATCAGAGCGCGCTTAATCTAATGGTTTCGGTAGTTTCAACTCTGTCGCGATAACGTCAACCGTCGTAAATAGCATTAGCCTGTAGTTTGTCAACTTTACCAGGACATACGTAAAGGTTTTGGCATACAATAGATATTGGTGGACATAAAAACTTGTGTAACAAACGTCTTTCTAAATTTCTTCTAAATAATCCTTTTATCGTAGATGACAAACAGGGTTTTAGATGTACAAATACTAGATCAGACGAAATCCGTCATTTTCCGTCTGAACATAGCCCTAATCGTAATGACGTAAACTCTTCCGTTGAAGATTATCAGTCTATAGATAAATAGCTCTTACCTAATGACGCTCGTTATATAGACTTTTCGTTATATTTATAGTATGTTCATTCACATCAATAACCATAAATTCGTATTTCTGATAACTGAAATCAAGCTTGCATTGAATCTGCTTCTTGTAATAATCTATCTAGACAACTATATCTACTTGGATTCTATCGTTCGTTTTGAAGGTCTAATATTATTTACCTCTCATATTTAGTCTTCTTAATTATCTTTATATAGTGACTTAAATTAAGTGTAATATCAGTATCGCTACACGATGAAGTTAGTGTTATTTTTAGTCCAAGGAAAACGCAAAATCGATGCGCTATATGTTTTGAATTAAATTATGTTTTTCCCGTTTCTAGTTTTATGTGTGGGCAGTGTTTATCATCTGTCAGTCAGAGAACCGAACCATTTGATTTCACATTAAGATATTTAATTTGATTAAGATGTATGAACAGTTTATTCATTACGTTGATGAGAATGTGTATCATGATGTAATTAAATGCGCAGCACACGTTTTGCTAAACGACCTGAAATATTACTTTATTTATCATTCAGTTAAGCTTTTACTAGTGATTGATGTTAAAATTCTTCGCCAAGAATGTTATAGGTAATTTATTTATGCGATGCTTTTGCAGAAAGATGTTCATGTATAAATCTTCGATCCAGGGTTACGTACTGATTTCCATACTGAAGATACTATAGGAATTATGTATCGAGATTCTATCTCGTTCAAAATATTATGCAACTGTGATCCAGAATTAGTGAATCATATTGAGCAGGTATAATAACAATTAATCTTAAAGATTACATTTATTAGCAGGTGTAGGTCTTCGTTCCACTTACGTTTGTGATAAGGGACGATTTAAATAAAGAGTTGTAGCAAAAATATTTATTGATATTAGGCTTAATGTGGCAGAACGCACTGGGCTTTCGTCCAAAATCAAAGAAAACGGGTCTAGGTCAACTTTTGTAGTACACAATTATAAACTGTCGCATGTTTACACAAACTATGCAGATACATACAATTGATGTGGGACAAGCAATGTAATTGATGATGATAGGTGATATCTTATCAAGCAATAAAGATGTTTTAAGTAATAATAGATAAATGACACATTGTTTTTAATGTCCAATTGAGTAAGGAATTTGGATTTCTTATTGATTCAAATTATAGAAATGATTTTGTTTTTGAAGTCGTCTTCTGACTTTGTTGAAGTTACACTTGGCAATAGAATATCAGTTGTTGCCAAGACCAAAAATGTTTCTAAAACATGTCTACCTACGTTCTTTAACCCCTAAATTTTGTCATTACTTCCGAATTCTTTGCTCAATGACGGAAACTTAAAATAGACTCATTCGTTCAATACACTTCAGGCAGTTTGATCGATGAGTTTTGGCAAAAAGTTGGTGCTCTAATAGGAGTATCACGTTAGTTCATATATGTAGCTATAATAATGTCATGGTCCAAATACTTCGTGTCAGCACTACCTGCCGTTGCATTGACCTTATCTGTACTTAGAAAGGCGTGATTATTTGTTCGACCTTTACCTACGAAAATATTCATGATATACCTACGCATAGCAACTGTTGCAACGCGACTTACTAGTACCTACTCATTGTATTGCACAACCATTTGGTCATTCAGGTGGTAATGATTATACAAACACAATGGCTGAGTGAGAAATGTCAGGCATTAGAATTAATAGATGCCCGAACACATGTCTAAACAACTTGTCAATATTTATTATGTGGTCGTGCAATTAGAGTAGATCAGTTATGAATAATAATAATAACTACTACGAGATTGATACTGTACGTAGAACTAATGATTTTTACTCAGAACAGGTATGAGTAGTATTTTGTGAAGTTTAAAGCCGTATAAATGAAATATGTACTTGTTCAGTCAAAACAATGTGCTATAAATTGTAGTGACATATCCATTAATGAAAATTGAATAAGCGTTGTAGCAGCTATCGTGAATACAAATAATACTTTTGTCCGGTATATGAAAATTAGAAACAATTACGCAACAAGGATGATTAAAATTCACGTCCACACCTCCAATTAATCTAAGTTGTTTTTTAAATAAATGTAACACTGAACATTCAAGGAGATAACACATATAATTAACAGAATTTCACTGCCCGCGGTGTCCTCGCCTGAAGCAGTGTTGTGGGTATCAATTTAGTCTTTATTCTTGAACTATGCTTATTAATCTGCACTATTAATCATGTTTAATGAAAACCAATTAAAGCTTAGAACTGGTTGACGGGCAGCGTGCACACTGAAACATATTTCACTATGTGTGGCGCAAGTCATTGAGCAGTTGACTCATCGACAGACTGACACACTTGGGGAACGGACAATCAGTCGTCATTACAATTTATATGGCAACGAGACGTCACTATTTATTGTTCTTGCTATAGTAGATTAATATTTGACACTGGCTAGCTAAAATATTTCCAAATATCGAATCCCTAAGCCGGATAGGCGGATTTACAAGTCGTAGATCAAGTACCTAAATTGTTTTATCTTTCCGATGATATAGGTATTGATAACACGCCAGCAAACGCAGTTAGACGATTCCGTTCTAAGAAACGTGATAGTAAACTTCGGATATTCGATAAAACGATAAAATGCGGAATTTAGTAAAGTAAAACTGTTAATAGTTTAGTGATAAATTGAGAAATAAGTGTTACAAAATGGCTCAAACTCACACGAAGCAATGTCAACTCGATCAAACATACAAACTGGAGAAGAAGTATTTGGAAATGAAACGGATGGTGATGGAAAAGACAGAAGAATTGAAACGAAGAGATAAAATAATAGCCTTGCTGGAACATGAGATCGATGAGAAAGATGGAACTATAAGATATCTCAAAAATGAAATAGACAAGTTCAGGCAAGTCGTGAAGCCTTTGACGAGACAGCTGATAGATAGTCGAAGGAATGGGTTGGAGAATGAGGAAGAATGCTTCGTGATGAAGACACCAGGTATCGAGAATACCAGAGTATACCATGTTGGTGAGCCGAGGCTGAAGAGAACGGCCATATCAGCAGAACCTCTTTCTTCATTAACACAGGGTTATGAAATGAAATTGGTGAAGATACCGAAAATTCAAAAGTGAGTATTAATACCTCGTGCAACGAAGTAATCGTTCTTTGGTGGTTTTCAATAGCAGCTTTTTGAAACGTAGCTTTCTATTGATTTTATTATTAGCCACTATCACTGTGACTAATATTTGCGATATATTTAATTAGTTTCAGATCAAGTAGTAAAAATAAAAATGCGATAATTTTTGCGTGCGTATGCGTTTGGAACATGAGTAGACAAAATACTGGGATAATTACATTTTCGCTGTTCATGATTGTTTGCATTTTCTTACAACTGATAACATGCTCTCAGAAGAACTTTTGTGCGTGTGAGTTACCTGTTGAATAAAAAGGAACAAAGTTCAAATTCCACATTGCCATTCACAAAGTCCATTGGAGATTACGAGTCCATATGGGTTGCAAAAAGTCACTTATTTAAATCTTTATGTAAATTTTTTAAATAGATAATATTAGCAAGTCATATAGGCACGCTGGAGATAGTCCTGTTTCAATATTTTTTGCATAATGCCTGCCGTGGAGGCGCTGTCACTAAGATCGATACAACTGATATAAACATTATTCACAACCTATAAGAAAGCAAAAAACTACTAGAATACGCTTACAGGTCAATCGCACTAACTACAGAATTCATTTACATTCAACTTTGTAAGTCTATGTCTCATGGTTTTATTCAAAACGTTTTAACAATAAGTTTCCTATAACGGCGTACGTTGTTCTTTTGCGGGAAAATTGACGTTTGGAACTAAGCATTAATGACCCTATCTAAGGAAAAATATTGAGCTTGAGTTCATGTATTACTGAATTTTGTGAACTTGGTAATGTTCATTTGGAGCATCGAAAAATACTAGCAGCTACCGAGCATTTCCAAAAAACAAAAAGCCCATAAAAATATCGTGAAAATGATACTTAGTACGTTCTCTTTAGTTATTGATTTTATGAGATCATAAAATGATCATTTTATAAATCGTTGAGAGCCAAATTCGTGATTATTTGGGTTTGCAAGTGTTACAAAAACATCGTTTAGAGACACATCATTATTATTTTTAGGCTTTAAACAATCTAACAATGTTGTCTTTTGAATACTAATCAACTTCATGTTTTCTTTTGCAAATATATTATATTTGCTTTCTTAATTCAAGTCACTTTATTGGTCACGAATAAGTACTTAACGAGTGTGTCTAAACATCAATGTTTCTTCATCTCACCATCCTCTCACGTTTTGTGTCGACAAATCTCATTTGTCTTACTAACAACCGTGACTTTGTGACCCAACCTAGCTTTAGTATTATCTGCATCTACTTCAAACATTTCAGCGTTCTTTTTCTGTCTAGTTCTTAGAAAACCTCCATTGTATCTATAAGTAGGAAGTGCATAAATCCGAAGCTTCGTAAAATTGTTTATTGATTTATGAATACAGAAGCTTTTTCAGTAGAATCCATTGCAAACAGTGCTTCAAACCAATGATGTGCAGGCGATTATTTTGTCGTGCTTATCGATACTTAACGTCATCGATCAATCACTCAAGGCATTGATTGAATTTCTTCTCAGTACAGGCATCGCAAGGCACCGTGGCGAGGTCGCCCTGTGTTAGCTCGAGTGCCTTCGGTGATCCCATTTGGTATAATTACGTTCGAACTTTATGTGACAACTGTCCTCGCCGACGGCTCACTCAATATTAGATCTTTTGAGAGTAATTTACGAGTGCCTGGTTTGCATTTCGGGTATGCAAGTGCTGCTAGCGAGTTGAAATTATGTTCGCGTTTCGCAAACTGATTGTTGATCTAAAGTGGATGGAGGCGTTTCGTCAGAAGTTTCTATACTTAGGTTTCCAGTAAGTCGTAAAGTTGTGCGTGATAAGACTGTTATAACTCTAACTATATTTAAAGTCTTGGTCGTTTCTTGCCTTGTCACACACATGTTCCTTCCCAGATTTTAATCTCAATAATTTTCCATTTTAAATTCAATTTCCATCCCAATCACTTCAGCATACTTTTTCATAGTAGTGCATAAGACAGAGTCAGATTTACATTAATCTTAATACATATTAGAATTAGAATACTATTAGGTATACGGATATCATTGCCTCGGGGAAAGAATAATACTGGTAGTTGATAGTTCTGTCTGGAATAGGTAGTCGTAGATCGGCTGTACGCTAGTTGTCGGTAAGGCACAAGACACAAAGCTTTCCTTAAATGGAGCTTTATGAGCGATTAACCAGTTTATAGACAACCATTACAGCCATTGTTAGAACATTTCTATGGAATAATATAAGTATTGGATTTTTATTAGAATGAATGTGAATTTGTCTGTATTATTGAATATTTTCGGGAGATTCTGTTCTTTGACATAATTATAAATTCGGTAGAAAGATATCTTAATTTTGAAACACCTCTTGCCATCAATACTTATTATATTTTATAACTATGTTTTGAAAGAAATTGCCATTGCGATTTAAGGTCCATAATATTGCATCACTTTTACACTGTAGCACTACATGTAGGTAATTTTATATTTTTGCCGCAGTTGTAGTTCCTACCTATACCTGTAGGTTTTGGTAAATACATATGAAACCATTGGGTAAGTCCCCTAATCCGTTATCCACAAATGAACCTGGGAAATTCGTGCTACTTTCACAGTTGTTTTATCAACAGAATATACTATAATTATCTATTGCATAACGTGTTTGAACCGATTACGATTGTCTGACCAACAACTAGATAAACGTGATGTCTGTACCTACCTTATTGTTGAATCGACATAAGCTTATCCTTTTTACCTAAATATTAAGTAGCTATTATGGAATATGAAATGGACTACACTAGAAACTTATACCTTGTCCATACACATTGGCTATAATCTATCTAGGTGGAAGTATTTACCTCAATATTCGGGTGAGGCCGCGGGATCCAATGAGTCTGATATAAATGTAAAGAGAATATTAAAAGGCAAATTATAATGGAAGTGGCTTTCAGCGTGCCTATTATAAACAATGATAATTTACGTCCTTCCTTCCTAGTGTAGCATTATACTTAGTTTCATGATAGACTAGCCTAGCTATGGTTTATGACACTAATTTTCTATAATAATTTAAAGGTTATTATCATTAAAGTTGATAGGGCACTTATTGAAATCGCCTTGTACAAAGGCACGGGAAGTTGTTTTCTTTTATAAAATGGGTGTAATGTTATATGAAATTGATATAGGTGGAACCTATTGTTTAAGTTGCGTTTGCAGCATTGTTAAATATCCAGTTTTATCTAATTCGCCGATTTTTTTTTAATTACTTTGTTCAATATTCGTCCACAAAAATAATTTAATATTCATTTATTTTGGAATATGTAATCTACAAAGATTTTATTTTTAATTTACAGATCGCGGGAACTGATCAAAGGTGCAATACTGGACAATGACTTCATGAAGAATCTTGAAATGACGCAGATCCGCGAAATCGTGGACTGCATGTACCCCGTCGAATATGCAGCCGGCAGCCTTATCATCAAGGAAGGAGATGTTGGCAGCATCGTATACGTTATGGAAGGTATGTCTATATTTTTATCATTTGCTTAAAACACGAAGAAAACAATGAGCAATAGGCATGATGACAGTAATCAAAAATCATTAAAATAATATATTTATTAAATTAAACTTGAAGCTTGGAATATAAAACGCGCATTGTTTTCTTTATTAATAATGTGATTAATATGTATTTTTATAAAATAAAATTACGAAATAAGGCAATCCGCCATGATATCTTGAACACCAATCAGAGCTCGTGACGTCATTTCTCAAAACAACTCGCGCGAAAGCGCGCGAACGTCACATTTCGTTATTGTGAACTTCCACTGCGATCTTTGTTTTTAATTAATTAATTGTTTATAACACGAGTTATGGAGCCCGGATTTATCAAGGCAAACAGCGCTAATTTGCCTAGAATTGATATCATAATGCTGGGAAAGTTTTTGGCATCAAATCAAGATTTTTGTTCAGCTGAATTTAGAAATGTAAAAACTTCCATGTATACTAGTATACTAGTATACTAGTATACTAGTTTAATTAAAACACAATGAGAGATGAAACCTAACCTCGAAATAGTTATTTACATTATAAACTATGCTAGAATCTAGAGAACTACGTAATAACTTACATCAAAGTGATCTTCACAAAAATAAAGTTGTACCCTGGGCAATATTGCTTTTGAATCTCGCCTTGCAAGTTTAAGCCACTTGTTTCGTATTTTTTTATTGTGAGGAACGTACACAAATAACTTATCAGGAGTTGTTTTGGATGTGTTCTTACTTGGTCCCCCAGTGACCCCACAACACCTATGCACTTTCGAATTCATATTTATATACACAAAAAACTTAATTATTGCACGAGCGTTGTTTACTTGCGTCTTGTAATTTCAGTCGTGACGTCACAAGTGACACCATGACACTGACAAGCGTTTTCGCGCCGGATTCAAAGTGGACAGAGAAAAATGCAATTATTTGATAAAAAATCTTCGCATTTTCTTAAAATTAATAATTTTTCATATAAAATAGACGTATACCTACATCATACAAAGGAATTTAAAAATTTGTCATCATGCCTATTGTAGTACTATCATATTTAAAATACTTGTTACGCCATCTAGTATGCAATAGTAGAAACTAAATGCTTACTACCATCTAGCGATGAATAGCAGAAGCAGTAAAACAACCATGCTTTAGCTAGTTCAGGTGTTAAACCACAGATGGCGCGCTTTGGTTAGTTCTTTACTGTATCGATAGATGGCAGTACGGGTAGGTTAAGGGAGTTTAGTGTTCCTATTCCATAATAGATGGCGTTTCGAAAGGATGTTTGTCGAAAAATAAAATAATCTAATATTTCTTAAAATTGTATTTTTAAGTTTGTATTATCAATATGAATGACTTTTTATTTGGTAGAAATTGAAGCTCTCTTAGTAAAGATTCAAAGTTACTTATTTTTCAAAGCCTTCGCCAGACAAAATAGGTACGTACCTACCTATAGGATGAATACGAACATAAACTTTCCACCGTGAGAAAATAGACAGGCAGGTAGCTTTATAATATACCTGCTTACGAGGTCTGGCAGTCGCTGGCTCTTACTAATTTCCCATATTATTTCATAACCAATATCAATGGTCTTCCATGTTATATCTACTTATTTCTAACATTTTTCTCTCGTCGTCGTCGTACATCAACGAAATCGATTTCCACTGACACACTATTCTACAAGCAGTTTTCCTTTGCATGTGTCTAATTCACTTAAACATCCTTCGTAAACACACATATATCCGGCGAAATCAGCTAACCAGCAGCCTTACCTAGTGTTTAGAAAGAAACGTAGTCATATTCGTCTTGCTATGCTCAGGTGAAGTATACTTTCCCTAAGCGAGAAAGCGGAAAAGCAGCTAGCGTCGCACCTGCCAGTTTTCCTGCCTAATAGCTTACTGCATGCCTACTTCTGTACAACAGGATACAAAAACTAGACATGTTCGTGTTACTATAGTCTCAGGTTTCTCTGTGTTTCTAGACATGACATCATCGGACTTAATTATTTTTCTCTCTAACATATTGGCAGCGTTTTAAATGTCTCGGTGGCAATTTTTTTTGGATGCTAAGGAAAATAGATAAGTCGCAAATCGTGTTGTGAAATGAGGAAACTAATAGTAACCTTGAACTTTTATTAATCCCCCAGAATAGTTTTTCTATCTACCACAATTTTGAGACGTATCTAAGTATATACATTTTAAAGTCAATTTAAGCCAAGGCTTTCGATATTTTAAATATAAACTTTACTCCCTAAAATACTTACTACGGTTCTCAATTCGGACGATTTTATATATTTTAAATGTTTTTTATGTAACACATAATCATTCCGTTAAGTAGATATGGTACTTAAGTTCCTAAGTAATATTATACTTACTTCTATACTATTTCAAGCAAATTTTTACCACTGAATATTTCAGTTACCCAATAAAAACTCATAAGAACCATACAAAATTGCATCGAGCTCAGTTTTTTCGTCACATAAATGGTTTTGCTACGTCATGTCACGCCGTTGGCGGTCAAACGGTTCACTTTATATCTGCGAACAGGATCTTAGAACGGTTCAAACAAAAATATATGTATATCTAAATATAATGTAATTTTAACCTTGCATACCCACTTATATATCTTTAAGTAATTGTATAGCTTAATATTAGCAACCTCGAAATGTTATAATGAAGTTTAAGTATCAAGTATATAACGATCTCACAATTAAATACATAAAGAATTTGTAACATTACATTTTATGTAATCGGTGCGGTATATAAGCATTTTTATTACGGTATTGTTGTCTGAATTTTGTGTTCACTTAGATTCGAAATGGAACCTACCTTGTTTTATGCTCTTAAAAAATGAAAGATAGTTTTAGTTGAAAAGCGGTCAAGCGCCAATTATTTAGTCCTTCCTTTGACACTCCACATTGAGTTACCAGACACAAGTTGTGACTGGTAACCCAATGTGGAGTGATGGAATACTTGTGACCCACAAGTATTTTTTTAGAAAAGACGCAAGTTTGAAACTAGCTGCTATCTATAACTTCACTATGTTAATACCAAGAGCTTGTTTTTCAACAAATCTACGGAAAATTCCGGGGTCACAGACTAGCCGAATTAATATTATGTTGGCAATTACGTTACACACATTAAATACATAATACTCGTATGTACTTTGTGCTCAAAATGTGTAACTGTACTTACGTAATATCACATTTATGATGTAGCAACTGTAATTACATGAGAACATGACTATATTTTCCCGTTGGGCTACGCAGATTGTAACTACTAGGTAATATTTTAAAGCTAAAGAGTTTGTTTGTTCGGTTGAACAAGCTAGTAAAAAACTTCTTTCAGTATTAAACCAGTCATATATCTAGAAAGTCTATAGGATACTTTTCCGAGTGCAGTACTTACTTTTCACGGGACATGGCAAGGCAGACGTAGGCAGAGGCTGTGTCTTCAAGACCTAACATTTATTTTGTCACTGTTGTGAAAAAGCTCAGTAATGTCAACTAGACACACGTTCAGAATTTAAGCTGCTACCGGAAAACTCCTGAAGAAAAATGTGAAATAAATAGTTATGTTTTGGTCGATCGGTATTGAACCACGAGGTTTTGCCTACAATTGCAAGCCCAAATAAAAAAATCATAATACCTTTTACTTATTTATCATAAAACGTGATATAAATAGGCTCACAAAAAACGCTTGAGTAACTCACAATAAAGTTTTTTAACACTCAATTTAAATACTCGCAAAAAATGTTTTGTCCAAATAAATGTGTCTCGTTTCTATGACTCAGTGAAACTTAATAAATAGGACTTTAAAGGTCAAATCAATGAGGGCATGCTGTTCATATAAACAAAGTTTACTATAGTTAGAAATATTGTTAGCCTATTATAGTAAAATCCGGCCAAGTCCGAGTAGGACTTAGGAAGGGTCCGTACACTTATCTATTCTATAAAACTGTAAAAAGCAATGGCCTATTTGGACACAAACATCAACCACTAGAATGCAGACGGACAGCAAAGTCTTAGTATAAGGTCCCGATTTATATTTTGGTCACTGAGCTCTAAAAAATAAAAAAAATCAAGAATGTTTCGGTAGACAAAATAATTTTGATCCCTTAAGGAAAATCGAACATTCGAGTACGCATCAAATAAAGTTACATAAGAACTATACCAACAGGACATCTACTTGCATTATGTATGCAGGCTGCTGATATACGTTCCAAGCAACGCATCGATAAGCACTCACGCAATACAATATCGATTTGACGCAAAAACATAATTATTTGTCTTCTACATCAATACACGAGAAACGATACTGATGAGAATATTGACGTATGTTAAATGAAGACCTAGCTATGCCCCGCAGTTTGGTCCCAAAACAATCCCCTTCTTTTCATGCCTGAATATAAGTGAGCTCTTCAAACTTTTATCTCAATTGGTTGTCTTTTTACTGTTTAAGAATGAAATACAAACATACTCACATACACACTTGAAAGAACCCGCACACTACTGAATAAGCAGTCGGCCGATTCTCGGCCCGGGGTTGGCGATGGTTGGATCTGTTTTTAAAGAAAACCTTGAATCCAATCTAAGTTTTCAGTCGGTCTGATGCCGACTAAATATTTTATTGTTGTAATGTGCATTCTACCATTCATCTTCTTACTGATTTATGAGCCCAAAAAACTATCGGCCGACTAAAAGTTTGCTGTGTGCGGGTCCTCATAAGTAACTTACCTATTTTGCAGTTAGGATAATCTAAATCAAATAGAAAAGCTTTCAAAGATCGTTCAACCGTTTACTGACTGCTGTGAGGTAAACATCTTTCAATAAGTTTAAATCATTTTCTAAATGGTACTTAGACTTTTGCGGTTTTAGGGAAAGTGTGAGTACCTTGGCTCTTTTACCAGCATTTGTAATAGGAGGTGGTATTTGTCAAATTGGCTAAGGCCTTCTTTAAGACTAGCTGCCGCCTGCAGTTTCACCCGTGTCCCAACGGAACTACTTCCCGCATAAGGTTAAAAAGTAGCTTTTATGTTAGTCTTGTGGTTAAGGAATATAAATTCCAAGTTTCGTCAAAATCCATCCAGAAGTTTTAGCGTGAAAGGATGACTAATGCACACACATACATTCATCTTCACAAACTTTCCTATTTACCTCTATAAAAGTAGCATAGTGCCAGAAAACTTAGAGACTCGATATTTGGCCCTACCCTGGAATGAAGTCTATTTCACTTTGGAATGATGCTCTTTCTCATAGTGAAAGGTTTTATGGAATTGGTCCAATCGGACTTTTTCTACTACTTATTAACCGCCAAAACTTTACCCTTTAATCATACAAGTAATTTATTACACTGTGTTAATTTACATTATGATATTACGAAAGAGCAATTTATTTAATAATCTAGTATTAAAATACATTCGAATAACTAAGCGTTTTAAGTTTTTACCTATAATTATGTACATATTTACAAACCCTGACATTATAAATGATTTAGGTACATGACAAAATAAGATTAACACTAATTTTGTAGTCAATTTTATCTAAAATGTTAGTCGTTATTGAATGTCAAAGGAAACAAGGTAAACTTATGAGGATATTTAATATTAATTTATAAATATTCATTCGACTTGAAGTAATGAATGTCATTGACGTAACAATTCTGTAATAATTTAGCAAGTTTTATAATTTTTACTAGGAAGGCTAATATTATAAATATTATTTCTATAAATAACAAACCATAATACCAATGTCCATGTATTAATTAGTATTTTAATGCAGATATATAAGAAGTAAACAAACCGCAAAAAAGGCTTCGGAAAAACCAAACAATTATAAAAATAAACTGCCACCATTCTTGGAAATTGCAACAAAAATAGATTTCGCAGAACGGAAACTAGTTAAAACTGAGCAAAAAAAATCGAACTATTACTAGTGTTGTTACTATTACGAAATGTACAAAAAGTTTCTGACTACATTGTACGGACAATGCGTGATCGGTTCGCGGCCTTGGGAGGCGGAGATCGACATTCGAGACCTTGCGTACTTTTTGTTGGACATAATGGGTGACGTTGAACGGCCCCCGGCTACTAGTCATGTTCTAAGTGAAAGTAAAGATCACCCGTGTGTAATTTGCTGTACGATGTTGATAGACTTCGGTGATCGTGGAATTGTAGGGTGTATTGTAGCCAGTGTAGCGTTAGACAGCACTTCAACTGCAGTTTCATAACGATTTCCAAAGTTGATGATTGGAAACTGCATTTCCAGTACACGTAATAGACTATAATAGCTACAGAAATATGATTTTAAATAAAATTGCTCTTATTGTAAGTACCGCATAGCACACAGATGAATATAATGATAAAGGAACATTAAATAAAGAAAATAATAATACATATGATACGACAAAAGATATGCCAGCCCTGAATTAAAGAGCAAGTAATGTCTATGATTTACCATAATAGCGGTAGCAAGACTAAGCAAGTATTTGTAGACTAGTTCCTGTATCATGTTTAATGAAGTTGTATATTGTAAAGTGTAACAAAAGCTATTGAAAACATTGCTAACAATAACAATCTTGTAGGTGGTAATAAAGAAATTGTTACCACTGATGAAGCTCTATAAACTATCAAGATCATCAATCCAAGTATGAACAGACGCATATCCGATGTTAATAAAAATATTTATAAGAAAATTAAACATCACAGACTATTGTGTTCCGTCGTTGATTGATTTACCGAAGAGAATAATAGACATTGTTAAAAAAATATTTGATTCAGTGAGATTCTTCGAGATCGACATCAGCTATAGCTGGATTGATGACGTTTATAATAATGACAAAATGTGTCATATTTAGAGGTATAATTTATGGAGTCCATATAATTTTCTTCATTGTATGACGGACAAGCTAGAATTTTTTATGTTTCACAAAACTTCAAAAGAGTATCTTGATGTAAATACGCTACGTGCTTACCTAGCATATGCTATAAAGATCAAGCACGTTTGATGTTACACCACCCTTTTTATCCTTGAACAATTGCGTACAAAGGTATGCAGCTGGCCTATTCTTCTTATTTATTTTACTCGTTTTAGTTTGTCTATTATTTACTTACTAGTATTCAGACGTATCACTTGCTTCATGTATTACATGATTATTATTTTTATAAGGACCCTGTTCCAATTCATTGCACCTTTTATCATCTTGATCCAATTATTTTTATATTACTCACGACATGACATTTACAACCTCTGATATTATCATCAACTAATGAGTGTTGTGTAAATACATCTTAAATAATTACGCCACAGTTTTTGGACTGATAACAGACCATCTGACCTGTATTATCTAGTTCATGAATGTTATCAAGCCATTCCGTGTCTTGACTTATCATGTTCTAAAATTATGTTAGCCAAGTGGCCAAGTGTTCAAAGCGACTACAAAATTTAGAGAAAATATGTTAAAAAGTTTAGAGTGCGTAATTGCAGCATTACGAAATTATAATCTTTTACCAACAAATTGCAGTTACGTCTATTAGAAAGGGAGATTAGGAAACGTAAGAATTGAGTATAATTTGTATTCTATGACAAAAATGGACATTAATTTCGAAATGAACGCTGCAGCATTTTTAGATAACAACAGTATTTTTATTAGTATTTTAAAATAAAGACTAATTTATTAACCATTTAAATTATTTAGGTATCTAGTCATCGAAGTCAAGATACATAAGATACAACGCAATAAAATGTCCTCTAACGTCTGGAAATAATATGAATAGGATAATATTTTGGATCATGGCGTTGATCACTATTTAATCTGACCATCTATCTACCACAAATCACTTCTTTGAAATATCATCCTTGTTTCGTCCACTGGCAATCGCAAATGTACTTATATTGAGTGCGTATAAAATTGTACATATTCCGAAATTTTACGACACTAGTCGCATCAAAGTGACGCAACAAGCAATTTTCCTTTAAGTTCCACTCGCTTAGGCCTGGTCGTTGGCCAACCCGACCTTAATGTCTCGAAACATTTGAGAGTATTGTGCGAATTGCCTTAGAATCACGCACGAAGTAATACTAACCCTCCATTACATGTGACAAATTATCTGTTTGATTATTCCGTGAAGCAACGCTTGAAATGCCGAATGTGGGATTTTGCAACACATTTGCAACAACGTTGCATGCGAAAGTCTGGTCTGTTTCAGGATATTTATTACCTTGTGTAATAACAAAGACCCTGACTTCTTCATTCAAGATTAATACAAAAGTTGTCACTACGCAGGTATTTATATTTTTTGATGAAACAGCTTTCTTAAGAAGTATGCGTGCCATGTGGTTTCGATATCATTTTGAGCCTATCAAATCTCGATCAGATTGTTTTAGTTACTCCCCAAAACTTTCAACACAGTATCTGTACGTTAAATGGCTTAAAGAATGTTAATTTTCTTCTTGACTATGGAGATTTTCCCCTTTCTTGTTCCAGCGATAAGATCATCATTTTTCTTTGAGCAAGAAGTGCATGAGGTCTAGTTATTTGTCCAACGCATGCATTCTTCATGGGTGACCATCCGTATCAGACGATTTCTCTTAACGATCTGAATAATTCTCGTTTTAAACATTTTGCTTTGGCTCGTTATTGTGACCTGATTCCTATATTGGCTCCATTAAAACTTGTTACAACTGTCCTTTGTTACTTAACACTTAATTTTCTTGCATAACAAGTTCAATTTGGTAAAGATATGCATTACGATTTGTTTGTGTCCGGTTTGGTTGATTTTGTTCGCATTAATTATTATGTATCTAGGAAGTGCTCCGAATAAAAAGTTTGTAAAGTTTTTTACCATGCTCGCATTTATTTGTTAATGCATAGGAAAGTAAAAAGGAAGCCAAACACTAAATAAATCACAGACCGTGGGATAGCTATTCCACTAAAGGAGATATGCTATTATTGCCATTCCTAGAACATATCTATGTTATTACTGCAGTACAGAATGTCAAACATTACACCGTAAATACTCCATAGATACTCAGAGTAAAAAATGTGAACGTATTCATTGAGTTGTCCATAAGGACGCCCTTTCAAGTAATATACGGGTCGATGACGTCATTCATTGAAAGTACATTATATTTAAACGAGGGGAAAGAACGACTGCATGCCTGTCTTCATTGTTCAATTAGACAAGGCAACAAATGGTGGTATTACTACGAGCTTCTTTCTATTAACTCGTTCCATTTGGACGGTTGTAAATGAACAAGAGAACAACTGTGCCTGCACTGAGCACTGGAATGGAATTTCCTTTGAAATTAACACAGAATTCTGGGAAATGGTAGAGGGATGTTTGTTTAGATAGGAATATGAGACACTAAGTCTGGGGTTTTTGATGAGGATGCGGGAATCCCTGGAGATAAAATTTTCCTCCGAAATAAACTATAGGTAGATAATGGCGCTCTCAGTTGAGAGCAATAAACTATCAGCCGTAGTATTATACCGAAGTATAAGGGTAATAGCAGCAAATAAAAGTGAATCTATAACATTATTCCCAGCCCACAGCCTTGACCGTACAATAATTGCGTCACAAATGAAATCCGACTGAACATCTTCGCGATTAGCATTTCTACTTTTACTTGAACTTTCGATTCGACGATGTCGACCATAATTGCATGGTGTTTTACCATCCATAATAAAATTCTGTAACACATATTAAAATTTTCTTATAAGGAAAGTTAACGATAAATAAACTATAAGGTACAAAACAAACAGAGTAGAGTAGACAAATTATAATCCGAGTCCTAATTTATAACTTCGACACGTCTTGTAGAACGAGTTTTATGATCACGAATTCACATGTATTATACTTTTATGATGATATCTCTGAGATGTCCAACGGAGCGGTTATGTTCTGCACCCATTACTGCACGTTATACCGAGAAAATTTAACTGTAGAATTCATTTCTTTATGAAATATTGTTCTTCTGAAATCTTAGATCATAATAACCGGTTTTAGGACGGGTTACGTGATTTATTTCAAGTGATAACTTTCCTCTTACTGTAATTCTTGTCGGCGAAAATGTTTGAGGAGGTAAGTTCCAAAAATGTCTTAAGTTTCCTTACATTGCAAAATTTTTATGCAGCCTCACGCTTCGTTGGCTGCTATCAATAGCATTAGTAATTGCAAATTTTCCCTGTTTGTTTCACCAATTTATTCCATTAACCGCTTTCTTTTCGATTTTATTTACTTTGCTCTTGATATTGATAATTTTCTTTTTTATTGGACAATTGCTTCGAGGTGATATTGTTTTATAATCGTTTTGCTTTTATTAGTCTCGCTATGAAGGTTATTTCATTTTTACGCTTCGGAAAAGACCACAGCAATATTTCAAATAGGAAAAACTTCAATGATTTTACAGACTTTCAGAGAGTTTTGAAGTACTTGACATTATGTATTTTTTCTTTCATTTAAATCCATCTTTACGAATGCCTTTTCAATATAACTCTGCTCCAAAACGTAATGAATGTTTTGTTATTTTAGACTCCTAAAATAGACTAATGACTTTTTCAAAGTGTCTGAAGGTTGTACCTCTAAAGTGAATAAAATTTGATAGTTATCCGGTCAAGGGTAGTGCCTTGCATACCTATTTACCTTGTTCTTTTCACACATGAATTACATTTACAGTTGATTATAATAAAACTTCAAAATATTATAACGTACATAATATGGTAACTCCTTAGTGAAGCTTGTTCAGTATGATGTAAATCTGTGTCAACATCTGGAATGTCATAAGTCCTTTTATCAGCATTATGATTGCTTACATCAATGATTGTTCTACTGTTTTAACAAGTGGTCGTGGAGTACACAAAACCACGTGTTGTTTTTATTTTAAATTTAAAACGTATGTTCATCATAATGGGGACCTCTTTTTTAGTCGTAGCTTACTGCTCTACAGTATCTCTAGGATCAAAATTAAAAGGTTCACCACCTCGTCCACCTTTTGTGAGCTTGGAGCTTTTATTATTCAGGTAAGTATATGTTTTGTCTCTGTCTGACGTATATCTGTCCCGCCTGCACGCGCCGTCAGCTGGCTGCGTTTGCGCAGGAGTTGATCGGATCGGAGTAGAGCAGTAAGCGGAGCGGCGCTGACGTGATTGGTCGCCGTGTCCCCAATGTCTCGCGTTCCGAATTTAAAATAGTCGCGATCGACTTCACTGTGTGACAAGCGATGTGTTTTGTTTATTAGTTTTTGTTTCTCAATTAAACTGAATTGAAGAGACTATTCCATTAAACTATGGTAAATAGTGTAATGTGCTATTGTGTTTGAATAAAATGTGTTTTCGCGGGACATGCAGCTGCCATTGCATTGGAGAGATTAAGGCGGATAACACAAATCCGTGCACCGAAATGGATTAAAAATTAACATGTTACTCACTTAATGCTGCAGCAAAATGTTTAAATATATTTTAGGGGTATTTCGAAAAAGAAGTTGAAAACGATGAAGTCATTGGATTTTATGAGCTAAAAATTATTTATATGAACACCTTGTCCTTTAGTCCGATTCACGATTTGAAAGTAACATTTCGGAGGCTCTCATGCACTACAAGGTTATTGCAAGCCTCTCGTATTTGCGTGCACTACCCGTGTGGCGTGAAAGTATTTTGGAGCGTTGTCTTCACAGTGAAGATATTTTAGCATATTAATGTCTGAGCCTCGAGCTTTCTATGCCTGTGTTCGGCCAAGCAGTATGACATCATTGCCTTGTTAGACCTCGTCTTGTTTAACGATATCAGCAACATTGAATATTAATTCATTTTGCAGTTGTCCCTGCTGGATACTAAGTATACCTAAATTTTGTGAATCAAATCAATCAAGTACCGGTTTCATAATTAATGAACCTACGTATTGCAAATGTTGCAGTACGAATCAGTTTACGCCTCGTTAATTTATTGAAATCATTGCGCTTGCTAACACACTTTGGAACTAGTATGTCGGGTAATATAATCGATTGGATATGAATGTATGAACCATTGTCACGTTTTTGTATTCAAACAAAGATTAGAAAGTTAAATACATTGATGGTATCATACATACCATACTATATACTACACAGGATTGTCTCCGTTGCGTGTTAACAATACTGCACATACATAATATGATGTTATCATAATAATAACTTTTCCTATTATTAAAATTATCACCAGACCGTAGAAAGCGTTGGTAGCAGTGCAGAAATTTCGAAATAAAACGTCAAGTGATCATCACTACAACACATCAACACAGGGTTATTTTACGACATAATAATAATTGTTTCACTAATAAATTGCAAGGCACGGTTTATGGAATAGACTGTGTTAAAACATGTTCTAGTTTTTGTTATAATCCAGATTATCCTCATGGAACAGTATTCTGTGAATGACAATGAAAATATTGAAGTCACTTCAAAAGGAGAAAGGGCTACCATTGTTTATGATTCGTGTAACTTACCGTTAGTTCTAAATAAATTCAGCGCGTGCTATTTGCGTATCTGACTAATATATTGTAATTCTATCAATGACTTGTACTCCATTGATGAGTCAACGGTTTTTACTACTTTCGATGTACTTATTGCTAGTAGTACAGCAAAATTCATAGCATAACTTAAAAATGATGAGTCATTTGCCTTGTTTTGACTATTATCTATTGTTTTTGTTGTGGTAGATAGTAAGAATTTAATTGCTGAGTATGATAATGGAATTTTCTTTATCTTCATATGAAGATTCTCTATACAGGCCACTTTTACGACTTATGGTCACAGTCAGTTAATGGTGAATAAGAACAATAGTAGAAATACTTCCTCAACGCACGTTCAATTCCTAGGAATGCATTTATTCTAGCTATAATAACATCCATATGATTTTCTACGATAAAATCACCCATATTAAACTTGACACATAAATATCGAAACATAAAAAAACTAAAAATTTTAAAGAAATAACCATTATGAAGGCAATGGCTGTCACATTTACTCTAGTATTTGATCTATTATTGGAAAATTATTTAACCATGCGTTGGCCACAATTTCTCAAGTTCCTGGATATGTTTCTCACGTATCATCGCTGACCAGCCGACTGGATATGTGGACCAATGAACTTGTTTCAACTCGTCTATCGGTTGATGTCTTAGAAATCGTTTCCTACTAACTCGATCAGGCGTTTAATGATTGCTGCTAATTTGTTACTATATTACAAGTAGTGTTTGTTATTGTTTTCTTCGCCTACATTGTTTTTGTTTTCTTTATCTTAATATGATAATTAGTTATTTAGTTCATGGCTGACTTTCAATGCGTTATCTGGATTGACATCTGCTTTAAGTTTGTATTCGTTTCGCAGTGAAAGTGCGACATTATTAAAAACAATAAACGGGCCGTATGTTGCAGTTGTATCGTCAGCTGCTACTCGCACTCGTCAGTCCCCATTATCTAATTATTACGTAATGTGATTCCATTTGCATTCGCCTTATGGGCTCTTGACGCCCAGTTAGCACTTCCTCGTTGTTGATGTATTGGGCTAAACTGCTTCTTGTGAAATGGCCGTGCTTGCCTCCCGTGACGCGTCCGCTGTTGCGAAGTTTACTGTTTGAGGTTTTTTGTCACACTTACGTATTGTTGCAGCGTCTTGAAGGTCACTCAGTATGGACTGTTCACGTAAAATTGTAGATGTACTATAAATTAGTTGAATGAAGTTTAAGTATACGTCGTGGATACAGGTACAGATGCGATGATGATGCAAGTTTCCTTTTATAGTATTAAGCACAGGGAGCATTAACACTTAAAATATTACTGCTTGGTATTACAATTTATGTAGGTTCGAGGTTCTGAAATATTAAAAGAAAAGCAAACTCTATTTTTATACTAGATCACAAAAAGTATTAGACAAAGTTCTTTCTCGTGTTGGGTACTTCGTTAGCAATGCGGTTAACGTGTGCAGCTGTCGAGAAGGTGCACTCGCTTTGTATCTCAAGTAAAAATAATAGAGTTTCTAGACACGGATAAGTATAATAGTGGTTGCAAAATCGCTCCATTGTTATACATTAATCAATCGAATGCGCCATTCTTAACGCAATCATTTAGTAGGTAAATTGAGAAATGTTTGCTCCGCCGATTAATTTTACATGACTAAAATTATACCCAATGATATATTAAAATTTTGCTGCAGCATTAAATATGAACTTCCACAGATTGACTTGAGTAATTGATGTTCCTGATTATTATAAACTAACAAAAACAGCTAGTGCGTTAATCTCCCGTCTAATGACGTCCGACCGTCGTAACCTTTAACAACTGCTCGATAACATACATCCAACGGGAAAATGGAATTAATATTATCAAGTACGACTCCTGACTCACAAATGTTTTGTGTACACAATGATGTAAATAAAGCGATCCTAAGAAATTCGACGACATTATGAAAATCAAGCATTATCCAGGAAAAGCGGTCATGGAGGACCCGTGGCTGTCCATTACGGACAGGACTATGGACCTTGTGTACGCGGCGAACTGGGTCGGTGCAAAGAATCTCAGCTCTTACAATGAAAACGACGACCATTCAAACAGTGTTAAATTCAATTCAATATCGAGAAGCAAATCGTGCAGAGACGTTGGTCGTACTAGCGACAAAGATTACGATAGCAAAACATATTCATTGGAAGATAATGAATATAGTTACTCTAATGATGTTCCTAACGAAAATATATCTCAATTAGCTAAATATCAACAAAACATAGAGGAAAAAGCGAGAGCAAATAATAATCTTCTCGCACAGAATAAATTGAAACATAGTTATAGTTTTAAAGATATGCCAAATGGATATAGACCATCTACATTAAGAAGAGTTAAACGTAGAAATTTTACTGAATGGGATATCGAATCTTTCGGTTCGAATAGCAAACAGCCCCCTGTGCCGCCGCAACGTAAGGATTCGTTAAAGTATGCACACCGGCAAAGAAAAGCTGACTCTAAAAAAAGTTATTATCCGTTACCTGATCCTGGAGCGGTACCACCTGACCCCTCGTCTGAATCATATTATGAGTACTATTCCAGAGTAAGTCAGCAAAATAATGACACAGACAGTGATAAGATAAAACAGATGCAGAAGGACACCAAAAAAGATAAAAATACTCACAGCGAGCCAATAAAACAAAATGGAAATACTATGTATCAGTTAATCAACTCTATGGCCACTTTGGACTTGAGTCCAATAAAGTCCAGGAACGGAAAACAGAACCTCGATTTAGATTGCGAAGCGGAAGATTTGGGTTTGTACATGCAGCCTATTAACCAGTCGCTATCAACATGCGATCAACTTCCTAAGCACATAACGCAACCGGCGAACGAACGAAACGGACGCATTGAAGATAATAAGCCTAGCTTTCGTTCTAAATCTTTGAGAGTAAAAAGCGAAGGAAGAGCGCCCCTCAGAGCTTATCTCGATGCGGTGCAGCCTGACGAGAGTTATAATGGAGTCACTGTCACTCAACCGAAAAGAAATCTGTCACCGAGCGAACAGCTGACGTTAATGCAGTACGAAATGTTCAACGGAAGCCAAAATAAACCCGCCCCGCCGATTACTAATGGGTTACACTCTACTGATCTGAGTAAAGAAAGTGACCATCGGACTATAAACAGTGTTGCAAAACAAATCAAACGTGATAAGTATGGAAAGCTATACAATACAGTGAGAGTGAAAAGTGATGATAGGTATGAAAGGTACAATGACATTATGTCGTTTGGGACACAAAAAGATCGTATTAGTGAAGAACGTGTTCCAAATGTTAATGGTGTGTTTTCTAGAAGTGCAAAAAGCTCATCTAGTGGTTCGGACTCTGATTTCTCGATACCTAGGCCTAAGTTAATAGTGCCTGTGCATACTTACGGCACGAGAAAGAGGAGGACGGGTAATCTCTGCCAGCGTGACAGTACTGCTACTGAATCATCATTGGATGCGGGAATATTGTTGGACGTATCACGATTAGATCCTAACAATAAGTCCGTTGAGAAATACTCCCGAAATGGAGACTCAGGTAAATATTGATTCCCTATTAGAATTAGTACGCTTCTTTGTAGGATAAGGTTTTATGTAACTTTACTATCTGTCTACTATATAAACGGTTATCACAGCTGTTATCAGGAAGTTATTTTGATCTCTACTGATGTTGATCGATGTATGAACGTGTTTGGCGACGGGAAAATTTTGAGGTCTTACGGGTGACATTTCGATGACGTAACATGAACCGAGAAATGCCTACGCACATGACTCAGAGTTTCATCATAAGGATCTGTTACCTCCTTCTTTATATGCGCATTGTTTGGATTATTGGCTGTTACTTGTAAACAATATCTACTTACAACCAAAGAACTACGAACATCAGCACTATCATTTATGCAATTAATCACAACTGATTAAAAGTCATCTTCTCTGAATAGTTTAACAAAAGACGATTTTATAGTATGTTGCACTAATCACTATTAACAACCGGATAACTGGTCAAAGTGCAATGATGTGTAAGTACGTGGATGCTGCCCACTCTCTTGATACAATCTCTTAGTCGAGTCTTACAACACACACGGGAAATGACGGTCTATATTGGTAGCCGGGACAACACGGCAAATTGATTAATACATTTCCTTTACGGCCGCACCTAAGCAGTTTCCCGCTTAATCATAGTTAATTATGAAGACCACATAAAATGTAGCCAAAAACTAAAGAAGGACAGGACATTGCGCCACGCTTACTCCATTTACGATCGAGGTTTTGAGCGCCTTGGCATATGTATACGTAGTTTGCTAAACGCACCGAGACCGGCATATCAATTAAACTACGCTTTGTACTGCCCTACTTCTAGTTTAAGTTAGACACGAATATAAGAATTAACATACTTGTAAATGCAGCAATTTGAATTATTGATTGCAAAGTATTAGAGTTGTTCTACGAAAAAGAATATTAGAAGTAACGTAGGTTGCAGTGTAAAATTCGATTAGTTATGGTAATTTTATTTAATAGTGTGTTCTACTAACTTTTCCTTACTATTGAGTTTTTAAAATATGAAAGAAAATGGTACAGTTCACTTACATTCTTTCATGGAAGCCGTTTATCTTGTCAGATGCAAATATTGTTTTAAGAATTGTTTCTGAGAAAAGCTTTATTTGTTTGGGCGATTTCCATAGAAATTGCTGTTTGTCAGAAACATTACTGACGTGGTGGATATTGCTCACGTATTCAGCTTTAGAGATATTAACTGGTAGTTAAGACAATGGACCACCAACTGCAAGTTACGCTTCAATTGTAATTTCAAAACGACGACCTTGTTGAACGTTTATGGCTAAGAATTTAAGCATATAATGCAGTAATGGAAGTTGAAGGACAATGGGAATAACAGGAACCTAGCAATTACTAGGTTCTCATTAAGACTACCTCGTATGCATAATAGGTAGGAGGAGATTCTTACGTTTCCTTGTGAACCAAGCTCGGCATTGAATGATGTAAATCCAAATATAGCGAATATAGAAACAACTACAACCGAAAAGACACACAGTTGAAATGATGTAGACAAAAACACTGAAACTATTCTTGCGAAAACATGTATAGCCATAAACAATATAACATCTCCTATTCGAAAGCCGGTATCAGTGTTGTAACCCCACTGCACTAAAGTAACATAGTTGGACAATAAAACGGCCATAAGCCTGGACACGTATCCGAACTTCTGACCCCAGTATTATATTCCAAGCTAGTCGCCTTGAAACACTTTCATTCTTTGACTATTTAATTTACGTCACCTAAGACTAGACCAGTTATTGGTATGTCCGTTTTGTGATTTAGCTATTTGAATGATATTTGGGTTGTAAATTAAAAGTCAATTTTGTGTTACTTATTCATAATTGCTGTTATTAGAGTTCTAACTTCTAAATCTGTTTTAGGCATTCTAAAATCTTCTAGACTTAAATGCGCTCTTTGAGGCTTAAGATTATCATATTTGCTAAGGTTTTCAAAACCAAGATTTTAAGAACTGTTAATAAAATTAACACCGTATTCAAGTGTAGGAGTATAATGCGTTTAATCCCACGCTTACTTTGTATCAGACAGTCTTATGTTTGATTAAGTTTTATCCAGATTTCCGTGTTGATTTATACGTGACCTTAATGAGAAAACTACTGTTCTGCTGTCCATAAGTCTTACAATGGGAATTGTATTAAATTAAAGGTAGAAAGTTTATAATATGAATGCAATAAAAAGTTACACTTCCCAATCTATCGCACATTACTTCCGAAGTATTTTACATTGTAATCATTTCACACACGATTTAGAAACTTGTAATTTTTACCACTGAAAGTTGGTGTGTTGTTGCTAAATAAATCATTGTATTGTTAGCACGTGTTCTAGAATTCATTATTTGGTAAAAAAAATTCTTTTCTCATATACTTAAATATCAATCTTAGTGTTTAAAAAACGTTTTTATCTTTATTAGATGCATTCACTTAGAATGCACATTTATTACTTAACATTTTACTGCTTTCAAATGATGTTAGTCTATTAGCTAATTAGCATTCAAATGTTCTGTTACATAAAAGATTTGATCGTTAATGTAATATAAAATTGAGGTTAAACTACTGCGCCCTTGCTTCGTGACTTTGTTGTAGCTTTGCAAATATTAGTCTACGATATGATGTGAGTGGAGTGCGCCACCAATTGTTTGTATATACTTGTACTTAATTACTACCTTATAATAGTATAAGATACGCTTAATATTATAAAATGTTTAGATAAACCTTCCAAGATAATATGTTTAGCTATACTGAAAATCTGACTTATCATTACTGGACAGTATCTTCCAGTGTTCTGATTTTGAATTTTAGTAGTTTCAAAGATCTGAGAATTTAGGGTATATTTTGGGGTATTGACATTTTTCCAAATCTTGACGAAATAAAATATACCTGCGCTGTGATGTGTATTGGTAATATTAATATCCTTTGTATCATATTTAAATAATACGGTGTTATGTATTCAGGAAAAATTAATAGGTCGAACGTGTTAACTACGGACAGAATTGATTTAGTTTGTGGACGATATAACGGGATTGAAGTTTGACCAGACAATAGACTATATTACGCAGAATCGTAGTTTAAACAATACAGTAGTATGCGTGTACGCATCTATGAATCGGTCTATAGGCTTACTGTTAATGTTTTATGCGTAACGTTACAATACAAATAAACAGTTACTATTTGAATTGATCACATTCATTGATTTTTCGACACAATCAATGGACCTAACGTGATAATGGTAACGTTATGTATACAGTTATGAGTGACAAAAGAACCACTGATGTACATTGCCTTATGAAAATAAATACCAGCTATTTAATTAGTACTTTGTGTGCATATTAGTACCATCAATACTTCAAGCTTAAATCTCTATCGCTTTCAAAATACTGCAATCCATCACGAAATATTCAATAGAATGTCAAGCATTAATTGCCTTGCTTTTACTATTTATAGAATTTATTGTTGGTTGAAATTCCCATCCACAATGATTCATAAATTAACAAATATTCCTTTTCATTTGTCTTCGTATCTTGTTAAAATACTTCGAGTACCAAGCACTCACGTTCGTTCATTAAACAAACAAGATTTTCACATGCCTCTCTATTTATTCTCACACTTATCTTCTCATGTTCGATAATAACAGCTGCTTACAATTGTAATCTTTCACACTTAACGATAAGAGTCATAAAACTTGAATGTTCGATTTTGCCAATATAAAAATGTATTTTTGCCATATCGGGTCCGTTCGCAGCCATGACTCACGAATGTCCGCCGACAATTTCAATCTTGGTAACCTTGGCGGTATTTATCGTTTAATATAGAAATTAGCAATTGGTACATGCTGTAGTCCAACAACTTAAAGTAGGCCTCAAACAATGTACTGTTTATTCAAGGTCACTGAGATTTGAAATGGTCAATCCAAATTAACACCATTACTGATATAGAAGCATTGAAGATTAGCTTTCCTCCTCCTGAAAGGAAAATATAGCAAGAGTATTTATTAATTTACCAGTTTCTCCCCTGCTGCGTAAAGCCTTTAGGTCTAAAGCCATTAACCTCAATAACTTGATATCTACCTAACTTTATGATTAAGCAAATACTATAATTGCGTTTATAAATATCTCGACACGAATTTTATATAAATTACGACAATTTCAACTCAATTTTGTTCTTAACCGTATGTGTTTTATATCAATCGTTCCAAAACTAACAAAACAAGAAAATTCAACACATTTCAATTATTACACACATTAGTTGCGACATGTAATTCAACCTATAAACTAACTATCTCGAAGATCGTATTTTTTTCTACAAAAGCCTGGGAAAATAAATACATAACTACATGTACATTATAAGCCGTTTCATCCATATTGTCAAATATTCCTTTATTAACTTAAAAATTTCTCCAACAGAGGGACGCGTGGAAGTATCGCGAGAGAACAAATACCTCAGCACGATGGCTCCAGGCAAAGTCTTCGGCGAGCTGGCCATCCTCTACAACTGCAAACGCACTGCCACCATCAAGGCGGCCACGGACTGTCGACTATGGGCCATCGAGCGCCAGTGCTTCCAGACCATTATGATGCGTACTGGGCTCATACGCCAGGCTGAATACACCGACTTCCTTAAGAGGTAAGGGTCTAACATCATTTTTGTTAACACCATCTCTCAATCTTACATCATCCGATTTTACATCAACATCATTAAATGTCTTTGAAATCCCAACTTCATACAAAACAAAATCCAATCAACCTTTTTTTGGACTCCGTATGTAGGTATCGTCAAGTAGTTATTTACTCATTTACTGGCAATATCGGCTTCTAAGTTTCTGTCTACAAGTTTCTAAATGAACATCGTTTTACAGCGAAATACTTATGTCGCTATATTGCCTTTATCTTGCCTTTAATGCTTTGGCATTAGTAGTAATATTTTGTCAGTATTGATAACATTTATTTACTAAACATACACGGATGATGACACAAACACACGCTTGGTTTATTTATTTATTTATTTATTTATTTATTTAGGCACACCAACAACTTATTTACAAATACTTTCACATATATAAGTTTATAATTGTAATAAGTCCTGCGTAAATATGTTAATTACAGGTGCGCACAACATTCAAATTAAAAATAACTTAAATTAAACTAAACCAAACTATGCATAACAAAAATAATAATAAAAAAAAAGAAGAAGAATCGATAGAGGCAAATGACAAGGTACTATTCAAATTGGTCAATTTTGTGCAAAATTTAATTTATAAGAGGCATTTACATTGCGCTTAAATTTATTATAGGGATCATGGAAAATGTCAAAATTGTCCGAGCTCCCGCACAAAGAGTTATATTCACTGCAAATTCGTGCCATAGGCGAGCGTTTACCAACATTGGTTCTGTAAAATGGAATGTGGAATGGTTTGGTGATTGGGTATCGCGGTATTCTGGTGGGAACAGCAAGTTTAATGTGATGAACTAATTCGCTACAATCTGTCTTTCCATTAATGAGTTTGTGTAAGAATTGAATGTCATGAATTTTGCGACGATTATGGAGAGTATTCATTTTAAAGAAATTTAGTCTTTGATAGTATGGGACCCTATGTGAAATTCCGGACGAGATATACGCCAGATGTCTGGTAAACGCTCGTTGGATACTCTCAATCCTCTGAGATTGCACAGCATATATGGGACTCCACACTTCAGAAGCAAATTCCAGATGACTTTGTACAAGACTATAATATAATATTTTTTTTGTCCGTATAAGACGAAACTCTTTGGTATTTCTTTTTATGAATCCTAACATCCGAGCTCCTTTTTTTGCTGCCGCGTTAATATGTGAGGAAAAGGTTAATTTACTGTCTATAATAACACCCAGATCTCTAATTTCATTGACTTCTTGCAATATTGTTCCGTCAATATTGTAATTCGAGTGTATAGGAGCTCTTCTTTTTGTGTACTTGATGTGGTAACATTTAGATGCGTTGAGAGTCATTGAATTTTTTTGACACCAGTCTCGAATTCGGTCAAGGTCTTTTTGAATAAGATCAACATCGGATGTAGAATTTACTTCTCGATATATCTTTAGATCATCTGCGTATAGGGACAATTTTGAGTGTTTAATTTGATTTGTGATATCATTGATAAAAACAGTGAATAAAGTGGGTCCGAGATGAGAGCCCTGCGGCACGCCAGACCTGGCAAAGTATATTTCTGAGTCATACCCCTTTACTGATACTGTTTGTGGTCTTTGGAATAGGTAGGATTGAAACCAATTTAAAAGACTTCCGTGTATGCCAAGGGATTCAAGTTTGCTCAGCAAAAGGGGATGACTGACTTTGTCAAAAGCACTAGAAAAGTCTGTGTATATAGCATCAATTTGTTTCCCGTTGTCAACAGCCACAGACAGATCCGACACAAAAGACACAAGGTTGGTTTGAACGGAGCGGCCGGTTATAAAGCCATGTTGTGCAGTTGTGATGATACTATTCATGTATTTTGTAATGATAGGACATAGTAGGGACTCACACAATTTTGAAAAACAAGACAGAATGGAAATAGGACGGTAATTCTTTACATTATTCTGATCTCCTTTTTTAAAGACAGGTACGATTCGAGCTTTTTTCCATTCATCCGGAAAGACGCCATCCTCAAAAGAACGATTGAGGATTAGGCAGAGCGGTAAAGCAAGATATTGTCCACAACGTTTGACAAATAAAGGAGGTATCATATCCGGACCCGCGCCCTTCAGAGTATCCAATCTTTTGATTTTATTTAGAACTTCTCTTTCTGTGAATCTAATACGGCCAAAAGAACTACTTGATGATGAATTTATGACACAATGTAATGTTGGATTAGAACAGGAACAGCTGTAAACGGATGAGAAATGACTTGCAAAGAGATTTGCTATACCAAGACCATTATCCTCAGTTAGCTCGTCAGAATGCATAATTCCAGGTAGTGATAGATCTCCCTTGCGCTTACTGTTTACATAATTCCATAAAAGTTTGGGGTTTTTAACAATGTTATCTTCTACTCGGGTGATATACTTATTATAACATGCCTTCAATTGTTTCTGGCAACGGTTTCGCAGAATTTCGTACTCAAGCTTATCACGAGGGTTTTTGTATTTCATGTACTTAAGTCTCTTAGAATTCTTTTCTGAGAGAAGCTTTCTAAGTGCAGTGTCAAACCAGGGTGGAAACTCAGACAACCTTGCCCTTCGTTTAGGTACATACTGTGCAATAATATCTCTTAACAGTTGGTAAAAGGTAGATAGCATATCATTCACAGTTACAGATTCTAAGAACGCAATGTTCCAGTTAATACTTTTTAGTTTTGTTATTATTTTTTTATAGTCGGCTTTAAAAAAGTTAAAGTCGCATCTAGGATTTGATTCCAAGTAACTTTGCGAAACATGTGAAGTGAGATTAAGAAGAAGGGGAGGATGTTTTAGATCCACTTTAGTGACTAGACTAGAAGGCATCACTACAGTACTGTCCGGTATATTTGTCAGAATTATATCTAAAAAATTACCGTCTACATTACTTATGGCATTTACTTGTTTTAAATCGTTTTCTGTGATGAAATCTATAAAAGAATAACCTATTGTAGAATTATAATTTGACGGGATTAGATAATTAAAGGACTCTTTGGTCCACTTGATAAAACTTAAGTTTAAATCGCCCATGATAATTATGTCACTAACATGGTTCATAACATTAGACGTATTATCGAGGAATTTGCTAAGTGATTCCAATCGGACAGGTGGAGGTAAGTAGACGACGCATAAAGCAATTCGTTTGACTAGATTACCACATTTAATTTGTAGTGTGACCCATATGTCTTCACAATCGCTTTCCCAAGATTCGACTCGAGCAGATGGAATATTACGCGATACTGCCACCAACACTCCTCCACCGTCCTTTTTTGATCCCCTCGACAAACAGCGATCCCTTCTATAGACTATGTATCTAGAATCAAAAATTTCTCGATTACATATATTATCGTTTAGCCAAGTTTCGGTAAAGGCAATGATAGGGTAGTTAAACAGAGATATATTGTTGTAAATATCATTAGTCTTAGTCCGAATACCACGGATATTCTGATAGTATATGTCAAGCATTATTAACAGTTGTTATTTCCACCGCACTCATTAATACAATCTTATTTAATTAAACAATTAAATTCAAGCTGTCTGTACTACGAATTAAAATCGCCTGACTTACTTCATCCTTACGTACAAATATTCTACCATTGCGTACCCAGATAAACTTGTAACCTTGTTCTTTGGTTTTTTTACGAGTAGCTGCATGTAACGATTTGTTAGCCGGTGTCAGGTGTTCTGCGACAAAAACTGGGACTTTAGGGCCACCAAGTCCCAAGTGCTGCGAGCTTAGTTTTTCTTTGGCATTTTTCCGGTTAAAGTTGGAGACAGCAGCGAGTAAGACGTCACGCTTTCGGGGACTGCGAAGTTTTACAACAATTGAGCGTGGTTTATCACTCTGCTTGTTTATTTTTGCAACTCTAGTCACATGCAGGACATCTTCGTCGTTAATGGGACTGTCCACGGTTTTGGCTAATTGCACGACTGTATTGATTAAGTTTTCATTTCTGAATTCAGGAACGCCAACAATTTCGACGTTACTTTCACGCATATTTTGTTCTACTGAACACAACCTGTTATTGAGATCCCTCACAAATGACTTCAATTCAGCGTTCTCCTTCTGTAGCTCAACAACAGTGGTTGTTTTTTCTTCTATTTTTGTTTTCAGGTCCTCATATAAATGGTTGAAGAAAGACATTGCCTCCTGGAAGCCCACCATTTGTTCATTGATAGCCCTTAAATGTTCAGACATAACACTTTCCACAGTAGACTTAATGGTCATCGTAATTTCTTGTTTCAAAATATACCGCAGTTTATTTTCAGTAATGTAGTCACCCGCAGTCTCTGCGCTTTCAGGGGTTGTGTAACTTGGTTTCCCGCGGAATGTAACATTGCAATTTTCAGATGAACTGCCTACAGTATTAAGAGTAGGTCGAATTGGTGTATTAGTATTGTTAGTTTTAGGTTGCTTGCAGTGGCATTCAGGACATTTCCAAGTGTTTTTTATGGTCGGGTCCATAAGATTAAACTTTCTAAGTGTTACATTGGCACATTCCAGATCGTATTTTCGGGTACATATACCACATTTCAATAATTCCTTCATCTTGATAGATTTGTTACACCCAGCGCAAGTATTAATTGTAGGTGTCATCTTGAATAGTAGTAATGATATTCAAGTAAATAAGTAGTAGCTTACAAAGCAAAAATTCGATATTTCGCCGTTAAAGCTGTTCAAACTCGAAGCTCAGTCATTGTTTCACTTCGTCGTATATTTCTGTTATCACTTATTGAAAGTATTCACTAACAATGTCACTTCAATAGCTCAGTATTCCCAACAAATTTATCCACAATAATGACGGAAAAATGCTGTAATTATTTAATTTATAGTTTAAAATAACGCTGGATATGTTTACTGACATACGTCATACGTCAACTTTAATAACATAGAAGTAGAAATTATCGTTCTTAATTTTCTTGCTTTCTAGTGCTATTGTTTTTCGTTTAGCTGGAGCCTAGATAGAGATGTTCACTTCCGAGATTGCAATAAAATTGCCATGATCATCGTTTGTCGACATCAGTCTGCAACGGATACAAAGAACTAGAAATCTTTGTGTGAAAGGTCTGCGCTAATTTATAAATTATGATGTGCCCAAAATACATTTCAAAGATCATTCACACTTGGCACAGAACGTAGTCTGGTACAATCATATTCGGTTTTTTTTTTAAGAGTATTGGAGCTTTATTTAGATTAGCTATTTCGACTTATCCTTCCAAAAAAGACGTTGTTTACAATAACGAGGCCAGTAACCCCGTAATGTGGTGTCTTATAAGCAGATTGTTCATGTTTTGTTGTAGAATAACAACTAGGTACTTGTCGTTCTAATTCCCATTTAAATATTGTTGCTTATCAATTTGAATCCATACAATTTCCACTTTGTGAGTATGTAAAAAGGGCACTTTGTCTCGGTAATATTAATTCTAATCTAGATTATGAAATCCTCTTACTTTCATTTTATTCTCTGTTTTATAACCGTAGCGTAAATCTAAATTATGTAAATACATATGACGATGACGATGTATGATGTACTATAAGATATTTACTTGCTACAAAACCTTCATAAGACAGGTAAACAAATGATTTGATATGTTGAGAATAATAAATAAAGAAGACAATGACAAGTGTCGTTGTTCGCTATATGCATGAAATCAACTAACAATGTTCTATTATTCATGTTCTTGGGCCTACTGATGCCATAAAACACGGAACTCCTCATTATAAGCTTCTGAATAGATTTCACATATCTGTATAAGACGAACATAACAATACGAAACTCGCGTCTAAGAGCATTACCGATGACAGAGAAGGATATTGACCTCAGGACACTTATGCAAATGCAATGGGCGTGCAATGGCCCATTCTTCTCCTTTCGACGGGCTCACACTCTTACAATACCGTCTATAGAGCGGGCCTTGACACGAGCGCATGAGAACAGATTGCACGCACGAATGTTAATTTATTAATAACCTGATCGATGTTATTGGAACGATCATCGCGAGACTTGAAAACATCAAAACATTCTCAGTGATTGCTAACCCACATTCGAATGCATAGATCAATGTAGAAAATTTTGTGCTGCTAAAAGTATGTTATGAATTAGAAATGGTAAAAAATGCAAAGATAGAAAACGTCGTAAAATATTTAAGAGCGACGACTCATGCATTGAAATAATAAAAAGAGATTCTGAGTCCTATGGCCACAATAAAATGTTTTATTTGTGTTTGGATGTATGCGTGTGTTCGGTTCAAGTATCATGTAACTTTAGACAGCCCTGCATTTTAGTATCAAGGGTATCGTGTTATAGAATGCTTAGCATCTGTTGCTTTATACCCTACGAAGAACTGGTACTTGCTCTTAGCACGGTGATCCATCTTAGTTGAAGCCATCATCTTCAAGATTAATGTCTCTATCGCGATGGTAATCTATGTTGTTGCTTTATTTTAGAACTTGTCGGTCTGATGTTAAGAACATCAATGATTTCTCTTCGTAATTTAGAAATATGAAATAAACGAGATTATTATTGCCGTCAATTTGGGTTGCATTTGAAACTGGTTTAATATCGTCTAGTTTTATTTTTAGAACAAAGCATTTGGGGTCAAGTTATTTTCGGTGTTCTATTCTGCCTAATTCCGTTTAACGTGGGAAGCTGTGCCAAGTCAGTGCTCAACCAGACTATATAATAGTCTATACTGAACTGGCGAGAGCAACAATCTGCGCTTGGTGTTAACTTGTATCCATCTAAGCTATCAAACCGAACATAAAACAAAGCCATTGTTGGCGTAACCAGTGTCAACGCAGTATTGCAAAAGCACTCGCGCGCAATTTACGAAATACTAACTTACTAGCCGTCACGTTTGCAAGTTGACATTTTGATACTGCAATCCTTTCACTCTACAGACGTAATAATCTATTCTAAGAAAGCAGGACTAGCCGCGGCTCGAGACGTGTATAATTTTTAATCGACGCCACCAAAGTGCATGTAATATTTTAGTCTGAGCTGCTAGACTGATTTATTGACTTTGTTGTACCATGCATCGTCATTGACTGAGTAGGAATGTTGAAAATCTAATATAGCGGATCGGTGCCTCAAAGTTTTCAAATTCATTGTTTATCGTAGAAGTGTTATTTATGCAGGATTGAGACCAGCATTCAATGTATAGGATTACAACACAAAAAGTATTCAATATTATGTTTCGTATTTCGTATCTGCTACACGGATATTTTTAGTTGCCAGCATTATCAAAATCTTCAGAAGCTTCATTAAAACGATTGTTTCCTGTTTATCTTTCCAGACAAATAAATTCGGGCTGTAGGTATGTACTCAGATGTTCTTTGAGAGTGATATCAAATGTAACTATAACGTTTGTCGCCGGTTTGTTATCATTGTTATTTACCAGTCATTTGTAAGTTTTTGTGACGGTTAGCAAACATTGCCGATAGCGACCATTGTGTTTATTTGTTCGTGTTCTAGTCAATAATGTATTGTTATAAATTCGTGTAAATAATTTCTAGCTCACGACTAAGTTATTGTATGATATTTTAATTGTTTTGCTACTTTCACTGCTGTTTACATTAGCGATCATTACGTTCTAATTATGAAGATTGTTTTAGAAACTTGTCTAGGAATGCGATAAAGAAGTGACCGTTTTGATGAAATATTGAATGGTCCGTTAATCTCGTGACGTGAAGATAATCGTTAATGATACTGAGTTTTCCTCTGTCGAAGATACTGATCGTGAAGTAGTGGCTTCTGCCTCGACATACTTTAGTTAATTACTCCGCTGAACATTAGCATCAAGTTACACGATGTTGCAATATAACAACGCAACCAGATATCAATTTACTTCATGTTATTATTGTGCATTGTTTTGGGAACTCTTAACAATTGAGTATTTGAGCCTTAAAGACATCTTTGACGAAGTATTATCACATCATACCTACTAATATTGTAAATGCAAAAGTATGTGTGTGTATGTATTTGCTGAACAGATATTACTGAAACTCGGTAGCAATGCCGGTTTTATATCAGAATAACATAATTATAAACTACTTTTTATCTAGGAGCTGGAAGTAGTTCTCTTAGGTGAAACCGCTGGCGGAAGCCAGTTCCACAAGTTTTTGTTTCTTTCGTCACTTTTTTATAATTTTGTTTGTGTAATTTCTCCTATATAGTGATTCTCACCAAGGTCAAATATAAAGCAATTTGAAACCATAGACTGTAAAATTGCGTTCACCATGAGGGAATTGAAGCGCAACCCAAAGCAATTTTGATTCAATGGATCAATATTGATAAATATTGCATTTATAACTTTCATATTAAGCGTGTTAGTAAAGAAACTTAATAAGGAATAAAACCTAGGTATCATTTTCCATACTTTGTTATTAATACAAGTAATCTGAATAACTTGATAGCCAAATATTGCGGAACCGAGACAGTCAAACACAAGGCCATAGACTGTCAAACCTTGCATTAAGGTCGAAATACTTCCAAGTATGAGAAAAAACTGTATTTCTTGCTATCTTACTTTACTTTACACGTTACGTTTAAAATAAAAAATAATTAATTTAGTGGCTTGACCTGCTACATTTAAGAATTGAGGGCCATTGATAAAAGCGTTTTGATGAAAAGAGTTTTTAATCTAATTTTACCTTGTTTTATCACTATTGTTCTATTTAAGACTTTCCTCTTCGTTTATTGTTAAAAGCATAATTGTACAAGGTCAGGCAAATTGTTTCTCAAGTGTCCCGGACTAAATACTAGAAAAAAAAAATTACAAGCATCCGAATCGAGAACCCCCCCTTTTTAGGAAATCTGTTTAGAAAATAGAGGTCATATCGTTATATCCAAAATTGGTAAAAAATATGGCACCTAGATGGCACCTTATAAATAACAGATTAGCACAAAATAGACACCAAAGCTATAAATAAAGATATTTCTCAAGAATGATATCATTTTCTGCTTCATTTCCAATGTATTTTATTCCAAGACATCAACTTAGCTATGATAAATAATTCTCAATGTTAGAATGTCACTCGAAATTACGCAACAAAAATCTGTAGCAGGCCACATTATGATATTGACATAATACATTTTTGATCTAAATTCGAGAGAGTATTGACCGTGAAAAAATAAAACCAACTTCAGACCAACCTAAAACCTTACTCTGACAAATACTATGCTGAACATTGCATCAAACCCGATTCAGCCACACAAACAAACATACATACATGCAGGTCAAACTGAGAACCTCCCTTTTTTGTAGTCGGTTAAAAATTACATGATGACAACGATTTTTATCCTCACCGACTGTGACGTACAGTTACAAAAACAATTGTAGTTACTGTTCTGCTGACTACCCACTTTTATGTCGCTTTAATTGTCCAATAAGTATTGCATTGCTCAGCTGTATAAAGCCATTAAATTGTATTCAGTAAAATGTGTAAAGATCTGTAACAGTAACGAGTTTATGATGCAATTATGTTAGAACGTTATAAGATAGAAAGATCTACGGTTAGGCAGTCACGCAATAGTTTAGCGTTATCTATTTAAATAAGACTGAGAATCAGCGCTTTTTAAATACGTTATTAAGATTAAAACCATCTTTAATTTCAAAATGCGAGGTATTAAAACGATTTCTAGAAGAAATGTGCAGTAATCTCATGCTAACACTAAAAACGGGACCCGTTTTTATTTTCAAGAACAATTAATACAATATTACTGAGAAAACTTTAAAACACCTGAAATCGACACTTGTTTTAAATCCATCTGTATAGCTATCCTAATTTCTAATATCATATACCTACCTATCTATGATACCTACCTATCTATGATAGGTACAAGTGGTATGAAGGTTTTAGTATTCCAGAAAGTTCCTAGAACAAATTCTTACATCAACAACCTCCGATTTATATATTTATACCTCCAATAAAACGACCTACAATAACAGCTTATATGTATTTTACCTGATCCATAATATTTGACTTATCCTACTTATAGGTTTGCTTAACATGACTCACTCGAGGAAACCTCGCCGACTCGAATAACTACCTTTTGGCGTTCACTTTCAACAGAAGCCCGTTGAATTGATTTAATATGCGTATAACTGGGCACAAGTTAAATTACTACATGATTGCCGAAGTAAAATAAATGTAGCATTTCGTTTTCTTTCGTTGATATGAAAATAATAGATAAGATAGAACATGTTGAAAGAGTCAGAACTTTTTAGCAATATTTACGCACCAGTTGGGACTTGATAGAAGCATTGGCTAAAATACAACCATACTTAATACGTCTTGTTGTATGACCACTTTTTAATGGTCTGCTATAGAAAGCTGGATCAATTAGAATTATCAGTGGACTTTATCACAGTAAAATTGAAAGCTGTCGCAAAATACCTGTAACAGTAGATATGGTCTAACACGAAGGTTCTAAGTCTAAAATCATTACCTTACCTGTATAAACGGCTATCATAAATTTCCATCCTAGTATTACATTACGGAAAGCCAACCAAAGTTTAGTTAGAAACTGTGATAAAACAAGTTTTGCACCGCCATAACATTGAAACTTTACTTGTGTATTTTACACCGTACAAATTCCATAATACGCCATCGGCCAGACACTTTCTATTCGCAAACGTAACACAGTTATGCCTACTTTTTCCGATGACATAATCTGTGGTCCAGTTTTTAACGTGTTGTTCTTTTTTTTCAGCGTTCCGATCTTCAAAGATTTGTCTGAAGACACGCTGATCAAAATCTCCGATGTTTTGGAGGAAACTCATTACCAGAATGGCGATTACATCATCAGGCAGGGTGCCCGTGGTGATACCTTCTTCATCATATCTAAAGGACAGGTAATCTATCATTCTTATATAGCTTTTCTTATTAAAACTGTTGGCACACGTTAGCACGTAGGATTGAGTCACAAAAATTGCCATTCTCAAGGTGTTTAGATGGCACATTAATCAAAGCCTATGGCCGAGGAATTTAAAAGTACTATAGCTCTAAAAAAAATCTTGCAGTATTTTTCTTGTCTTGTGGAATCTAAGTCCTTTATTAATTTCATTCATGCATTCATGCAAATAAATCTGCTTTAAAATATTTTCGCAAATTCATTAAAACTATATTCACGGAACTTCGATTATCCAATTATTGTTTTTATAGAGGAATTAACACGGTATTTTTTTGATTATACGATTGAAACGGACGGTTTAAACAAAGCCATTGCAATAAAGGCACAAGCAATTTCATCACAACAACATAACCCCATCTCGTAATTAAGTAATCGGCCATAAGTAGTGGTATATGAACAAAAACAACTCGAAGAAAACGAGAATAGTCTCGGAAGAATACTGATAGTTATGATAATTGTATCATTAAATAGCAAGAATTATAATTTGAATGCTAATGCGATGACATTTACCCGTTATATTCGCCTATTAATAGAAATACTTAGTCATAGTCACATTTAATCGAATCACAATACTCGATTTTGCAAAACTATCGATATTAATAATCAATGTACCAAAGGCGAAATATTGGGAAACATTATGTTATTACTCAAATATTCTTGTTTAACTACTTACTAACTACTACTAACGACTTTCTAATTCGGTTGTTAAAAATACGTGAGTGATGTTCTTTTATCGTTTTACCACAGTAAAACATTAGTGTTACAATCGCTTTGTCATCTATTAACAGGCGTTCGAATAAGTGGACATTTGTCATCTTGTGGTAATTTATTCCGATGACATACTGTTCTAAAGAAATCTGCTCCATACATCATGTTAAACCTTCAAATTTCACTTTCGTTTGTACACTTTCTTGTAGTGTTCTTCGTTCCGGAACGACGTGACTTTTTACCTCTGACCACGCCTCCATGTTTTGTAAACATATCCGTCTTGGCCAACGTAATTCGATTATCTGTAATCGTCGTTTCGCTTTCAAAATATTATTTCTGATGACATAACACTGGTTTTGTAATAATAATACTGTATTAGTCATACGTGAGATCTGTCTTATATTTTTGTTGTTCTTCTAAACCAAAAACCGGATCTAGAGATTATTTGATTTGCTTTTTATGTCAAAAATCACCTGGACACAGTCAGACTTTGTATTAATTATCAATACTTTTACTCTTGTAGTTACTGACTTTTACAAAACCCTATATTTCATAACATTTTAATGATCATTTAGAAAGATAACTTGTATCTTAGAGACAAAGTTTCGAAAGTCATTGGTAATAATATTTCCTTTATGTTGTCATGGAACTAAATTGTATAAGCTTTGTAAACGCGGAGACTGTGCAAGAAGTTCACCTTGGCATTTAGCATTACGTCTCCGTCTCCGCAAACACTGATTATTATTTTCTGACCGCTGCAAATGCACGAATATTGTGATTTTACACTTCATCTATCCAGACAGACAGTTGAAACTATCGACATTGTTAATATTAAGTCAGTTGAAATAACACCAGATGTTATTTAAGAAGATTATTGTGGAATAAATGACCAACAACAAAATGACGCTCATAAGTTTATATCAACATCATCAGTGTCTAAATTAGATTGTAAACGATGAATGATTGTTTCAATCTCACGGACAATTCACACTAATCATTGTTGATCGCGTTTGTCATTAAACAATCAGTGTGACTCAATTTTTATATAACACGGAGGTGGTAGAGGCCAAAAGCCTGACTATTGTGGCCACAAGGTCAGCGCACTGTGCAGAAGCGAGAGGATCGTATGGTATTTTGAGGCCAGATTTTTGAACGTTTTTGTGGTAAATATTTGGGCCCACCGAATTTATTTTTGTGTATGTTTTTCTTTGTTCTTCATGTTTCCTAGTACATTTATGTACATAATTTATCATATCTGGTCTATATGACTGGCGCGCATGATTTTTGTACTGAATATACCTCTTTAAAAATACACGAATTTATATAATAAAATATTCGTACCGAATGAAGCAATTGAGCACACCTCAATCAACAAATTAGAGATAAATTGTGATTTGAAAACACATTTGATTGCGAAACCACTATTACCAGTTTCAATAACTCGTTTGTAACTTTGTTATCAAGCCTCTGGCGATGAAAATATCTTAAAATTAAAATTGCACTTAAAATTTTAATTTATTAATCATCCATTATACATCATGCTATTATTTATTCAGACAGCAGATAAATAAGAATATTATGCCAAAGACAAAAGTAAGGAAAACAAAAGTGAAATAAAGGATTATTTATCAAACAAAATCATTGTTATCGTTCACCGTTGCAAATCTGCAAGGTTGCCTAAAATTGAGGGCATTGTTCTAAAATCTGTGAAATACCAAAGTAACAAATAAACTTAACAATAAAGTCGTAAGAATGGAGTAATGTACCCATTCTTTTCGAAGTTTGATGATTTCATTATTACGGACAAAATGTAACCAATTTTTGGAGTTTTGTAACCTCTTGAATATTCACAGAGTACTTACCAAAGTAAAACATTGTTGGAAGGAGGTACATTACGTGATCAAGTAGATACGGGTGTACCAATATGCAAATTGAATTATTTAGAACATACATTACGGACCGATGGTTTTTTATGTTACCAAATATACATACTGGTTAGAAGCAACCCAAAACAAAAATGTGAAAGGCTGCCAAGTTCGATAATATGGGAATGCTTCGCCTATAAAAGAAGTGAGATCTGAATAAGTACCAAGTTTCATACACATACCTCAGTTAAAAATAGTTACTTTTTAATGATGTTACTTGGCAAGTTTTAATAGAAAATTATATACTTGATTCATTGCATTTAGTAGGTTTATAACAAGGTGTGTGAAAACTTGCCAAGCAACATTATTAAAAAGTAACTATTTTTAACTGAGGTATGTGTATGAAACTTGGTACTTATTCAGATCTCACTTCTTTTATAGGCGAAGCATTCCCATATTATCGAACTTGGCAGCCTTTCACATTTTTGTTTTGGGTGGGATTTCATTTATTTTTGTAAGGTTGTTTATTTATTTTTTTTTTCTTATGATTAAGTTAGTTAAGGAAATGTCTCATTTATACTATCTTTCAGATTTTTGAATATGCACTATGCTTCTTACAAAGAAATGAACTAGATTAACTAAATGGACTAGATTTACCAACTGACTGACATGACATGTTATCATATATTATGTTCGTGGATCAAAGTTACACATTCGTTATTTTCGAAAGTGACTCACACTTGGCCGTTTTCAGATTTTTACTTTACTTTGACTAAATACAAACCTTTGTAACGAATTTCAGATCGGTACGACCATTCGAAGATATATAATATAAATATAGATAAATTTAGTTCGTTTTAGTTCCTTAGGGGTATAATCTGAATTATTTTGAAACTGACTCACACTTGGCCATTTTCAGATTTTTCCCTTTACCTTGACATAAAGACCTACCTCCATGCCAAATTTCAAGTCAATGCGACCATTGGAAGTGGTCTAGGTTTTTGATGAGTGAGTCAGTCAGTGAGTGTATAGTAAAAATAGCGATTTTCTGACGTCAATATCTCAAGACCTACAATAGGTATCTTAACGAAATTTTGTATTTTAGATAAGTGAAGGGGTCTCAACAGATACTAGAAATTTGATATGCGTAAATAAAATAGATTTTGAGTTATAGGGGGGTCGAATTTGGCCCGAAATGGTTCGTGTAATATAACCCACGGCCGGTGTGTCGCTTTTTTTGCTCGAACTTGGCGGACACACTGCCTTGTGTCTAGATTCGAGCAATCAAACCCAAAACAGATTAAATCAGCTTTAATTATAAGTTGGTTGATGTTAACACTGTTTTCATAGATCAGAAAGAAGAAGCTAAAATCAGACGTCCGTCCAAATTCTACTGAAGATAAATTTGTGCTCTTATTTGATCTGAATCTGGTATTCACTCAAAACTAACCATTTTAGAGGACACCTACGTTCATCTATGGACCTCAAACTGGTTAAACTATTTGGTTCATCAGAAACAAATGAAATTCTTATAACAAGTTTGAAGGAAGTTTGCTTCAATCCGTTAAATGCAACGACCACATTAGGATTCGTTACACCAAATGACTAGCTAGAAGTAACTCTTCTTAGAAATAAACATTTACTAACCGACCACCTTTAAAATCACTGAGCTGTGACAAAAGTTCCCGTTTTTGTTGATCTTGTAAAATTATCCGGATGACTTCATCGTCTTAACTGTCTCTTAGAGTTGCATTATCTATTTCCGTTGTTATCTCATCAATGTTAGTATAACTTTTAGTTTTACCTTCTTTTTCAGATGGTTTTTCTACTTTCTTTGTTAGTATTTAATTTAACTGGGTCGTAAAATCGTTTCCTGTCTGTATTTATGTAGGTTAAAACTATATTTGCTCTTATCCTCTTCAGCATTTATATGGTCGAATACTGTAAATATGAGTGCATCTATTTCCACGAAAGTATAACAAAGGTTAATAACTGTTCCATAAAATGAATGGTCTATGTTTAGATTTTCAATTCTTCGTGAGGTGTGAACGTTTCGGCTTTTATTGTTTTGATGCATCATTGAACATTCATCACGTTAAACTTTATTGTTGAACACGCTTAGTTCCTGTTGTATTTTATGATTTATAGATATATATCATGAGTTCTGTATACGTGATTGAGTTTTATGATAAAGAATGGCTGCATATTTTTTGACCGTTACTTGTTCCAATTTTTATTGACTTAGGTTTCCTGAGAAACGTTAAGAATTTATCGCTTCCCTTATCATTCGCGGAGGCTAATTACTAATTTACATAGCGGAACTAGTAATTACACGCTCGTGACTAAATTGCGGAGCATATTATGATGCTTGCACATGATTACCCGTTAGCCCTCCGTGCCTTACTTCATGTCCATCCGGAGTTTAATGACAACTTTCGATGTTGTCTAAACGTCCGTTTCACGTTTTTATAATAACGGTAATAAGCTCATAGGACCTGTCATTATGTTCAGCATCTGTGTTATTACAGAAACGTCAGACTATAGGACGTACCTAGCTTATTATGCTAATTTGAACAATAGCACGATTAGGTGTATTTAAATGTTTAGTTGTAATAGCTTTGTTGATTATATCATTATTATTTTCTTTTCAGGTGAAAGTGACTCAGAAACCACCAAACAGTAATGATGAGAAATTCATAAGAACTCTCACGAAAGGCGATTTCTTCGGCGAGAAGGCATTGCAAGGGTAAGCATCGGAATGAATAAATTCATTATAATCTATGTCCAATCCTTAACGCTAATAAAAGTATAATTGTTGAAAGAGATGTATTTTGTATTAAAGATAAGACTACGATTTAACGTCGTATCTATTATTTACGACAGCATCATAAAGCGCAGGTCCCTATAAGGCTCAAGATTACATGGAAAAACGTGTTCCTTCATCAATAGTAATTCCATTTTTGACATTTCAGAGACGATCTTCGAACGGCTAACATTATCTGCGACTCGCCAGAGGGCACGACTTGCCTCGTCATCGACAGGGAGACCTTCAACCAACTCATCTCCGCTCTCGACGAGATCCGAACCAAATACAAGGATGAAGGAGACAGCAGGCAGCGGTGAGTAAAATTGTTTAACATTATGATGTTGTTCACCATCTTAGTCTTTTACTTTTATGTCTTTAAACATCCTTTTAAATGATTCATTGTTATAATCTACATGATACGTATCATGTCCTCTTTTATTCTTATTACAAAATTCGTTCTCATGCAAATTACAGTCGGCTTAAGTATCTAATGTTTGAACAATTTGACTATGTTTTGTACAGTTTCTTGATTTCATGGTCTTGTTTTTAAACAAGGAATAATTCATTAAAGACTTTTGGGAACATTTCTATTTAAATTTTCTGGCTTTGTGACTATTTTTGGAACAAAAATTAATAAGACATTGTCAAGTTCACACCAATCTGAAACTAAGTCGCCTGCGATAAAATCAAAAGTGATACCACATGGATGGAATGTATCCCATTGTTTGGCCATGAATCTTTCCACTCTCGAACAATAGCCACTGCAATATGAATTGATAACAATTTTTATCTGATTTCACCGTCTAATAACTTTTATTTCTTGTTTCGATGCAAACAATACGGATTCGAACGTACGGTAAGTTACATAAAATCTTAAAAATAATACAATTTTCAACTTTCTCCTCATCAATGTCGAATTTAATTAAATAGTGGTAGCAAATCGGTTATTAACTTTCCTCTTTGACGTAGAAAATGTGTCTACCACGGCATTGAGCGATAACAATTACGTTTCCCGCGTTTTTGTTGCAAAGATTGTGAAGTGCCAATGAAAACAATAGGTGCACGCTGCATCTGGATGACTTAGTAATAGAACCGCCGCAAAAACAAAAGATATATCAATTAACTTTACAGGAAAGTTATTATTGTGCCGATCAACGGATTTTAAGGCCAACTAGAACATTATGAGATTACACCTTGAAATATGGATTTTCATTCATAACCTTTCCTGTAAATGGCATTTGAGATGGGTAATAAGTATGCTTCACTTTTACCCATAATCTAAAATCACCGTGAAATGTAAGGCTTATAAGGAAGATACATGTTAATGTGGGAAAACCCTGCATTTACCTATGTTATTTTGGTATCCCTATCATTGTCACTCACACAGATATCGGTTTATCACCACGTGTTGATATTGACATTATCGATAGCAATAACGAACCCCAACTCTATACTTACATCACTTTTATTAGTAAATGCTCCGTTTCATTTTGGAACTTTGGAAAAAAAAACTGAGAACAGTCCAGTAACTGTTTTATTAACCGCTGTTTTCTCAAATTCGAACGCGGATTACTTTTGAATGAATGTTGTCGAGTCAAGACCACCTGAGTCTATTCATTAGACTTGTTGCAAGCGGTCATTATTTGGTTCATTCGATTTCGTTCCACTGCCGTTAGAAAATAGACATTAAGGTCAGCCTGTAATAAATCATCTACTTTTCCAGATTAAACGAGGAATTCGCCAACTTACGTCTCTCAGATCTGCGCATCATCGCGACGTTGGGTATTGGTGGCTTCGGTCGAGTGGAACTGGTACAGATCCAGAGCGACTCCAGCAGGTCTTTTGCCTTGAAGCAGATGAAGAAAGCCCAGATCGTTGAAACCAGGCAGCAACAGCACATCATGTCAGAAAAGGAGATAATGTCAGAAATGAACTGCGAGTTCATTGTCAAGTTGTATAAGACGTTCAAGGATCGTAAATACTTGTATATGCTGATGGAAACTTGCCTTGGAGGAGAGTTGTGGACTATTTTAAGAGATAGAGGTATGTATCGTCACAATGTTAATGAACTTTTATATCAGTAATTTTGATGCAACGTTGCTTATTATGTGAAAAAGTCGTGGTGGCCTAGTGGGCAAAGAACCAACCTCTCGAGTATGAGGGCGCGGGTTCGATCCCAGGTCAGGCAAGTACCAATGCAACTTTTCTAAGTTTGTATGTACTTTCTAAGTATATCTTAGACACCAATGACTGTGTTTCGGATGGCACGTTAAACTGTAGGTCCCGGCTGTCATTGAACATCCTTGGCAGTCGTTACGGGTAGTCAGAAGCCAGTAAGTCTGACACCAGTCTAACCAAGGGGTATCGGGTTGCCCGGGTAACTGGGTTGAGGAGGTCAGATAGGCAGTCGCTTCTTGTAAAGCACTGGTACTCAGCTGAATCCGGTTAGACTGGAAGCCGACCCCAACATAGTTTGGGAAAAAGGCTCGGAGGATGTTGCTTATTATGTGTTTGGTTTTATTTCAGGCCAATTTGATGATGCCACTACGAGATTCTACACAGCTTGTGTGGTTGAAGCCTTCCATTACCTCCATTCGCGGAATATTATTTACAGGTAAATAAGCATATTATCTAAAATAGTCATAAACATTGATATATAAATAAATTGTGATGTTGTATACGTTTTCCTCCGAAACGAATCATCATGTACTAATCATTGGTTCCACCATGTTAAATAAAAGAATGAAAGCAATGCAATATAACCACGTTTCAATAGGGTGTGACTGGTTACTTTTAAAACCGATATTGAGTATATTAATGCATCCATTCAAGCAATATCAACAATCATAAATTAATAATCAGACAATAAAATTAAACCTGCTAATTTACCTTTCCAGGGATCTCAAACCAGAGAATTTACTATTAGACTCTAAAGGCTACGTGAAACTAGTTGACTTCGGTTTCTCAAAGAAGCTACAAGCGAGCCGCAAGACTTGGACCTTCTGTGGTACCCCGGAGTACGTAGCTCCTGAAGTTATCATGAACCGAGGTCATGATATCAGTGCCGACTACTGGTCTTTAGGTAAGACGTTAATGATTTTCGTGTTTATGGAGATTAATTTACGGGCATAAAATAGTAATGATCATCCCTGTACAAGCAATGAAATTGCATGCAAAGATTGTATGAGTAATTTCCATGAGGAATTCCTCAACAGTTTCTATCATTAAGATTGCCTGCTATCAAATGACTGCGGTAACAGTTCTTGCCATACCCTCGATAATTCTTCATAAGTCTTGTTTAACTTTGGAATAAAATATTTCGATTCCATTTTGTACTGTAGGCACTGGCATTTAAAACACATTTAGTAATCTTTTTTTTTGTCTTCTAGGTGTCCTCATGTTCGAATTACTAACCGGTTCCCCGCCTTTCACGGGCACCGACCCAATGAAGACCTACAACAAGATCCTCAAGGGTATAGACGCTGTGGAGTTCCCTCGCTGCATCACCAGGAACGCAGCCAACCTCATCAAGAAACTGTGCAGGGACAACCCTGCTGAACGACTTGGGTACCAGAGAGGTGGTATCACGGAGATACAGAAACACAAGTGAGTATAAAAGTATAGATATTAATTAAAGGTTAATAAAAGGCTGTCTTCTCATATTGAGAAAGTTTTTTGACAGATTTCATTTTTTTTAAGTTCTGGCTGCCTTCACAGTTTACCTTCATCACCAGTGTAACAACTGAGATGTATTCAGTGCACAATCAATAATTTAAGATATACACAGTTACCTGTTAACTTGAGAACCAGAACACTCAAATATGAGATGCACGTGAAATAGCCAGTAAACCATCTCAACTTTGGCCTGAATTCCGAAGCCTTACTAAATAATAAAACCACTGTGGTGGACCTTTGTAATTTTAGTTCCTTATTAACCTTCCTTTCTTTTTTCTAGATGGTTCGACGGTTTCAACTGGGAGGGCTTGGCCCAACGTTCACTGGAGCCCCCGATCACCCCAGTGGTCAAATCCCCGGTCGACACACACAACTTCGACCAATACCCGCCCGATGCCGACGAACCGCCACCAGACGACCTCTCCGGATGGGACAGTAACTTCTAAAATATAAGAATAAATTTATAAGAGAAAATGTCTACTATCAATCGTAAATATCAGATTTGTAAAATAATCTGTATGGTTTTTATCACTAATATGTTAATACTGAAACGTCCTAACGCCATTTTTCTTGCTAGCATTGTTACCTAATTATTTTGAAGCAAAATTTTGTATCACAATAATAATGTCGTCTTTTGTTTTTATCGAATTAAACTATGGAAATTAAGGAAGAATTCAAAATTCAGTATCAATGGCGTTTTAGTTTACCATCACATTTAAAAAGTTTATACATTAAACGTCCTAACCTACATACGTTAAATTCATCTAAGAACGTAACCGTAAAATGACTTAATAAAATAATAGAATAGATAGACGATAATATGGCGTACCTAAAGTCAGGTAAAATATTTTCTCAAACCGCAGTTGAAAGTTAAAAATGCCATTAATTAGTTATTAACTCTTGCCGGTTGATTGTCAACTGATAGTGATAACAGAGTTCATTATTATGAAACTTCTAAAACAAGTTTTATAAAAACGCTCTGAATAGCACTATGCATTGTAAATAGAATAAATTATATCTAATCTTTATTAAAGTCTCAACTATTATATGAATAATAATTATTTTCACTTTTTAGTAAATCGTTGCTTAATACTTTCATTTCAATTGTGCAATATCAGTTCGGTTCTGTCACTTTTTTGTACTTATTTTTAACTGTTTGAATGTCGATGAACAAAGAATATTCTGCCTCTTTGGTTAGATATAGAAACTTATTTCTGCCCTCAAGCGTACGTACGTGAAAGGGAAGACAATTGAAAAGAAAAAGAATTTATAAATATTTAATTAAATATTATTAATTCTAATTCATATTGTAACCCTTTGTCAAGGATGAATCAATGTATTGTTGACTACGTAGTGCCAATCTATCATGTATTTGTATTTATGTATTTCTAACAGTTCGCCAAAATATATCTATGTAGATTTCGTAAAGGTGACTGCAATGCCAAAATATTGTGTTACCAGAATTACTCGTAATATCAACGATAATTTGCTGTCTCTTGATCATTTACAAAATATATTTTTCTTATAAAATTAACGGTAGCATAGATATTCTAAATTCTTCCCTATTCGTGATATTTCTCATATACATTTTGTTAATTGGTTAACTTGTATTTGTCTTATAAAATACTTCATACGTCAACTATTTCTTCAAACTTTAGTTGTGATGTTCTGGATAATATCAATAATTATTATATCAACATCTTAAGAATGCTTTATGGGTTTCGGTATTTTTGGTATTGTATTTGAGAATGGAATGTATCGTTAACAATGTAATTTTATGTGAATTTTAGCAAAATGTGTAGAACATTTGAACAATTGAAAACTTACCTATACCTACATAATTTTTTGATTCTCTGAATAGTTACCTAATTAAGTGACATTTATATGTAAACCGAAATATATTATTATGTAAATGTTAATTATGAATTGTATTTATTAAGTGTAATTGTAAAAATAAATGTATTCAACAGTCCACTAATAGTTACTTTACTGTTTAGTTTGTCATGTACTAAACCACGGCTTGTTTGGTAGCTATCTCTAAACATGACATAATTTAAGACTTATCATTAAATTCATTTATAATAGTCAATTTATATTTAAGTTTTCCATATATAGACGAGTAAACGTCACTGTAAATATTCTTGTAGTGAATTTAAACGTAATAATTATTCATCTGTGTAAGAATGAATAACATTTTTGGGTGATGCAATTGAAGCTATGTAATTAAATTTTAAAATATTTTTTTAAAAATTGTTACGATAAGAATGCTTATTTTTGTAATCCATAGGATTTAAACAATTAATTAAATAGATATTTTATTGATTTTTGAAACTGTAAAAATACATTATTTCTACTGAATAACTGTTTTACTAAATATCCTCACCTCACAATGTTACATAAGATACACATTTTAATAGATACTTGCAACTTGAAATACGAAGCTTGAAACACGTATCAAGTGTCAGAAAGATACTAAAATAACTTAATTAAAACAAGAGAACGAGAAAAAAGAGGAAACAATGACTTCGGAGAAAATGAAAATACAAGTACCTACAATTTCATTCTTATGAACAAACAAAATATGTACAGTTAGTACAAAATTTTCATTTCTATTCACATACCCAAATGCTTGTCCTGGCATTTGATATCGGTGAATCTCTGATGAATTGGATCAGATACGAACTGGCCGAATTTTACCTTTAAATTGCAAGAAATAATTTTATACTACAAATAGAATTGGAGGCTGCATTTGGCATTTCCAAGTTGGCTCCTGCATTTCTGTTTGAGTGTGGTGCAAGAAAAATAGTGCCAGCTTGGTTGAAAACCAAAGCGGAGCGGAGAAGTATTAAGAAACCAATAGAATTCCTTCTCTCAGGGATACTATTAACGGGCGAAGAAGAAAATGTTCAAACTGTGAAATCCTATTGGTTATTTAAATTCTTCTCCGATCCACTCGGAGGTTCTTGGTGTTGATGTACATCATAATTGTTTTAAGCTTCGTGAGGTGAATATGGAGCCATCTTCGGTCAAGTACAACTATTCTATTCGTTGTTGTGATTCTGTTTTTAAACAGTGCCACTGTTTCAAGTATACTTGCATTTCTCTCTCGTACTTGAATCAACTTCATATAATATTAATGGTCCAAGGGCCTCGTAGTTAAACATCACTGTACCACATAGGATGTAAACAGAACGTACGGGAAGTGATACAAAACTTTGTGCGAGTGTTTATACCCCATGGTTATAACTACCCTTATAACCAGGGTAAAATGGATTGAGTTATCATCAACAATAGTTTTATTCTGTTACTCAGTAGTAAAATAATGTTTCCACATTTGCAACTAAAGACCAACTCGCGATTTAAGCTACAATTTATGAAATAGAGTCCTAAAGATAATCTAACTGTATCTTGAGTAGTTTTGAACAAAAGAAGAAAGATATGACCGATACAGACCAACCCAGACCCAACCAGATTCTATTTTCAAAAACCTCTCTTCGCCATTAAATTACGGCAAACGCCAATTGCATCCCGATCCGGAATTCCGCAGCGAGGGTCCGCTATCTGTAACTTGTCCTTCGCATCCTGTCCGTAACTGCGGCGCAGTAAAGTTGCGGCCGGCACACTTCTGCGGACATAGGGGCTTCATAAATAGTAGCCATTCCCAACAAATTTAATTAGGATCGAAGAGTTTTGCAGAGGCACTGTGTTACCTGTTACGAGGAGTCCTTTGTGCATTTTGTATTCATGGTTGTCTGATCTTAAGGATACCCACAGACCAATACTTTGACAGTATATGTATTGTTTAAGAGTACCCGCACTCTGCAAACTTTTAGTCAGCCGAGAGTTTGTTTGGGCTCATTCATCAGTATGAAGATGAATGAAAGTACGCACATTGCAAAGATCAGGTATTTAGCCGGTATCAGATTGACTGAAAAAGGTACCTTTAGGAGCCTTTTCCCAAACTATGTTGGGGTCGGCTTCCAGTCTAACCGGATGTACCTGAGTACCAGTGCTTTTCAAGGAGCGACTGCCCCATCTTATTTTTTTTTTAACGACATCAAAAATCATCAAATGACCCCTCCTGCTGTGGGTTAGCAGCGGTGAGGGAGTGTCAGACTCTTACTGACTAAAAGCCGTCGTGTTCCATCGTAGGCCTTTTATGTACCAGGGCCGCGATAACTCTTTCGAACAATCCCGCAGCCCCGGTAGACCTTGGCCCTGTTGGGCCCCGCTGGGGTTGCTGACATCTCTTTGAGCGACTGCCCCATCTGACCCTCTCAACACAGTTACCCGGGCAACCCAATACCCAACCCCTTGGTTAGACTGGTGTCAGACTTACTGGCTTTTGACTACCCGTAACGACTGCCAAGGATGTTCAGTGACAGCCGGGACCTACAGTTTAACGTGCCATCCGAAACAAAGTCCATGGTGTCTAAGATATACTTAGAAAGTACATACAAACTTAGAAAATTTGCATTGGTACTTGCGTGACCTGGGATCGAACCCGCGCACTCATACTTGAGAGGTTGGTTCTTTACCCACTAGGCCACCACGACGCCAGTAGCACCCGTGTGTTACGAATTATTGAAAAGTTAAGGTAAACCTACTATTGGACAAAAATTAATGTTTAAAAACAGCATGTTGCAATGTGATGTCGTGCACAATAGTTGTCTGTTAGCAACCGTGTAGCGAGGAAGTGAGACATTTTCGCGCGTTGATCACTTCATTCCTGCGGTTAATGGGATAATTTGTTTCCGCTATGCAGGGGCCCGACCCCCGGGTATTGGCAATTCAATATTAAACGATTGAATGTATTGAAAAAATGACTGAACAATGTTTTTTTATGTGAATAGAATTATGTAACTCCAATTGATTTATGACCTTCAAAGGGTATGACTGTAAAAATCTATACTAATATTATAAAGCTGAAGTTTGTTTGTTTGTTTGAACGCGCTAATCTCAGGAACTACTGGTCCGATTTGAAAATTTCTTTCAGTGTTAGATAGCCCATTTATCGAGGAAGGCTATAGGCTACTTTTTATCCCGGTACGGAAAATAGTTCCTACGGGATGCGGGTGAAACCGTTGGCAGAAGCTAGTACTTTTAATAAAAATCAATGTACGTTAAATCTAGCTTGGTTGTATTTTATCCAAAATTTAAAAGAACATAATTTTTTTTAATCTAATTTAGTAACAATGGCTTATACTATAATTAATTGTTCAATCTTTTCTCGAAAGACAATGTTATTTAACCGATTACAGCCCAAGGTTGCCATTAAATAAGTTTTAAGCGATATATTTTGGTTCTCAAGTTTTGAAGTAATAAAACTTTTCCTATTACTTAAAGAATTTCTGGAATAAAATTCATACGTGTCCTAGGTCTGAATTATCTTAAGTATAATAATAGTGTAATTTACGTGACGTAATTATTATTAAAGACCTCTGAAAGCCTTTTTTTATGTACGATAATATCAACGTTGTTTTGACCAACTAGGTGACCGATGATTCAAAAGTCAGGACATTGAATCCCTACTAATATTGTAAATGTGAAAGTAACTCTGTCTGTCTGTCTGTTTCGCTTTCACGTCTAAACCACTGAACTAATAGAGTTGACCTTGAGAAAGCACAGGATAGTTTTTATCCCGATTTTTTGAAGAATTGTCTTGGAAACGCGATATACCTAATCGAATTCTACGCGGGTGAAGAGGCGGGCGAAAGCTAGTATTTAATAAGCGATAGCAACGATGCTATGAACTGAACCTTTCTACAATAATGTTAATATTACATTTCCTACACCTACAGATGAATAAATAACATGAAAATACGTCTTGCACAAGATTAGTTCATTACTTAACTGATAATCAAGTAAGGAGCGAATTCATTTAGACCAGTCTTCTATAGACTTTGTTGTTATTTGAGCAAATTAAAACTGCTGAATTATAAAATATACAAGGCTCTTCTTATGGCCTTGGTTCTCTAGAATTCACGATTTGTTTATTCGTAAACAAAGTTTTACTGAATTTCAGCTTTTCATAATTATCTATGAGTCATTTAGCTTTTGCTCCGAAAACTGTTATCATGAAGGACTTTTGCCTTATTATTTTCTAAATGGGCAGAAACAAAGGCAAACATCATTTAATTTCTAACCCAACGTTAAAGTTTTGATCAATTTCCAAAGTTTTCATAATTGTATTCCGAATTTCGGTTTGTTTTTGTACAATCAAGCTTTAAATGTTTGTAGTTATAAAAACAATTTTTGTTTTGATTCTGTATTATTTTTGTGAGCTGTGGATTTTTTTTAAATCGCGGTTTGGTTCCCAGCATTACTTTCCCTAAAAAAGAGAAAGACCGACTATCCAAAGACTTTTTAAAGATTTTTATCATTTAAATTTGCGTGATAGCTTGCCCTGTTAAATTTAAAAGTCTGGCACTTATCATTCAGGAAAAATATCACACTCAATTTTACCTCTATAAATAGGCCTTTGCTATATCCTACAGAGACAGGCATACTTATATCCCAAACTCTTTACTCCTTACTCCTGATAACGTGTCCTTTTGCCTTCACAAACAACGTTAAAATAGCTCGGTCAACTTTTCTGTGGGCAAGTAATTAATCCCGACATTTGTAATTGGGAGAGAACAAGGGTGCTTTGTTTAGGTACACGGAGAAATGGCATACTGTTGTGTTTTTTGTTGATATGAGATACAGGTATGTACTGTAGAGTATCTAGTTAGAAACTTTTTCATTGTAAGGTTGTATTTATTATATTTTGGTGATGGCCGGACAATCACTTTAAATTCGTTCTATGAAAAAGAATAGATTAAGATTTTTATACTGAAGTTGTCACTTCACCTCCCGAGTTCGTACAATAAACGTCATCATCTTGAATCAAGTTTTTCATTTGAGCAAGCGAGTGATTCCCGTTCCTACAGTACCTACATTTACCCGTCGTGTAAGAAACAGAATGTGGTTTATTCTTTTTTTTTTATAAAGTTCCGGAGAGCTGGAATTGGATATCTAGTTCGCGTGATTACTCACTGTAAACAAAAATACCTATGTTTTATAAAGCGAAGATTTAAGGCACCTTACTTATTTTGTTCGTCGGAATTATTCAAAATATTTTGTGTTTTCGGTATAGGCATATATCGCATGTCTTCCATCTGAATCAGATGACTTCCTTAACTAAATCATTAAAGTCACATGTCCGTCAAGAATTTGATTGTTAGAGGTCTAACTAGATTAGCACGCTACGTTGGATTACCCTTGGGCGAATCTTGAGTTCAAGCAAGTATAGTTTCTCTAGGCGCCTGAGACAGTTAGTTTAATTTCAATATGTCACGCACCTATAGCTGTAAAGGTACGAATCCGCATTGCCAATGGTCAGAGATTCCTTATAGCCTGACCATTGGCACTATCTAATGACATAATAACATTACTCTTAGATCTAACAGATATAAAAACTAGCATAACATGTAGAAAACAGGAACTAGAAGTGTAAATAATGACCAATTTACAGCCAACGATAATCGTGCAATTATTTTGTAATCATTGCAATTGCAATTTCTACGAATATGGCGTGGTAAGTTCCACATTTGAACGTTGGTCTGTGGTGGCTATTCATCTTTACTTTTTGATTGTATTTAAACCAATTTTATTTTTTATCGCGAATATACAGCAGTCTTTTTGTTACCTTTCTGAGTTTCAGGTAGAAAATGTGGAGTGAAAAAGATGTTTTTCAATATAATGCTTGTTGCTGATACTGCTAGTAAACTAGAATGTTCTGGTTAGAATATTCTGCGTAATTTCTTTCTGTCCATAGGATTCTACAGAAATGCGAAGCATGCAATGTGTCCGTTTCTGCATTTTTTCATTCATTCCATGCATTATTTTTCTATAATTTATGAAGACGCATTGTTTATACGCATTGACATACATATTTATCTGAAACTTAAACATGGACATATTAATAGTAAGTACTTAATATGCCTGTTCTTTGCGGAGTAACTTGCCCATACTCAATTATGTTTTGTCAAAGGACCTCCTCTGGCGAATAATCAACCGAAAGGGACGAACGTGGCAGTAGCCATGTTTAATTTTGTTTTGAAAAAAGATTTAAGACAAAAATCAAATAGTTATTTTTTTATAACACATACGAGTGAGTATTTTTGTAAGTAACTGTAAATAACGCATTTAAAATACCAATAACAATTTCTGATAATGTTCTGATACCAATTATACCTGTTCTACTGTTGTAATAATTTATTTATATTTTCAGAATTTTAATTATTTTTATATAACATGAAAATGGACTCTGAACCGAACTAATTGGTTTTTAAATTGATACAGAATTGGGAATAAAACAATATTGGTACTTCAACGCCCTTTAACTCGGAATAAGAAAGAATAAAATTGTTCCATTAAAAATCAATTAATTCAACTAGATTAGACTTAGGTAAAAAAATGTTAAGAGTATTTTTTAAATAAAGTATTACCTTTTTATCTATTTGGTTGTAGTTAGGGTCAATAACGAATTAAGGCTTTTTATACATTTGAAATCTGGACTACTTCTTCTTCTTAACGTTTATCCCGTCTTGTGATGGGGTCCACTTTCCGTATCTTCTTCTTCCACTTCGCTCTATCCAGGACAGGCTTAGAGTTCGCAGATTTTCATGTATTTCTTTACGACACTCAATTAAAAAAGGATAAATAACAACTTCGTTATAAATAAAATAATCTTTATTTCGGACAAGTGACATCCATATGGGTTAGTAAACAAAGAACAATAAAACCTATGTTAGTAAGACTATTATATTATATGGTAAAAAAAGAAAAGAAATTGCAAATAACAGCGTCTTGGCTTCCCGAACATGTCAAGTTTCACGAAATCCTATTTCCACGTCAGTACAGAGATTTTGTCTTAGTTGTTGCTATTTTTCTGGACTATTGAAGTTTATAAAATGCATGTACCTTTATCGCCTGATTTGCCCATAGATCTTTGCAAGGAAAACTCACAAAACGACACCAAAAGAGTTTATTTTTCGTTCAAAAATACGCTCTTAATGTAAGAGACTAGTACATTTCCACTAAAGCGAGGTTTAACCCTATCTGTGCCGTAGAGCCACACGACTGGGTGATTTAATTTTCATAGCGTGAACTCTCTGGCTCACGTATGCATGCGGACGGTGACAGGTTATTTACATTTCACAAAGAAACCTCTTGATGCTTTTATAATTAACTAGCTGGTGCCCGCGACTTCGTCTGCGCAGGTTTAGTATTTCGAACAATATGTTTACAAATTGTAGCCTATGTGTTATTCTGATGTGTAAGCTATATTATTGTAAAGTTTCATTAAAATCCATTCAGTAGTTTTTGCGTGAAAGAGTAACAAACATCCATACATCTATACATACAAACTTTCGCGTTTATAATATTAGAAGGATTATTAATAATTACAACAGATGCGTACCCTAAGCTACATGTCGCCTCTTAGGTGGTTTTAAAATGTATAGTATTAGTATATATAATATTATTATAAATGGGCATAGCTATTGAGAAGGTTGTTTCAAAAAACAGCTTGGTTTCGGTGGTTGTTAGTGTTAGTAACATGTTAGTCTTAATTCATCAATCGCAAAAAAATTGCCAGTTTCAATTATTTGGTTTTGAATTTGGAATCGAATAAAAAATAGTACCTACTGTCACAGATTACTATAATAGTTGTAATGTTCTTTCTAAATTCTAATTCAGGACTCATCGAATTTTTTTACTAACATTCAAATACTTATAATGTATTAACTTTTTTCCAATTTCAAAATGAACTGCGGAAGCTTACAATTCACGGTCACTTGAATTTATTACGTACTATGTAATAGAATAAAATGCAGATGAAAGCAGTCATTGACATGTAACTTACAGTAACGTTGTAAGGGTTAAAATGGCTTGCATTTCCTATACAAGTGCACGATATAATCTGTTCCTTCCATAGACTGTTACAGCTACCGTAACCGACTCACGTCAATACCGTAAGTGATCACGAGCGTGTAGATAAGAATTTTAAAATATACATTTATTAAGTAATTACTATGAGGGGTTCATGACTAAGTAACAGTCGCAAGGGTCGACCGATCATTAGGTAAAGCACCTAATCTTACCAAAAGCTACCATTGGGTTGCCCGGGTACCTAGGTTGTAGAGCTCAAATAGGTAGATCCATGTAACACTGATAGACGGCTACCTCCGGTCGACGTACGTGAAGCCAACCCCTACATAGTCGGTAAAAGGCTAGACAGATATTAATACATTCAAACAATCAAGTCTAAATATTTCAATAGTAATCAAACAGTAAATGCAACTTTACAATCACCATATAAACGGCGTTAGGTATGTGGTTTGCCCATAATAAAAGTCTGCTGCACTTGCAAGCTATAAATAAGGTGAACTGAACAGTTTATAACAATACCTATGTTCATGTTAGTCGAAACATTAAACTGTCTTTTGGCAACCAGTTCGTTCGTTGCCCCGTGAAGGGTGATTAGTCTGGCTTAACTTTACTAAGGCGTACTACAAAAAGTTGCGCAACTTGAGTTATTGTTTATTTCATTGCATTTAGAACCTGTGCGGTGTATATTTAAGTGTACCTTTTTTTTCTGGAAGTTTTGATTGGTTCACTGGTTTGTCAAGCTTTTCTAAAGTGATGAAAAATATTTTCCGATTTTCATTTTAACTTAAGATCCAATCTAGATGTAAAATTAAAATAGGACATCAAAGAAATGGGAAATTATAAGAGTAGCCACAAAATTATTTATTGGACACATGATTAAACTTCTAATTTTATAACTAAGCAACGGGGAAATGATCTCTAATAAACTAATTCGTCTTTTTTACAATGCTAACTAAATCTATACTAATATTATAAAGAGGAAAACTTTGTTTGTTTGTTTGGTTGTAATGAATAGGCTCAAAAACTACTGGACCGTTTTTAATAATTCTTTCACCATTCGAAAGCTACATTATCCACGAGTAACATAGGCTATATTTTATCCCGAAGCGGGCAGTAGTTACCACGGGGCGCGGGTGAAACCGCGGGAAAACGGCTAGTATTCTATAGAAAGCTTCAAGTAAAGATCATCAATTATTGTGATTTGTCCTTCTTATTTGTACATTGTCATCTAATTTACTAACTCGGCCTCGTTTTTAGTATATTGCCATTTATAACCTTCAATTAAAAAACATTGTATTAAAAATTGAAGTTAGTGACGAAAACGAATCGCTGCAAAACCGACTCCACGTAGTCTTGTCTGTCCTACCCCTAGAGTACAATTCAAAACCGCGTAGGCGCGGAGGGGTGAGGCGGCCTGCGAGCTGAGGCGCAGGTAGTTTTAACGCTCGCCGACGCGGCTGATGCTGGCCGGCTGAGCCGGCCAGTAAGCCAAAGCTGCGGTGGTGAGCGTAAAAACCATCTGCGACGATAAGCTCGCATGGGACCGCCGGACCGGCTGCATGTTGCCTGCTTACATTAAAAAAATTAGAAGCTAATTAAATATATTTTATGATGTCATTTAATAGTATTTTAGAAGTTTACATTTTTTAAATTTAGATTTTTAAATTTAGATGCTAAAAAAAGCCATCATGCTGAGTTGTATTTAGAGTGGTTTACTTAGAAGATAACTAGTGGCTAAGATAGTATTATTTAGATGCTCGTTAATTGAGGCTGACTTAGTAATTTAGAAGGCAACATACATTTTTGGGGGCGAATAATTATATTAAAAAGAAGCCTGTTTAATTAGCACCCCAAAGAAATTAGTTTTTTTTTTTTATTATTTTACTCATGCTCAAGCAGTCTTTTTGGAATTCAGAAATGACTGCTCAAAATCCCTCGGAAAATCTTCAGCAATACTTTTTTCAGCTCCACTACAATTTCACTCCATACATTTACCCCAATTACAATTTACAATAGACCAGTTAAAACCAGTTCACAGGTCAACAAAATGTTAGCCTACTTGTTGCTCTATTCAATTTCTTGAAACGTAATTTTCCTTCGCGTCGAAGCCGCATCGATGAAACACGTTGTTATCGGCTGATACAGTACTAAGACGGGTCAGGTTTCTTTAAACGGCTTGTTCCCACCTGCTCCACAATTTTCTTCCCAATCATTTATTCAAACTTGGCTGCAAGACAGCACTTTTTGAACGTCAGGAATTTACAAAAGACAGGCCTCAAAACGCCCACCCTTCACCACTTCCTATGTGCTTTGCTGGGAAGAAGAAGTGGTGCAACAAACTCCCCAGCAAAAATTCTTTAAAACTCCCAGTCCACAGCGATGGGGACGTATTTTTTATGCTTTTTAGTTTTAGTTGTTTTCACTAGAATGGATCGTCTTTAAAATGTAAATAATATTAACTATTATCATTTAAATATTAAAAATACAATCTTTAATCATCCTTCGAGCCTTTTTCCCAACTACGTCAAGGTCGGCTTCCAGCTTCTAAAAATACAATTTTTAAAAATAATAAAATCCTTCCCCCGAACACCAAAAGATTTTAAGTACTGAGTAATTTTGATATTTTGCTAACGTTACACAACATTTTTTGGAGTCATGTAAGAAATCTGATGATGTATTATAATTTCTTTATTTTGTTTTACAAAATTTTGGACCCAAGTGGAAATATGTAAGAAAACTTTGCTAACAAAAAAAAAATGGGTTTGAAGTAAATGGGGACAAACCCGTTAAAGAAGCCTTATAAACTTATAAGTAACTATTCTTGTCTGACAGTGCTTAAGTACAGCCAAAATACGTAGTTTGAGTGTAATCTTATCCAGTAAAGTCTGTGGAGTTGGATCAGCGTGCATTAGACTATTAATCCATATTAATTCTTAGAGAAGGTCAATTGTTTGTTGTTTCTTGTTTTAAAAACACATGGTTTTTACGAAATATTTTCATTCATATAAGATTTCGTTTACAGTATATATATAGTGAAAAGAAGTGAGTTTCATGGGATTTTTTCACAAGTTAGTTCAACCCCACGGGAAATAGTTAAAAAAAAAATATTTAGGTGACTAGTACCTATCAGTCTTCTTACTTAAAAGAATTTGGTCTCAATCAGTTGTGCCCACCTTTCTGTCGTCCCACTGCTGGGCTGCGGCCTCCTCTCACACGGAGAAGGGTTGAGCATTAATCACCACGCTTGCTCAATGCGGGTTTGGTGAATCAGTTGTTATTGACATTATTTTTATAACCTGGACACTTAAAATACCTTTTCAGAATATCGAGATCTATTATTGCCTAATATCACAGATTTTAACACTACAAACAGGACTATCTTAATAAATGTTATAGCAAACTTTATTAAAAAGTTAAATTCCTTTCATGTTTAATACATTTTCCTCTCTTCGTGATTGTTATGATAATGAACTTAGTCGTAAACAGAAAACCGTTATGCCAAGACTTATTACACAGACTAGCTTCTGCCCGCGACTTCGTACGCGGATCCTGTCCCTTATGCCAGCGACTACGGGGTCAGCAAAATCAAAGATCTGAATTGTCTGATATTGAATTTTAAGGGCCCGTTGACTTGAAAACAACGGAATACGCATAACCATTAGAAACGTTCCATATATTTCATTTTTGTACTTTAACGGTAAAAGCACAGCAGACTAAACAAAACGCTGAGAACTGAACCGCAATAGACGTGACCATAGGGATAAAAGTAGTGATTCTAATTAGTCCGCATTTAAGTTGTGTGTGGCAAAAATATTACACGTATTATTACGCAAAAAAACATTAAATAGATGACAAAGTCGTGGTGACTTGGTGGAAGTCGTGGTGGTTTAGTGGGTAGAGAACCAATCTCTCAAATATGAGCGTGCGTCTTTGATTCCAGGTCTGGCAAGTGCCTGCCAATGCAAGTTTTCTAAGTTCGTATGTACTTTCTACGTATATTTTGGATACCAATGACCGTTATTTGGAGGGGATGTTAAACTGTAGGTTCCGGCTGTCATTGAACATTCTTGGCAGTCGTTATGGGTAGTCAGAAGCCAGTAAGTCTGACCAGTTTTACCAAGGGGTGTTGGGTTGAGCGGGTAACCGGGTTGTGGAGGTCAGATAGGCAGTCGCTCCTTGTAAAACACTGGTACTCAGTTGCATCGTGACTGGAAGTCGACCCTAACATAATTGGGACAAAGGCTCTTGAGATAATAACGACAATAATAATGAGATATAGGCACCGCAGGACATCTGAGGCTGATGACGGGGAGTAGCGACCCCGCGGGGCTATATATACTGAGTTCTCCAGGGAGAGTATACTGCCCCCATCTCCGGCCGGTCGGAGTGAACCATGACGGGGGTAGGTCTCACGCCTCTGGTTTGGCTTGGCCGTCCAGAGTGGAGTCGCTAGAGCACTATTAGTAGCCCTGCTCGGAGGGTGGGTGCCTCATGGTAAGCACAGGGAACGCGTAATCTGCGTTTAAAGTCCGCCGAGGTATCCTCACCCTTCAGCCGCTCATGTCCCTGTTGCCCTCTTGTTGCTATTCAGTGACTGGTTCCCGGGGGCCCAGTAAGTGAGGTGGCGAGTCTCCACCTGCCATTTTTACATGTACCTAATACATTGTCATCCACTAACATCCCATCACAATAGCCCAAGTAGTTTCCTCCATAGTTAGCAATAGTTTAGCACAGAACCGGGGATTGTCTTTTTTTTAACGACGTCCACGGGGATTGTCCTTGGGTTCATTTCTATAGTGTATAAAGGGATAATCGTCGGTTTTGTGTCACCATTTAATAAAAGTTGTCTCAAAAGGGCTTCAGCGTGTTGGCTTCGGCCCCACGTTTGCCTCCCAAAAATTCGGAACTCTGTAGTCCCGAGGTATGGAAGAGACATAAGTACAAAATAATAATGAGATATAACGCAACAAAGTCGGAGAGTGGGGGCTCGTGACGCCACGTCTAGATATGTAAAATTTGTACTAAGCAGTGACTTAACACAAAATTCAAGCGTTGTTGCATCTTCGTTATTATTTGTTTGTGAGAGAGAGAAAAAAAAAATACGTGTCCATTATTTTAGGGTTATCTAAAAGACGGACGAATTACTTTTTTTGATTCACCATACCTATTTCATAACATTCATTTCTATACATTTCAAGTGCAGTATTGCTCTTGAAGTTCCACATCAGGTGTTCCAGATCTTCGATGTTTATACGTCAATAGAGAGTGCTTATCAGATTGAACCACTTTTGCTAAAACGTCATGTCTTCATATGCTATAGTCTAGCTGGGCTCCTGGAGTTCCACATCAGGTGTTTTAGAGAGTGCTTATCAGATTGAATAACTTTTGCTAAAACGTCATAGTTCTATATGCTATAGTCTAGCTGGGCCCCTGGAGTTCCACATCAGGTGTTTTAGATCTTCAATTTGTATAAGTCAATAGAAAGTGCTTATCAAATTGAACAACTTTTGCTAAAACGCCATACCTGTATATGGTACAGAGAAGCTGGGCTCTTGGGGTTCCACATCAGGTGTTCCAGATCTTAAAATTTATTATCTCAGCTGAAAATGCTCATCACATGAAACAATTTTTGCCATGGCATCATTTTTGTATCTCTTATAGTTTTGTTGGTCTGTTGGTGTTCTGCATCAGGTCTTCAAGTTTCGAAGATACATTATAGCCTATATGTTGACCAGGCTTAATACTGATACAACAAAGAAAAAATCGTTGAAATCCGTCCAGTAGTTCCGAAGATTAGCGTGTACAAACAAACAGACATACAGACATACAGACATACAGACATACAGACATACAGACAGAATTTTTTTTTTGGATTTGTGCTCCATTACTGTTTCTAAACCCCACCCAATTATTATTTTTTTAATATATTCAATGTACAGACACAGTTTTTTTACAGATTTATTATATGTATAGATTATTAATCTCCAATAAGAATGTTATTACATTTATCACAAAAGTCTATCATGACACTTTACTATAAACGTAAAATACTTGATTAATTAATCTTGTATTGCGTTTAAAAATCACCTTCAGTCAATGCTCTTTATTAAATTCAAACGAAAAAATCATGCAACCATCGACTAAATTACAACGCAATAAAAACTACGATCATCACTCTTTGGAAAACAAGGAGATCGCGCAAAAAGAGTCCTAGCTCCACAGCGTTCCGTATATCTATGCATATCTAACGAAAGCATTTTCCACGGTAGGAACAATTTTCATAGCCTGTCGTACATATACGCTAGTTCCGAACGTACCACCGGAGAGGACGCACGCACGCCGTTCGCTCACTCCCGCGAATTACGAACCAAATGTAAACAAATCGGAACACGATAAAAAAATTATAAAACGTTTAAAAATCAAAAATATATGAGTATTGTTTATTTCTAGAGTGTATGTTAAAGTGAATTTGTTGAAAGTACAGATTTTCTGTTGTTGTGCGTTTTGCAGTGGGATTTTTAAACTGGTGAAAATTGTTAGCGTTCATTGACTTCAGTTTTTCAGGTAAAGTAATGTTTTAATTACTAGATTTTCTTTGTTAAAAAAATATATTGCTTTCAGTCTGTTTTTGCTGTATGATTTTTATAGTGTACCTATGTAATCGTGAATTATTTTTACTGTCACAGTGATTTACTATAGTATTTCGTGAAACTGTAAACTTTTCTGATTTTAATCGGTTATTTGATTATGGATACCTATAGTGGCTATACTTATTTCTGAATAAAAATATTATGAATCGATTTGTATGTCAAATTGAATGAATATGTTTTTGATATTACTATGACATAATAAGTACCAACTTATTAAAGAGATGCACATAGAAATGATTATGTGTGTAATTGATAACCCTTGATAATAGCCAGATGAACAGCAATCTGTTTTGTCATATCAGGGAGCATATTCTGCTGAATATAAAAAAGAGCCATAGGGCAACCCAGCAACAAATGAATTATTCATTTTTCGATTATAAAGTTTTCTAGACTTTGTGACTGAAATAACGATTCATAATATTATGTCTAATATCCGGTTCCAATAAGCAAGGAACAAGTCGTTTTTCTTACGGACGGTAACTTTGACGTGACTCTATGAGGTTTTCAATTAAGACCTATCATTGATGCTATTGAATTGCTTGCTCTCTGTATTTGAGTATTTAATTTACAACGCTATATTATTAATGTTAGTTTTTAAAGAAAATTGCATTCAGAAAACTGTACACTTGTTTATTGCACTTCTTATAATTTACAGCACTCATACTATACTATATGTGTACATTGTATCATATTTTTAATCTTCCAATAGCAAGTTATACAATACTTGAAGAAAAATATTTACCCACACACATACGCACCGTACACCGTATACAATCGTACATACATGCATTGGTAGTGGTGTATGTATGTTTGCGACGGAAATTGCTTGACGAGTCCGCGAGCGGAAGCGACGGAGTCAGCCCAGTCGCTCCCCAAATACGACAACGAAAGTACTGAATTGCTTACTACTTTTTGTAATAGTACATCTAAGTTAGAGCTTTGGATTATAAAGAGATTTTTATTTGTATTTGTAAATGCTTTATAAGGTGTAGATCTAAGCTGGAAGCCTGGATTATAGAGATTGTTATTGGTATTGATAAATGCTTCATAAGTATGATATCTGTGATGGTCAGGCTTCATTAATCCACACTCTTCTTCTCAAATGAGGTGCAGGTCACCTAACAAGCCCTAGTGTCAGAGTTTTCTCATATCCGCCTTATGGTCTCTGACGTGGAAGTGTAACAAGGCTGCTATTGAGTAACGTTCGGTTATAAGGGCTCTACGTGCCCTGCCCTCTATCTGACGCATGGGTCTACTAACTTCCAAACTCCGGCCTGCTTTTTGTTTCTATAGCCATTTCGAACTTGATACTTATAAGCATAATTTAGCTTACGTGGAAGGATTAATAAATCTACTATTAAACTGTAACCCTCATTGCTCCTTTGAACAACCACAGGTAAAGGATTTCAGTATATACTGACTCGTAGTGTGAGATTTTCTAAGAGGAATCAAGGAAGGATATCGTAGCTGATTGATGATATGGCTTAACCCATATTACATGGGAATTAAGCAAAACCGCCAAAATGTGGGTGCACTATAGATACGTCCTTCTTAATCCTTAAGGGAAAATAGGGGGATGTTATCATCCAAAGGTTAAGATTGTACCACTACTTAGTTTTGTACTTATGAGATACCGATTGTCTTTGCCATAATAGGGTGGTATTAGAAATGATTCTTAAACTACTATAATTTAAGGAAAATACCAATGATAAGCTCAGAGTAATATTTGTTATGTATGTATTATAAACCCACCAAAAACATTAAATGTAAAAAAAAGCCAATCCTCTACGCAATTCCTCCACCGTAAAAAGTTTTGAGATCGCATAGAAGCCAAGTCCTGTTCTACTTTATTTGTAATATAGTTCGGCCATTCAGAGAATGCGTTCCTGACACGTCGCGATTGAACTGACGACGTAACTTTGCAATGGCGTTGCAGTTACGATAAAAATATTTTTGCTGGTTGTTTACCGTTTTAACAATTGAGGAGCATTAAAACAACATTATTATATCAATAATCAATGAATGTTATAATTTTGTGCCAAACTGAGTGTCAAATAACTTGGTAAACAATATTTTTCTAAATCTATACTGCGCTATTACAAGGTTATGTCAGCGGTTTATATTTTGTAGTGCTGTGCTAAAAATAACAGGCAAGTATCGTAATCTGTTCTTATACAGTTATAATATAAAATAATACGTTTTGATTTTCTTTTTAAGAATTGGAAAATAATGGACTATAAGACTTAATTATAACGTTTATGAAATATAAAAATAAAACTATGACCAAACCGCATTTTTATACTTAGATTAAAAATGGTAACCCCAAATGGCGTTATGGGCCGCCATTTTGTGACGCTAAAACAGTCGTCCGTTGTCGTTTCGTGCGCATAGACCACGTTTTTCAAGTGTTTTCGATCTGTTTTTATTTGATTACCCGGCTTTTGTTAGACCGAGATATCAGGATTGATTCTGTTATTGATAATAATATAATTATACATGTAGGCGAAGATGATGATGAAGACACCACCTCCTCAAGCAAATCGGAGTCTGATTAATATTCTGTTCGCACATTCAATTCAATGTACTTGTAACAAAGAATAAATAAAACAATTTTATTATATGAATATTACCTTTTTTTGGTTTCCACTTAAATAACTAAAATATAAAACAAATGATTCCGCCAATTTAAAACGAAAATAATCTTAAAATAATGCGGCGGTTCATTTTGAAGGAACGGTAACGAACTCAGTGTTATGTTGTGCCCATCACTAGTCGTGACTAACTAATAGGTGTCAGGAACGCATTCTCTGAACGGCCGAAGTATAATAAATCAATATTTTGTGACTATATCAATAGTTTCGTTCACTTTACAATAATATTGACTTGGCCATGAGCACAATAAACTGCAAATATAATACAGCATATCTTGGAGAGGTGAAAGTCAAACATGAAGTTTAATATCACAGAATTAAATACTTTTAGTTTATTCAATTGTTACTAAATGACCGACAGTCAGTTTCATCCAACATCAATGAACTGCACATGTACTATGGCGCATGTTTAGTCCATGGTGATCTCAAATTCCAATCAGTCCATAATCAGTCCAATCGTAAAATCATGTCCATATAGAAGAATTTATCAACGCACATTATTTCAAGGAGCGACTTTTAACTTGTGCTCATGGCCAAGACAGTATTATTGTAATGTGAACAAAACTATTGATATAGTCACAAAATATTGATTTATTATTACAAATAAAGTAGAACAGGACTTGGCTTCTATGCGATCTCAAAACTTTTTACGATGGAGGAATTGCGTAGAGGATTGGCTTTTTTTTACATTTAATGTTTTTGGTGGGATCTAATTTATTTTTTGTAGGTCTCTTTCTTCTCTAAGTATATAACAAATTAAATGAGGGTTTTCTAAAATGGCGTCCACCAGGTGGCAGCACCGAGTCGTCAGGTCCAGGTAACTGTCAAAGTGCTTATCTTTACTATGAATAGTGAACGATTTTAGTGTTTTTTTTTATTTTATAATTAAAGCACTGCATTATTGTTTTACTATTGAGGTTGAGTAAATAAAAAAAACTAAATCATATTGTGTTAACAAATTTTCCAACAAGCTTTTCCTTAGTACCAGTGACTTTTGCACCCTCTCTCTTAGCTCAATTTTTAGTTCGGAAACCTTATTCTGACCGTAGTCCATAATAAAATCAATAACACTTCCAATATAACAGAATTTCAATAAACAATAAGTTCGGACCCTACAATTCCATACTATTTGACAGCTGTTTGGACCTGACGCATACGAAGCGCCGCCTGGCGGCAAAAAAAGTATCGAAAACCCTCATTAACTTACATGCAACTAACTAAATATATAACAAACTAAATATGTACACCTAAAGTAGCACGTAAACAATATTTTTTTAACCTAAAAAATTCGAAATTGTCGAATTTTTTAATCGAATAGCTTTTAGAATAAAAGAGATTTATTTCAGAGGTAGATGACGCTATCACATGAAATTATTTGATTTTTTTTTAAGTACTACTTATACTAAGCTATGTAACGAAACCATAGCGCGATTTAGACCAGGACAACGCCATCTATCGAGCGAGCATGCAGTGTTTATCGCACTGCATTAATATGAAAGATTTTATCATTATTCATTTCATTTAAACCTAGCTTTTTTATTCATATGTTGTATATTTAATACATAATAACAATATACCACTACGTAACAATAAAACAAATAGTAACATTTTGTAAATAAATAACAAAGTTATCAATGCAGTCAAAATTCATACACAATGTTCTTGAAAAACCGCAAATATAAATTTGTTTCCTATTTTTTTATTAAGTTTTAAGGTTTTTATAATTTTCCCTTTATATGTAGCTAATAACCTACCTTGGTGCCAAATTTGAAGGTTCTAAGTTTGCTAGAAGTACCTTAGACTTTTGATGATCGGTCAGTGAGTCAGTGACAAAATGGTGTAACTTTGATCGCTCATAACTGGTAAACTATTTATTCAAATGTCTTGTAATTTTGAGACTGAGCTTGTTCTAATACTTACTCTTGGTCATCGAAAACCTAAACTCCTAGCTTTGTTCACATGGAAGATACAGGGGACTGAAATAGCCGCGAAAAGCTTCGAGAAAAGATGGTACGGCCGTGCCCGCTTTGCTCGAGTCTTGGCTGGGGCACTGCCGTGCCCTCAGATATGTACTAAAAACTATTATTTTAATACTGCTATTCATTTGCTTATTTTATAATTTCTTACGTCAGTGTCGTAGGTGTCCAGTTCTATACAATTATGAATGAATAATGAACTGTACCTTTTTGGGCGTGCAGTACATCCTTGAAACTTAGTAGGTTGTCGTCTAGAACTACTCGTACATGGCTGTCATGTGATTTTAATATTAAAAACAATATGAATAGAAAGAATCAGCAGTCGAGGGTCAATGAACACTTAAAAATCGGAGCTATCAAATTGTCAATGATTGTTTTTCAATCGTGCAAATTGGGAACACATGTAGCATTGGGTTATGCCTCTGTTGCGAAACAGTTTTTGATGATGATGATATTGAGTATTATTTACGTCCCCTTAACTTTCTGTGTACAATTGTACATATGTTTATTGGTCTATTTAGTAGGATTGTATATATATGCATGTGAATATAATTTAATTATGTATAATATCTATTTAATCACTATGGCTGCAACACATTAATGTAGAAATTTATAGAAAAGTTAATTCATCTATAAAACTTCTTTTGTAAAAAGTAGAATATTCAACGTGCTTTCGCATTCAGAAATTAAAAAAATGAACTAAACATTTAATATAATGTCTATATGTTCCTATAAAACTTATAAAGCAGGCTCATCTTTATATCAAATGGTATTTAACGTATACGTATCTGATATTGATATAAAGTAGTGAACGAGGAATCGCAAAACCGCATTTTATGAGCACTTTAACCATCAAATAAGAAATCCACAAGAATTTTCGATATTGGAGGATCAGGGTCGACGAGGACAAATAGTTTTTTTTCTCGGAACCACCGCTTTGGCGAGCTAGTTAAAATTATTCATTGAAGTGGGTGAAAATGTTTCTTCTTTAAAATTCATTATTACGATCAAGTTGAATTAAAATTGGAATCTTCCAGTCGGACAGTAATTCTGAATAATGAGTTTGTGAATAAAAGGAATTTGTTTCACAGCTAAATAGGTTTTAAATAATAACGATACTGCAGATAATTTTATTAAATGTTCTTTGAAACGTATTCATGAAGAAATCTTTAACAATGTTTTTATTTATCAGTTTCCGTTCGCAATTTTACCCGTGTCCAAGAGGTCCTATTCTGATATATAAAATTCATTCAGTACTTTTTGGTAGATAAACAGAAATACATACCCAGATACATGCTTATAACCTGTCGCATGAACTAATCATCAATTTTCCTTAGATTTTCCCGAATAAATAAATATCTTGGCACTGTTTATTCTGTTCGTAATTTGTTGTTGTTTATGTTTGAACTACATGGATACGCAAATTCTTTATAATTAGAAAAGTTATTTTGATCTTTTTTTTTTCACTCATATAGATTCTTTTCATGAAGAAAGATGTTGCGAAATCGGTCCAGAAAGTATCAGTGATCAGCAGGCTGGCTGTATAATTGCTTTATTGTATAATAAAACAATCTGTCAATATAAATCTTGAATACTTCTAGATAGTAATGCGATGGAATAAAAACAATTCTACAGGTGCCATTAGGCCTGTAGCAAAAAAACAACTATCTATAGTTACTGTAAAAGCTTTACTTTCCCGTTGAAATGTAAGCAAATGGTATGAGAAGGAAGGCTTTATTTCCTCGTGTTCGTAATCTAAGGGGTAGCAATTCATTAGTCTATTCGTTCATTGTGTTCACGTCACGGAGCTAGAAAAGATTAGCGGAGATGCCATAATGCTAAGTTACTAGGCCCGGTGCCTTCTAGTAGGTCAAATACGTAAGGAGGGCGAGACCAAAATAATCAGTTACGAGTGAACTAACGAGACGTTTGGACTTCTTAACACATCTGCCGATCATTTTTGGTTCCAAAGAAGGCGTGTGAGGCCAGTAAAGTTCCTAGTTCACCGAACACCCACATTTTTCGGACGCTACTTTCTTGAACCCATCAAATGAATCCTCCCGCTGAGGGTTAGCAGCGTGAGTGCCAGAGTCTTATGATTGGCACCCATCATGTTTCTTCGTAGGCATTTTATATACCAGGGCCGCGGTAACTCTTTCGAACAATCCCGCAGCCCTGGTAGGGCGACGCTACTTTCTTAGAAGATTTTCTTTTATGAAATATCCGCTCGTCGTTTGTTTTCCATGGTTCGTGTCTACAATTAGGTGGCTCGATCGATGCCATGTGCTCGCGTAACCGAATTCCAAAGTTTAGCGTTCGCTATCGCCGTTCGAGTAACTACATACGATCAGCTTCGTAGTTATATTGGATGACGTGTAAATTCAGTTCTGTTGATTGCTAGATGCGTATGGAAGTTAGGAGGATTGTGAATTTTAATGTCTTGGCGCCTTATTTTGAAAATGGAATTAAGACTTGAGTCGAGGCGATTGAAACATCATAAATATGGAAAAAATAAATATGGATGGAACTTGGCTTCCTTATCGATATTCATATTATGGAATGCCTTTGATATGGGTTGCTAACGCATTCTTCAGAAACGCTCTATGAGAAAAATACCTTAATATAGTATAATCACGGGAACATTCGAAACTTTCGCATAGGTGAGTAATGAGATTAGGGTACAATAATAATTAAACATAAGACAATGTATACAAAAGAGTATGTAACTAGTAATAAATACCTATAGAGTTATGATTTATTCTCCCGTAGTTTCTTTTGTAACATAGTTGCTAACAGTTTTCCTCATAATTCTTTCAGATTACTTTCTTCATCGAATATTGGATGCCTTCATTTGTTATGATAAATAATATATATGTATTTAATAAGGCAGGGAAATACCTACTATTACAGGGAAAACCCAATATCATCGATGGGATCCGATGTAATATGACACAGGAAAGATATTGAAACCCGTTCCAGGAATCCTTGTAAATGGCAAGCATGAAAACATACCAAATACAAAATAAAAAACGATATTAAATGATAGTTTATCAAACAAAGACAATAAACTCGAAAATAGTACCTAAGTAGAAAAAATATTGCTAATGCATTTTACAATCAATAACATACTTTAATCCAACCAATAGAAAGTTTAAAATCGAATGACAAGCATAACAAAACACACGCTACAAAACAATTGACGGGCCAAAAACCAATCACAGAATTATAATCAGCAGCTAAACAGATCACAGCTACATTTTACACGTATGCGGGTGAAACGGCTAATGTACTCGTACAGAACGATTAATGATTACTGTTTGTATGTGCTTTGAACGTATGTTTAGGCTTGTTTGGTGGATTTAGGGTTAAAATTATGACATAAAGAAGTAATGGGAGATTATAGGAAAGGTGCCTTTGAAAATAAAATTATCATGGAGGATATGCATATTTTATTTTATTATCAGTCTGATCAAGGTGTTTTGGGTACAGGGTGCGACGGGTTGACCGGGTAACTGGTTTGAGGAAATCGACAGGGACTGGGAGAGGAGACAGGCAGTGGCTTCATTTAAAATCCTATAAAATGCTCCATGTACTCAGTTGCATGCGGTTAAATTGGAAGCCGAAACCTTCTCGGAAAATATACAACTGTTAAGGTCAGCAGCAAGTAAGAAATGACAAAATAGGTATCTATAGGTATCTATAGGAATTTAAAAATTCACCCCAGATTGATAGAAAGAAAATTAGAATGCAGTAGGTATCTATTTTCATAAGTAAGAGCAAAACAAATGTTTCCAATCTCAATACTTCAACAAATAACAGCTAGGAAATAACAGCTGCATCAAATCTAGATGTACTTCCCGCGCCATTAACTAGTTTTAGTATTTGGTCGTTCATTTTATTATTCTTTTCATCAAACATTAGTAGGTTTTCATCAAGTTTCTATTCTATGTTGATAGATACAGAATCTGACCAATTCGGTTTTGCATATTGGAATTATTTTTGGTACTTTCTCTACTTCCTATCTTCCTCATCTTCTTCTTATCGAGTGAGGTGAGGATTTAATCTCCTAACAAGTCTACATATATTATTTTTTCTCAAATCTGCCCGAGACCGCCAATTCTCTCTCATATAAACGTTCTGAAGAGATTTATGATTTGTTTATTTATCATTAGAAATGGTATAACGGTATTCAAATAATTATTAAACCTTCCTTTATCTCATAAATAAAATATCATCCAATAAATAAAATATGTTTTTATTTTGCCCTCGTTTATCGTTACGCAAAAGAATTCCTTGAATTTTATATATATTCCAAATTATTTCAGTAGGTGCTTGTGAATTAAAATCTCGTTCATATTAAATTGAATGTGAACGGAGCTCCATTGAAAATTGTACAAAAAATGTCACGTATGAACAGGACCGTACTAAAGTTTGCGGTACCGTTTTTATGCCCCATTTAATCCTTGCTGGTCCTAATTTTACATTCCAATGTATAAAGTCGAGTCACTGGTGATTCCTGGATATCAAATATCCTGATATAACCAGTTTGTGGGACCACACATCGAACTGTAAAATTATAATCCATTCGCAAGCAATTTTTATAACGCTCGTGTACGCATTGAAAATGTTGTTTGTAGAATTTTGATTTTATCAGTTTCTTAACAAGATAATTGCGCATAAGATTGTACGAGTTACGAGATTGGTTTAAGTTTCCAATCTGTTAGAGAAGCCCTCAAAACTTTTTCATCAGAATTCCCTTGCCCTTATCCGAATTTATTATTTGTGTTAGGCCCAGTATGTCTGTTTCTTCCATACCTTCCTGTATGACATCATGTTACAAGTAAAACTCTTTGCAGCCATATCATACTTTTCACACAACACTCCTAATGCCAAGAAATAAAATAAAAAAGTGATAGGCGTGAATAACTTATAACAAAAAATAGGCTTCTGAATAATTTTACTTTTAAAATATTCACGCGCCAAAATCCTGTGAGAGTGAGCAAATATTGTACCGTTATAAATTCATCAATTTAATGTTTAGTAGATGAAGATTATCTTTATTATTTTAACAGTAACATTAGGGATTTACTTAATATCTTCTGTCTATTCTTTCAGTTCTGAGATCTATCATCTAGGTAGAAATCAGTAGGTGACAACTAAAAGCTTGAGTTCCTTACGTTAGCAAGCCATTAGTCAAGAAAATAAATACAGTTAGGAATCCGCATTCTTTATTTTACTATCGTATATTACAGGCATGTTGTTTTATTATGAAGGTATTTACATTAATTCTTCATGTAAAAGTATGTCGTCTTCAGCAAAAATATGTATGTTGAGTTGAAATTCCATAAAAAAGTCTATATTCTCTCACTATAAAGGTTTGGAGAAGTTTTTACTAAAACGTAGGAAACCTATGAAGGCTGTCTGCGCTCTTTCAGTCAACATAACCGTAAAATTATGTTCCTGAAATGGAAGTCGAAATTCAGCCTGTTCAGCTTTATATTTTGACAAAATTTATAGCGTTACTCGAGTACTTTCAGATGCGATGATACGGTATCGATCGAAGTTAGAGCTCGTTTGTTTATTCCGAATGTCGTGAATATACGACGTGACAGAACCTACCTAGTTTGGGCAAATCCTTATTCGGTGAGCCGACGCATAGAAATGTTCTAATAAAAAGTTTTGGGTATAGAACAGTCCTAATCGCAGGAAAGATTTTGTGTTATATACTTATGACTCATGGTATGTTAATGTCAACATTTTTATTTTTCCGGCTTTTCATCTAGAAATAGCCTTTAAAATAGTTCCAGTGATATTTTACTAAAATACTTTTTTAAGTAAACACTACAGAGATAAATATTTTCTTTTATGAAATTTTCGTGTCCTCAAAGAGTACAAGCTTTATGGGAATTTCTCATATTTTTATAAGTACGAATATACCTTGATATGGAATTTTCTTCACACTCAGCGTTCCTTTCACGGCTATGCAGAGTTTGCCGGGAATACGAGGCTAAGGTAAACGAATAAACTCCTCTTTTTATGGTTCATCTATTGTTACTTTAGATACGGGATAGTTCGTTGAGAGCTTTCAGAAGGGTAGAAATGTAGGTAGAGGTGTAAAAATGATTTGGAATTTGTTTGGTTATATTGTGGAGACTTCTGCGATAAGTTTTAAAATTTTGTCTTAAATATGCCTAAGATATTTTATTTAGTAGTTAGTTAGAAGTATTATTTTGATGATGGTCACGACTAATTTGTAGGTTAAGTTTTTCTAAATTACAGCTAGGCGTCTCATGCTTCGTTTACTCCATTTTCAATCTTAATTATAATTGTAATAAATTATACAATGCCCAAATAATCAGTGCCCTAAATTCTGTTAAAATTGAATCTAAATATTTCCTCCTAAGCTCCTGAACCAATTCAGGCAAATGAAACGTCTTCCCAAGACCTTTCGCGAACAACGTTCCTCTTTTAATGCAAATAACGACAATTCTTAATACTTCGCCAGGACGTAAATAATTAAATAAAAACACAAAGTTCTTTTGTTGGTTTAGCGGGGTTGACGATTCGAGGGACACTTTTTGCGCCGAATTTGTAGAATGAATTATAAAATTTGAATATTTTGCTTTTCTTTTTCACTGTGGTAGAATGTCCTTGGATTTATATTAGGGGTACCTATGGATAACGTTCACATTATCTGGTTATACCGATTGATTGATGAAGTGTCATAAAATATGATGATAGCATATGGAGTTTTAGAATATTATAATACATGAATACAGAAGGCATTATTACATTTTCGTAAAAATAATGAATTCATTGAAGTAATGGTTTACTTAACAAAAATGGAAATTGCCTTTACCTTGACGAGCAATGTGATAAAATAAATAACTTCAGTATCAGTAAAAGCATTACATGCATCATTACTCATCAATAATAAAATTACGAGCAACATTTAATACACTAAAATATTTTCACCCCGCAGGCGATAAAATCTCGCGACACATTTTATCACAACTCGTCGTACGCAAAATTACTCGATTCACAGCGAGCACTCGATATTCATCAGCCGAGTTCGTGATTCGATTCTAGTGCATTCGATAAAGCCCATCTATTTATCATATGGGACGTAATAAATACGTTTGTACTACCCAATTTGTCGTCCAATCCCTTGGAATTGATATCCGTATCTGACCGTACAATTGCATTCCACATTGGTTTTTGTACCGATACAAATTGGTTTCACTTTTATACGCAAATATACGTAGTATTTTTATTAGGCTAGTATTTTTAATTTATTGCACTGCTCTTGAACTCGATTTCAAATTGTTTCTTTTTAAGTGTTCAATTGTTTTATATGTTCGTCTAGCACGATTGATTTTAAATTAAGATATAGTTGATCCTGTAATGAAAAGTTTTGAAGCATTTGTCATCTATAGACAATTTGCATTTTTTTCTAAAGTAAATACGATATTAAACTAAAGACTGTCCTAACCTTGTCCAGATATTCTCAAAAACAAGTAAACATATAAGCAATTCCGTGAATCCATTTTAGATTTTTATGACACTTGTTGATAGCTATTGATTTTGATGTTACACTTACTTCTACCACTTCTACTTACTTATTCATAGAATGAGTCATTAATCAACCATCTCCTTTTCATAATCTCTACCATAAATAACGATTTAAATGCCTACGTGACAACGATTGACACAATTTTTTATGTACTTCCAAGCATGGTTATAAAGAAATATTCTTTAAACGTTGTTCTAATTTCATTAATTATAATAAAGCACTTAATATGGCAGCTTAAATGAGAGTCGCAGTGTAATCCAACGTCGATGAAGGATTGCTATGAGCTCAGCTCATTAGTATTCCTTTCATGGTTGGTGTTAGGCGTGTGAAATAATACAGCTTGATTGATTCAATTATTGTTAAGGTATGTAGGCTTCACATATTTGGTGGCAAAAAACCTGTGTTATCTAAAACCTATTTTGAAGTAGACTGTCAAATGTAAGAGAAGAGAGATGTGAGATAGAAGTAGTTTCGATTTCTTCAATAGTTTGTCAATTTCCGCTACTGGGTAGGAAGGTGGGTGGCATTAAATTACAAAAAAAAGGATAATTTCACCGATAGTTAATAGTAGATTTTTTAATAATTATTAAAGCAATACCTAAGTTCGTTTAGAACTCTTTTGTTAACTTTCATTTTCAGATACTGAAGAATTTCATATTTGTTTAGTGAACCTCATAAATCTTCTTTTACGTCCACAGTTATTATACTGTTTCTATTTGCTTTCATAAATAACAGTCTGTGAAATGTTACTCTAAATACACTAACGGACGTTATTTAGAATGAATTTTCTTTGTTTTTTTTTTTTTTTTTTAACTTAATGAGCAAATGAAACCCTTACAGTTTCTAAAAATATAGATTTTATGGGCTGTAAGTAGATGGTTAAACCCAATTACGGTGAGTTACATTCTAAACGATTTGGTTTCGGTTAAACGTGAAAACGTGCTGTTTCTACTTTTTGCCTTTGGCTAACGCAGGTGTAGATCAGTTACTAATAAAAAACGTATATAGTGCGAAACTCATTACCTTCCTTTTGAGAAGGTCTCGAATGGATGATGAGGTTGAAATGAAAATATAATAAATTGTGGTAACCAAGGAGTTGTTCCTAAAATACCCTTTAATTTCATACCCCTCAAGGCTTCGGCGACTTATCCGTACTTACCACACAAGTTTAAACTGTTCACAAACTTAACCCACCTACAAGGCACAAATTACTCAGAACCTAAACTTCAAATTGAAAGCAATTCAGTTTAGCCATTAATTTCGAAGCGTACCTTTGTATTTTCAATTTGATTGTCAAAAACACGAAAGTCAGAAATGAAATTTGTATTAAATTAGCCAAGTGCTGAAATGAATAAACAATTTGTTTGACGAAACCAAAACAGTAATGAACTTGAAATTATGAATGCGAAAGTTTGATTAAATATTTAGATTCGATTCAACGCTTCGTAATAATTATCAATTTGCACGTCAATTTGTTTGGTATAAACTGAGTGAAGAGGGCTGAGGAAACGAGTTTAATAAGAACATTAATGTTGACAATTTATACCTAGTCAAGTAATTTCTATTAAAGGTTATTATCTAAGAAGAAAGGGAGTCTGACTTCATATATTTTTTAGATATTATAGACTACTAGTAATTATGTCGCTATTATTGTAAGTAATAGAGTTCTAAGGAGCTTATTTTCTTAATTTCGTTGTGATAAAAATGATGATGGAATTGTTTTAATATGATTTATAACCCTAGGGACAAGACTTAGTTACAAATAAATAGTCATTGTTGTACTGAACTACTTGACGTGAGAAACAATCTCTATTACCTTCTCAGGACACTAAAGATAGATGATTAATTACTATCCATCCATGATCTAAGTGTTACAATATTTATTTATTTATATATTTAAATAAAAGTCCTAAAAAGACCCGACAAATTCTATTACTTCATAACAGGAATGCATCCGACTACCGGAATCCAGTTAATCCTCTCTATAAAACAATCCCAATACTGACCCAAAATGTCAATCTAATAAATGGACAGCAAGGTCGATAACCACAATGGAATTTTGGCATCAATCTTGCAAAACCCTTTGACGTTTATACAGTCCTTGTCAACGATTTCACGCCCCTTCCCGTCAATCCGTCAACACCAAAGGAAGGTGCCTTTATTCACTAATTTTCGCAACTATTCGATCAGACTTAAAGGGTAATCAATTCAGAATACAGTGAGTTAGTGACCCTTTCATCATTATTTCATGAGTTTGTCCGGATGGCAGTGATTTAGTGCTAAACTAAAGGGCAAAAGTCTGTTCGGATTGAGTGATTGCGTCGTTTATCCCGTAATGCAGCCCCTTGAAGCTAACTTTTTATTTTCTTGTAAATAAATTAGCATAATAGTTATGTAAATTTTAGAATCGAATTATACTTATATTCATTTTGTGTTGAGCCCAATTTTATTCTAGTTTAGGTAACTAGGATGACTGGTGATAACAAAACACGCGAGACTAGATTGAAAGCCTCGAGCCGCGTAAAATATTCATGAATTCCCTAACAAAACTTTATAGTATTTTCTTCGGTTTAGGTGATTTCATGACATAATAACTTCTACAAGCTTCTAACCTCAGCAAAAATGGTATATTCTTTCAAGATCATGCAACATTGTCACTAATTGACGTATCAAAGTGTGGGGATATCGTCATTAGTTTTACAATCTTTCTTCATAGACAATACCAGCATGTTCCTATTCTATCTCGAAGCGTGAGATGCACGCCATATCGCTGTTAACATTGTCTCACATATTGTATAAAAATATCGGCGCACACAATAATGTAATACGTCATACTGTCGCAAGTTTGTAGTAAAAAGAGCAGCACTTCACACGGCCTATGCGCTCACGCACCATAACAAATAATATGAGAGCAGTGTGAGCTAACTCGGTGTAACACAGATTATAGACGTGCTTACAAGGTTAGCTTACTCACGCCGGCACCCGTCATCCCATGTCGAGCTGTGACTCAAGTCTATAAAGATGTCTAATTAAGTGTAGATTCTTTTTTGGTATTGGCGGGATATTTATTTGGATGTGTAGTATTTTAGATGAGCTAAATATAGACAGACTGTTATCTACATAAACACATTTCATACAGCTAAACTGTTATTATCAGCAGGTATTTTATTAGGCATAAGTATACCTACTGAGCTATGAGCCCGAATCGGCCGTGGACGCCATTATTACCTACTGAGCTTTACTGTTTACTTATTGAAAACTGAATGAAAATTCATACAGTAATCTAATTAACGTTACGTTTTGAAAAATAAATACAAAGTACTTGATGAATAATGGTAATCTCAAATGACAAAATGAAAACAAAATGACTACTTAATTAGGGTACCGTCCTCTCTCTTTCCAAGCCTTCCCACCTGTGTGCATTGCCCAGCAATAATTATTATACCTGTAATGCATTGCAGACCGCAGCCGATTTGTCACGGCTACAGAAGCGGGTTGCTCATCTAAATTTCATGAGGCTACGAGCTCCCTCTCATCAATTACGTTTATTTGGTACGGAACCTTTGTAGATCTAGTTCTGTGAAGGTTTTACGTTTATATAGTTTCTGAAGGAGTATTGTTCAAGTTGTGTTCTGTAGTAATAGTTTGTTGTGGGTTAGTCCTTTAGGGTAGGTGGTTTTGTCTATTGGATAGGCTGAAATATTGATAAGATGAGTTAGAAATGGTAGAAAATCACACGATAATATAGTTATATGTATTCTCAGATTTGGCGCAAAAATACACCTATCGATTACTACATTTGAATTGCCTCGTTATTGCCTTCCTATTAGAATATTATGGTATTTTTGAACAGTTTTTGGTTAAACACAGAATACCGTTTCATATATATCGTCTGGTATACTTTATCTGAAGCAATATGAGAGCCTAGCTTTTTTATACGCCTACAGCCAAAAATATTGATATTGCCTAATATACCTGGATTTGAAGGTTATGTGGAAGTCGTTCGTGTATAAAATATGTAAGTTATAGACTAGACAGATTATGTATTCAATACATATTTAAAAACGAAGTTTAATTAAATAATCCTAATTACATATTCCTAATCAATATTTGTATTACATGAGAGACATTTCTAACTAAATGAGCATCTATTTTACTTTGATTTAGTAATCACGGTTCGGTAATTGGTTAGTCAACCCTTTGATTTTCATGTGGTTCAACATGTTTATCTAAAACATCTGTTGAACGAAGCGATTAATCAAGATACATAGTTTGTGAATCAGGGCGGTGTTGCAACATGGTAACTAAACGTAAATAGAGAGGTGTAAAAACTGTCCGTTTTAAGCCCCAGATGCTTGGAAAAGAAAGTGCAATGAAAATAAATATGCTCTGGAACATCTTGAATTGATTTTATTAGTGGTAAAAGCAGTTCTTAAAAAAGCTGTTAATGTAAGCAAAATTTGATTGTATCGAACTGCAAATGCAATTTTGAATACATTAGGGGAGGCATAAGAGTCTTAAATCAAATAGTCTGTTGATTATAAGGCATGATTGAATTTTAGCCGAGGTTTAATTATTCTATAGATGACAAATATGGCCCCATGGCTTAGTTTTCAATAGTAACTTAGACTGCTGTAATTAAAGGTTTCCTAAAGGTGAGATTGTGCCGAATTTCTCTTTGATGATTTTCTTATGTGAATGAGTTGGCAAAATTCTAGAAGCAAATGAAGGTGATATTAAAGTGACCACGTTTTTACTGACCTACTAATGTACTCATGTGATAGTAATACAAGTGTCTGTATTTTAAAATGTTGCCAATACAAAATCACATACTTATGTTTAAAATGTGATTCAGAAGCATAATCTGTAAAAAAAATCGACTAAGCTATTCAGTAGTTGTCAACACAACACCAATTCTCACGTGGGCACTATCAAACTATCCCTAACCGCATGCATTGCAAAACCAACCGCAATTTTCATGATAAATACCGTCGCTAGGAACGAAAATAGCTTCAAACTACAAAATAACATTAGAACAAAATTGCCTAGTCTAACACTGGGATTATGAAGCTAGAGAGTACGGTAGACCGCACATCAGTGGTAACTGTCATGCACCTTAACGCCATAGTAATAAGCACGATTTTCCTATAAAACTGTTACCACTGACCCGAAGTTGACTGTATGTAAAACCAATTTCAGACAGAAATGCAGAGTAAAAATGTAAGGACGAAATTAAAACGTAATAAGTAAATGGAAAAGTAGGACGCAATTTGATTTTTAATTTTGATGCCGAGTGACAAGGTGAGTGATGAATGAATAAAATCCTTGTAAATAAGGATAATGCTATGCGGAATCATTATTCATAAGTTCACGGTTTTTGGTACCCTCAAATTACAAAGATCTCTTACAACATTTTAAATATTATTGTCTTTTCAATATGACAAATACTAAAGGATGCTACCACCATTCTAATGTATAATCTTCTTGTGTAAGTAATAACACTTGTCTGTAAAAGAATGATTAGTTATTAACTTTGCCGTACAAAGTTAATAATCGTAAATCACCATGTCAATCCGTGATGCGCGATTATTACATTTTTTTTTATAATTAACCTTTAAGGTTGTGCTCTGACTAGATCAGTTGCTGCGAGGCGGTAAAGTCAGATTTCACGTTATTTTTTTTGATTGCTTCTTCAGTCCTAATCCAATTATTAGCCTTAGGCGTAGGAAAAATTTGTAGGTAATCAAATTAGTTAATTACGTGCAAAGACCTAACTAAGCCATCACGCAAGTCAGAATGGACACTAACGGCCAGTTTCTTCATCAAAAGTTAAAGTTATGGTTAAAGTAATGCCTAAAGTAAAAGTAACGGTTAAATTCATTTTTTCTATTAGTTTTGCTGTCACTTTAGCCTTGAAAAAACGAATTTGACCGTTACTTTTACTTTAGACATTACTTTAACTTTAACTTTTGATGAAGAAACTGGCCGTAAATGGCACAATATTCATTGCAAATTATGTCCGTTGACTATTTTACATAACATTTCTATGTCTCATTTAGAATTACCTCTGCATTGTATATTCATTTATTTATTGTAGTGGGAATCATCATTGTTCTGTTATGACAACAGAATATGTAATTAAGCGTACACAATTGAAATTACTATCTATACAGTTTGAATGAGACTAGTTTACTATTCTGCATACATTTTATGATATACCTAATCAAGTGTGCCGAAAGGAAACATGTATAGGTATATTGGAAAGGAAGATTACGTTACGAAAAAATTGGCTTACCTTCTAAAAACAAAGCGTGGGAGTCAAGTTTATAGGTGAATATGTCGATATAGATCAGAGTACGACAACAATTGGCTAACAAAGCAGAACCTAAAATGGAATACATTGTTACTACGCGAAAAATGGGATTTGAATTAAAATCAGGCACAAAACCCTTTAGACGTAATATCCTTTAAATAAATGCCTGTTACATAAAGTACCAATCCACGATCACTTAGCGCCTAAGGGTACTTCAAAAATCCGTGTCCCTAAAATTGTTGAGGCGTGTCTTATCACAAGTACTAAGTACTTGATTAGGGCAAAAATGGCTCACATTATTCGTGAGCTATTCAAATGAAAATTGCTACTTCAGTCTGAAGGGTTTCCGTTTTATAAGCCCGCGGGTGATAATGAACGGCGATTAAAATTTATTAGTCATCATGTATTTTATGCTGATATGTTGTTTTGTAAGAGTGGAAGGGACACTGATTTCAGGGGTGCATTGTTAAAAAAACAGGAACTTTTCAAGTTTTTATGTCAACCAGTAGGTACCCGAGCCTTTTGAGCACTACTCCACACACCAGATTAAAAATCTTTCTTTGTTTAATGGGCTATTTAACACTGATATAATGCTTTAAATCTGTCCAGTAGTTTCTGAAATAAGCACGATGAAATGAGCACACATAATTTCTGCTGCAGTTTTAGGTCAACCAGTAGGTACCCGCGCCTTTTGAGCACTACTCCACACACCAGATTAAAAATCTTTCTTTGTTTAATGGGCTATTTAACACTGATATAATGCTTTAAATCCGTCCTGTAGTTTCTGAAATAAGCACGATGAAATGAGCACACATAATTTCTGCTGCAGCAGAAAATGAAAATCGCCAAAAATGATGAATGGCACTTGAATAAAATATAGAGGTATTATCCAAACAAGATACGCGCCTGAGATACACAGAAATCTTACACGTGCGTACCATTTTCCTTTTGACGACAAACTAGCGTGAACGTTACACTTTGTAAACAAACGTTCTAGGTTAGGAAAACAATTTGGGAGCTCCTTTTTCAATTTTGTTATTAAAAGAGCTGTTGTTTATTAGTTTTTTTTTTACTGCGTAATGTTATGATTTAAAAATGTTTTTTCGACTAAATTAGGTTAAACGATGTTCCGCGTAAAGGTACATAGAGGGCTTAAGAAGAAACATGCTGGGTTTTACTTAGTGAGAGTCGGACACTCCATCACGCTGCATCTACAGGGGTTATGAGATACTTTCACGTAGAAAAAAAAAAAACAGAAAAAAGGTACGTACAGTTCGTACGCGCAGTTAGAAAGCTAGGACTTTCTATTACTATTAGGACTAGCTAGGTCTTGATGACATCATCAGGACATGTGTAGCGTGCTCAAATGCTACTTAATTCTCAAAGTTATCCATAAAACTGGCTTCCGCCAGCGGTTTACTCTGTGCATAAATTGGCTATATATGTACTTAATTAATTTTAAATCGGCCGACTAGTTCTTGAGATTCAAGCAAGCGCGTTCATGCAGACAAACTCGTCAGCTTAAATTATTGAGAAGTGCATGAATGTGCAGTTCTAGAATTAAAAATAACTGTACCCTCATATCTTCAAAACTTTCGCCCATTTACCTCTAGAAACAAGCCATTAAAACTTAAAAATGGAAACTGGGGGTCCATTTCCAGAACAGCACTAATAGAGTTTTCCCCCCATCTCATCAGGCTCACACGGCACACAGACTAAACAATAAAAATATTTATCTTAGCACAATGCAGTGGAAACATTTCCACATCCTTGTTATACCTGGTTCCATTGTTCGTGTCATGCTTTCGTCCTCGTACAATTTCTACTGTCCTTCAGGCTTCAGTTGAAAATGGAATGTTTTGCTAGAACTTGTGTTTGCTTGTTTGTTTGTTTGTTCTGCTATTTTAGTTTTTTCTGTTCCGTTTTAACTAGTTTTGTTGCTGGTGATAATAATGTTTATATTTAAATGTTTTTTTAGGGTTCCGTACTCAAAGGGTAAAATGGGATCCTATTGTTTTCGCTCCTCTGTCCGTCCGTCCGTCCGTCTGTCACCAGGCTGTATCTTATGAACTATGACTATATATGAGCTGAAATTTTCACAGATGATGTATTTTTGTTCCCGCTATAACAACAAATACTGAAAACTAGAATTAAATAAATATTTTGGGGAGCTCCCATACAACAAACGTGATTTTTGTACGTTTTATAAATAATGGTACGAAACCCTTCGTGCGAAGGTCCGACTCGCACTGGGCCGGTTTTTTTTTGTTTATAGTCTGTATCTACCTAAAATCACTGAACGGAAATTCCTCTATATTAACAATTCGAATTTATCTGTGATATTGGTTAATTAAATAAGAACACACACGACTGAGCACGCAAAAGAAACGAACTGACCGCAAACAACGTCGAATAGTGGAAATAATCAAATAAACCCCAGTATTTCGGTTATGTTTCAGTTGCCACAAATTGAGGCCACACCACAGCGTCCCGTCATAAAGTCATTTCGCATGTCACCATTTATTTTATTTTTAATCGAACAATTTTTTATTTCCCTTTGTCAATTTTATCGCTTCATTGTATCTTATTGAACGTTCGCCTTTGTACAATAATAGCCATTTAGTTCGCATATTGGCTCAAACGCGTAGTTGTTAACTGTTATGGAAATGGGGTATGAATACTGAACAGAGATTTAAAAGAAATAGATTTTAAGTGGAGGTAAACAAACGGTCTTTGAATGCGAGGATATGAAGCAGAAATCAGACTGTGCAAACAAGTAAACCCATTTCTGTAAGTCCTGCTCTCGAAAATAGCTGGTTGAAATGTAAAGCTTTGTACAGACTACTCGTAATTAGGAACGGTACACACAGTTAGCGTATGAAAGCGTTCAAAATGTGCGTACGCACAATCGGTTACGCGTAGAGTGGAACGCCTTGTCTTTGCAATGCTTTACCAACACTATCTAAAAAAACACTAGGAAAAACACGCGTTTACAAATGCACGTTAAAATCATTACAAGACTTTTCTAACAAGACCAAACATGGCTAGCTACGGCTATTGAATATTATTCTATTGTCATCAGAACTAGATACAGCTCAGAATTTTCATGACGCTACAATTTTTGGAAACTACTCCTATAGGTATTATTATTTTTGTAGGTATTATTTTTGTGATATTATGTTTAGTTTCGTATGTATAATGTAATTTAGAATTTTTAAATTTTATATAATGTAACTAATTTTGTCGTATTAGGCTAAGTGCCTGTAAAGATTAAATTAGCTGTGTTTTTGATAACTAAATAAAATAAATAAAATAAAAAATAAAATAAAGTAACGGTGAGAGATGTAAAAACTGGCACTCAGACATTTTGCTTCTGTCCAGATAGCCAGTCTGGATTTGTACGTTGTTCATTGAATACTCAACGTACATACATGCACTGAACTAAATACCCCACTTACATTTGCGTATGAATGAACAATGTTGTATAGTAAGTCGTGTTGTGTTGTCTATAGTAAGTTCTCCGAGTATAGTTTAGTTGTCACTGTTGGTGGTTTAGATAATTGTGATACAGTTCGTTGACATTTGTGCGTGGCTGTCATAGTAATCAGGTATTGTCCTACGAAACGGGCAAAAGCCTTACCTCATACATTTAATGTTCAAGACTTAATATCTGTACTTCGTTAGGGCTCTTACACATTACGCCGCAGCAGCAGCGTTTTATTTGTTTGGAAGGTTTCCATGGAAAATCTAAGAGGGACTAAAAGTGTAGCGACATTGCAGTGGCGGGTGGAGACAACTTTGTATTTATAGCGTAATGTGTAAATGCCCTTAGGTGTTAGTGACTTCCTCAGTTTTAAGGTTTTGTATGTTTACGACACTGACATTCACAGTTACTCATAATATAACGTCCATGTTATTTTGAGCATCCAATGGCAAAAACACGTTGAGTGCCTAAAGCGTGTACCTAGAACAGTCTAGGTATGGCAATCACTAAAATCTTTCCTTTTCAACAAAATCTAGACACACGGCAGTGTGTCCGCCAAGTTCGAGCAAAAAAGCGACACACCGGCCGTGGGTTATATTACACGAACCATTTCGGGCCAAATTCGACCCCCCTATAACTCAAAATCTATTTTATTTACGCGTATCAAATTTCTAGTATCTGTTGAGACCCCCTCACTTATCTAAAATACAAAATTTCAATAATATACCTATTGTAGGTCTTGAGATATTGACGTCAGAAAATTGCTATTTTTACTATACACTCACTGACTGACTCACTCACTCATCAAAAACTTAGACCACTTCCAATGGTCGTATTGACTTGAAATTTGGCATGGAGGTAGGTCTTTATGTCAAGGTAAAGGGAAAAATCTGAAAATGGCCAAGTGTGAGTCGGTTTCAAAATAATGAAGGTGTAAAATACTCAGTTTAAATTTATACCTCTAAGGAACTAAAGCGAACTGAATCTATCTATATTTATATAATATATCTTCGAATGGTCGTACCGATCTGAAATTCGTTACAAAGGTTTGTATTTAGTCAAAGTAAAAATCTGAAAACGGCCAAGTGTGAGTCACTTTCGAAAATAACGAATGTGTAACTTTGATCCACGAACATAATATATGATAACATGTCATGTCAGTCAGTTGGTAAATCTAGTCCATTTAGTTAATCTAGTTCATTTCTTTGTAAGAAGCATAGTGCATATTCAAAAATCTGAAAGATAGTATATGAGACATTTCCTTAACTAACTTAATCATAAGAAAAAAAAAATAAACAACTTTACAAAAATAAATGAAATCCCACCCAAAACAAAAATGTGAAAGGCTGCCAAGTTCGATAATATGGAAATCCTTCGCCTATAAAAGAAGTGAGATCTGAATAAGTACCAAGTTCCATACACATACCTCAGTTAAAAATAGTTGCTTTTTAATAATGTTACTTGGCAAGTTTTAATAGAAAATTAAATACTTGATTCATTGCGTTTAGTAGGTTTATAACAAGGTGTGTGAAAACTTGCCAAGTAACATCATTAAAAAGTAACTATTTTAACTGAGGTATGTGTATGGAACTTGGTACTTATTCAGATCTCACTTCTTTTATAGGCGAAGGATTTCCATATTATCGAACTTGGCAGCCTTTCACATTTTTGTTTTGGGTGGGTAAAGCTTTAACATTATTCCACGTTTTATAGTACTTTATTCGATGCATCTTTATAAAACGTCAGTTATTATGCCATGTTTGAGTGAACCAATTCAGTTCAATTTATTTCACTTTACTGCCTGAAGCTTTTGTTGGATAGGTCAGTTACATTATTAATGTGTTCTGTAACGATATTGTTGTTTTGTGTCGGTTTGTACAATATAATGGTTTTGTTTATAGTGCTTTGTGTTCAAATTTATTTATTAATCAACTTGTAATTATGCTGGAGTCATAATTAGCTTGATTTTAGGTGTTCTATTGTTTTGGTTTGATGATGTGCTAAATGGCTCTTTCGGTTCGTTTTTGCTGATTAATCTTACAATGCGTAATATTATACAAATAAACTATACTTTAAAGAAATGGAAATAAAAAGGCTTTAAATAAAATAAAAACTATACTTTAAAAGGCTTTGTTTCAAAATTATATTTGAATTTCAAATAACCGCGGTAGTTTTTTTGATTAGGGCCTTTCCCGACAGGACAAATGATGACCATGATCATTACTTGCATGAAATCAAATAAAACAAAATAAACAAATAAATCTACCTATCTTTATGACATACAAACAGCCGATTCTATTCAATGATACAATTCAAGGCAGTCACGTGCCCAAGTCAGTTTAAAAGTCTTTAAAAATCACAAACCTAGTATAATATTATTTTCATTAATCCAAGTGATATATTTTTTATTCTCCGTCGGCATTCTAGTACAAACATTGAGTAACGTGGCCAAGTTTACTCACCTCTCATTACACCGCCATCTACTTATACTGGAGCTATATAAAATAATCTGTTCGTCACGGTCTGTTCTCGGCACACATTTGTAATACTAGCTTCATTCTCTGATCGTTCTTTGTCTTAGAAGCCCTCTTAAAAACAATTTTTGATCATCTATCTATATTGGTAGGCACCATGTTTGCTTCAGGTCATCACATCTTCCAGGCTAATATTTAAGAACTTAAAAAAAATCGAGTGGGTAGATAATTTAAGAATGTATTTGCAGGCTTCAAAAGAATAGACGGTATTATTGCTGCGCTGAAAGGTAATGCTAATTCTTTAGTTAAATAAAGAACTCTTAGTGAAAACCCATTCAGCGGTCTCCAAACAAAATACTCACGATTTTATTGTATGGGAAAACGTTTTGTTTAACGTTAATCTGCTAATTATGCATAGCTATTGTTAGCCTTTGAGTTTAACTTGTGTATTATTTGACAAAAACGTAGACGTTCTACCACTTTTAACAAACTTAAATTTTTTGTTGATAGTCATCATCATCATCTCCCGAGACTTTTCCCAACTATTGGGGTCGGCTTCCAGTCTAACCGGATTCAGCTGAGTACCAGCGCTTTAGAAGGAGCGACTGCCTATATGACCTCCTCAACCCAGTTACCCGGGCAACCCGATACCCCTTGGTTAGACTGGCGTCGCTTGGTAGCTGGTGTTGGTGGTAAATAATTTACCACTCAAAATCTAAAAACTCTTAAGCCTTTATTAATTATTTTGTTTGTACCTAAACGTTTAATGACGTAATCCAAAGTTTTAATTGTAACGGAACTTAATTGAGGCCACACAACAAATCTCAATCAGGCTGAACTGTTTACGAAGAACTTTTAGGCGTAGCATGTTAATTGCCTCTCAGATACTAATGAACAAACACACGGACAAAAGAACTATTTCTCAGTGTACATACACATTCCGCGCTGTCTATTTTATTAGTGTTTATGTAATGTACATAACCTTCGCGTTATGTTCGGTTGGTAAATAACCGCAAAATGCAGAGAAATCTACATTTTCTATTACATTATATTAATATTTATTTTTTAGGAACAGAGTTTGAACATGAGTTTAATTTCATGTTTTTTTTTAACCACATAAATCTTAAAGAATGTAATAAAGAGGAAACATTTTTTTTTGTTTCTACCCTTTCATTGTCGGAAAGCTACACTTTTTCTGAGAAAAATAGGCTATATTTTACCCCGATACCTGAAGTAGTTTCCACGGGACGCGTGTAAAACCGCGGGAAATCGGCTTGTGAAAAATTAAAATGAGACCGAATGGCAGAATAAACTTTAAACAAAAACACGAACATTGTATTGAACGAAAAATGCAAAAATATTAATTATAACTACAATTACAAAGTAAAGTAAAAATAGAAATTCTATATCAAACATTCCTACATTAATTCTGGTTTGAAGAGTACAGTAAGACAGAAATTTCTCGTGGGCGATGTCAGTGCCAGTCATTTATAGCGCCTCTGTACGGTGCCCTTACGACTCGAACAAATATGGTGCAAAGGAAATGCCTTATAAAAGCAGTCTTTATATGCATTTGCAGGCCGCTATCTGGCGTTTATGGCGAGATCATTTAATTACTGCAATGAGCCCACGCAGTTAGTTTATTTTGATTCTAGCGTACGTGTGATTAAATACGCAGCATTAGATAAAGTAATTTTTAATTTTTACATACGTTTAAATGACGAATTTATATAACTATCCAGTTAACCTTTGTTCTAGCTTATATGCACAATTTTATAAAATTTTACGAGTGCTAACTGTCGTTGTGGAAAAGCACTTATTTTTTACGATCTTGGTGCATTATCATTCACAGTTAGTAGTTTCCTAATAAAAGGTTGCGTGAAGTAAATTAATCTAACCAATTTTTGTCTTACGGCCAGTTTCTTCAACAAAAGTTAAAGTTAAAGTTATGGCTAAAGTAATGTCTAAAGTAAAAGTAACGGTTAAATTCAATTTTTCTATTAGTTTTGCTGTCACTTTAGCCTTGAAAAAACGAATTTGACCGTTACTTTTACTTTAGACATTACTTTAACTTTAACTTTTGATGAAGAAACTGGCCGTTAAACTTCATAAGATTTAGCCATAATAAGCGTAGATAACAAGCATAGTTAAAAATGACATACTCTGTAAACTTTAAAAACTATACTACAATTGTATGCCTCAAATTATACGATGTTGACCTTTTTGAAACAAGATGCGAAACAAGCTCCAAGTTAGTTCCGTGAAAAACAATTATTCTACAGCTAACACAGTTTCATGAATGAAAGAGAGATTTTTAAAGAACATTCTTTTTATATTTTTAAATTGAAATTCCTGCTAGCGTCATTAATTTTAATATCAAAGTGTTTTATCATAAAAATAATTAGAGAATAGAATACACTAAAGGTACTGTTTTGTGTTACCAATGTTATATTGGAACTTATATGAAGACACTAGCTTCTGCCAGTGATTTCTTCACTGTTCGTGGGAACTTCTACACAAAGCCAAATAAATGGGCTATCTAATACTGAAAGCATTTTTCAAACAAACAAACTCTCCAGCTTAAGGTATAATATTAGTATAGAAGACAGATTCCGGATTACCTAACAACAAGTGCTCTTTATGATATAACTATCTTCTCATTGCATGGTCTACATGGCCTATGTCCCCCTTAGATCCTGTTGGAGGCGACCTGCATCCAGCGTCTTCCGGAGACCTTTATAAGGTCGTCTGTCTACCTTGTTGGTGGACATCCTACGCTGCGCTTGCTAGTCCGTGGTCTCCACTCCAGCACTTTCATGCATATTTCATGCATATGGTCATAGCATAGCATGGTCTGTGCTGCAAGATAAACAGTTATGTTTATAGCTCTCAAATACAGACAATACAAAGGGTCGTTGTTCAAGCCTAAATTACCAAACGCAAGTAACATTTAGCAAGTTATCACTTCATTCATTAAGACTAATTGTACTGACGTAATCAAACAATAGATGTAAGATCTTAATTGTAGTATACAGCGTTCACTTTCGTTGCAATTCACGAACGCGGAACGTTCTTCCAGCCGTGAAGAAATTCTGAATAGTGTGGCGGAATTGTTTTACAATTAAATTCTAGATGGAACTACATACTTACGTTCTGTATGAAATAATTATAAATGTACATAAGACAGAATATACCTACTATTCTGCCATATGTACATTCATAATGTGCATGTCAACAGAGTAATAGTTTTAACAGGAGTTGAACCTTATTTTGACCTACATTTTGGCAAATTAGGTACCTACACCGATTTATTTGTTGTTATTATACGAGTATGTTATTGTAATGAATTTTAAAGCGAAAGTTAGTAACTGTGCAACAGTCAAAACATTAAGCACCTACCCTGCTGCACACGCACGAGGCATCAAATATCTTACTTCAGAGAGGCACAGTTATTTGACGAAACCTGTATCTTTCTAAAAAATAAACGAACTAAAAAACCCTAAACTAAATCCATTCAATAAACTGTTCAAGAATAGACATGGTCCCCTGTCACGATCCGCTATGAAATATTGACGAAATGTTGATACATTGATGAGGGCAGGCCGTTCGAAGGATGAATGGCCGGTGTCAATTCACTATGTAGGCATCTCCGATACCGAGCCTTCAAGATATTTTTGTTCAGGTATTTTATTAAAATTGTTTTGGTACCATCTTGGAGAACCTACTTTTCTGCGACGTATATTTAAGTAATATCTTTTTAGTTGGTATTGAAGGAAATGAAAAAGGGTCTTCTTTTCTTTAGGTATACAATTCGAGGTCAAAATACTTATTATATCCATTAATGTCTCTGCATATAGCTACTGTAAGTCTGATTTCAGAATCTTGCAAGGTAATGATTTTCAAGGACTCCTGACTTGTAAAAACGTCTCAAAATTTTTCCAGGTTTTGTTAACCCAAGCTGTCAGTGGAACATTAAATAGGACGTTACTACAGATACATTCCTACTTATCAGGGCACATAAGCTTTGATTTCCTCTCTTCATCAATACTTAAAGTCTAAAAACAAAACTTTCTAAAACATACCTTTTTTAAGCCATACTAACAGGTGGGTCGAGTCCTAACATCGTCGATCCCACAGTGCCTAAAGACAAAAGTCTTCAATCAGTGCGTCCTACCTGTCATGACTTACGGAGCCGAAACGTGGACACTGTCGGTACGGCTGGTTCACAAGTTTAAAGTCGCTCAGCGGGCTATGGAAAGGGCTATGCTCGGCATTTCTCTGAGGGATCGCATCAGAAATGAGGTAATCCGTCAGAGAACCAAGGTCATCGACATAGCCCACCGAATCAGCAAGCTGAAGTGGCAGTGGGCTGGCCATATTAGCCGAAGAACCGAAAAAAGAAGAAAAAAACCGTTGGGGTAAACGAGTTCTAGAGTGGAGACCACGCCTCGGCAAACGTAGTGTAGGACGTCCTCAGGCACGGTGGAGTGATGACTTGCGCAAGACGGCTGGCAGGAGCTGGATGCGAGAAGCTGAAAATCGATCTCAGTGGCGTGCACTTGGAGAGGCCTATGTCCAGCAGTGGACTGCGATAGGCTGATGATGATGATGAACAGGTGATTATGTAATACATTTTAATCTCATTTTTTATGAAAGTACTTAGTTAATTGCCTACTTTCAATTCTAGAAATACATAAATTACCATGAACGCAATAAACCTACTAAGTATACCGATGAAGTTCCTTGAGCAAAAATTCGAAGTATTAAGAATCTACTATATTAAATTGTCCTTGGAATATTTACTTACATATAAGCAAATGATCGTTTATCTCAGACACCAGGAGTGTCACATGACAACACAACAGTATATCGGCTTCATGCCTACACGTGCGTGCAAAATTCCAATTCAATCGGATATCGGGAAATGGGTCGGCTCTAATCGGCCACAGGACACCTATCTTCCTAATGAATCAAGTGTTGTTGTGGTGCTCTGCTGAATCTCTTCAAAAATATACAAAGGTAACTGCTATTTTGTATGAAGGTGCGGTTAAAGTGCTGCATAGATTTTGCGGTAGATAAAAAAAACATTCTATCATCTATTATCGTCATGAATCAAGCAATGGACACACTGTCAGCTTTTTTTATTAATTTAATGATATATTTATTTATGATTACATAAGAAATACCTAGTTATTTACTTTCAATGACATTGAAAACGACGCCACAGCAGAGATAATCGACTCACTGGCTGCATATTTGAAATAACTCTCTAGAAAAGAATAAGACGGGATAAAGGGCATCATCTCATATATCTAGAAGAAATAAATGAGGTTACGCCCGTTTTCCAATAGCAATAATGATGCCCATTCCACCGCGACGCATAGAAAATATTTACCCGCTTTTCTATTGTTATCAAGCATAAGGCTGATCGCCCACATCAGACTTGTAGGACAGATAAATGTGACCGATTTCTTGTAGGACATATCGACTAGGATTTTTCGACCAACTTCTTGTTGGACGCGTGCGTTGCTCTATTGCTAACGTTCGTTAATATGTTCTATTTTTCTCCTACAAAAAATCAGTCACCGATTTGTCGGACGTAAGCGGACAGCCTTACCTAACTGAATAATGTTCAATGAGATGCGCTCAAGCAAAGATATAAACTTGGCGCTATCACTTCCTTGAGAACTGTTCCCGGAATAGTTTCATTATAAGGACTTAAGTTCCCAAGTAGAAGTCAAGTTTGGACGGTTACGATGGATAAGAATTTTAGCTGTACCTGATTGTGAAATACCTAAGTTTGTAGTTTTCGAGTCGTTTAATTTTAGAACTTGAATATTCTACCCAAAATTCTAGTACCTACTTTAGAAAGTGGAAAGAGTAGAAAGTTTTAGGTGAGCTAAGTTTTTATAGAAAATTCTTCTTCTAAAAATGTTCCATTTTACGTTGAAAGATTACTGACGTATTTTATCGAACCATATACTAGTATATTTTTTATTTCTTAGCTTTACATCTAGAAATATAATAAAGATAGCTCTTCAACTTTAATTGATAAAACTCCAACCTCTAGACAGGAAAAACAAAATTTATGCTCACTTTTTACACCAGCCTTTCTTTGATCCACAATTTTACAAGAAGCGCTCGAACAATGCAAGTCATAATTCACGATTATCACGTCACTCATCCTGTCATCGTAAATCCATCTCTAAAATAGCTGTACACTATTAAATACGGATTAGACGCAATAGCCACGTTATAATACTGCCTGCCAACGGCTTTAAATGAAGGAAATGTTGCTAGCGTTTTTACGAATGAGTATTCTTGAGAACATTCGCTATTATTCTTGAAGCATTTTTCTGAAATGTGGTGTAATTGGATTGTGTTTATACCTGAGGATACCTTTTCTTGGATTGTTTGAAGTCTTGAGGATAATAGAACAGGAAATAGAGCTACGCTGACATTTATAAATATAATATAGTTGTGTAATTTGTGTGCTTCAAAAAAGGGACAAAGGTAAGAAAGTTCTACATATGTCTCTGAATGAAGTCTATGAATCTCAAAAACTAGAATGAAAGATATCTAAGGAAGGACATACGTTTCTGTCTAACCTTTAAAACTAAACAGTCGTAGTGTTACGTATATCTACCAATACACAGTCAATCAGTTAACTAGAGCATCGACAATCCGAGCCACTCGAGTATAGAGCGCAAACCAATATGATTACTGAGGACTTCAAGGGAGGCTCAGTAGGTAACGTGGAGAACAAAATGATTAGCGGAGGAGCCATAACGGAAAATCTCCTAAAAAAGTAGCGCGCCAAAATGCGGGTGTGCGGGGGACAAGGAACGTTACCCTTCTTCAGAGCCGCTCATTTGTTAAAATACCAAAAATCGTTGACAGATTTCTAAAAGAAACAAAACGCCTTGTTCACTCGTTACTGATCGTTTTGATCATGGCCACCGTACGTATTTGACCTAGAAGAAAGCGCCTGACCTACCTGTATTATGACATCTCCGATCGTCTTCCCTTACTTCGTAGTAGGTTCCTACTATATGTGTCTATGGTGTTATGTCGATATTGCCCCTCTTATTACATCGGCTAAGATCAGCCGTGTCTCGGAGGTGGCGGACGCTTGGTTTATTCCACTTGGTTCCTTTTGAGAAAATTGTTTTTAAATTTTGTTGTTTTCGGTTCCTACTTCTATCCTTAATAATCACTGTTTTTGTGGAAGTTTAGTGAAAAGGGGTAGTAAATGGAATGTTCTTTTGGTATAAGTACGTCAGTTTATTTATTTTAGCATAGTGCACCAAAAATGCCTGTATTTTGGTTTAGTTATTTCTCTATTTACGTAAAAAATATAAATGTCCAATTTTGAATCAAAATACTTCAAAGTATTATTGAAACAGTAGTATATAAACCAGCAAAACGATATCTCTTTTGAAATATGTATCCTAGTTTAACTCACGTAACGCATTATAAAGAATGAGGAACAATGCCAAAACCTCGAACAGCTAAGTAAGTATATAATCAAATATTTCAGTGGCATTAGCGTGTTGTACAACTACTTTATATCGGCTACAAGACGAGACGGGCAATTAAATTGGGTTTTTTATTATTCCGCTGCACAGAATTACATTATTACCTTAAGACAAATGTGTGTTATGCAGCACCGCCGTGAAATATTTTCTTTTGTTGCACAGATTTGAGTAGTAAACAGATATAATGGTGACTGGTTTCCGCCCACGGCTTCGCCCGCTTGATATGTTGACCGGGATAAAAAGTAGCCTATGTGTTAATCCAGGGTATCACCTATGTAGATACCAAAAATCAACCAAATCGGTGAAGCTGCTTTTACGTGAAAGAATAACAAACATACATCCATACATTCTCACCAACTTTCACATTTATAATTTTAGTAGGAAGTAGGATTGTACGAAGATAACTATATAACCTATAGCAATATTGATCCATTTAAAGAAGGATAACCTACAAACAATATCCGTCTTACCACAAAAACTTTTAAACGTCAGTTTATGCCTTGTCTAAAAAAATGTCAAATTATGACGTTGACATATGGTTCATTTTGCAGCCAAAATTTTATTAGACAAGTGTAAAACAGGGTTTAAAGTTTTTGTAGTAAGGCTCTATAGGTTTAGTACAAAGCGAAACAAATCAAAAATAAAAGAATGTCCTACCATGAAGCCTGAAGCCTGCTAGACTGACAATCTATTTTGCCGTCAACCGACAATCTAATCTTTTAATAGGTCACAGCCGCTTCAGGATAAACGTGACTACTAGAAATGGCACAACGTGACTCCCCTGCAAATTGCTGAAAAGCCTTCGGTACATGTGAGTGTTAATTATTGTAGGTAACGCCTCATGAATATTAAATATGTAGGATTTCACTAATGAAAGTTGAAGGTTTATTAGATGGTGCGTTTTAGCGGTGTTAGCTCTTTCCTTGAGCAATTTGCTTAGTTCGTTGATGGTGATTAGATAAGGGAAACATGCTGGGGTACCATCATTGTACCAAGATTAAATGTGTATGTCAAGAAAAAACTAATTAAGAATGACAAAACAACCAGACAGCTTTTTACAGAAACTTTAAATCTTTATTACTGTTGTACACGTTTTTGTTACAGGGGACTCGAAAGTACTCATAGAACAAATTAAAAGGTTTAAGTGGTCAAAATGAAGGTCAAGGTCAACTCTTAAAGTAATTGTGTGTTCCTGAACTTGAGTGACACGCAACCATATCCATCAGGACTAACCTGCATCTTCATTTCACTTGTAAAAATAGAAGTCTAGAATAGAATAATAGTGCATTGCAACGCAAACCTTTCTAGACATTATGAGAAATTGTGGAAACGTTTGCAGGTCTTAACGGAATACTGAGCTGAATTGTTCAGGATTTAGTGGGGAACCTCGTACCTACAAGTTGGATTAAACACCCTTATGTTCATTAAGAAAGTTGACTCACTATGATTTGACTAGGTTTTGACCAATAGCGTTTTAGGAGATGTAGCATGAATGAAACAATTATTGATGCTAGCATAGATGAAGATTGTTGTTGAGAACAGCTGTCCTATTCTCATGCAGTGTGCGATTGATTTGAAAAGGCAATTAGGTCGGTTGTGAAACTATATTATGTTTGTCTTTCGGTACCAATTTGAGTTGGTATCATGATAGTAGTACCTAAGTTTGATCAAAAATCCTATACCGTATCAAAGATTCCTTGAAGCACAACGTAAACACTAATATTGTCAATCTGTTTGTTACAGCTGAACTAATATAACATAGTCGACATTGTTGACTTCCCCATACGTCAGAATATACCCTGATAGGCTATCGTACGACTTTCCTTTTACGACGACCAACAAACAAACGTTATGCTAAAAGTTTTGCTTTATCTTCATCCTTATCAGTTGTAAAAAGAGCAAGGGTCGACCGCAATCCGTCTTCCAGTGATATATATCAGCCATGAATTTGCTACGAATCTGATACAAAACAAAGGGCTATTGAAAGGTCATGGTGAACAGGTAACCGCTGAGTCATTCGGGTATTTTTCATTAGAACCTAGTTGGTTAAAATGTGAGGGAACTCCTTTCCACTGCTAGATTTCAAGTAATCCATAATTATCTCGGGTTTTCGACCTAGCTCCATTGGTTCAGCCATTTTGCTGTGAAAGCACTCACTTACGCACTTATCATTACTTGGATAATAAGTAGTAAAATACGGACACTTTAATAAAAAAAGTTATAAATCAGCGGTCAAACTTACTAGGCATGCCATGCAAAAATAAAAGGCGAGTGGATGAAATGCGACATCATGCTAAAATAATTCCTTGCGATTTTTCGATAGGAAGTTAATAGTAAATGATTATATTAACATCACAGTTCCTATTCTTGAATAGATAATGAGTAGGCTTACATTTGGCATTGTTTATACAGAGGAGGAATTAATAATGAGCAGTAAACTTAGCGAAACCGCGAGAGAATTATAGGCTTCCTTTGAAATTAAAGTGTCTATCTAATCCCATATGTATTGCTTCATCATGAATCTAAGATCGGTTTATAAAGTTTGAACATCAAAATCATATTTACACAAGTTTGCTGTCGAGTTACGTTGATATATTATATGCACGATTCACTTCAGTACATTACAAATTATGTATGTTCAATCCGTGACAATTTGTGATATCTTTTTCTACGGCCATTATGAAAAAATAGCCTACACAGTCATTCCAAGTATCTTCTAAGCCCCATTAAATTGTTACGATTACTTACTTTTGCTGTAATATTTTTCCCAAATAATGCTTTAGCGAGGGTATTACGGCCATCTAAAATAGAATTTATTAGTTGCAAAATTTCCCTTCGTGTAATAAAATCATCTTCATCTGTCTGGCAATGTTCGCACCGGACGTGCCGACCTTATTGTAGACTCACTTATGTAACTATTGTTTCACAGCCCTAATATAAACTGCATTAATACGGCAACAATCCCACACAATAATAAACTTTATCACTGAACATAAGAGTCTAAATTCGATCGAAGAATTTGCAGCTATAGGGTTGAGTACGAATCTGAAATTGACGTAGGTCAATTTCGCGTCCGGTCGAAATTAATTAGTGTCCAACATTTAATTACGAACAATACAGAAACATTTTGAGAGACGACACGTCACGATTTCGGTACGTGCAGGATTTCTTAATGATGATAATTAAATAAAACGTGTTGCTGACTGTAATAAAATAATGAAGACAATGTTTCTATTTGTGAAGAACGATATTATTACGCTACGTCTACAGTAAGCGTTTAGGTATGCAATATAAATGTGTTTAATTAAGAACTTCGATAATTATACCTAGATAAATACTTTTTAACGCTTTAATAAAATTGATGTACTTAATACTGCCAACGCGAAAATTTCTCCATCGCATTTTGTTAGGCTCACGCTTGCGTTTTATCAAGCAAAGTATGATTGATGTTTTCGTTGCCATCATCATGTTTATTGAAGGTTTTCCTTCAAACTTTACTTGCAATATTTTGAAGAGAACATTCTGGAAGTTTTAATGCAGAATTTAATGTCTCCCGTCTTAACAACGTAAAATTATTATGCTTTTATATGAAAATAAATATGGTATAATTGTTTTTTCAATGAAATTATGAGTAAAAATTTAGGCAAAACAATTCTAAAACAAAAGCCTTCGTTACTCTAAACACGTTGACCTTTTTTTCTAAACTTCCGAACCCACTTTCAAGTAAAAAATTACTACCGAACATAAAAACCGAGGGAAATGCCTTGTATTTTTTATGCATTTTCAGAAACTGGGGAAATAAAACCTGCGTGAGTGTCGTTCACACTTTTCCTTCAGAACGCAACTGAAAACTGTACTAATATAACTGCCAGTATTCGTTCCACTATTTTTATTGCAGTTTCGGTGGCTGCCAGAAAATATTGTGCATTTTGGGTTTTATTATTTTTTTGAATGGTCCTTTTTCATAAATAAGTTTCACCGTTCCATAGCATTTTTAATCTGAAGTTTAAAAAAACTGATTAAAAAAAATAAGTATAAAAATTCTTAGTGACTGTTCAAATATTTTCTGTTTGCTTAATAATTCTCTCTCAGTAAATAGTTAGAGAACCAATATGGCGAAGTTTAATTCTTCCATTAAACATGTGGCCCTAAAGTTTATACCAAATGGCAACGCTTTTCCAGATTCCTATAAATAACTCCCGTCTGTGTGCAGAACCATGTAACTAATTAGCTTGGGACTTAAGCTATGTTTGCTTAACTTAAACATAAACTACTGAACATATTTTGAACCTCGACCTTAAAGCAGGTTCATGATAGTAAGTGGGTACTTTGAAAACATCTTGGATGAATTTTAAAATGTAAGTCAACGATGTAACCATAATCAAAGATAATTAATTATGAAAATAAGAAGTTTCTAATAGAACCACATTTTAATATTTGCCTATGTGGAAATAATTATTAACTGTATTTTCCAACATATTTTCGGAATAACCTTACCTATCTATATGCGTATTCCAAATCAGACTTAAATCTAGCTCACTGTCTCAAAAACTTAACCGAATACATATCGGGTGTGTCGTTCATAATCACATTAAATGAAATCCGTTAATATACAGGTTAATATATGTCGATTAACACCAAGGAAAAAGAAAAATACGTGAAAATAAAAAAAAAAACATTTTTCAAACAAAGTAAATAGAATAAAAATGTGCGAAAATTAGAACACCATATAGAAGTCAGTCATTACAAACAGCTGAAATTCTCCCTTGAAAACTGACAGCTGTCAACTGATCAAAACATTCGATACTCCTAACTTTATCTCTGCTTTACACATGATGTTGTAAATTATGAAAACGAAAAATGACTCCTGTGGCTAAACCACTGAATGGATTATGTTATTTTTTTTACAATAGGCATGATGACAAATTTTTAAATACCTTTGTATGATGTAGGTATACGTCTATTTTATATGAAAAATTATTAATTTTAAGAAAATGCGAAGTTTTTTATCAAATAATTACATTTTTCTCTGTCCACTTTGAATCCGGCGCGAAAACGCTTGTCAGTGTCATGTCGTCACTTGTGACGTCACGACTGAAATTACAAGACGCAAGTAAACAACGCTCGTGCAATAATTAAGTTTTTTGTGTTATTAAATATGAATTCGAAAGTGCATAGGTGTTGTGGGGTCCCCCAGTGTAAGAACACATCCAAAACAACTCCTGATAAGTTATTTGTGTACGTTCCTCACAATAAAAAAATACGAAACAAGTGGCTTAAACTTGCAAGGCGAGATTCAAAAGCAATATTGCCCAGGGTACAACTTTATTTTTGTGAAGATCACTTTGATGTAAGTTATTACATAGTTCTCTAGATTCTAACATAGAAGTTTTTTTAATTAAACTAATACACTTACATGGAAGTTTTTTTTAATTAAACTAGTATACTTACATGGAAGTTTTAACATTTCTAAATTCAGCTGAACAAAAATCTTTATTTGATGCCAAAAACTCTCCCAGCATTATGATATCAATTCTAGGCAAATTAGCGCTGTTTGCCTTGATAAATCCGGGCTCCATAACTCGTGTTATACACAATTAATTAAATAAAAACAAAGATCGCAGTGGAAGTTCACAATAACGAAATGTGACGTTCGCGCGCTTTCGCGCGAGTTGTTTTGAGAAATGACGTCACGAGCTCTGATTGGTGTTCAAGATATCATGGCGGATTGCCTTATTTCGTAATTTTGTTTTATAAAAATACATATTAATCACATTATTAATAAAGAAAACAATGCGCGTTTTATATTCCAAGCTTCAAGTTTAATTTAATAAATATATTATTTTAATGATTTTTGATTACTGTCATCATGCCTATTCGCTATAGAATATCATGAAGTACATGTGATAGAATTTAATGTGATTATGAACGACACACCCGATATATTCACCTTGAACTTGAGCTATTCAATACTATTTATTTTCGGGTAGACATGTTGCATTAGCAAGCATGTTGCAGTATCTTCATATTATATCGAATATATCTAATTCTGATGGACATGCTACATGGATTATCACTTCGATGCTCAGTTGTCTTAAAATGTTTTGTTTTGCTTTGTTTTCAATGTATGTCTATTAGTTTAGTTTACTAAAAGTTTTATTTGATGTTTTGTCAATCGTTATATCTCTTTAATTTTCAAGATATAATATATTAGGTACGACGTGTGATATAGAAATATACATTTTTTTAACCCTGAATGAAGTTAAAGACTACAAACACAACCACGGGGAACCATTTAAAAGTTCCCACACATTCTCTTAGCACTTAAAATCCGCAAAACCTCTCAAAAGTCTAGAAAACTCAGAACCTAGATGTGAATTCCCTGTCTTGTAGCCTGTAGTTAGCTGCTAAAACTTGAAAATTACCGCCACGGGAGAGGTTTACGACGACGGCGACGCCACCTCGGTATTGTACGTCAGGTCTTAAAGCTAAGCTAAAGTCAACCCGTCAGTGACGTGGGAAGCGAACCTCACGGGAAATCAACGTTAGGGGTTATTTTCATACATACGTAGTTTAAATTCGTTCTTTGTTTTGTCCGATTCACGGGTTGGTTTTTTGTGTGGTATTTAAATAAATGATTTAATGGCGATATTACTAATTTTGATCAAGAAAGAAAGTTACTTATCGCAAAGCAGGAAGATGATGATGACCTAGAATTCTGCATGTCATCACGTAAATATCTTTACCATTCTATCATAACTATAAGTGGATAACTAAAGTATCCGTTGACGTAAATAAACAATAACTTGACTACAACATGATAGGTATTTAGTTTATTTTGTAGTGACCTCATATTCATATGCTCGTAAAGAACATCAAGCTTCCATTTTGTTAGTTGAAGTTCATGAAAAAGATTTATATCCTAATCGCCTCGAAACAGCTGCGCAATCAATTTCTGTTGACGACATATTTAATAATGCAGCAATATCTAAACAAGCCTGAACAAATTATTAAATAAATGTAAGTATACACTTCAATTTCAAATCTAAATAGCAAAAAGCTTTTATATTGAAGATGAGATTTACATAACAGGATTCAGTTGACCCAATTTACGTGACGGGATTATCTCTTCAAAGACACGTAATAAGCAAACATAAATTATAATAATGTATTCGTAATTTACATAAAGCTATATTTTCTACTGGTTCTAAACAGTATAGGTTTACAAAATGCAATTAAAAACATCATCAAGTGTTTTTGTTTTTAAAAAAAAGTTTAGAAACATTTAGCTCCTTATAAAAAGCATACACTAACTTACGTACTTATACATATTTGTAATTTATATAAAATGCTGAATACTCAATCAACATTAGAAAACTGCCCCAAAAATTCTCTCCTCCACAAGTCCAGAGCCTAATTGTATTAAAACTACTGAAACCATTTTCTTCCTCAAACTCCGAAGTATAGAAGAGAGATTGCAAACAATATGACTTGTAGATTCAATGATTAATGCAAGAACATCGGAACTTTTTTTATTAAGATTGAAGTTTAGGTACACAAGATATTTCGTGAAATTTCCTGGAAGTGTTTAATTAAAAGCAAAGCAAGGCGATGACGTACCTACGTCGACTGACAGAGATGGATGGACAGACTGGGATAATTATAAAAATGATTGCTGTGAAACAGGAGCCAACAACTTTTTTTTGTAATCCGAGACATTTCGGATGCTTAAATTTTAGCTGCAATTTGTGAGAAAAATGAGGAATTTGGACACGTTATAATAAGGTATGATGAATTCAAAAATAAAGGTGATGATATAATTATGTAGAATTACGCTAGTTTAAAAAAGGTTACGCTGAGAATGAAAGACTATATCATTACAAATTATAGCCCGAATAGCTACTGAGTTACTATGTTATTATGTGCGACGTACCCTAATGGGCTAATGGGAGACTAATTCTATTTCAAAATCCTTTCTGAAAATCCTATTTCATTTGCAACTAAAGATTTGTTTTTCTAAACCTAGTACCTGAAATAAAATATTCCAAACAGACACATACATTTACAGTTACAGTGTCAATTTGTGAAACAACAAGAATACTTTAAACCAAATCACAAAAGGTTTTCCCAAGAGCACGCTCTTCAATTTCGCTCACAAAGAAAATCGTTACTTAAACTTTTGACAGTATTTCGGGCTTTTTGATTTCTGACACAGCTAAGTAGCGAACTACTTATAGCTGATAACAGACTTATGGCACAGTGTTAGTGTGGACAGACTTGTAAAAGAAAGTCGTTGACCCCTCTCGAGTCAGATGTCAGCTCGTCGCCGACCGCTGAAGCACTGCACCCTTTCGACACTGCGGCACCGACAAGTGATGTCGCCAGGCACGTTTTATCGATGGATAATGCTGTTATGTATCGATAAAACTGATTTATTTTGTTGCATTCGTGACTCGTGTTGTAGACTTAACGTGGTTAGCTGGCGTGGGGATGAACTTAATTGAAATTTTCCTTAACGACGTATTTGCTATTTGCGTGTGTTTTAAAATATTAGTTACTTCGTGTTAAGTGTAATTATAAAATGCGGATTTAAAAACTGTATTAGGAATTTATAGTAATTGATATACTTTCGCCAAGTAGCTTTCCGATTTGGAGAACGTTAAATTGTTTAATACAACAAAATAATGAGGTATTAAGCTCATAGACAGAGCGTTGAGATGTACGATTACTTTATCTTATATCGGATAATTTCAATAAAATTGCCGTTAGCAGAGAGCTATTCCATGCTTACTCATGGAACGCATACTTAATCCGCAATTAAAATCGCCGATGAATAATTCGCTTATCGCCTTACTTATTTCTCATCCATGTTATCGATAGATCGGACGCATGCCCATCACTAAACCGCCTTGTTTCATCTCTTGCTATAAATGACCAGATAGTAGCTGAATGGCTGCTTTGTGAAGGATATTGCCTACTTTATGTATTATACAGATGCAGTAAAACCACTTTACGATGACGCACAATATTAATAAACATTCTTTGATGCAATCTAAAACAAAATGTTACTGCTTTATGTGAATGGGCTTACTCAGTTGTTGGGTCATGTTATTGTATGAAAGTAGCCTTATATAAATAAAGTCTAGGAATTCCTAATGCAGTCTAAGTATTATTCTAGCAAGGCTTGGTACATACATACCTACATATGGAAGATAAGATACTCTTTGACCTATGCTTACATGATTATGATGAAGGGATACGAAACTGGAACTTCTCAATTAACTTCTGCCATAGAACTGGCACAGTAGTTGGAAAATGAAATTTGCAATATGATATTTTCAGTGTGACTGCAACTGATAAGTTAAAGTAAGTTAAACTGACGACAAAGTTATGAATGAAGAGATGAACAATCGCGGAACCATTCCTTTGATATTAAAATCTTATAATTTTATAAATCAGTAATTTTATTTCTTTCCTGTCTCACACATAATGTATGTCTATATTTATTGCATAATAAACTCACAATGTTTCAATTACATAATGTCAAAACTTAATGATGATCATTAAGGCAATACGACCTCGATGGCGCAATGGTCCTCATGCCGGACTGCCGAACCTGAGGTCCCGGGTTCGATTCCCGGTTCGGTCGACATTTCGACGGCTCCTAAGTATACTGAGTCAACTAACAAATTTTGCGAATTGCACTTTTTTGTGTATTTACAATCGATTTGTGTGATGAGCATGCTTGTTGGCCGTGGTCTGGGTGTTACAATATGTATTTATAAATATGTATATATGTAGCTATATGTAGTTTATCATTTGTGTTGGCACCCATAACACAAGTTAATAAATAACTTACCATGGGGCTAACCGACCGTGTGTGAAAAAGGTGTCCCGACATTATTTACGTAACGAGCACACCTAATGGCTACCGAGATTTCTCGAAAAAAAAAAACTCAAAAACTCAATAACTTCTCTATTAATACTGCATTGCATAGGCAGTATATTAGCGGTAGAGGTACGGGTCAGAGGTGGCGTAGAACAAACACAGGTATTTATTATATCCAGCGTTTTCTCAAGTAGGTTAGGGTCGGCATCCAGTGAACATGGTACTTGGCTTAATAATATTATCTCTAGTTGTATATACCTATACTGTTAATCTAGCTTCTACCAAATAATAGACCTAAGTGCAAAAAAGACTAGGAAAATTTTTGTATAAACGAACTTTTTCATTTAATTCCAGTAATGATACCTTTATTACCTCAACGATTACCTATAACTTCAACGTTTCTATTCAGCGAAATATTTCTCTATTGGTAGATAAATGTTTTTTCTTAGGTAACACGATTTTTCACGATTCAGTTATTGAATACAGATCAGTGTGCCGTTTGGAATACTGATCAGCGGCGACTAACCAGTTTTTCCTAATGCTTGTTTAATCGCTTGGATTTGTGAAGGAATTAGAGATAAACTTTGTTTAATACTACTGAGAGTTTGTGATTCACTTTGAGAGGTATATAAGAATAAAGCGAGTATTTTGTGGCCTTTTGTGGTATGTTAACAAGAGCCTGCCGTGCAAGATGCCTTTAACCTTCAGTATGAGCTGATGATGAAAGAAGGCTGCTATAGTTGTCTTGAAATAGGAAGCAAAATATCTAATGCGTCACGAGTTTCTGCCACGCAATTTCGTGCAGTAGGTACGACGCGACGGTACTGCGCCATCCTTCCACGTGGTTAAACTCCAAAGAAAATGCGTCTTTAAAATCGCAACAATGAGCGATGCCGGGATCGATATGATTCATTTGTTATTTTGATGAAAACATCCTTCTCTTCATACAATGTATCAAAAAGAAAATACTTTGTACATATATCCCTCGATTTTTTATCATGTCACGGATATAAACGATTATTACGCAAGTACGTGTATTGTATCAAAAGTAAATATGCCTAAATTTTCAAGTATTCTGGATCCCGTGACCTCGTCTACGTCCCAAGATTTACATAATCCTATCTTCGCGAGATAAGTTTTTCTAAATAATTTATTTACTGCCACGGTTCTACCGCTTTGGCTAGGTTTAATGGTCGCTGCACACAGCGGGCGGGGCGCGACGGGACGGGACGGCGACGCGACGCTGAGCAGTTGTAATGTACTAGATATTACGGAGGCCGCCACACAGACCCGTCCCGCTCGGCGCGACGCGACGCGACGATCTAGTACATTGTGTCACGTCGCCGTCCCGTCCCGTCGCGCCCCGCCCGCTGTGTGCAGAGACCATAATGGTCGCTGCACACAGCGGGCGGGGCGCGACGGGACGGGACGGCGACGCGACGCTGAGCAGTTGTAATGTACTAGATATTACGGACGACGTCACACAGAGCCGTCCCGCTCGGCGCGACGGTAACTGTCGCGCCACGCCGCCGTCGCGCCGAGCGGGAATACAAGTCACGTATACAACGCACACGAATACAGGCGGGGCGGGACGTGATCGCGCCCGCAGTGTGACCGATCCCGTCGCGCCAGCGCCGCGTCGCCGCCCCGCCACGCCGCGTCCCGTCGCGCCGCGCCCGCTGTGTGCAGAGACCTTAAAGGGTAAGGAAATGGTATTTTGACTGAGATGGAAAAAGTTTATATTGTTCAAATCCTTTTTGAATCCTTTCTGCGACGGAAGTTTTGTGGTTTCGCTTCAAGTGTCAATGCATTCTATTATCTAAGTGCAGGTCCTGTTGTTTCAATATTTTTATTGCATTTATAATTTCACTTATTTTCAGGTCTTAATCTATTTCGATATCAATACATAAGTTGTAATATAATCTTAAATATCATGAGACGTCTAGTGTGATTTTTGCTAATACAGCTGATATATTTTCAGCTTCAGTTTATACAGCGACTTTATTTTCAATCCGATTTAAGTACATATTTAACTCAAAAAACAGAATAATACGAAAAGTTCACATGCTCGCCTAATCCTCATATGCTATTCATACAGGCTTTCATATCATAATCTGAAATAACTGAAAATAAAGGAGTTATCCGGATTAATCCAGATTTTGAAAAGAAACTTTTCGAATATGGTGATCGGCAGAGATTTGTGTCGTACTTAGAATTTGTTTGATGTAAAAATAATACCAAAGTTGATATGGAGTTAGTGGGTTTGTTAGCAAGATATTCGTCAGATATAAAGTCTGGCGAATAGATTAAGAAGTTTATTATGCTCCCGTTCAGCTACAGACAAGGATTTTTGCATGTAAACTTTGCATTGGAGAATTTTAACTACGTATTTTTAACCGTAGTTTCTTACAGCTATTACGAAGTTTTATTTTATGTCATAAAACTATGCCATTGGATAAAATTGAAGTAAAATAAATAGGCTTTGAAGAAAATTTTCTTCGAGTTATATTGGTTTTTACTATTGTGTATTATTTTGCGCACACTAAAAGCTTTTTATTACTTTTAATTTCGAGATGAAGCTTTTTATACTACAAAAAATCTATAAGTTTTTAGATGCCTTAAAATATTTCAGTCTAGGTTAGGTAAAAACAATACCTGTGTCTAAAATATTAAGATAGCGAGGTGAAGATTAAGTGTGTCTACTCAATGCCTAGAGAGTTTCCTTACTAAACCCTTGGGATTTGTGTAATCCCATTTCAATCAAACGCTGAACCATTTTGCTTACATTATACCTTGGCGTGACTTGCGTTACGAAGTTATGGAAGGGTTTATCGATGTCTTAGAATCATCTTCATATATTCCTGAGTTCCATTGGTTCCGTTAGAAGCTTTGGGTGGAAAATTATGGGGGTAGATTTTAGTGAAAAGATGTGTCTTTTAAATTACTAGGTAAGTTTTTGCAGTATACTAATTATTCTTTGCTTTCTTTTTCAGGTAAATACTTCTCCTTTTTCGGAATTGTGAGTAAAATAATACGATAATGAAAACAATGATATCTAGTGTATTTTAGAGTATATAAACTTTGAAACTTTTTATCAAAAATTCCTTATAGTTTACCAGACAGTGGTGTTTCATATTGGGCTGTAGTCGATACAATATAAACATTAGACCAGATTTATAATAACACACATATTACAAATAACCCTTATTCACAACCAACTAATGACATACCTACCACTCGATTTAATGATGTTTAGCCAAACCCGAATTGATTGCGTCCCCATGTTTGCTGTACCCGGTTGGCTATTCAGATAGTAAGGACTCTTAGACCCGCCAGTGATTGGTAGTTAGTTTGTCGTGACCTCTGTGTCTGCGTCAGGACCCCTGTCACAACTCTCCGATCCTCTTGAAATACATATAGAGAGTTGCTACCTAATTGCTACCAGCTACCATTAGTTGCTACCAATTGCTACCCTCGTGGTTTTAGAGATACTCCGGGTGAAAAAAAAATCACAATACTTTTGCGTCGTTTCTTCACACTGGGAAAAGTGACAGCCATCCTGATATCAGAATGGCTGTCACCTTTGGATGCTGAATATCTTCAAAACCACGAGGGTAGCAATTAATGGTAGCTGGTAGCAATTAGGTAGCAACTCTCTATATGTATTTCAAGAGGATCGATGAGTTGTGACGGCGGTCCTGATGCAGACACCTCTGTGAGGATCATAGACAGTAGGCACTTAGTATGGGCATGATGCCAAGTTCATACACAACAGATGAAGACTCCTAGTATCGTACTGGGACTTCAATGTGGAGTGTCGTCTAATGGGAACAATGCAGTTTTGGAGCTTGGTTTGCCCATCGTGTTATGTCTGCGGTCTCGTTTGGTTCTGTGGACATGTTATTTTGCATGGTTTTATTGGTTACTTGCGACAACAGATAATTAACTATAGTTATCGGCACGAATCTTGAGCTCTGACCTTCACTTGCGCAGAAGTAATTTATTGGTATGAAATGAGGCCCGGGGGCGGGCTAAAGCGGTGATTGGCCCGCAGTGCATCGCGTCATAGCTATCACTCGGGATTGGATCTTTGCTAATAAATCACTTCTGCGCAGATGTAGGTCAGAGCTCAAGATTCGTGCCGATAACTATACCCTTGCATAGAATCTACACTGTGCAGAATCGTGTTCTGATAAATAATAGGTAATTTAGGTACCATATGATTTTAATCTCAGATCTTTATTATTAACTTCGTTATACCTACTTATCTATTCAAATATCATTAAAAAACAATGATCACAATACGGACTCTCAAAAAGATCTCGACATCTCTAATCTGAATAAAAGATTTCAATTTTCAATCTCAATGAAAACAAACTCAATTTAATTCAATTTCAGATAAAGATCAAAGTTAGCGTTATCATGAAATCGATAGCTCCCATATTATAAAACTCATCTATTACTTTACTTTTGAAATCTTTTTTCTTTGGAATTACTTGAAGTTTGCTCATTCTTTTATGTACATATTTTATTAAAGTTTTTAAGGGTCGTCCCTTGATTGAAACCTGTGTACCTACTTTACCTGCCTAAATCAATAAAGTCCGTTCAATCATCTTGTTTAAAGTTAGAAATAAGTTTTGGGTAAACTCAAAGGTATGTACAAGAATTCTTGGTACGGATATACAGTTGATGTTTCGAGTATCCTTTCAGGTTAAATGTTGTTTCGTACTTTTAGACGTCGTCATGATGTACCTATACCTTCGTATTTAAATCCCTTATGTTATGAAAAGTTAAATATAGGAGCCAAACTTAATGGCGTCTTGCATCGCAGTTTCAATCACAGTTGTGCGTATGTGGACGTTGGTACCCCTCGAACTGCTGATATTATCCAAAAATTTCTTCAGTTCAGCGACTCGCGCTTTGTTCCGAACCAATAAGTTCGATTCGTAAATACCATACGAGGGTTTATAAATCTATTATACTATCCCAATGTATAGGTGTTGACATCAAATACGGTTGAAAACTTATCGGTTGACGTAATAGTAAAACAACATCGGCTGTTGTCTTACTGTAGGGCAAACACCTTCCCAATCTCTTGTCATGTTATCTTTTTATTAGAAAGAAGTTAAAGGTTATATAGGTGAAATAACAAAACAACTATGTATAAAAATATTATATCTGGAGGTCACAATTTCAATTGAACACTCTACGAACGTTCTCGGGAACTATTGAACGGATTCGACAAAATCTTTCAGTTTTACATAGATAGCCCATTGACTGTAGGAGAATATAGGCTACTTTTCAACCGGTGGATAGACTGGATTCCACGCGGCACGGGTAGAACCGCTGGTAGAACTATACTATGGTATGTTAAAATTATGCAAAAGTAAAGTAAAGTAATCTTTAGTGTATTGATTGCGTTGGTGTTAGATATAATGATAATACAGTACATTTGACATTACAACAACATTACACAAAGTACATATTATGTCCATATAAAAACCACAAGTATCTCTCACATCCTACCTTAACTTTACATACTCTTAGAAAATGTATATTAATGGCCAAGATACAGCAAGGTTTTAGTCCGTGCGTTGGCAAATTTATGGACGCTACCAAAACTCAGGCGAAGCATGCGGGTGGGCAATTAAATATATGGGGGGGGGGGGCATTATACATAAGGCATAGTGTTTTCCTAAGACAGATTTCATAAGTTCACTTTTCCTAAGCGTGAGTGATTTGTGTGAGTTGTTATATAATTTACGAAAATTATATGTTTCATTAAAAAAAGAAAACAAGCCACTTATCAATTTGCCTAATTAAGCGTAACTTACAATTAACTTAATTAAGTTTGACATCAAAGATAAATGTTTATCAACACATTTCCTTGGGCCTATTTCTGTTCGCAGTTTACTCGAATATTCATTGAATAAATAATATTATGTTGATGGAAGCTCTTGATATGATACTGTCTTAGATCAATATACCAACCGAAACCGCCGTGAGCTCAAATTTTGACAACTAACGCGCGGGATAAGACTACGTAACACATAGAGTTAGCTTACATGACAAAATCATTATATACGAGTATGAACGGTAGTCATTTGCGTCGCCTTCTTCCAACTACGTTGGGGTCCACTTCCAGTCTAACCAGAAGAATCTTTATCTACTCTTCTCAAGCCAGTTCTCCGGGCTACCTAATACCCCTTGGTAAGACTGGTTGTCAGACTCTCTGGCTTATGAGTACCCGTAACGACTACCACAAATGTTCAAATGACACTCGGGACCTCACAGCTTACATGACGAACTCAAGTAGTAGCAGTCATTACTATACGAATATGAGCGGTAGTCCCATACATTAATTTAGCGTAGGGGAAAGCTCATAAATCGCGTGTCCGGTTGGTTACATTCCTTAAGGATATGGATGGTAGGTATGAAGATACGCAGTCAAATAGTCGTGAGCCGTCAAGTGACATAGATTTATTTATCAACGCTTTCTCCTGTAAGTAAGATATGAATTTATTTTGATGAAATAAAGATTTTTTTTATAGAAATAAAATTAATTCAATTCTATTTCGAATATAATACAGGTAATTGGAACGTAAATAATAACGTTGATTATAGTGTAACGTAAATAATAACGTTAACTTTAAAGATACCGGATCACGCAAATTAAATAATGCCTGCTATTCATTGATTTGTGAGAACAACTAAATGGGTACTTATCCATTATTTCAAATACTTCTAAATTACTCCTCGAAAAAAAAATCTGCTAAACTGTGTACATTTTGAAATTAAACATCACGTCTTCAGTAGAGATTACTCAGAATCATTATAAGAGCTTTAATTTACTCAAATGTAAATGAAACATTCTAAATTAAAACGCGTTCACTCCCGCTTAAAACAAAATTATACCGTTTATTGGATTTGGGCCAAGGCTCAATCATCATTCAATTTTAAATTGCTCTAGTTTAATCAAAGAAATAATTGAATCAAAATATTAATTAATTGTGTATTACGACACGAAAGTAAATTAACAGTAATGTAATCAGTCTTCCGTTATATACGGAATCGTGATGTGGAAGTTAAAACAATCTGATCTGAGGGTATGTTTGTTTATTGTGTTCGTTACGGTAGTGAGCGCTAATGTGGAAATATGTGACGGTTTAATCGACGTTGGTAATGTGAAATTCACTATGGCTGGAGGAAGAAAGACTATATACCAGTCTATCACAAACAAAATTTTATGAATTTCTTAAGGCATTAGTCGTATCAACTTCGTTAATATTGCTCTCAATGCTCGCCCTTACTGAAATGTACTATTCCGCAAAATCATTAATTATCACCATTATCATCTCAGCCATAGAACGTCGGATTGTTCGAAAGAGTTACCGCGACCGTCATCTTGAAAGTCTTTCCCGATGCACCCACAGTAGATCATCGGCTGATTTCCCTTGCCAAAAAAGGCTCATGGATTTCCATAATTTCGTGAGTCTTATGTGGTTACGATAAACTCTAATAATACACAGCGGTCTCTCACGATCATAGATATGATTTTCATTTTCTGTTGGAGAAAATACAACACAGCCAAAGTTTCTATTTCAAAAATACCCAGTAATATACTGTGTTGGTTCTATATTTTCTATAGGTACACATGCAACGCTTTTATTCGTTTTAATCAAGCTGGGAAAGCGTTTTTAATATTTTTATTACGAGCACTCGCGCGGGGTGGTGTTGAATATACGTCACATTTTGAGTTCATTCATGACAAGATGCGATGACGTAAGGCTGCAAGTTCATCAACACTTTGTAATTTATATTTTTGTATTACATTTTAAATACGCTATTACGCTGTTGGCAAAAATGGGAATACCTTTTTAAAATGGAGCGACCTACTTTTGAGACTCTAAGCCACCATATTCCACGGTACCTACCTTTTATTTCTAAAATTAATTATAAAAATACAATTTCCATTAATAATGTCGTTGTAAAATATTCAGAGCAGTCACCTCTTTTCAGGCGAGTTTCCTAGAACACTGTATTAAAACTTTCAATAGCTAACATAATTCACTTTCATATTCACAAACAAGAGCAGAAATTCCAAGCTTTGTTTTTGCTTTCAACCTTTGAAATACTTTTAGTGTTTATTATACTCATATGGAAACCTCTACGTGCCTCTATGAATTTTTAATAAATATGAAATTTTTAAAAGGTCACTTTACTTGGCTACTTGTTTTGTTAGCAAGAATTTTTATTCGCCTTGTTGACTTTTTACAAGACGTCACTTAGCTTGCTAACATTATATAAACCAATTGTTTTATTCCTAAAACTGTAGCTCACATACTTAAGTCTTCACATCCATTCGTATAGATATGAAAATGAAAATATATATAAGATGAATTACGCATAACACCTTTTGCCGCTGCATATTCTAGTAAGGTAGGAAAAGAATAATAACAACCTACGCAAAGAATTCTATTAAAGAAATAAGTTATAATTCTGAACGTCCGCCATACTTGTTAGTGGCAATTTGTTCTTGAGCCCACTCATAATTTTACAAAGCTCAGTGCGAGCTAGTGCAATAATAAAAGCAACCAACGGGTTCAACTTAACAAAATTATTACCTGAATTTTTCCACAACTGTAAAGCGGTTTAATATGTGTATCATCATCATCATCATCATCATCTCAGCCATAGGACGTCCACTGCTGAACATAGGCCTCCCCCTTTGATCTCCACAGATACCTGTTGGAAGCGACCTGCATCCAGCGTCTTCCGGCGATCTTTTACCTTTAATATGTGTATGCTTGGAGTATTTCCAACATCTTGCGAGAATTAGCGACCCCACAAAAAGTCGTATTCGTAGATTCGTACACAGCTTAAAATAGGTGACCGGAGAAAATCTATGGTGTATATGGAATTGTATGAAGGAGCCCTTTTCCTAGAGGTCAAATATATAGAAAATATTTTTTACGATACCAACCTTGCTTATTTTATTAGGGCTAACGATTGTAATTGAATTGTAATTAAAAAATTGGTTAAATAATATACTATCTTGAATTTTCCTCAATATAACTTTAAGTGTACACAGTAACAAGAAATAGCTAAGTTCTGCTTGTATTATTTTGTAAGAAAGCCGGCCTGAACTCGCCTTACCCGATATTCAATCTACACGACTTCCGACTTACTAAGCCTTCTTGCCTTCTTAGAAATGAAATAAGCTTCGGTTTGTATGCTTCGACTACCCTGCAGTAAGTCTTATAAAATATACATAAGGAGGTAGTGTGCTGATCTTGTATCCATTCAATTATAATAATTGCGAATGGAAGTTTTTTGTAGTTTCAGTATTCTTCAAGATACCAGGACATCTCTAATGATTCTAACAGGATGCAATCTATATATGTAGTAAGGAAAGTAAAACCTACAAAAACCGTAGGTCTATGATTTTATTAACACTCAACTGAATAGAAACTGGCACTAATCATTACCAACCACTTGTATGAGAAAAGTCGTATCATTTCAGATTGGTGCATAACCTATTTATGTTTAACTCCATTTCCAAAAGAGAACTTAGCCAAATCCAATAAGATTAAAAACTTAATAAATATTAAAAAATAATCCCTGAAACATGTAAATGTGGTTCCTTCAGCTTTGTTTTCAAATGAATAATGAATATACAAAACCAGTAACTGTACCGTTGTCGTGGAAATTCAAATTGGACGTTGTTCTCGGAAGGACCTATTTGTATTAAGGAAAATACTTGCGAGGTTTTCATTCCTACTTTTACTTCGTGTTTTAACAGTTTTCTTGTTGAAAAGCGTGTTTATAATTATAAAATGTTAACTTGGAAGTGGATTTGGAAAGACTAGTCTAGTTTTAATTTTGAAAATGTATACCAATGTCTACAAATACCTACATGAAATGTTGCTGTTGCACTGCTGCACTGTTGGTCTTGTATAGCAAAAGCGCATCTGCTGTGTACGGGGTGATGACTTCGATTCGCTGATCTCGTCGAAATCGGTTTTTTTGTTTTTCAAGTAACGTAAGAGCCCTACGACGTCTGAAAGTTGGTGCGAATTGTAAAAGTTGGTCCTGGTCCTCTCTCTACGGTCACGAATTATTATTAATTTATTATCGAGTACTTAAGATAAGAGTCGTGGTGGCCTAGTGGGTAAAAGACCAACCTCTCAAGTATGAGGGCGCGGGTTCGATCCCAGGTCAGGCAAGTACCAATGCAACTTTTCTAAGTTTGTATGTACTTTCTAAGTATATCTTAGACACCATTGACTGTGTTTCGGATGGCACGTTAAACTTTAGGTCCCGGCTGTCATTAAACATCCTTGGCAGTCGTTACGGGTAGTCAGAAGCCAGTAAGTCTGACACCAGTCTAACCAAGGGGTATCGGGTTGCCCGGGTTGAGGAGGTCAGATAGGCAGTCGCTTCTTGTAAAGCACTGGTACTCAGCTGAATCCGGTTAGACTGGAAGCCGACCCCAACATGATTGGGAAAAAGGCTCGGAGGATGATCAAGTACTTAAGATAACATCTAAAAATAGGTATTGTTTAAATATATTTAAAACTGACAAATGAATTCCAAATAAGAATATTTATAAATAAACATACCTTCGAGTTCATTACGTTGATGACAATATTTTAATGAACCGCCTTCATTAATCATTCCGCAAGGGAATGAAATCGTGAAAATATATTTTTATCTGGTAATTTATTACTCGATCACAAGAAAAATATACTTAAAAAAGAAATCGAAATAGCAAATAATATGAAATCAAGTAAGTTTTTTTAATTCAGACAAGATCCTTTTAACTATTTCGTATTTGAATTTGGAATTGGATACAATAGTTACTTCAAAGATAATAAGGATTCATAATTTTCAAATAAATCTACTTTTTTATTTATTCAAGAAGTTTTGATGTTTATCTTGATCTAGTTTGGTATTTCTGAAGACTAAAGGTAGTTTTCGCTGAAACAAACGTAAGCTGTACCTATGTTTATTTTGGCAAATCCCTAGATTTTCCATTACCTGATGTATAGTTAGGGGCTTAGGGTTTTACTTAAGTCGTTTGTTTTCTTTTGCTAAATATATAAAGCACATTTTTATGGACAGAACTAGACTGTAGGTAGGTACTTTATTTATAGAAGTACGAGAGGTAAACCTGTCTAACCGATTATAAATATCAGAGGTTTTGTTATGTTCCGAAATTCGTAATCTCTGAAGTGTTATACCTACTTTACATTAAGGAAAATTGCTTTTATTTTTTCAGCACATGAAATTTAATCTCGTACACTTGCTGGCAGTCAAAAAGATCCAACACATTTAATAAATTTATTTTTATTTTTATCTAGCAGGAAATGTACAAACATCAAAAAATTATATTGAAAGGGAAAATGGAGGTAGGCTGTTTGAAGTGAAATTTCAATGAGTTACTGGATGGGCTTTCTGGGTGATATGGTAAAGGAAGTAGGCCGAAGTATATTTCAATGCCGACAAATTGCATGTCGAGTCGAATCTGTTTATTTGCATGTGAAAAGGTGAATGTAAATCCAGGGAAGATCAAGTTTTTTTTGTGAACATCGTCTGTATGTGATGTGAGGTGATGTTTTTTTAATGTACTTACCTATTTATTTATGCATTGACCGTTCTTGTTCACATAACTACGTAATATGATTGTAAATAGTAGTATTGTAGGTATGAGGCAAAGTTAAAAACAATTTCATCTTATAGGAGTCAAGATTTTTAAACCCCAAATTAAATTCAAACATTATTAATAGCACAAACATAAAATTCCGCCACAAAATTGAATTGACGTAACAAGCCAAACTTCCTGGCGTTTCCTAAATGAATAAAGAACAAAACAAACACAACACAATATGTTCTATGTACCTGCGTCAGCAGTGTTGTGTAACCAACGTATTTATTTTAACAAGCGTCGCTAGCAAACTCTGCTTCTGACATATTCATTTTGATTCAATAATAGAGTATATTTGGAGCACAGGGCTGTGAAGTACTTTGTCCGTAAGGACTTAAATACAATTTTGAATTTCGATATGATTCTGAAGGAAACAAACTTGCTTTGAAGTCAAGACCATTTTCTTCACGGGTTTAATAGAAATGTAGGGTTTTGACTGCTTCAAATTGTTTGTAAAACAACCCCATTATAATTATCTGACACGACGACACGACTTTACGTACGTTACATACGTTGGGAATTTCATTCCTGAAAAATATTTTAACACTTGCCCAAATACAGGAACTGAATCAGCTTATCTTGCAAGTTTCAAAATTACACATCAAAAGTACCTAATTACCGATATCATCATCACACAATTATTGAAAATGCGTCAGAATAAACCTTCTATCGTCGATAATGATAATGACGACAATACAAAGAAATTGCTTTCACGTGACTGCAACAAAAAAGTATCCTGAACTTAGGAATGTAAATTGTAGGGTCATTTATAAGCTGACGTCATAGGAATTCTCATCGATGAAAACAATAGGCAAATGTACAGAGAATGACCTATAAATTAACTGATTTCCCTTATTGAAAGCAATAAAACATTAAAAATACTTCTTAGAAATTAATTTGTGGATTGCAACAAATACAAGTAATTACGGAAGGAAATAATAATAATATAGATTGATAACCAATCAAAAAAGCAGCCAGTCTTCTGGGCACGTTTCCGGAGGACAGTGATGCGGAGGAATACTTCGACGCCTGATCGATGCCCTTTTATTATGTTTTATGTTTATATATATTTTGTATATAGTATTTTATTTTTAGTTTTGTATAAAGATAAGTAGTTTAAGTTTGTATGTATGTATAGTGTGTACATTGTATAAAATAAGTAAAAAAATAATAACATGCGTTTGACACATTTGCAAAAACACTCATTCTTAGCAGCATCTTGTTAGACTGGAAGCCGCCTCCTTTCTAGTTAGGAAAAGGTAGGGCAGACGATGACACGTAATTTTCTACAAATGGCTCCTTAATTCACCAGGATTTTTCATATTTTTGCCCCAGTGTACCAATGTGGGCGTTACCAATTAACACAGGCACGTCTCTAAACAATTAAATGATTAATATCAGCTCAAAGGTACAGCAATTAATACCAAACCAACGTCATAACACATCAGAGACATTGGACCTCCAACAATGGTTGATATCTAGTGGAACGTGAGAACGATTATTTCAATCGACTTTTATCTAAACAATGGGTAGAATTGTGAAAAAACAACTAACGACCGGTGTTTTGTTAACAAAATGTTAATGCTACTGTTACTGTATCGCTTGTGTAACTGTCAGATAGGTTCAAAGTAATTGTCTTAAGCAAGATATAGGCCGTGCAGATTTTTTTTTCGAAATACCTAATTTTGTTTAAATTAGTTGGTGTCACGATAGCCATGTGACGCAGCATCTCATCAAAACAGACGTTACTTTACATTATAAAACCTTATACGCGGATAAATAAACTATCTGTATCAGAGTTTACAGGGTTCGCATAGATATTTTACAAGTATTTCTGTAACACCTTATATAACAAAGACTTTTAAGACCGCCACGAACATTTGTGATAAACATACAAAGCGACTCCTTTGCCTTTCAAAAGTCCGATTTCGAAACCCCCAAAATTACATGCCATTTATTTTTATCGTAAACGGAAAAAGAGGAAAAGCTCTCCGATGTAACTATTGGCTAAGATAAAAATATACTAGGATAATCTTATAGTCTCAAAAACAGCGAATCTATCGTAATGTTGACTAGTTCCTGTACCTAAGCCAAGCCGACGACAATAAGTCTGGGAAATAGCACGCAATTCAAACATCGAAGGATAGGAATTGCCTTACATTTGAATTCTCCTTCAAAACCAGACAAAAACAATCTATTAGGGATATTAAAGGCTGTCTTTATGGCAATCTCCTCCTCAGTCCTGGATTTTAGCCAAACGCCATTTGATGGAACAAAGAGCCGCTTATTATTCTCGTAACTTACATTTTCTGGTATTGAAGTAAAATCAATTACATTGGAATCGAAAATAAATTAAATGATTGCAGAATAGTTTGCCTTTGATCCTCGAAATTATGCGTCTGTACTATTTTGTGAATTAATTGCCTGGGGCTCTGGTTATTATTGAAGTTATTGGTTGTAGTTTGGATCTATCTATCTGGTTGAAGACAATAGACTCGATCTTTCTATATAACTTATATATATTGTTCGTTAACATAAGAGAGTATACATAAATAATATACATAAACACACAATAGCTACAACAAAACACATAGGAAGTGGTGAACGGCGGGCGTTTTGGGGGCTGTCGTTTGTAGATTTGACGTTCAAAAAGTGCTGATTTTCAGCCTACTTTGAATATATGACTTTTGATTTTGATTTGCTTTGGTAAACCCGTACTGACATTCAAAAATGACATCCAGCAATGTTCAATCTAAACAGTGAACTCATCAAGCTAAAAAAATCCTTAGCATGTTCCATACAGTGACAGGGGCGAACGCGTTCCGAATCATCAAAACGTCATTTCACTACCAAATCACAGTTCGCACCTCGAAAACAAATGAACCTACAATGATAAAGGCCACTATCCCTGACACTGAATAGAAGGTACTCGGAACCTGGTCACTTTCTAACAAAATATTTAACACGTCATGAACACGCTTCTAGAATATTCATTGAAAACAATGGCGGCCTTTGACTATAATTTTAGGAGCAGTGCGCTGTGTTGACAACCATTGTTATTATTTAGTGTATTGCGTTGATAGAATATAATAATAATAATAATACCCCCTTAAGGGGCCACCTTGACGTGGTGGGGGGGCATGCGGGAAGGCATGAACACAATAAGATAGTCACTAAGATCACGACGACCCTGTACCCGTGGGTAACCAGGAGATACTAAAAATGATTTCATTTGTCTTTACACCTTGACATAACCCTTCTCAACTAACGGTCCCAAATTCCTAAATTTCCTTACTTCCTTCTTTATCCCTTTCCCTTACCCTAGATTTACCCTTCACCTGCAATTCGGTGTTTTCTTCCGTCTTTTAGAAACCTTCCTAGGTTCTTCATATTACATGAAATGCGACTACGTAATAGAGTTTTACCCCAGGCGGGTACCGAAGCGAATCGCGACGGAGAATCCCGCCCCATGGCTTCCAGCCTGGGCTGCCCTTCGTATTCTGGGGGGGGCACCGTACCGCAACCAACTGCTCAGTCCCAGACTGCTGCAGAACCACATGACGATGAGTCGTCATGTTCTTCATCACTTTTTCCATCAATCGCGTCATCATCACAATCTTTCTGCATCTCACCATCACCATCTTTATCATCAGCTAGCATACAGTCGGTGGATGTTGTACAGGAGACAAATTCTGTCAGAGACCCTGTACCCAACACTAGCACTGCCGTAATTCGCAGGAAATGGAGCGCTGAAATGAACGAATTCATCCTGCGTAATTATCTCCAACTCACTAACCTAGAAACAGACACTAAAGCATACCTTCCCACTCTCCATACAAAATTCTTAGATAAATACCCCGACATGCAAGTAAGCAGGCAAAGGATAGGAGACCAACGTAGAGCGATAGTACAAAAGAAACTACTACCACAAGAAGCAATAGATAAAATCTACATGGAAGTCCGAACAGAATTACAGATGACCCATACCCAAACACAACAACACTCTACTACACAAACAATTAGAACACCAGCTACTACACAATGCGGACAGCGCTTGAAATGGTCAAATGATTGCAACGAATCAATTATTAGAATCTACTTTACTATCACACAATTAGAAACCAATAAAACAGCCTATAGAAAACTATTGCATGAGGAATTTGTAAACCTATACCCAGAACTGTCACATTTATCAGAACAAAGAATATCTGATCAAAGACGGGCAATTATTAATAACAAATATATTAGTCAGAGTAGGATAGCTGAAATTAAAAAACAAGTCGCTGAACAACTAAACAATATGTCTAATCATGGGGAGCAACCCAGTATAATCATTCATCACGACACACAAGAACCGAACGAAGATAACTCCACACCAAACCTTCACTTTGCAAATACTCAAAACACTCACACGGAAGATACAGACACAATTACACATGCACATAATTATGTAGGAACCCACTTAACCTCAAGCACTGAGGAAGAATCTTTCTTAACTCACATACAGATAGGAGAAGCTGACACTACGGAAACTAACCTTATTGCTGCACCAGAAACAAATTCGGAAATAGATGATACATTTGTACAAGCGCAACAATATTTTATCGGCACAGACCCAACTAATAGACCATATATTCCTAAACAAAAGACATCTAGAAAGTTTTCAGCAATAGTCCATTACATAAACACAAAAATTTTACCCAAACATTTACAGCCGGACACAGACTTTAGTACCTTACAGACTGCCATTTATTGTGCCGCATGGACTGCGGCAAAATGCAATGGCGCAAAACTATCACACATCGCACAGAACGTTTTCCGAACAAAGAAACACAGAAAACCGAAATGGCAAATAAGGATAGAAAAGAGAATAGGCAATTTTAGAGCTAGTATAGGAAGATTGATACAATTTTTAAGAGGAAATAGAAGCCGAAAAGTAGTAGCAGCAGTAGAAGAAATAAAGAATAGGTACCAACTGCACGCCCAATACGAAAACGCAAACACACAGATAGAACATTTTCTGGACACATTAAAACAAAAACTCAATGCTGCAGCTAGTAGACTTAGGAGATATTTATCATGCACACACCGAAAAACCCAAAACTCACAATTTAGGAACAATGAAAAACTCTTTTATAGAGGACTTACATCAAACTGCACAGACACAGCTGCTGAAACACTAGAGACACCTTCTGCTGAAACATTGCGTGGATACTGGGCGAATATTTGGGAAAACCCAGTCGGTCATAATGACGAAGCAGAGTGGATAACAGATGTCACATTAGAGATCCCAGAAATGGAATTCGAATTTATACCAATAGACACATTCATAGACATCATAAAACGAACACACAACTGGAAATCACCAGGCACAGACAACATTCATAACTATTGGTATAAGAATTTCACTAGTATCCACCCATTCATCCATACACACATAAACAAATTCATACAATCACCACACTTACTACCAACATATATAACACAAGGCGTCACTTACATGATACCCAAAGATAAAAACGACACATTAAACCCATCCAAATACCGACCTATTACTTGCTTACAAACCTTTTACAAAATCCTCACAGCCTGTGTAAGTGACGTCATATACACACATTTAACTAAGTACAATATTATAGCGGAACAGCAAAAAGGATGCCGGAAAAACAGTCAAGGTTGTAAGGAACAACTAACTATCGACGCGATTACTATGAACAGCTCAGTAAAAAACAAAACTGATATCCATACGATGTTCATTGACTACCAGAAGGCCTATGATTCAGTTCCACACAGTTGGCTGCTGCACGTCTTAAATTTATACAAAATTCACCCCACACTAAAATCATTTTTACAAAATTCCATGCAAAATTGGCAAACAGTTCTCAAAATAAACCAGTCGTCCATGATAGTAGCTACTGAACCAATATTAATTAAGCGAGGCATATTTCAAGGAGATGCTCTAAGTCCCTTATGGTTCTGTATGGCGCTAAATCCACTATCACAGCTATTAGACAAATCTAACATAGGTTACACGCTGAAAAATAATAATACACAATTTACACTATCACATCTAATGTACATGGACGACATAAAATTATACGCACCTGACACGAACTCATTATTTCAACTAGCAGACATAACACAGCAATTTTCACAAGACATTTGCATGCAATTTGGAGTAGACAAATGTAAAATATTATCGATCTCAAAAGGAAAAATCACACACCACAGTTACACTCTTGATTCCGGTGAAACGGTAGAACCGATGGATGAAGTTAGTACATACAAATACCTAGGATTCGAACAGTCTAGACAGATACAACAGAAGACGACCAAACAAGAACTACTCAAAAAATTCTCACACCGCCTAAACCTAATTTTAAAGACTAACTTAAATTCTAAAAACACAATCAAAGCCATTAACACATTTGCGATACCCATTTTAACATACTCGTTCGGAATAATACGATGGACAAAAACCGACATTAAAAAACTTCAACGCATCATCAATACATCTCTTACTAAACACAGGAAACATCACCCCAAATCATGCATACAACGACTCACACTACCACGGAAAGAAGGCGGGAGAGGCCTAATAGACATACATAACCTACACAACAAACAGATAACGACACTCAGAACATACTTCCACCACAAGGCTGAACACTCATCACTACACAAACACGTAACAGAAACTGACAAAAATTTAACACCCCTTAACCTACACGACAGAAACACACAAGCCACTGAAACACTTACAACCACACAGCAAAAGGTATTTGAATGGTCTGCTAAAGCTCTTCACGGGAGACATCACTCTTTCCTGAGCCAGCCACACGTCGACAAAGTACAGTCGAACGAATGGCTCAGGCGAGGCGAACTGTTTCCCGAGACCGAGGGCTTTATGCTAGCCATCCAGGACCAAATTATAGCTACACGCAACTATAGAAAACACATCATGAAAGACCCAAATCAACAAACAGACACATGTAGACACTGCAACAATACATCCGAAACTATACAGCACATTACAGGTGCCTGTAAAGCCTTAGTACAAACAGATTACAAACATCGTCATGACCAAGTAGCAGCAATAGTACACCAGAATCTAGCCCACAAATATAAATTAATAAATGAAATAGTACCGTATTACAAATATAAACCGAGCATAGTTTTAGAAAATAAAAGTCATAAAATATACTGGGATCGAACCATCATAACTGACAAAACTATCCATTATAACAGACCCGACATAACACTACACGACAAAACTAATAATACGGTTTATTTAATAGATATAGCCATACCTAACTCACACAACATACAAACAACAATATCTGAAAAGCTTAGCAAATATAGAGACCTTGCAATAGAAATTAAAACACAATGGAAAGCACAAACTGTCCACATTGTCCCTATTGTTCTTTCAACAACTGGTATCATTCCAAAATCCCTTCAACAAAGCCTCAACACTCTCCACATGCCTGCTTACACACTCTACATGCTCCAAAAAGCAACCATCTTAAACACCTGTCGGATCACCCGAAAGTTTTTAACATCCACAACTCTCTCATCCACATTTTCGATTTAATTTTCCCCTTACTCACTTGGCTCCGGCCCGTGCACAAGGATCTTCAACACTCTCGACAGAGAAGAAAAAAAAAAGAACATAACAAAATAATAATAATCCCCGCAGGGCATCTGAGGCGGATGACGGGGAGTAGCGACCCCGCGGGGCTATATATCCGAGTGCTCCAGGGAGAGTATACTGTCCCCCACCTCCGGCTTGCCGGAGTGAAGCATGACGGGGGATAGGTCTCCCGCCTCTTGGCTTGCCTTCATCGGCCGGTCAGAGTGGAGTCGCTAGAGCAAGGTTAGTCCTGCTCGGAGGGTAGGTGCCTCGTGGTAAGTGGCGAGTGGGCCGGTGATGCTGGACCCACAGGGAGCGCGTGATCTGCGTTTAAAGTCCGCCGAGGTATCCTCACCCTTCTCAGCCGCTCATGTCCCTGTTGCCCTCTTGTTGCTTTTCAGTGACAGATTCCCGGGGGCCCAGTAAGTGAGTTGGCGAGTCTCCACCTGCCATTTTAACATGTATTTAATACATTGTCATCGGCAGGTGCCATAGCTCCCGTAGTTTCCCCATTCCTAGTCCATTAGCATCCCATCACAATAGCCTAAGTAGTTTTCATCTATAGTTAGCAATAGTTTAGCACAGAACCGGGGATTGTCCTTGGGTACATTTCTATAGTGTATACAGGGATAATCGTCGGTTTTGTGTCACCATTTCATTAAAGTTGTCTCAAAAGGGCTTCAGCGTGTTGGCTTCGGCCCCATGTTCGCCTCCCAAAAATCCGGGACTCTATAGTCCCGAGGTCTGGAAGAGACATACATTTATAATAATAATAATAAATTCGTTTATTGATCCACAGTTACATTCACAAATCACTTCTTAATGTTATGAGGTAGATTACAATAAAGGTAAACTGTAACTATATTACTAGAGTCATTTTTATCAGTTCTGTGGTCCCCAAACTAGGCTGTGCCTGTATCTTGGGGACCTATTTTCTAATTACATTGTGTTTTTATGCGTAAACTCTGATTGTAGGTCAGAAACAATAACATTAACATTATTTTGTATGTAATCGGTGGACACTTAGGAATATATAAAACTAAATTAACATATATTAAAGGAGATCAGCAACTAAAACATAAATCGCATTCTTGCAGATAAATAGTTCTCTCTCTGGACATTAAAGTAATAAAAATAAAATAAAATTTGAATTAGGTTAGTGAGGTCAAAAACTGAAAACATAAGTTGCTTTTTCGTGCAAATTAATTGTTTTGTTTCTCTGGACAATTAAGTTCAAAAAAAAGAAAAGGATAAAAATAAAATAATAACATGAATAAAAGAAAAAGAAATGAAATCCTCTTCTTTTTAGCTAATAGGTAGATCTTTGTATGTTTTTGGTGTTTGTGTGTGATGTTTGGTGTTTGTGTTCGTGTTTTGTGATTGGTTCTTGTTTTGTCTGGACAGAGAATCTTTTTTTGGAGTCTCGTAGAGAGAAACTACAGTTGAAACTGATTTATTATTTGAAGTATATTTTCTATGAATTGATTTAGAAAAAAACTAAATCGTAAAGTTGAAACAGTAAAAATTTAATTAAAAGCGTTTATTCAAAGTGGACTGAAAAACAGAACTTCTCGAACGTCAACATTACTTAACAGCCCCCAAAAACTTGCACATTTTACCGCTTTCTATGTATCTATTATGTACTTCCAAAATTGACAGTGTTAAATAACGCTAGTCATTTGTTTTTATGACCTTCAATCAGGCAATTAAACAAAGAACAGTGACCCAACTTCCAAATTCGAATAAAAGGTGAAATTCCAATCGAAAGTTACATCGGAATAGATTGTGCGGAATTTATTCGTGCCCTTTACGATGATCATAAAACGCCACCAATAGCAGCCAGAGGTTCAAATCAGATCTAACAAACGCGATATATTATAAATTCGCCAATAAAGATGGCGTGTGGTGGCATGCAAATATAGGGATAATAAGACGATTTAATGTTTTAAAATTTAATGCGTAGAAAGATGTTTTGGAAACTACATACAAAAAAAACGTGGTCTAAAACCGCTATCTTAAACAAGAATAACACAGTAGTTCCGTCGATTAATAGCGATTGTTTGAATACAATACTTTTACGGGATACAATACTTCATTCGTATTTTCAAATATTTTTCGAGTCTGGAGGTCCGAGAGACCGGAGTCCCTATCCTAAAAAGTAACGAGGCAAGCGTAAAATATTACTTTTCAAACATCACAGTTGAATTACATTCAAAGCCTTCCACGGTCAAATTATACCTCTGACCTTAATCCTTACACCGGTGACACCGTTATCCAGATCAAACAAACATCCAAAGAATTTATATGAATAAATTCTTTGAAAGGACGACGGTTGAAAAATTCATCGCGTTACATCCCTCACAGAGGGGCCAATCTCTAGCCAGCCACCGTCGTTCAAGGACTCTAGAGATATTGCAAAATCTTTGCTCATGGAAACCTCGGTAGATACTTAGAGCTGACACTTTCTCGGTAAGTTTATGTATAAAACCTGTAAAAATGTGTCGATAGACATACCTATCGGGTATTTTTTTACGAGAACTGTGGTAACTAAATATACCTGCCTACAGATGAGCTAACGTTTACCTATTGGCTGAACATTAAGAAAATTGCAATAAAAATCTTTTTGAAATTTTGTTTTGGATAATGTTTGAGTGGTAAAACAGTGTGATATTTGTAAAGAAATAGTTAATAGTTGAGTTCGCTGAAAGAGAGAGATCGAGAAATCTTAATAATATATGAGTATCTATTATAACGATTACACAATGTATGTTTTTAAACGCTACAACAATACATGTATTATTTTTACTATGCTCTTTTCCTATTTACTGTATGAGTTGGAAGTTTAATCCTGTGGGCTTAGCATGAACAAATGAATAAAGCCTTGGTATTCATCACCACATCTTTAGTTCTATACCAATCACACATCTGCCTGGGATGATGCCCACAGGAGGATGCTTAAAACTATAAATATAACCCTTTTTGGCATTCGGGTAGGTGTATATGGAATTCGGACCTCCTTCCACGGAAGGGACGTTAGGTAGGTATAGGAAGATGTTTTTGACAAAGATCTGCTAAAAGTTACTGTCTATAATCTTACGCTTGAAGTGTTTTTACCGCATAAACGTTTTACGAAATAGCTTTATTGTAAGGATTTTTCTGCTCCATTTGTTTCATGTGAGCCTCATTTACTCTTTAAGAAGTATTTTTGTCGGATAAGGAGATTCAAGTTGTACTCAAAAATCTGGGGTAGTTGCTTGAAATATAGTTGTTTGGTGTTCTGGTCATAACCTACGACCGTCCATCAAAAATGCAGCACTGAAGATTTAACTATATTATTTAGACAAGCACTACTATGGGTAGCTGAATTATTTCAGTTAAAATTAATCCCACCCAAAACAAAAATGTGAAAGACTGCCAAGTTCGATAATATGGGAATGCTTCGCCTATAAAAGAAGTGAGATCTGAATAAGTACCAAGTTCCATACACATACCTCAATTAAAAATAGTTACTTTTTAATGACGTTACTTGGCAAGTTTCATACACCTTGTTATAAACCTACTAAACGCAATGAATCAAGTATTTAATTTTCTATTAAAACTTGCCAAGTAACATCATTAAAAAGTAACTATTTTTAATTGAGGTATGTGTATGGAACTTGGTACTTATTCAGATCTCACTTCTTTTATAGGCGAAGCATTCCCATATTATCGAACTTGGCAGTCTTTCACATTTTTGTTTTGGGTGGGATTTCATTTATTTTTGTAAGGTTGTTTATTTTATTTTTTTCTTATAATGAAGTTAGTTAAAGAAATGTCTCATTTATACTATCTTTTAGATTTTTTAATATGCACTATGTTTCTTACAAAGAAATGAACTAGATTAACTAAATGGACTAGATTTACCAACTGACTGACATTACATGTTATCATATATTATGATCGTGGATCAAAGTTACACATTTGTTATTTTCGAAAGTGATTCACACTTGGCCGTTTTCAGATTTTTACTTTACTTTGACTAAATACAAACCTTTGTACCATTCGAAGATATATTATATAAATATAGATAAATTTAGTTCGTTTTAGTTCCTTAGGGGCATAAATTTACACCGGGTATAAAACACCTTCATTATTTTGAAACCGACTCACACTTGGCCATTTTCAGATTTTTCCCTTTACCTTGACATAAAGACCTACCTCCATGCCAAAGAAGATGGATCAAAATTGCCCCACGTCCTATAACAATGTGACGTATCTCAAAAAAAAGATAAAAATGTTTAAAAAAATATGACATACTCTCTAATTCATTTTTTTTACACCTTCATACGAAAAAAATGCTTTAAAAATTGTTCAGGCGCTGTTATGAAAACATCGTTCATAGGACTATTTATGGACTATTTTATTAAAATATTTTTTTGTTTGATAGGGTATACCTCACAGGTGGTCCCATAATCATCAGGTCAGGATCTGATGATGGAAACCCTGAGAAATCCAGGGCAACTTTTGAAAGTTGTAGGCATGCGCAGGATAAAAACTTGACTATAAGGTGTATGTCTTACAACAATATGCAACAGTGAAAGTTTGGAGCTGACCTGATGATGGAGACGAAAGAAGGTCGAGGGAACTCGACAACCGAATATGTAAACTACCTCGTGTTTGGGCTCATATTATTTGTATTGAATAGACCTTTGCAACAGTGAAGGTTTGAAGCTGACTTGATGATGGAGACCAGAGAAGGGCGAGGGAACTCGACAACTGAATATGTGAACTGCCTCGTGTTTGGGCTTATATTATTCGTATTGATAAGATCTTTCCATTTATGCGGATAGTGACAACTGTGCTTGTCACTGAAAAGCCAAAAATAAAAATAAAAACTTTTTACAATAAAAAAACTTCCAAAAACACTGAAAAGCAAAAAAAAAATAGTCTTAGGAGCATCGGCCTAGAAGTCGGTGGGGAAATAAACTTAGGTACATCCTTTAGACACCGACTTCTGAGGTAGTTTAAATATTTTCTTGTCGAGTTCCCTCGCCCTTCTCTGGTCTCCATCATCAAGTCAGCTTCAAACCTTCACTGTTGCAAAGGTCTATTCAATACAAATAATATGAGCCCAAACACGAGGTAGTTTACATATTCGGTTGTCGAGTTCCCTCGACCTTCTTTCGTCTCCATCATCAGGTCAGCTCCAAACCTTTACTGTTGCATATTGTTGTAAGACATACACCTTATAGTCAAGTTTTTTCCTGCGCATGCCTACAACTTTCAAAAGTTGCCCTGGATTTCTCAGGGTTTCCATCATGAGATCCTGGCCTGATGATTATGGGACCACCTGTGAGGTATACCCTATCAAACAAAAAAATATTTTAATAAAATAGTCCATAAATAGTCCTATGAACGATGTTTTCATAACAGCGCCTGAACAATTTTTAAAGCATTTTTTTCGTATGAAGGTGTAAAAAAAATGAATTAGAGAGTATGCCATATTTTTTTAAACATTTTCATCTTTTTTTTGAGATACGTCACATTGTTATAGGACGTGGGGCAATTTTGTATGGATTGTGATCCGTCTTCTTTCAAGTCAATACGACCATTGGAAGTGGTCTAGGTTTTTGATGAGTGAGTCAGTCAGTCAGTCAGTCAGTCAGTCAGTCAGTGAGTGTATAGTAAAAATAGCGATTTTCTGACGTCAATATCTCAAGACCTACAATAGGTATATTAATGAAATTTTGTATTTTAGATAAGTGAGGGAGTCTTAACAGATACTAGAAATTTGAAACGCGTAAATAAAATAGATTTTGAGTTACAGGGGGGTCGAATTTGGCCCGAAATGGTTCGTGTAATATAACCCACGGCCGGTGTGTCGCCTTTTTTGCTCGAACTTGGCGGACACACTGCCGTGTGTCTAGATAGAAGGCTACGCTATTTCAACTTCCAAGAAAAATGTAAATGAAGAAATAAATAAACAGTGTTTATTAATATTTGACCAAAATACCAAATTACAAATTAACATAACTTCGAATAGAAACCTAATAAATTATACGTAACTCACAACAAAACAAAATAATAAATCATTTATGAACGAACAGAAAGGCAGTTTACCATTAAACATAAAATTTTGATACCTATAAATGGGCAAGGATATTGTTTCTTTTACTCCATTTCCTTTCGACCACCCATAATGAAAACAATAAAAGATATATCGCTCGTAACACTGAATTAATATTGTCAATGGATGACCTTGACCTTTATATTCAACCTTGAAACAATTGGTAATGGCTCTCCGACAATAGGGACATCCTATGAAATCCCTCTCGAATCAATTTTATTGGTAATTAAATAATTAATCAATTGGATTAATGATTTGTGCAATTAATTATTGTTTATTGAAGGTGAATAACAAAAAAATTGGTTTAGTTATGTGGAAAATAATATTTATTTTATTGAGTGAAAAACACGAAGAAGTTACATATAAACTTTTTAAAGTGTAGTTGATAGAAACTAGATTACTCAGTTCTAAGTAGAAATCGTTTGTTAAACATTATGTAGGTACCATGATTTATTTATTATACAGTTGCTGTAATTATTACAGCTACTTAAACATGTAGGTAAAATTATGTCGAGAAATAAACGTCTGAATGAATGTCCATTAACTTAGCTAAAAGAAAAATAAATCAAATAGGTTATATCTTGTGGATCATCAATCATTGACTAATATTCAAACTTTTTATTATCCGTAGAATCGTCTAATGTTATCTATTCTAATAGGTATAATGAAAAGGGAAACATTATTCTGTTTGTTTGTTTGGACCCTTAAGGCTCCGAAACTACCGGGCCGATTTGAAAAACTCTTTCACTGTTGGATAGATACACTCTTCTCAAGTAACGTAAGTTATATTTTATCTCAGTATGGGTAGTAGTACCCACGGGATGAGGATAAAATTGCGGGAAAACGGCTAGTTCTAAATATGAAAGAAAATAAAATAGAAAAGCTCATAAAGATAGTTAATAATGTTTCATAAAAATAAATACTACAACACTGTTTCTTGAATTTGATCTAACTACAGACGAAATGAATTAGAGATTCCATAAAGTATTCAGTCTGAATTTCATTACCATTTAGTCCGAATTAATATACAGTAGGTTTTCTATTTAAGGCATTCGTTCCGTTTAAATTAATAAGGTAAGTCATTTTCGTTGCTAGATTTTATTTAACCATCTTCTTTTATTTTATTGAAACTTTACACTGAATAAATCCGAACAGACGATGTTTTTTTTTATCTGTGAAATATGACAGTATTACATAGTACAAAATAAATCTTTTTGATAAACTCCTGAGGGAGAAACCCAATATCACTTAGTTCTTCGCATCTGACCCAGGAACATGCATAGCGAGGTCATCCACTATGCAAAACATTAAATATTAAAGATCCACTCACACTATGAAAGTTATTGTCTTTTTCTTTCATGTTGTTGGTGGATCTAAGCTCTATTTTTTATAGAGATAATCCTAGGTTTTTGGTTACGGAATTAACACATTTAAATACAACACGTAATAAAACCTTTATTTTTCGTTAAGCTGCAGTAACAATCTCTAGGAACCTATAAAATATAAAACATAAAATTATTTAAATCTTCATAAATACCTCCTTACTCAAACTCTTTGATTTCTTATTTTTAGGTTCTAAAACATAATATAACTTTATTCACCAGCAAGGTAAGCAACAAAATTTTACATTAAATATCGAGTCTGAAGTTTTTGATTCCCGTGAAATAACTGACATAGAAACTGAATAATTATTACAAGAAAAAGCCTATTTTTAGTTTATAAACAGTCTGACTATTCATTAGAACAAATGATTAAGTTTTCATTGTTCTAGTAGTTTAGCGTCCTTGTTTGATTTTGGAGGCAAACGGAAAACTTCATGCCTTAGAAACTACTACTGCTTTACTGTTTTAGATTTGTAACGTCATTCTCTGAAACATTTACGGCCAGTTTCTTCATCAAAAGTAAAAGTCACAGTAATGTCTAAAGTAAAAGTAACGGTCAAATTCGTTTTTTCAAGGCTAAAGTGACAGCAAAACTAATAGAAAAAATGAATTTGACTGTTACTTTTACTTTAGACATTACTTTGACTTTTACTTTGGCTTTTACTTTTGATGAAGAAACTGGCTTTTAGTTTTGACGTTTCTTGATTAGCAGAGGATTATCATTTTATTTTTATGCTAGCTTTCGCTCGCATCTTTGCCCGCGTGGTGTGTTAATAAAAAGTAGCCTATGTTTTAATCCAGGGTCTCACCTATCTAAATACCAAATTGTAACAAAATTGGTCCAGCCGTTTTGCGTGAAAGAATGACAAATATACATCCATGCATTCTCACAAACTGTCACATTATAGTATTAGTAGGATTAATAAGAAATATAATATTCAGCATGTTCATCAAGAAAAACGTTCACTTCATTTTGTGTACTCATAAAAGGATTTCATAAAATCCATCTATACTGCTCATATCTACAAGTTGTGTTGCTCAAATCATTGAACATTATCGATAAACAATTCCTTTGAAGTATCCAACGGGAGCACATGAAACTTGCAAACATACATGAACATACATACATGCATACATATACCCATGTATGTATTTATTCACTCTTTGCTTTACCCTCGGGCCTCAAGCAAGGCCCCACTTAAGGCTCCCAGACCAAGAAACATTCGGGGTTTTGTGCAAATGACCCAGAGGCACTTAACGTTATTTAGGGTACATGATATGCGAAGATAACTTTGATGCTATTCACGCCTGGGAATCTCATTTTCTAGCAATGAGCTTTAATTACTTATAAATAGGTTGAAATTTTCTTGAAAATTTTTACCGTTGATCATAATCTCACGGTCTTTGGTATAAAATACCTAATTTTGGAATGAAGAACATTTTTGTAAGAGCTCCTACGTAATCCTAATCTTACACGAACAAACAAAAGATTTTAGGATCTGTTTCGTGTTAATGTATCACAGAAAAACATCTAAAGAATACATAAAAGCACATATATACGTATCTAATCAGCTTGTAATATTCCCTATGGGATCTCCACCTTTGGAACATGAGCCGTAATCCATCACGTAGGCTCAGTGTGGATTAATGGACGTTACACCCAAACAAGCATTTTTTTGTTCTAGAACTATGTAGGTATATACTACCTTTCAACCATTTATGATCAGTTTGCTTTGAAATAGATTCATTTTTGAACTATTTGACAGAATTTCTGATGGTCCAAAACAGAAACGGATTGTGTTTTGCATTTTGAATATGGAACATGTCACTATGAAAAATAAATGAAGTGGCCAGTAACTACACAATAACTAAGCGAACCTTAAGTAAACCGCCTCTTTTCCAACTAAGTGGAATTAATAGTACAACAAAAATTAGTTTGGCTCAGAAAATGTAAACGTTACCCTCTTTGACGATGAACAAAAGCTCCTTTTGGGAAATCACGGGTAATATCTTAGAATATCTCCGACGTAAACTTAAGAGACTGTGGAAGATGAATTTAGTTAGACAAGCCTGCTAAAAGCTAAGGTCTCTGTGTGATTCTTAACTTTACAAAGGACCCTTAAACATCTAAGATTTTGAAGAACTTTTAAATTAAGAGACTCTATTTGCGTTTACCTTTTATGAAAGAGGCTCAAATGTTTTTGAATTGTGCGAAATATTCTTTGCGGAATGCGGAAAATAAAACGTTTTATTTTTTAACGTAAACATTTTCAGAAAGGAATCTGAAATATTTTTTTGAAATTAAAACGGAAATAAAATGGCTTTCCATAAGTATAAAGAATAAAGTAAATTGCGTAACGGACTCGAGGACTTAATTTAAATTACCAAAGACTTTATTCAGATTAACAAAAAGGTGGTATGTTAATCTCAGCAACCGAGACAATCCGAATACACATGTATAAATGATGTGAGTGAGTAACAAATTATCAAGACGAATGACATACCCATGCACTCTAGTGCTAACCCTGAAAATGTGGGCGTTCCTTTTTGTACCCCGCAAAACCACGCATGTGACACCTGACGATCAAAGAGCCAGCTCTCACAGCGCTCGAGGGGACCATCCACATAGAATTACGTTCAGGAATAATTAATTCACGTGTTGGAGCGCACTCTAACCGTGCACGTGCGAGAAAATGAAGGTGTTCGAAGTTTGAAATCGGTTTCAATGGGTTTATTAATAGAAATATGTATTTACACTGACGTCGGTCGCGCCACGAAGGTTAACTTGGCAAAATGTGATCGGAAATAACTTGGTGTACCTTTTCATGGAAGTCCCATGTGTTATTTAGAACCGAGAAAAACAGTTTATTTTTTATAGAAAAGTTGCACTACAGGACATTCATTGTTTATATTTTTTGTCGACTTACTACCTACGTATTTGAGTTTACACAGAAAAAATAAGCAAACCAAGTAGACACAGCAAAAGATAGCTAGAAAATTAAATAGAAAATTAGACACTTCCATTAGCGCAGAATTATTTAAATAGCCTCTTAGGTAAAAGTTTAAGTAAGAAAGTAACCCTTTCTAAGTGACTCATAGGCCCATTGAGCTATTCTTTTGAAACCTTCAATTTGTAGAAAAAAATGGCTTGCTTTACAAGACTCGTTTTAATCTAATTACACTTTTTTTTGAAGTGTTAAAACAAGGGCTGAATATTTAACATTTAGCGCAGAAACACAATGACTCATAAAAAAATATGGTTCAGATATTTTCTCGCCTTGGATGACCTTGACCTGGTTAAAATTTTCGAGGTCAACTTTCACTCAGAGGAAGCAAGCAAAGGATGTAACGACTCCGTGGGTGCGCATACATATTAAAAAGGTTTCGCTTACCTACTCCATCCATGGGTTCCTTGTTACATGTTTTTGTATGTTTATGGTAAGAATCGTTTAATACTTAGCTATGTCTTGTTGAAAAGTGACGATGATGGATAAATAAAAAAACAGTTGACAGAAGGTGCTTTCATTTAGCGATTCTTTGGTTGCTTTGGTGCTAGTAAGTGAGAACACTAACCATGTGGTCCTGTGTACATTTCCGGGTTATTGTTATTACATACAGGAATGGCTCAATTAAAAGCTGGTCTCTTGACTTGTGTCTGGGTTCTATCAGCCCGAACGAAATATGTTTTTTTTTTTTAAACCGATTGAGCTTTTGGGCCTATCTGCAGGAAAAATATGTCAGTCCTTATATTGAAAAATATAACCTCCTTCGGCAGTCGGGAATAAACAGGACTAACATTAGGTTCGTATTACGTAACTCGCACCAGTTTTACCTATGCCTACACCTCTTAGTGCCTAATATAACCAAGTCAGCAATTCGCAGTTGCTTATAATATATAGGCCTTTAGGTGCGTACGTATATAGAAACGGTACCCGAGCAAATAATAAACAATATAAATGAATATTAGTACTTTAGGTCGTACCCAGGTTATTGCGAGTTCGTATTCGCCCCGAGGGCGCACTAAACGCATTTTCGCAGTTATTGAACCAATAAATTCATTGAATTAAGTTACGAGGTTAATAAAATGGAAATTATTTGTGTTATCTAATTAATTGTTCAGGAAATACTGTAAAGTATTTATTGAGATTATGGCTAAGTGGTTCTTTGTTTATGGAATTTGGTGAAGCAGTTAAAATATTTGCATTAGGTACTTGAAGATATACTTTTAGTCTAATGTGATCGTCTGGTTAGCGAAAATTTTAACACTTTTTCTTTCTTTCATAATGTGACAATAAACAATGCCTTATACGTCCCTACAAAACAAAACAAAAGTAAGTTACTCAGTCATAAAATGATTTGTGTACTCCAGTACAACACACACACCTGAGACCAAAAAGGGTTTCCACAGGTACAAACAATAAAATGGCCGCCGGATGAGCAACAAGGCACAAGTACATCTTATTACCCTACTTTGTATAGTGAAAACCTGGTTTCCCTAGCGGAGGTCAGACAGCAATCTGATTACGGACGAAGGAACTACGCTTACTAATGAATCGACAATGGGCAAAACAACGCAGTTAGCCATAAAAACTCCGATAAGGAAGACAACCAACAACGTAGAACATCATTAAGATAATAACCAAAGTTATCCGAAGCGAAATCATCCGAAAAGTTTAACACGAAAAAGTATTAACGAAGATTTTTTCCACAGAATAAAAATGGATTTATCATACGAAATTGAATCAGAGCTGGCTATGTAAAAGTTCCAGCCATGAATTCTTTATGATCATCCCGTAATAATTTTACAACTTTTGTTAAAGGCCGTAATAATTTATTACTTCAAGCTCCGTGTTCATATTTAAAAACGTTATGCTCCCAAGTTCACGGTCTCACACTATAGAGAACAACCATTAAATTGTTTATGGGTAGTAAAATTTTAATCAGGTATCGTTGTTTACTTTTTTCTTTGGTAACCATCCGGTGTTTTAGAGAGATTTGGGTCAAGATGGGCTTATGATGCTCAAAAACAGCGGCGTTCATGAATCGTTGAGCAAGGCTAAGCTTCTATTTCCGCAGTCAATACTTAGATGGGGTTGGGGGATAGACCCATGCCACACCCATCTCCGTAATTTAACAGCTTTTGTATTACTTGTATTTGTATTTCAGACCCATTGAAGAGAGATATAGTTACCGGCACGAATCTTGAGCTCTGACCTACATTTGCGCAGAAGTGATTTATTAGCAAAGAACCAATCCCGGGCTGATGCACTGCGGGCCAATCACCGCTTTAGCCCGCCCCCGCGCCTCACTTCATACCACAAATGGGACCCAATAAATTACTTCTGCGCAGGTGAAGGTCAGAGCCCAAGATTCGTGTCGATAACTATACAAACTCCAAGTTCCTAAGATCTACCACAATCATTTTAGAATTTGCAAAGAAAAACAAAGCCACATAGCCAATATCTTAATTGAATTTAAAGGAACGAACACTAGGCGATGATTAAAACTAGCTCATAGACTTGCGAAGCACTTACAAGAGTACGTGCTGTGGCTAACAACAGATGGTGCGTTTTTTCTTAAAAACTAGGCTAAGTTAGTTTGTAGAATTAAATATTGTTTCTTCTTTATCTTCGAACAACTTCACGTTCATGGAATAAGCTGAACTTTAAGTTTGTAAGTAGTGGACAGATAGCCTATTTAATGTTTTAATGTATTATGTTTTTTCTTTATTAAATTTTTGGTTGCAGTATTATAATTTCTATTAAATACTAAAGCGGTGGTTCAATCTATAACAGTTTTAAGGCTTCCAAGCCGCATTGGCTTATTTGGGTACTTGGCAATCAAGTAGATGCGTTTTTGTTTTAAATGGCTTATTTAAGATGTTTATATGTTCAGGTTCGTCATTTGTCTATTTTCTGCACTGTTGCGTAACATCTGTTAAAGGTAGAATTCCGTGGATCGCGGCTGTCGCAGCCGCGCGCGACAATAGTCAACCTATGAAAATGTATGGCACCGCTGCCGAGGCCCGCGACAGTCGCGCGCGGCCGACGAATTTCGTGAACCGCGCGCGGCATTGTCTTGTCGCGATCCACGGAATTCTACCTTTAGATGCGGATATAGGTGTTGATCTTGAAACTTGAGAGAATACCGCAGCCGCATTTTACATAGGTACACATTATTTTAATTACGTACTTAGTATAGTAGGTACACAAGCGTACGCGCAAACACAGTAGCGGTCCTCTACGGCCTCATAGTTCGATGTAACCGGCGAAAGATCAGGCGCAGGATCGATATTAACGTGTCCTCTGAATCATAGGTGAATACATCGCCTCCATCCTCCTGACTTATGGCTACCAGTAGTTTCTTAATTAACGATAAACAGATTTTTGCACAGCATTCTCGATCACTGGAGCAACGGGGCAGGTATCATGTCAAAGTACAAGTACTTACCTACTGCTACTGCACAATCCCAGAAAACGGTTATAGGCTACTTCTACTCCAGCTATGTTAAGTACACAGTTCTCTCAGGATGCGGCTGAAACCGTGGGAAACAGCCTTAAGACTCCCGGTACATCAACAAATATATCCTTCGTTGAATACAACCCTGAACCTAGAGAACTAAACCTACTGGAGACTTCATGGGCATAAATCTCTATGCGAAAAAGTCTACCAATTTTAAGCGCGGGGCGCAAGACAGCGCACAAATATTGATGATTCCTCATGCGGTTTTGATCACATATTAACTTGATACATATATGCATATTGCAGAATATTACAGAAAAAATCAATTACAGAAGAAGACACTTCAATGTCGTGTCCTGTTGTTAACATTATCAAAGCTACTAATGGATACGTTTATAATATTCCCTATAGACATAGTAATGATACATGCTTTATCTTTGCAAGCGCACAGAATACATAATGACTTGGAGGTAATTGATATGACAATGGAGGCGTAAAGCATGGTTACACTACGCTAATAACATTAGGTGTAATTTATTAATTATGTCATTAACATAATTCATATGTAAGCTTACAAGAAACAATGGACCTGTGAGACTGAAGCTGATGCTAATGTAGGTCCCTACATTTTTGAAATATTCTACGTTTTATGAACGTGATGCAAATCGAGAGGGGCCATGACAAATAGGATACACCTAAATGTATTTAGCCCAGCGACAAAAAAAAAGGGGGGTACGAGGCTACTTTAGTATAATTTTTCACCTATTTGTTAAAACATACTAATTCAAATTACGATTGCAAATACAATATTTAGCTGAACCTTCAAGGAAATAATACAATACATCTGGATTTCTGCATTTAAATCTATGCTATCGTGACAGTCGAAATTCGATGACAGTCGCAATGTTGCAAGAGGTGAGAGCCGCTTCTTTTAACTTATCAGATGTACTCGTAATTTTATAATACAAATGAAAGCCGTAACCTCCTTTGATTTACTGTAATCGGATGAACATTATTCATAATAATCTTGCTGACACGGTTCGCTACTTATTTCCATCAAACTTGATCAAAACAGATGAGTATATCTTACCACGCGTTATTTCTTTGAGAGCGGGGTAATATCACGTACATAACCAACATTTACATATATGTAAACGGTAATATCTGTGAACCGAACTATATGAACCTGAACTAAAGCAGGACATTCTTACCGAAAGCCGAGAACATTTCAAAATTATTCCTAAGAAATATATTCTATTGAATCAAAATTCTAGAAAGATCGATACAAAATCTTTTAAGTCCCAAACAACGTCATAAGTATACTCCGAACGAAAACTGATAAAAGTATTCCAGTTTGCAACTTGATCATAAAAGGAAAGTTTCACCTTATTTTCGGGGAGTTTTTCGAGACCTCGAAATATCGACTTTATATCGGGTGTGTCGTTCACAATCACATTAAATTCTATCGCATATACTTTATGATATTCTATGGCGAATTGTAAAAAAAATAACCTAATCCATTCAGTGGTTTAGCCACAGGAGTCATTTTTCGTTTTTATAATTTACAACATCATGTGTAAAGCAGAGATAAAGTTAGGAGTATCGAATGTTTTGATCAGTTGACAGCTGTCAGTTTTCAAGGGAGAATTACAGTTGTTTGTAATGACTGACTTTTATATGGTGTTCTAATTTTCGCACATTTTTATTCTATTTACTTTGTTTGAAAAATTCATTTTTTATTTTTACGAATTCTTCGTTTTTCTTTGTGTTAATGGACATATATTAACCAGTATATTAACGCATTTCATTTAATGTGATTATGAACGACACACCCGATATTTTGTTCGTTTATTATACACGTGTCCTAAGGTTTCAGTTTCAAATTATCATAAAGTAGATCTTATATTACCTGTTCCGCAGGAGAGTTTTGTACAAAATTATTTGTATTTAATGTCCTGGTATTGACATTTAATTAGCATCAGTTTCAGCTGTGTTATGAAGTAGAAAATTGTTTGTTAGCTTTTTGGTCGCTCTGAATGCTATGACGAAAAATAAAAGTATCGAGCTATTATAACATTTATAAATAGCTGTTAAAATTTCATTACCTCTACGGAAAAATCGTGGTGATTAACGCCTAATCCTTCATTGTGAGATGAATCCTGTTTTCAAAAATGGGAAGAAAAAGAAACTGATGAAGTGTCAAAACATGTGATAATACTTAGATATAACTGGCATTTGCAGGCTGTAAGTTGTAAGACTAACTTAAATTGAACATTTCAATATGTTCAAGAAATTGAATGCCCATTTTATCGGAGTCCATCATTTATAAAAGTTCCACTGTATGACGGTAACATGATACCGCAGTGTTCAACCGCGGACAACTTTAAAATGTACGGGGATACAAATGGAATAGGGGCTAATGGTGAATGTGTACAGACTGACAATTTCATAGATTAATTTCGCAGATATTTTGTAAAAGGGGAAGTACGAGGACGGTAATGAGAAATGAATGCTTAAATGAGATGAAATCACGAGTTTGATGTTTTCAAAACCGGAGGGGTAGAAGGGCCGTAGTAAAGGGTTAATACAGATATTAAATCAAAAGTATTGATTGATGAATCTCACATACAGTTCACATTTGACTGTTTAGATTTTAGAAAATATAAATTACTTACTTAAATAAAATTATGAAATTCAGACTTTAATAGCAAAAACCCTTATTAAAGAAGAAATAAACTTTCTGGCAGTAACTAAACACAATAAAACGTAGATAATAAAATAAAATACGTTTTAAATGAATACTGCAACTGCACTGTTAGGCTTCTTTGTAAGCAAATTGTGCGGTGCTCGAAGCGGGCGAAAGGGTGCAAAAGCGTTCCTTTGATATTGTTATAACTATCCGTTTATTGCACCTATAAACTATACAATTAAGTAGTTAAATATATGTATAAATTTTTAAAGTAAAAATAAAAAGAGGATTACTTGCTTGTAAAGTTTTATTTATTTCACCTACATGGGAAACATTTGAACATCGCATCGCGTCAACAAATTAAACATATGGATTAGAAACGATTCTTTGATGAGATTAATATTTTTCCACAAATCTTTCTATTTCTGTCCGTCTGGCAATCATTGAACATCTTTGGCGGTCGGCACGGGTAATCAGAAGCCAGTCAGTCTTACTGAGTATTGGGTTGCCCGGGTGACTGGGCTGAGGTCAGATAGGCAGTCGCGCCTTGTAAAACACTGGTATTTAGGTGCATTCGGTTAGATTGGAAGCCCACCCCAAGTATGTAGGGAAAAAGCCTAGGCAGATGATGCAGATGATGAAATATTTCTACACATTTTAGATACGAGTCCGCAAAACCACAGAATACTTTATACAGCCATAAATAACTGTTACCCACCTGATATCACTCAACCAATTACATAATTCATGACATTACTACAACCAGATATTCTAGAACATACTTACGTACATTATAAGCCAAAATCCGTGTACCTATCATTCACTAGTGATCTATGAATGACTAGCTTTTGCCTGCGACTTCGTTCACGTTGTTTTTGGTTTTACCTACATAGTTCCCGATCTCGCGGGATAGATGGCGCTGTGTGTCCGGAATAAATTTTATCTTTTGTATTAAAAGCTATCCTATGTCCTTTCTCAAGTTCCAAACTATGTCTGTACCATATTTCACACAAATCGGTTCAGTAGTTTAGGCGTGAAGAAAATACAATCAGACAGACAAATAGAAAGACAGACAGAAAGACAGACAGACTTAGTTTGGATCTATAAAGTAACTTCGGTATTGAGTCGTTCCGTACGGGCTCACATCGATGCATCGGGTTTTCATTTTTAATCACCGATAGCAGTGAACCGTTAATGTTCAGTAGCAGGTTTCAAGAAAGTATGACAATGTATGGGAACACAATGGATGATAACATGTTTTCTAGTTTGTAATTTTATAGACACTGTAATGACGGCCGATGATGTTTCGATGTATAATACGACCTCATGAACGACCTCGATGGCGCAATGGTCACCATACCGGATTGTCGAACCTGAGTTAACGGGTTCGATTCCCCGCTCGGTCGACATTTGTGTGATGAGCATGCTTGTTGGCCGTGGTCTTGGTGTTATAATAAGTATTTATAGATATGTACTTTATCAGTTGTGTTAGCACCCTTAAAACAAGTTAATTAATAACTTACCATGGGGCTATTCACCGTATGTGAAAAAGTGTCCCGAAAATAGAATCATGGACAGTACCGATGAACAGTAAAATGCAAGTCACATGCTAAAACCTGAATTACTGATATTTATAAACGTCTCATTTTAGTAAATTATCTTCTCTCACCATACCCTTGTTGATTGTCTTTTGTTAATACTTTTGAAAATACTCTTTTCTTTAACTAGTACAACATTATACGTGCTAAACTAGGTACTTGAAAACTTCTCAAACGAGGTCGATATTCGATTAGTAATTCATTAGTGAGTCCGTTCCCACACTTACAGTTCTTGTACTCGGTAGCTCCATGATGCGTGTAACTTACCAATCAATAAGGAATTTAATAGCGCTATGTGTAACCATTGAGTATGTGTATAGTAAATCAGTATTGTTTTAGAAGACAGTAAAAGTTTTTTAATTTAAAGTTTCGGCGAAGACATCTCGAAGTAAATTTATGATCAGTCCTTAATTATACATGGAAAAATAATAAACTGTTGCAAAGGTACAAACATTTTATTTAGTACCAGTAAACTACCTATAATAACTTAAAAGTCGTGGTGGCCTAGTGGGTAAAGGACCAATCTCTCAAGTATGAGGGCGCGGGTTCGATCCCAGGTCAGGCAAGTACCAATGCAACTTTTCTAAGTTTGTATGTACTTTCTAAGTATATCTTAGACACCATTGGCTGTGTTTCGGATAGCACGTTAAACTGTAGGTCCCGGCTGTCATTGAACATCCTTGGCAGTCGTTACGGGTAGTCAGAAGCCAGTAAGTCTGACACCAGTCTAACCAAGGGGTATCGGGTTGCCCGGGTAACTGGGTTGAGGAGGTCAGATAGGCAGTCGCTTCTTGTAAAGCACTGGTACTCAGCTGAATCCGGTTAGACTGGAAGCCGACCCCAACATGATTGGGAAAAAGGCTCGGAGGATGATGAAACTACCTATAATAACTTCTATTAAAAAGATCAGCAGCAACTAACAACTTGTGTGGTTCTAACATAGTTGCACAATATAAAACGTTAACTTCATTAAACAGCTATAAATATACTAAATGGACTTTGCTTGTACTAAACAGCTCCCGTGGTTACAACTTGATAAACTGCCCATTATCTACTTAAAGTACATGATTGCGCTGTAAAATTGTGCAAGGGTGGTTTATTGACTTACTTTGTATAAACTTGTATACTACGTGTGTGTGGGTACTAAGGATTAATAAAAAGAACCCTTGGGTAATAACGTATAAGGGTGTGTTATTGTGTTTTCATTCATAAACGTCTTAAAACTATCAAAAACCACGCATGCATATTAAAAGCATGGCCATCAAAAACCACGGCCGGATTTTTATCATGACGCCGCTTTCTCCTCAGGACATCGGTGAAAACGCGGAAACAACCAGTATATGAAGGCATAGCATTAAGCCTTTTTTCCTCAAGGTCCAACCAAAGTATAACTTTGGTGTTTCCACAGAAAGCTACTATTTAGATGTGTAGGCGAGGAAATGCGAAAATGTGATCTGGCAACACTAGGTACAGTACGCCCACGTTTTGGCTTCTAATTGCGTAGAAAATCAGCATTTCACACGGCTTGCCACTTGACCTTTGCGAAGCCAATTACTTATTGATGAGGGTTACCGTAACTTTAGTAGGTAGGAACAACTTTTGAGAGATTATAGCACTGCAGAGTAATAAAATTGAATTTTTGATTAGGTGTTGAATCAAATAACGTGGGACAGGATGGAATGTATTTTATTTGACAGGTGTGTTTCATACTTGAGTACATACTTGAGGAATTCACAAAATGTATGTCACAAAGAATGTATTTGATCCTCAATTTTTGGTTTAAAATTCAAAGTTTAGACAAAAAAATCTTATAAGATTGTGGTGAAACAAGTCAACACGAAACATGAAACGTAAATAAATCCTCTTGCTTTACTTATGAAAACAAACCAGGAGATCCTCCTAGTTAAGAGCTTCTGACTAGCCTATGTACACAGATGTTGTAGCAATCACCCTGATTGTATGTTGATTGACTTATTACAATGGATAGACTTGAAAACTTAATAATTAAGTTAGGCACTTCACGGTTAAGATATTATACCTACTGACGGCCAGTTTCTTCATCAAAAGTAAAAGTCAAAGTAATGTCTCAAGTAAAAGTAACGGTCAAATTCGTTTTTTCAAGGCTAAAGTGACAGCAAAACTAATAGAAAAAACGAATTTGACCGTTACTTTTACTTTTGGCTTTTACTTTTGATGAAGAAATTGGCTGTAAGATGACATTATGTTTAGACAGCAGATGATGTTTTAATCACATTATGCACTCAGCAGATCAACCGACCCAAATCCGTCAAATTTTACCAATCTAACATTATGCTTCCATTTTTGTGATAAGGTTGAATATCTATTGAATAAATAAGACAGATTGAGATAAGTTGTTGATTGATCTGTACAAATGACACACAACGTTTTAATATTATACGACATTTATTTTAAACTAGCCGTTTTCCCGCGGTTTCAGCCGCGTCCCGTGGTAACTACTGACCGTACAGGGATAAAATATAGCCTTTGTTACTCGTGGATAATGTAGCTTTCGAATGGTGAAAGAATTTTTAAAAACTGTCCAGTAGTTTTTGAGCCTATTCATTACAACCAAACAAACAAAGTTTTCCACTTTATAATATTAGTATAGATAATGTTCGACAGTACAAAAAATGGAAGGTACATATTATACAGTGGTGACAGTTAAAAAATTACATAAATAAAAAAATAAAACATTCCGTTGTCGCCCAGGGCAAATAAGCACCTACCAAAATTGTTCATAACAAAGTTCAAAAATGTTTTCCAACATGTTACTGAATGCATTGTTGTAAACAGTTTACAATTTCAATTTAGAATGTCAAAAATGTTACAGCAATTCACTTTCATAAATACGACGTCATAGAAATATTTTTTAACAAACAACGGTGAAACAATTCAAAATACTTTCAGGACTAGACTAAAAAATAATTGTAAATAAAAATACTTTGAAGAAAAATAATATAATATGCTATTATAATCAAAAATAATCATGCTCATATTAACTAATTAATTCCACAGAAAATTGGCTCAAGAACTTCTGACTATTACCGAATACGTGATACTTAGCTCAGATCTAACAATTTATCTAAAAATACTCCTCCTTTCTATAAAATCTTCCTGCTGAAGTGACATTATCCTTGCTCAGTAATAGCCGTATTCCGTGACATTATGGCGACCTTCATTGCTGAAGAGCCTCGGGAACCTTGGTCATCTTGTTTTTACATAATACTTAATAGTTTTTAGTGTGGACATCAATATTAATGCTGTCATGTTATACTTTTAGCAGGGCTAGACTATTTTCCATTTTGTAGTCAATGCTGTTGTTAAAAATTGTTATTTTTTTTCACTGATTCTAGGATAGCTACAAAAGTAAGTATTCCTTACGCTATGCACACATTCCACGCCACCTAAGAGGTAGTGTACTTGGCGCGTTTTTTTTTTAACGTGGTGTCCCCAGTAGGCCTATTCCACAATGTCTATGAAATGAATATAAATGGGAGTGAAATGATAATGGGATGAGAATGGTATGAGAATTGTATGAGAATGGTATGAGAATGAAATGAGAATGGAATGAGAATGGAATGAGAATGGAATGAGAATGGAATGAGAATGGAGTGAGAATGGAATGAGAATGGAATGACAATTGAATGAGAATGGAATGACAATCGAATGAGAATGGAATGACAATCGAATGAGAATGGAATGAGAATGGAATGAGAATGAAGTGAGAATGTGAAATGATAATGAAAAGAGAATGTGAAATGATAATTAAGTCATGATGTATTGATGATGAAATGATAATGGGTGATAATGGAAAGGAAAAGATGACAATGAGAGTTGTGGAGAGATATAAATGAAAATGAAAACTAGATGAAATGAAAATAAAATTAAATGGAGAAAGACAATGATAGAAATATTTTTGGCATCATTATTTTGTTCTGATTATTTCGAAGTACGCAATGACGACCGAAGCCACTATTGGTCAAATCTATACAAAAGTTTATTTTTCTGTACAGGAGAGCGATATTTTTTCTTAGAACCAACTTTGAGGTATTTGTTTACTGAATCCGAGACAATATAACGAGGTCGGTTTTAATCAAAGATGGCTAGATGGCTACCGACTTGAAAACAATCAGTTTTTAACACCGCATGTTTTTTAGCATATTAACGCATCCAATCCTGATTAGTTATGATGATGTCATGAATATTGCTGTTCTTCCCAAAAAAGAGATGTGTGGGATTGAATATCTGAACCATGACCAACAGTAATTGATTATCGTGGAGCTTTTGTTATTGTTCTTAACTTATGGTATGCATTAAAGAACTGAGTATTGAGTATTGTATTGAAAACTTACTGTTGAATATTTTTATTAAGTACTTATTGGCAAATTAATCTAAGATTTTTGTTTGACGGCTTATCAAAAAGCGATTATGGTTTTTTTTATGATTATAAACTTTTTGTACTTACAACTTGTTTGAACAACAATCAAGGGAGAACTCATTTGTCCTAAAAAGATTCATCTCATGTGGTTCCTCCATTACGTAGGTAGATCTTCGAGGACCTGAAAAAAAAAGCGAAATTATTAGTAAACACAACTTGGGTAGTCAAAGGGCAGAAATATTTTAAATCAGTCTGGTCACCTTCTTTATTTCTCAAAGTAGACTTAGCTATATTTATTGTCGGACTACCATGAAAAGAGAATGAAAGAATCTCGAGTTTATGAAAGCAGATTAAGGGCAGAGTTACTCGTGAAACTATGCTTAGATTTACGCGATATAATTATTATGTTCCTTTATTTTGAAACGGAATACAGGCAAAAATTATTTATAACAGAATAAAACATACGACACCATACAACTCAGATAACTAAGTACATCATATATTTAGTATTACTTACCTACCTACCTACATCATCGCGTTGTCTTAAATATCTGCCAGCTTTATCTCCGTAAATGAAGGCATCCAAATCTGTAATAATAATAACATAGGCATGTAAAAAAAACTGCGATTATAAACTAAGTTTCAAGCCAATGAACAAAGATTACATATTAACGAAGTATAAAAGCGTAAAACAATCAACGTCGTCGCTATAATATTACTCGAGCTTAGTTATCCGTAAAGACCCTTATTTCTCAGCTCCCGGTGTTCCCGGTAAAATGGCTGACACAGCAATAACCTCCAGTTATGATAGTTATAAATTTTTCAACGACCTTCCTTACTTTGTGCTGTTAATAAATTTTATTGCAACCGTTTAATGTTATATGAATTCAAGCAGCCTTTGTAATTATTAATTACACGAGACCTAGTTACAAAATGTTAAATAACCAATTTTCGATTTTAATTAAAACTCGCTACGTTTAGCTAGAAACGTTTTCAATTAAAATTAAATACACAGAATCGTTTGCTGCTTAAAAGTACCTGTTGACTTGGGCCTTTTTTTCGTTCTTTCGTTCCGAGTAACAATGGGTAAGGGACAGATAAGGATAAATATACAATAGTGAACCCAAAAACTATTATTTTGTCCCAAAAATTATCAGGTAAACTTTACTGCATCGCACAAGTAAGATTTTCTAATATCTCCAAATGGATACAAAACTCTATGCTTTTTCAATGGGCGTCCGTTTCTTCGCATTCAATCAGTTTCCAGGAGCTGACTAAAGTCCTGTAGAACTCCTCGGTTTGGCCCTGGCCTGCCACACACACCCAGTGAACCTACCTCTTAGATGTCAGTCTAGTAGTTTGGCACTAAGTGCGTGCTGGACGGTCTCAAAACCAATGACGAAGAATTTTTGACGCCTTTTTGGTATTAACAATTTTGGGAAACTTTCGTCGTCAAAGTTCTTAACACCAGTTTGAAAACAGCAGTCCTATACGGTTGCCATACAGCTACGTCAAATAATACTATCTCAAAAGTACCTATTAGTTTAAATTAAATGTGCTCAACGCCAATTTCATATTTCTTTGAAAGTATTTTATTATTTTATACACTATGTATTTTTGAAAAGGTAATTTATAAGTTATAAGTGAAAAAAATATACTAAAATAAGTTCAATAAGTTTCTCCAAACTCATACTGCGTGAGCAATATTTCATTATTTATCCTGTACAGCAAAAAATCATCTCCGTTACAAAACATATTTACATTTAACTTCAAAACAAACCTTTCAGTACATGTCAGCTTGTGATCCGTCAGTGCCACGATGACGTCACAAACGCTCGTCAAACGAAGTGGCGTCTCTGTACAGCTGATGGATTCTATTGTCACGGCGCAGTGTAGGGTGACAAAGTTGCTGTTGACATGCTGTGGGACACCGCGTTTGTGGGTTATGACGGTGCGGCGTCAAGGCATGGAAAAGAGCAGAGAGACATTATTTAGAAATGTGTGCGAATAGTCGTTATTTGCTTAGTAAAAAAAACATGATTATATTTTTATGGTACGACGACAACCCATCTTTTCAAAATTTATACAGTCAATAGAGCTACCACTGTTTTTGAACAAACCTTTCAGTACATGTCAGCTTGTGATCCGTCAGTGCCACGATGACGTCACAAACGCTCGTCAAACGAAGTGGCGTCTCTGTACAGCTGATGGATTCTGTTGTCATGGCTCAGTGTAGGGTGACAAATTTGCCGTTGACATGTTGTGGGACACCACGTTTGAGGGTTATGACGGCGACAAAGCATGGAATAGAGAAGAGAGACATTATTTGTAATGAGTAATAAAAATATACCTAATTTACTTTTATATTTAATACTTATTTAAAAATGTTAATAATATGTTACAAATAAATATACCTAAAATTTCTTGAAGTAATAGTAATCATTTTTGAAATTCAAACACTACATCAGGTCTTGTTTGTATTATTTAATCAAAAAATAAAGCAATAATTCAAAAAATACCACGTTGAATCAACATAGCAACCGTGAGTCCTTAGGTACGAATCCCGCCGTTTTAATAACCCGAGTTCGAACCCCACGTGTAGCAAAACTTTTTGCAATTTTAAAAATATTTTTGTTCTCATTTCATGCAGGTAGACAACAATTTATCGCTCAGTGCTACGTGCAGAAGAGAAATGATTTATTTAATAAAATCGCACTGAGCTTTTATAATTTCATCTAGCTATTTTTTCCAGACGGTAATTTAGTTCCACGTAGATATTTGCATGCATTTAAAAACTAAAATATTATTAGGTAAACTTTAATATTGTTCCAGCTTCAGTAATTTCTTTTATGACAGTAGACTTACCTAATCATTCCAGCTTCTTGAATGGGGAGTCCTAAATCGCGCAAGCAAAGTTTTCGCGTCCCGTTGCATAAATACAGGAACGCGAGACCATACATCGGGAGGTCCGTATCTACCTGGGGAGCCGAGCCGACACTCGTCGAACGGCAATTCAACCTTCAAGTAAATCTGTACACAAAGATAAACGGTTTAGGGTCACAGATACGGGTCATAAGATACACATTAGTCAAATCATTACACCTGCGTTCAAATGAATTGGGCACCTGTTTACAAAAAGTCCCTGACCAACCAATTACCACGGTAGACAGATTAGACTTCCCTTTTTGTGGAATATTTTTGGTCACCCTAATTTTGGGAGAGGAAATACTTTTTTTCGTAATTATTTAAGATGGGTATTTTATATAGGTAATATGTAAGGTATCTATGTTCAATCAGTTTATGCTTTAAATAAGTATGTCATTCATAGTAAGCAGTCCCTTATTTAATGAATGAAAACCAGTTTTTGGGTTACCCTATACTTTTGGTTGTGACATGATTTTCGAGTATTTCCAGCTTGCATTATTATATGTTAAAACTTCTTTACCCTGAACATAGATTCTGCGAACCAGCTCCATTTGCTTTTCGTTATTCACATGATTCCCCGATATGTACAGTTATCTGAAATAATACCAAAAAAATAATTAGTTCTACCCTTTTCCCATTATTTGTATTGAACACTGAACGGCATCATTAAATGTGCTACTTATTTAATAACCATAAGTTTCAGTAAGTTATGTATGTATTTAATGTAGACAGAATTATGATGAACAAACTCCCCTGAACCTTATATTGATTCTTTAGCAAAGAAATCATTATAGGTGAACCTTTGCCCCACACAAATAAAATTACTATCCGTATCCCTTTCTTGTATACCTAATTTCAAAGCAAATAAGACTTAGATACCTGAGTAAAACAATATCTTAATGACGTGTTCGCCTACATTTCCATCTGAAGTTCGTGGAGATAATACAATTTGCAACAATGATAAATTATATCAGCTACTGTGCAGCGGTGTAGTGGGTTGATAGGGCTGGTGCGCTGATGCAGGAGATTCAGATTTTCAGTAAATAAAACGATTGCAAATAATTACATACGTCTATTCGGTCCTTGTCGCAGAGCAAGAGAGAGAAAAGTTGCCACAGTACAAAAATATAATAAAAATTAAGTTAATGTTGCAATTTATAAAATCCAACATGCTGCGGCCTCACAGAAAACACAAATAACAATTATTTGAAATAAATCAAAAGAAACTAGAGTGAAGGTTACATTATTATTTATGCTATGTATTTATCTATTTATTACTTATACAATAACTTACAATTATGTTTTACACTACATAAGAGTAAAAAACTATAACTTATATGGTTTTACAAATATGACTTATTATTAAACATTAATACAATTTCTTAAGTACTATCATCATATTCTATTGGCAGTAAACAAATTTTATTGATGGCACGGGTATGGGTTTTCCCATTTGGTGTCCTAACATCAACTGCCCTAATTTTTCCATCATGTCCTGGAAATAATTTAACAATTCGTGCCATTGGCCATGACATAGGAGGAATATTGTCCTCTTTTAAAATAACTAAGTTGCCTAACTTAACATTACAAACTGTATCACGCCACTTAGGCCTGTTTTGTAATAAATTTAAATAACATTGGTGCCACACTTTCCAAAAGGATTGTTTTAAAGAATTACATAGTTGCCAAAACTTAAGTCTATTTTGTGGAACGTTGCATACATTTATTTCAGGATACATTGACAAAGCACTACCTATAATAAAGTGACCAGGTGTTAAATAACAATAATCATCAGAGTTTGAAGATAAAGGTAAGAGTGGCCTAGAATTAAGCACTGCTTCGATTTCAGTTAATACAGTATTAAGCTGTTCATAAGTTAGAACGGTTTTTTGTAATATTCTTTTTAAGTGAAACTTCGTGCTCTTAACTGCCGCTTCCCAGAGCCCGCCAAATGTAGGTGAGTAACATGGTATAAAGTGAAATTGTATCCCACGCTCGGCGGTAAATCTTTGAACCTGCATTTGGTGGCTCTGCGAAGCTTGCAGCTTGTAGAGCTCAACTAATTGACTCCTTGCACTTTTAAAAGTACTTGCATTGTCGCAGTGAATTTCGGTGGGCAAACCTCGTCTGGAGATAAATCTCCTTAAGCACGCAAGAAAGGTTTCCGTGGTCAAATCTGATGCAAGTTCTAAGTGAACTGCTTTTGTCGCGAAACATACGAATACACAGATATACCCTTTACCTATTAAAGATCGTCTTACGCGAGAGAGTTTCACATCAATTGGCCCAGCGAAATCCACGCCGACTTTCTCAAATGGCCTGCTGGTGGCTGTTACACGTGCAGCCGGCAAGGAGCCCATCAGTTGCTTGGCTGCTAAGGCCTTTTGTCTGAAACATACAATACATTTGTGAGTTACTTTCTTAACTTCTAATAAGCCATTAACAATCCAAAACCTTTGATTGAGATGCGAGAGTAAAAGCTTAGGCCCTGCGTGCAGTAGCCTTTCATGTTCACACCTTATAAGCAAGCTAGTAATTGAAGAGCCCTTAGGTAGTATGACAGGATGTTTTTGTGAATAAGCTATATTAGCATAATGCAGCCTGCCACCAACGCGCAATAGACCCCTATTGTCAAGAAAGGGATGCAACTCAACTAGATTCCCCTTCAAGCTCTTATTATTGCTTATTGCTTTGATTTCAGATTTAAAATATATACTTTGTTCATATTTAATAAGTAACATTAATGCATTATCTAACTCAGAACTTTGCAGATAGTTTGTATTTATTTTAGAATTATTTTTGTTAATATTGTTTAAAAATCGCAATATGTATGCTAATAGCCTTACTATTTTATTTATATTAGAGTAATTATGCAAGCGCTTGAACACATAGTCAAGCGGATTGGGATTTTGGCACACCAAGTTGCTGGAAGGAGCTAAGCAGCGCTCCTCTGTGAGTGACTCAGCTGGTGAGCTATAAGCAGCAAACTTGTACTCACTGTTTTGCAGGAACTTAGGGCCATTCCACCAAATATCGCAGCTACTCAGCTCATTCGGGTTGACGCCTCGGCTAATGAGATCAGCAGGATTGTCATGCGTATTGACATAATGCCAACTGTATCCAGATGTGTTTTGACGAATTACACTTACTCTGTTCGATACGTAAGCTTGAAGTTTTGTTAGCTCAGTGTTTAGCCATGCAAGAACGATTTGCGAGTCGCTGAATAAACAAACATGCCTGATGTTAATTTTGACTCTGAGTGTATCATGAGTCCTCAAAACCAATTTTGATAGCAAGAGTGCAGCATTCAATTCAAGCCTTGGCACAGTCATGCCTTTCTTTTGGATAGGATTGATTCGCGACTTCGAACAAAGTAGATGCAATTTCGTTGTACCTGTTTGGTCTGTGACTCGCAGGTACACACAGCATCCGTAGGCTGTCTTACTCGAAGCGTCAGCAAAGCCGATTAAATCTGCCGAGTCTCCTTCTGAAACACTAATATTCCTATCTAATAGGATAGGCTGCATTGCAGCTAAATTATTGGTATAATTAAACCATTCTTGCTGAACATTTGCAGGCGGACTGTCATTCCAACCTGTGTTCAGTAACCATAATTTTTGCATTATGGCCTTTGCTGTGACCACAATTGGGCTCACAAATCCCATTGGGTCATAGAATCTACCTATATAACTAAGTATGCTCCTTTTTGTAACCTTTTTTGTATCAAATGGTTCTGGAGTAGAGATTATAAAGTGATCATCCTTTACATTTATTTGAAGTCCTAGGGCTTTCATATAATAATTATCTTTTTGCAATTCTAAACTATCAAAATGTCTTTCGTTTGATGGTATAGTACTTAACACATTTTCATTATTTGATGACCATTTATGAGCGTTAAAACTACCTAATTTAAGCAAATCACGAAGTTGGTCTCTGGCACTGACAGTGGTTTCTAAATTATTATTACTATATATAATATCATCAACATACTGATTATTTTTGATAATGGATGAAGCTAGTGGGTATAACTTTTCATATTTATTTGCTAGCTCATCTATACAACGAGTTGCTAAGTAACTTGAACTTTTCAAGCCATATGTAACTGTGTCTAATCTAATACACTTAACTGGCTCGTCCGGATTGTCCCTCCACAAAATATTTTGAAGGGAAGTGTATTGAGGGTCTATTTTAATATTTCTAAACATACGCCTTATATCTGTAGTAAATGTGTATCTACCTAAACGAAATAATAAAATGATATCAAATAATTCCTTTTGAACCACTGGCCCATTAAGTTGTAAATCATTCAAAGAAACTTTTTTGTTTGTTTTCATTGAGCCATCAAACACTGTGCGAAGCTTTGTAGTTTTGCTATTGTTATTAATAACCGCATGGTGTGGCAAAAAATATACTGCATGCTTACATAAATCATACAATTCTATATCAACATAATGACCATGACCAAGAGATAGATATTCATGAATGAAATTTTGATATTGCATGAATAAATCAGGATTACTATGCAATCTCTTTTCCAAATTCAAAAACCTTTTTAATGCTAAGTGAAAAGACTCACCAAGAGTATCGTTTACATCTGACAAAGGTATTTTTAAAGGTATAGGAACTTCAAACTGGTTATTAACTAATTTAACTGAACTTTGAAAGATTTTTTCACAAAGTTCTTGCTCAGATGTTTGTTCAACAAATCTCTCTGGAACTTTTTCATTTGTCCAAAACTTGGCAAGTGTCTCATTGAGACCTAATTCACATTTCAAAACTACACTATTACATGTTTGTTGAGATACCTTAGGTGGCAGATTCCCTCCTACAATGTGCCCGAAGTATGTGTTGAAGACGTGTAGCTGTGTGCTACTAGGCTGTTGTGGTGGATGAGCAGCACTCCGGGGCACAGCTGATGACTGGTTGCTGTGGCTGGGCAGGCTGATGGTCATGCACTGCTCGTTGGGCAATAGCGTCTGGAAAAATACATCAGCCCCTAATAACATGTTGATTTCACTAGGAACATTAAATTGGTCATCTGCCAATATAATGTTGGGTGGTATAATGACCCTAGAGACATCAAATTTGTTTTGCGGTAATTTGCATGTAACATCTTTAAGTACATGACAAGTTACTGTTGTCTTGAATGGTGAATTTAATGAATGAATTTCAATAGGAATGCAGTACTTAATATTACTCTTTTCATTAGTGATTCCAATAATACAAGTATCACTTTGCAAGGGCGTTAATCCTAATAGCTGAACAACCTTTGTGGTTATAAATGAAACTTGAGATCCGCTGTCCAGTAACGCCTTGATAATGTATTGAGTACCATCCCTTGCTACTACCTTGATTTTAGCTGTAGGCAAAAGTACATTGTTATCAACATTACTTGATAAGGTGACAGCTGGTGGGGTTTCACTTAAATTGCAGTGAAGCAGAGTGTTATGAGGCTTCTTGCACTCTGAGCACCGGAAGTGAAACCTGCATTTGCCACCATGCTGACCTAAACAAATCATACATACTTTTTTTTCTTTGGCAAATGTGTATCTATCATTTGCAGGCAATAACTGAAACTTTTTACAGTTAAACAATTTATGTTCATAAGACTTACAGTAAGTGCATGTTGCTCCTGTAGTGGCGACTGCTGCTACCTTACTGCTACTATTACCAGGATGGGGTTGATGTCCCTGCTCGACATTCTCCAGTGCGTTGGCTCGGTTCTCAATGTAATTGAGAAAATCCTCCAATTGCGGCTTAGCATTCATATCCCGGTCAAGTTGGTAGGCCTTCGCAGTGTAACTGTCTAGTTTGCGAGAGAGAATACACAACAATATAGCATCCCAGTATATAACATTAGGTTCTTGATATTTGATGGCAGCTATTTGCTGCCTAACTGTTGAAATAAATTCTCTGAGTGAGACTGCTGTTGATTTTACTATTTGTTTTAAGTCTAATAGCTTGCAAATGTGCTCAGAGATTATTCTATATTTATTTTCATATCTATTTTTTAGTAAATTTAAAGCTGCATCATAACTGAGAGCTTCAACCGGCAAGTTTTTGACTAAATCGAATGGCTCACCCTTTAACAATGTTCTTAAATAATAGAATTTTTGTATATTGTCTAGGCTTTTGTCATTATGAATTAATGAATTAAATAAATTGATAAATGGAACATATTCTGTGTATGTGCCCTCAAAGGGTTTTATGGATATAGGTGGTAATTTAGTTTTATGTGTTTTTTCATGAGTGGAAGAGCCTGAAGGGTTTGAATCAAGAGGCTTGATGCGTTTGTCAAAGGCTGATAAAGTTTTAAAATAATTGTCCTCCACCGACTCCACATCCTCCTCGTCGGCGGAGTCAAGACCGAGAATATCTTTACATAGGGCTTCGTATTCTTTAAAAGCCACATTGAGCCTATCACGTTTTGTGCATAGGTCATTAATGGAAATATCGTCTAAATTGGCAATGTTCACGAAATTAAATAATCTAGTCATAGTACCTTTCACATAACCGCGTGCGGCGACTTTTTTCTTTAGGTCTTCCATTGTTCGCTAAACTTGTCGATTCTTAAAACAAATATTACCTGTACTTTACGTTAATAACTTAATAATAACTTTACAGGAACACTATTAACTATGTATTACAAGATTCACTGTTATATTAAACACTTTTACACAGTATTGTAATATTTTTTATACAGTATTGATCGGCGACGGCGATCCAATTCTTCCCAACAAAATGGCGGTTGCGCGAGCTCGCCTGTTGCTGCTGTGAAGTTTTGCGGCGTCACTTGCTGTCTCTTTCGCGCCCGTACGATTGTCCTATTCCTATTGTTGCGTGCGGGCGTGCGATGAAATGCGAATCTTTCGAATTTCGATGTGCTCCGTCTCGCTTGCTCTCGCGGAACACCCTATCTTGCTGCCAAGTGTACTCTTCGCACCTGCAGAGGTGACTCCGGCGACGACGGTGAAATCGAATTTTAGATCGATGCTGATGCTGGGCTTCCTCCTGTGGATCTTGTAATTGTGGCCGTCGAATCGTATAGGTATTGCGATTTTGTAGCGACGACCAGTCTCACAGGAAATCGCGAGCCCGTTTGCTTGCTCAATGCTCACCAAAAAAAAAATCCCACATTTCTGCGTAAAATTAATGCCTCACATAATACGCTGTACAGTTCTCGTCAAATAATATTTTTTCCGTATAAAGGTGATGACTATTTAATTCACAAGTTAAAATAAGATACCTAATAGGTAAATGCACATGCTCAAGGCTCTAAATGGCTTACTTTAAAGGGGCAAAGTTATTTGTCGTGAATCTTTATACCTCATTGGATTTAATCCAGCAATATGCATATTATAACCAGTTATTTACTCGCGTGTAATAATCCAAGCTCATAAAGAATATTGTATGGTCTTCCTCGGCAGATTAATTACTTTGGACTTGTAATATGGAATCTAAATTCAATTCAATCCTCCATGACAAAAATGGAAAAAACTTCCGACAACTAACTATGGTAGTCAGTATTTCTAACCTCAACGTCTTTAAATCCATATAACACTGTGTAAGCGTACCAGCAGACTAGACAGAGTTACTCTCGCGTTAACAAGGATTAAACACTAATAACATTACTGGGAACCGAGAAACTATTAACAAATTAAAACACTTACCTGCACTCATTACTCCCGGTATTGCAGAGTAATTTTTGGAAGCACTTCTGTATTATTATAATGTACTAAGTTACTCCGGAGTACATTTTATGATTTCCTCTGATCCGCTGGAAGTGACACCGTCTTAAAACAATTGAACAATGAAATAAAACACTGTATTTCCACATCCTTACGTAAATATTTAAATTTTAAACCAATTATTTATAACAAGACATCTCAACTCAACGGAAGAATATAATTGTGACGACCCACTACTTTAAACATATTGTGTAGGTAATAAATCCTACTGTGTATCTAACTACCCACATATATAAAAAAAAGTAAATACTCTTCAAATTCCTTTTAATAGATGTCACTAAGAACAGTCATTTGTTTTATTTTTGATTGATTTACGAATTTATGAAATAAACTTTGTTTGGTTGAAGATATCTTAGATGTTCATTCGTTTCGAGAGTGATACCGACTATGAAATCAATGTTACACTGAAATGAACCAGTCAGAAAAATTTTAAAAATGAAAAAAATCATAACTCGCGATATCGAAAGTTTTAACTTTCGGAATATGAATTAAGTATTTGATGCATATTTGTCGGGTGTCCCTCTCTTCTCGGGAAGTTGCATTTCATGTAACCAGAGACAATAATGTTTGATAAGTCCCGAACCAATACTGTGCCTACGTGCAGTTCAAAATTTGTGCCTGACTGGTATGCTGCCTTGGCAGATCTGAGGGGGCTGTGGGAGAGGTATGCGCCGGACTTTCTCCCAAAGTCCTAGTGGGAGTTCAGTATTCTGTTCTCTACTCCACCGAAGAAGAGCACTTTGACACCTTTTTATTTTTTTTAATGCCTTGTTAATAATTTTTTTTTGCCTTGTGTACTATAGTTACATTTCCTGCGATATATTTTTTTTAATGTTTAAGTGTATGTTTTAGAAACCTTTGTATAAGTAGATATTCTATTAGGATATGTGTGATAGATTCTATTTCGTGAATACTTATTTGCCTTCTCTGTACAGTAGATAAAGATTTTAGCCCAAGCAAAAAAGGGGTGTACAATGTATACATTATTGCTACAATTTATGGATCGTACATACTTATGTACAAAGAAAGCTTTAAAACTACAATGTTTAAGCAGCCATGTATAAGTGAGATATTAAACACTGGAAATAGGTACAATACAAAGTTTCATTTTGTTGGTAGTCTGAAACGTAACAAGGATATTTTGTGTGAAACATTCCTTATCTTGTTCGTACTTTTGGCAGATAACAGTGCTTGTATTATTCAAGTGCGCACGTGTGACAAACAAAAGTCTAGAAGTTTGTTCTATGCTTTTTCTTCAAGTACCCATACATAAAACCTAGGTAATATTTGGAAATGTACAAGCACGTAATTAAAATGGTAGGAAACACTCTTATGTGTATACCTTTGATGCATACTAAATATGTTTGTTTCGCGCCTTCTATATGGTGAATATTCCTCAAAACACCTATTGAATAAAAATAGCAAAGTGAACAAGTATCCAGGTACATTGAAAGTCGATCAGGTCCTATATAGTAGTGCTGGACGTAAGCGCACCTCTTCACTGTTGGAAGCCCGCATCAGAATCAGCAAGCTTTGCATCGACGTGCGTCAATAGATAGACTAGTAGATTTGCTTCATCCAGCTTTGAAAGGATTGATTGATAGACTTTTAGGAATAAACGTGATTTGTTTATACTGCAGAAATCAACAGCAATCAAATTTTTTTATGAAGAGGAATAGGCAGAATTAAAACACATTCTCATCGTACTAAAGTTTTATTAACACGCCTTTAATTAGATCGACCACATGTTATTTTTACGTGCATTTATAAAAGCGTGTATTTCTAGTGTTTTTTTAACTACCAATTAATTATAGTGTTTACGTATAATGTAAAAAAATATATGAGGCTGCACTTATGCACTTTTTGTAATTGTAGGCCTCTTAATTGCTTACCTTGACCAAGTAATTTTAGAATCATATCTTTCTAATTCACTGTTATAAAAGAGAAGTCAAATTTTCTACATCGGTGGTTTTGAGTGCAACGCACATCCCTTTCTTCATCATGCCTTTCAGCGCTGATGCTACAGCTCCATACCCAAGTACTTCACGTCAATCCAATAGTTTCTGCGCCTTTTCCAAGGACACATTTACCGCGTAGAAACGGACTCCTCCACTTACTACACCCAAAATATCTTTTCGTATTAAGAAAGCCGAAAACTTCGCTTGCGACTTCTAGGATTTGTTAGAAAAAAGTGTTTTCTAAGAAATTGCTTGGCAAATGTTACAAAGGGATGCGAGGGCGCAGGTACTTGGGACCGAAATGCGCGCATTCATGGTCGAACTACTAAGCAAGCGGCGTAGCCCAATGGCTAAGGCGTCGCCATTGGTCTGGTGATCGAAAGGTCGTGAGTTCGATACCCAATCGTGGCACAATCGATGTAAGCATATACAAGACTCCAATTACAAATATTTAAGTTATTTAGATAAACATATCTCTGCGTAATAACTTCCAAGTAACTATTTTGCAAAATTACCGAAACCCACGCCAAAAAGGAACAAGATTGTCCTAGTTCTAACTAATTAAAATTTGCTTTTTTACCGACACATTACAAAATTTAAAAATAATGAGCTCGGAAAATTGTTTTATAGCCCACACTACTAATTGCCAAAAAACAAGGCATAATTCCAGGCTCTAATTAAAAGTTTATATAAAACTTTTTCTAAAGCTTTTTTGGCTAAAAGAATAAACTTTTTAAAGTAATTAGTAAACTTCTCGATCATTACTCAAAGCAAAAAGTTTAATTGAGTTATTTTGGGAAGGAAAGGGAAGTTTTCTTACTTAAATAAAATCAATAACAAATTGTCGCTAAAATTTAGATGTTACTAGGTCAACATATGAATGCTAGTAAAATATGATATGGCAATTTGAACTTTCAGGCGCAACTTAGTAGTTTTGAAATCAGTTAGACATAGGCAAAAGTATGTACTTTATAAAAGGCATTTAAAGTTCTTACCAGTTAGGACTGGTAATAGTATTTACTGACAACGATGTTATCTATACTAATATTATAAAGCTGAAGAGTTTGTTTGTTTGTTTGTTTGAACGCGCTAATCTCAGGAACTACTGGTCCGATTTGAAAAATTATTTCAGTGTTAGATAGCCCATTTATCGAGGAAGGCTATAGGCTACTTTTTATCCGGGTTCGTGCAGAGGTTTCCACGGGATGCGGGTGAAACCGCTGGCAGAAGCTAGTCTATTTAATATTATCCGGAGTACCTATTCCAATAATAATTTTAAAAAATTCTCTTCAACTTCAAAATAAAATAATTTCATTTTACAATTCCAAATACAAGCAGTACCAATTGAGGTTACACAAATATCGAGGGTTAAGTAATCAACTAGTAGAACTAGGTCCCGATTGAAGTACTAATTACCTTTGCAACGTGTTACTTTGATTGGCATACACGCTCAATACAATGTCCAAGTCTTATTTACTAGACTATGATTGATACTGTAGATGTTCAATTGTTCATTTGTTTTGTTGATTTACTTTTTCATTCAAGACTGTTACTTCATTCATTCGACAGGAGTAATAACTGGTAATGTTTTAAAGTTATTGTTTTGTTAGGTAACATATCGTTTGAAAGTGGAATGACTTTTCTAGAGAGTTCGAGTTATAAAACATGTGGACGTTTTCGTACGCAAAATGTTCCTGAATAGCAATGACGCCAGAACGAGATAACGTATAGTGATAAATTCATCAGGTGTTTTAACTTGACTCCGTAGCCTGCAGATTTTATCAACGCTTTTCTAATAATATTATACCAATGTTTTTTTTTTATTTAGATAATTATTGTCAAAAAAATATGTTATTAAATAAATACATAAAATAATGAAGAAACAATCTGTTATAGTACCGTACAAACTAGACTTACTTATTTGGACTTCGCTAAACATTTTAATTACTGCTGTAGCTATTCTTGAAGATTCATGATATCATAATATTCATTAACTAAAAATATCGCTCCAAAAATATCACCAACTAAATATTTTAAAGTATTAAATTACACTTTTTCGAACGAAAGAGTCATAAAGTGTAGTTATTAATAACAAAATTTCCTGTTTTAGAAATAATTGCTAGCTTCCTCGTAACATTGTCCATTTGACATGCTCTATTACCGGTGTAGGTAATTGCGATAATTTGTATCGTGAAGCCTGTCACTTATATGTATTAGGTACCTATTTAATTTATATTGTCAAAAGGCTATTTCACATAATACAGTTGTTCAGTATTAATTAACTTTATATTGTATTTAATAAAGTGTGTGTATTTTTAAAGTACATAAGTAAAAACATATTTTTGTGAACGTTTGGTTAACTAAATTAATCTATTTTCACACTATTATGAATCACTATCGAAAAGTACAATTACTGTCACTTCCAAATACTGGGGTTTAGGCAACAGAATGAACCTGAAATCATTTGCAAGGCCCATAATTACTTACTTTTCCATCAGCAAAATAGATATTACCAGAAATCTATTCACTAAATTCTTAACTGACGTAATTTAACCAAAGCTGTTATTATAATTTGTAAGGTGAATCTCAAGTGACGTCCCTTACTAAAGATGCTTAAAATGTTGTAACTTAAACCAGGTTCAAACTAATTTAATTAATTATAGTGATCAAAGGCAACAAGCTGACGAGAGCCACGAGCTGAAACTTTCAAAAGGCATACAGCAGTAACATCTTCTTTGAATTTTATAAGTGCAGAATAGTTTTAATTTTCTCCTTGTAAATAGATTGGGAATGTGGCAGAAAGAATGGATCTTATTTTTTACCCACGCTAAGAATTTACACTGTTTCCTTATATGACTTTATAAACATAACTTACAGTAGCTTACACTCCGAAAGGCAACAAAATTACCTGTCTAGAATAGGAATCGAACCCGGGACTCGCAACACGCGTCAAACATATCACAGTAAAATGTTTAAAAATGTATTTCTTTTGTTTCAGGTCATCATTAACAATACCTGGAACAGAATTACACCAGCGTTTGATAAAAAAAAAGAAGTTCATGTGTGAATTTCAACAAAGTGTGAATTAAGTGATAAAAGTGGCAACCGTGAGCTTACTGTCATGTGACGCACTAAAATGTTGAAGATACAAATGTTAGAGTCCATCGTCAGTAATGATGCTGATGAGAATCAGGAGCAGCAGCCTAACGGGTAAGTTTGTCCTTACTTCTATTACCTACCTACATAATATATTAGCCATTTTCCCGCGGTTTTACCCGCGTCCCATGGTAACTACTGCCCGTACCGGGATAAAATATAGCCTATGTAAAACACGGTCCAGTAGTTTTTGAGCCTATTCATTACAACCAAACAAACAAAGTTTTCCTCTTTATAATATTAGCATAGATGCTTAGGTATATATCCGCAATGCCTGCCCGTTGCCCGTCCTGTCCGTTGTGGGTGCAGTGGGATGGAGGGTCAGACTTTTACTGACTAAAATCCACATTTGTTCTTTCTGGAGTCATATGTGTACCAGAGCTGTGCCAGAGCCTAATTCGTCTACGCTAAAGTTGCTCGAAATATTTCGCTACAGAATAAAGGTTATTTAGTTTCAAAAGTATACGTTTCCATCAAAAATGGATCTCATAAAAAACTCGATACCTATAGCCAGGAGTAACTCCTAGCGGGCCACTCAATAAAGCCATCACAGCTGAGTACAATTTCACCTACATTCTATTTCCACTAAAGCGAGTATCGATTTCCAGCCAAATAACCGACCCGTTGGCGCCGGTATAATTTCGCAAATAACTTTTTATTGGGACATCACAGATCGTTGTTTTTGTACCGGATCATCAGGCAGGTTCTGACTGCCATTTGTCTCGGACATGACAAACAAATTAATAAAATTATGCTTACCTACTTACTGTCACAGGCAGACAGATACTTACAGTTTTTGATATTCCTTGTTTCGAATGTACATTATGATACCATGGTTTTAAATGAACCATATAAATGATCGATCTAATACAGTCTTAAAACGGAGACCTGCACCCCTTTAACACAAATATGGTTTTGGCTTACTTAGGCGTTTGAGATTGATAAGTTCCACAATATTATTTTTAACATTTTGTTTCATAAGAAATAAAAATCTTAAAGGGCGCTAACATCTTTTTTTACCACAAACCCTACCCATATATGAATAGATACGACCACATACAGGTGACACAAAAATACGATACCGAACCATACATTTCGAATTCAACCACGCCCTCATAGCAAGAAGCGACCGAGAACATTGTTTGCGCTCGTAAAAACTAAATGAAAACATAGCATCGGGCGACAGTTCGACGCGACACTGCCGTCGCGTTTGTCGGACAAAACAAATTCAACAGCATGTTTTATAGCCCCACCATGAGAAAGGCCTCGGGATTATAAGTTATAACGCACTGGGATATTGTAGCAGTGTTTTCCTATAAAAGAGAGTGCTGGTATGGGTAGGATTACTTTATGAAGCAACTGGCTGTGTACCGCAGTTTCATCCACGTCCCGAGGGATCTTCTTCATATACCCGGCCAAAATAAAGCCTTGTTACTCAATGGGTCTAGCATTCAAACAGTGAAAGATTTTTTTTTATTAACTTTCAAATCGCTTCAGTAGTATACAGTATAGCCTTAATACTCTTTTGTGACACTTACAAACAAACAAAAAGGTTACTAAATTAGTATCCGTAAATACCAAAATATTGATCATAATAATAATTAACATTGATCTTGTTATCGATCAGTCAGTTGACGCGAGTTCGAATCCTGCGAATAATATATAATTTTTGTACTTTTGGTTAATGGTGGACAGCGTAAAAACTAAAAAAAATACTAGCTTTGATATTTACGTATAATTTCCGCCGTAAATAGCATTTTTATTTAATTTTTATCTTAAATATTGAAAAAAAAGTGTCAAATTATATACTCAGTAGGGTCGTCCAGCAAACGCATAGCACAATATATAAATATGGCCAGACTTTCGCTTAGCGTAATAGTTAGTACCACAGCAGTGTCCTGTTTAGAATACCTTTTACTTGCAAGTAATGCCTTTCTAAATAGTAACCACCGTGGTACAAGGGATTCTTTACACCATATCCCTCTAACTGGCTTCCTGAGTATACACGGACACCCAAGTATCTCCCGCGCAAAATTTTCTACTATACACAAGTGCTCAGAAAACTTTAATTGCGCGATGCAGAATTCATTCATAAATACAATATTTATTTTTGTGGGTGGCTGCAAAAGTTTCGGTTAAAACCGTTTTACGTCTACCCGCAGAATTGTTTATTTTTTTGCATCGACGTATCGGTGATTGGTGGTAGTAAGACTACGGATATTTTGCATAGATAGGTATGTGGAATACTTTAAAAGCAACATTGATTCTTTAAAGAAACTAAAACCAGTAGTTAGTCATAACAATCTTTTGTTGACAACATTTTCAACAAAGAACTAATGATCTAAGTTTGAATCGAGACATAGCTATCTTTTCTAAGTCTTAACTACTTATTATGATTTACTATTTACTATTCCGTGAAAATTAGTATTCCCCGACATTATTACTTTCATTCCTCTATTTTTGAAGTAAACAACTACGGAAATTCAAACACAGAATTACCATTCTGTGTTTGATTTTTTTTTCTGTATTTGAATCAAAACAAGGCACATCGCATAAAGCAAACCTTGAAGATTTATCCTCCCTTTAGCCTTGTAATCACTATAATTAATTCAAAATCAACCTCAATATCAGTTACGTCGAAACAATTGATTTTAATTTTCTATCGACTGGCAATTCATTAAAGCAACCATACCTTTCGCACAATTAAGTCGGGTACACACCGGCGTGCAATTAACTCAACAGTTACCGCTGTTACACAACGGTGTGCCACCGATATTCCGTTCGGGGCAACGAGCCGTGAAATATGACGATAGAAAAAGCGATCATGTGTACTCAGCCTTAATTCGTGCTCTGTACTGGCGGACGTGCATTTAAATTATAGAGGAACTGTTTGATAAATTGGCATTAATATTTTGGGACTATTTTATAAAAAAACTGTCTAGTTTAACCATGGTTTCCTAAGTATCCTATGTTCATTCTAGTACCACAAAAATATGTGTACCTACACAGTTTCATGATGATCGGTTCAGTATGTAGTTTTTTGCGTGAAAGCGTAGCAAACAAACGAACTTTCGCATTTATAATACGTATACAGTGGGTTGCCAAATTATTAGGGACAGTTACAAATACACGGTATTGGTAAAGTATTTGGTTTAAATCTAAATATATAAAACTCAAAGGTGACTGACTGACTGACTGACATAGTGATCTATCAACGCACAGCTGAAACCACTGGACGGATCGGGCTGAAATTTGGCATGCAGGTAGATGTTATGACGTAGGCATCCGCTAAGAAAGGATTTTGATCAATTCTACCCCCAAGGGGATAAAATAGGGGATGAAAGTTTGTATGAAACTTTGTCAATTTTAAACCGATCGGACTGAGACTTTGCATGCATAAAGCTACTATGGCGTAGGCAACTCTTAAGAAAGGATTTTGATAAATTCCATCCCTAAGGGGATAAAATAGGGGATGAAAGTTTGTATACATCTTCTTAGATTTGTACACGCTAATCTTCCGAACTACTGAACGGATTTCAATGATTTTTTCTTTGTTGTATCAGTATTAAGCCTGGTCAACATATAGGCTATAATTTATCTTCGAAACTTGAAGACCTGATGCAGAACTCCAACAGACCAACAAAACTATAAGAGATACAAAAATGGTGCCATGGCAAAAATTGTTTCATGTGATGAGCATTTTCAGCTGAGATAATAAATTTTAAGATCTGGAACACCTGATGTGGAACCCCAAGAGCCCAGCTTCTCTATACCATATACAGGTATGACGTTTTAGCAAAAGTTGTTCAATTTGATAAGCACTTTCTATTGACTTACACAAATTGAAGATCTAAAACACCTGATGTGGAACTCCAGGGGCCCAGCTAGACTATAGCATATAGAAGTATGACGTTTTAGAAAAAGTTGTTCAATCTGATAAGCACTCTCTGTTGACTTATAAAAATTGAACCACACCTACACCTGATGTGGAACTCCAGGAGCCCAGCTAGAACCATGACGGGGTAGGTCTCACGCCTCTGGTTTGGCTTGGCCGTCCAGAGTGGAGTCGCTAGAGCAGGATTAGTAGCCCTGCTCGGAGGGTAGGTGCCTCATGGTAAGCACAGGGAGCGCGTAATCTGCGTTTAAAGTCCACCGAGGTATCCTCACCCTTCAGCTCATACTTGAGAGATTGGTTCTCTACCCACTAAACCACCACGACTTCCACTAAGTCACCACGACTTTGTCATCTATTTAATGTTTTTTTACGTAATAATACTTGTGTAATATTTTTGCCACACACAAATGCGGACTAATTAGAATCACTACTTTTATCCCTATGGTCACGTCTATTGCGGTTCAGTTCTCAGCGTTTTGTTTAATCTGCTGTGCTTTTGCTGTTAAAGTACAAAAATTAAGTATATAGAACGTTTCTCTTCGGTCCCTTAAAATTCAATATCAGACTATTCAGATCTTTGATTTTGCTGACCCCGTAGTCGCTGGCACAAGGGACAGGATCCGCGTACGAAGTCGCGGGCAGAAGCTAGTTAATTATAAAAACACACTTTTTGACATAGTAAAAGCTTTAATATGATAACACAACTATTTAAGAATGATGTAAAAAATATTTAAGAATAAAATAACAAAAATAAAAAATTATAAATAAATAAATGTACATGCAGAAAAAATAGTTAATATTTTGTGACGTTGCTTTTCGCCTCAATGACTGCTGCTATACGCCTGGGCATACTTTCTATGCAGTTTTTTGCACTTTGTTTTATTTTTGGGTTATGGTGCCACACATTAATAAGCTTTTCGATCAGTCTAACCTTGGTGGTTATGTTCTCCTTGGCTATTTCAGCCTTGGTGATCTCCCATAGATTTTCTATGGGGTTCATGTCAGGTGAATTTCCAGGCCAAGGTAGTACTGGGATGTTGTGGTCGGCCAGGAACTTGGTTATGCTCCTGGCTTTATGGCATGGTGCTGAATCGTGCATAAACATGAATTCTTCACCGTCTGGAAACCATTCTTCAAGTGTGGGCAACAGGCGAGTTTGTAAAACTTGCTTGTACTGGTCTTGTTTCATGGTTCCCTGGACGATGTAGAGGCGCCCAACCCCTTTGGCACTTATGACAGACCACACCATTACCTTAACTGGGTGTTTAACCCTCTCAACAATGCAGTCAGGGTGGTATTTTTCACCTGGGCGTCGTCGCACAAAACTGCTCTTGTCGGCTAAAACCTCAAAGGATGACTCATCAGAGAAACACACCTGAAAAAAATTTAAAGTTGTTTATATTTTTTATTTATGCGTTCTTAATTTAGTCAACTATAAATATGGACACTATCTGACCTTACTCCAGTCCTCGATTGTCTTATGCCGGTGCTCACGAGCCCAGGCTAGACGTTTCTTTTTCATGGCCTCTGTCAGCCTGGGTTTCTTAGCAGGACGATGTCCTGTCAGGCCTTCCTCTGCTAACCTACGCTGCACGGTTCTCTTGGATATCATTATTCCAGACTCCTGAACCATCTGGGTTAACAATCCAGCACTTTTTTTCCTGTTATCTAAACAGATATCGCGTATTTTCCGGTCAGTACGCGGAGTTGTGATGCGTTTTCGTCCGCAATGACCTTTTCTTTGAGGTGCTATTGGCTGATCCAGGTCCAAAGAAATTTTTATTTTGTTGACTGCTGACTTAGAAACACCAGCAATATCTGCTATCTGTCTTTGAGAGTGCTTGGTGTGTTTCAGAAGCGTTTTAATTTCGCTTTTCTTTTTCGGAGTCAAATCACAACCTCTTCCCATGCTGAAAGCCAAAAAAAATATGAAAAAATAAAAATATTGCAATATGTGCACGTGAAATAAAATTTCATGAATATTAAATAGTAATACTTACATTTAAAATAATTTTCAGGCAATAATATTGAAATAATTTTTGTCTAAAATTTTAAATTCGTCTTTCACTATCACACGTCTCCAGCAAACTGTAGCACTCACTTAACTTAAAAAAATTTAGAAAATAATCCAACCATCGAAATCTCAAAAACCACTTATAATATAAAGAGTAAAGAACAGGCAAACATAAATAAAACATTTCTGTAACACCTACACCACTCAAAACTGCAGTCAAGTGCATCCAACGTGAGAAATCGACAAAAAACTTAAGTGTCCCTAATAATTTGGCAACCCACTGTAAGTAGGATGTTTTATTTGGGGAAGAGTGCAAGCTTTACAACAGTGAAAGAATTTAAAAAATCAGTTCAGTATTTTTTAAGTTTATCCATTACAAACGATTTTTTTTCCTCTTTATTATATTAGTATAGAAATATAAAATATAGTGTTGTCTCTAATTTTAAAGGTAATTCCTAAGCCTTTTAACTAAAGCAATTAACTCGTCCCTACTCTAAATAAAATGATTAAGTGCGGGTCTCCTCATAACTTAGACAAAAGGCTTATCCGACTACCAGCAGTTTTCGTAATAGCTGTTAGTAGAAACCATTATAGGTGAGGTAAGCTAATTTATTATTTTTGGACAACAATATTGTAATAATTTATTGTGATCAACAATTTTACCTATTTACTGATGAAACTATTCCACGAAAGAGGAATAAAATAAGCATGGATTTTTCTTCAGGATTCCCCCTCTTTTTTGGGAAGTATAACCATATTACCGTTAATACCGTAACCATTTTTATGTCACCATTTCGTCAAATTGTCTCAAAAGGGCTTCAGCGTGTTGGCTTCGGGCCCACGTTCGACTTCCAAAAATCCGGGACTCTGTAGTAGGTACCATGGTCTGGTCGAGACCGTATTATTAATATAAACATATTAATATAGGTACGTAATAGTATAAACATATTAATATTAACGTAATAACCCGATATTTTATTGTATTTAGGTAACCACGTACGTAACTACATACATTATGTACTAACAAACATTCTACCCGTGTTGTGGTCTGCGGGTCTAATCGAGGGAAGGGCTTTCGTGTGGCCAATACGTTTGCGTAGCGTAGCGTTGTAATAATAACAATATTTCTTTAGGGACATTCATTTATTTTTGTGGGACTCTCGACGACCGTGAGAAAGAGATGTGTTATTGCTAAAGACTGACGACACAACTAACTAGTCATGTCACATCGGCTAAATTAAACTACGTGTTTGTAATGAACGATAATGAAAATAAAATGCCTGCCAATGTCAAGGCAAGAAAGGTGTTGCTTTTTGTATCACAAAAATAAAATAAAAATAAGATGGATTTTATGTGTCCTAACAGCACTTTACATATTCATATTATTTGCCTTACTTAATCAAATAGGTTCATTACCTCCTCATATTTATGCAAAACTAAGAAACTAACCTAAACGTAATACCCCTTCACATATCATATAAAGTTCAAACATAACTGAACTCAATTTAGTCGGCCCAAGCGCTTATGAACGCCGAAATCTACCACTCTAATCCCAAACACGGCCATGGAAATAGGACCCTAAGGTGCCGCTTTACCAAAATAACCTGTTAGGGACCTTAAATAATAACGGTGAGAAACACGCAAGCCTCCATAATGATTTCCACAAAGTAAATATATAGAGGGAAATCTGTTTTCTAATGGTGAGAAAATGAGAAAGGAAAACGTCGAGTTTCTTGATGACTATGGCTTTATTTCATTTTGTCTCACACGGTTAATACGAAGTGCTGAATAATAAATTGTATGATAGTCGCCACTGTTGTTCGTAATGGGTGCGAAGTGGTATTTTCTCCTTGACAGGTAAATTGACTGATTAGTTGTACGGTTAGAAGCATGCGACTTCGTCACGCATATAAACACTTAAATTATGTTGTCAGTCTTTCATTTTAATACTGTGAATTGCGTTTATACACACATCAAAAGTGTCTAGGGATCAAGCATTTTTATGCGGATTTCTTGAGATTGAGATGTGGCTTTGTAATAAATTTATGATTTTATAAATTTATATGGATCCTTTTTGGTGCATTTCATAATTTGAATCAGGAACTGTGAATCAAATTCGAGTAAAAGATGAAAATCAGCTGTCAATATTTTCCCTATAAACACATACAACGCATTGAAGACATTATTAGTGCTACTGTTTCCCTACTACTGATTAAAACCAACGTTATTATGGAGCGGCGACGTCATTTAAGCAGGGAAGAAATGCTCAGAGCCGTGGGAATGATAGAAGCTGGTTCCCGGCAACGTACTGTGGCTTTAGCTCTGAATACAAGTCAGAGTGTTATCAGTCGACTTTGGACACGTTACCGAAGCACTGGTACCGTAGCTGAGCGCCATGGAGGACGGTATCGCTGCACCACACGGAGACAAGACCGATACATTCAAATCTTAACTCGAAGAGCTCCAACAATAACCGCCATGATGTTAGCCGTGAGGCTTCATCACTCTTCAGGGAACTTAATTAGCGACCAAACAGTCAGAAACCGCTTGCATGAAGTGAACCTTCATTCCCGAAGACCGCTACGGGTACCACCTATAGCAATGCACAATCGTAGGATTCGATATCAATGGGCTCTTGAACACAGAAATTGGGCAGAAGAACAATGGCGTTTCGTGTGCTTTTCTGATGAGTCTCGTTTTGGTATGAGACCGGATACAAGACGTATACGACACTGGAGAACCCCTGGACGCCAACAGCGATTAAAATCCTGCCAGGAAGTCCATCCTTATAGTGGTGGAACCATCATGGTATGGGCGGGTATTTGGATCGGCGGAAGAACTGAGTTGATTTGGATCAGAAGCAACCTCAACGCTCAAATTTATGCTGAGACGATTGTATCAGACGTCATCGTTCCTCTACAAGTGCAAATCGGTCCCTTATTTCAGTTAATGCATGATAATGCACGACCGCACACCGCAAGAGTTGTAAGACAGACTCTCGCGGCAGCTAACATCAATGTCCTGCCCTGGCCTGCTCAGTCGCCAGACTTGAACCCGATTGAGCATGCATGGGATATGCTACAGAGAAGAGCTCTGCCGAATATGGAGGGTATCCAGTCGCAAGAAGACCTTTTTTTGTTGTTGCAACGAACATGGGCGGCCATTCCACATCGTGATTTGGATGAACTCATTTTGAGTATGCCAAACCGATGTTCTTGTGTTGTTAGTGTTCGCGGTAGAAACACGGATTATTAATTGTTTAAGTTACCCAATAAACTTTTAAAGAAAACTGTTATTTCAGTCTTTTTTTTCGAACTTTTGTGTTAGTGTTTCAAATGTCAAAAATCCCTTTATTAGGAAAATGGCAAATTTCTTTATTAGTGCAAAGGTGACTTGGTTTATCGTTACTGTGACAAACGAAAACACTTTATTTGATGAATCCTTAAAGAAAATTTTAATTAATATCAATCAGGAGAAAAGTTATTGCAAAAATATATGTTGATCCCTAGACACTTTTGATGTGTGTATTTTTCACGCATTTCATTTATATTTAAGTGCTTAATGTACATTATTCACCCTTCTATCGCTAACTGCGAAAGTATTTTACTCAACAATATATGTAAGACTTACCAGAAATATCATCGAAACTTAGACCGTATTTCAGTACGCATATGCAAATACTACCCGTCTGCTGACCCACAAAACGCAGTATCTGCTGCAAATGTTAGAATGACCAATGTTCCTCTCTGCTGACTTGCACAACGTTGTACCCGGGATAACGAGTGATATATGCATCGTGCCATGGATTAGCTGAGCCCGACTGCCTAAGCTGAAGTGCAAACAAAGTGCAATTGTGTAGATGCAAATTGCAGAGAACATGTAACGTGGAGTGAGGATGATAATACAAACAATAGTCGTTACTGCTAATGACCTACTAAAAAGTGGACTCAATTCTTAAAATTGCTTTAAAGTGTGATTAATGCCTTCTTTGTTACCATTTAATATTTTTTTTGCTAAATAACAACAGTTGAAACAACAGTTGTCTATTTTATGATTACTACCTATATACATATCACTGTTCATTTCATCCCTTATATGCCTTATTGTCTTAACAATGTCATGTTAGTGTTACCCTGTATTGCTTCGAAATACTGTGAAGCAGAGATATTGTCAATTCAATGCCAATTACCTCGGGAGTCCCTCGTGTACACTGTACTTCAAATGCAACGTTAGTGTTCTCTGGACTTGACAGATGGCGTTGGCTGCTAAAGCTTTCTCTGAATGAGCTAACTCCCACAGTACCTGTGTCCAAATATATAATATTGCCTTTACAAAGGTTTAACTAAACATAGATTACGTTTATTTATACCTTAATTAGGCTTCATTAAAATGAATAATTACTTGGTCCAGCGATGCACTTGACTGTATACTTTGATAATCACTTCTGCGCAGATGTAGATCAGAGCTCAAGATTCGTGCCGATAACTATGGGTTGTTTACTGTGAAATTCCTTACATAAATAGTTTACTAAACCCCGTGGCTTCAATACAGAGTTAACGAGTTAAACGGAGTACCTTCCTTTGGCCCTTGACCCAGTTGTATCCCTATTGCTGTGCAGTCCCTAAGTGCTCTCCTGCCGCTGGGTAAGACCATCTGTGCCCAGTAGTTCCTCTTCTAAAATATTTCGTAGGAACTGTAAACGTTTTTCTTTTTTGCTGACTTTGGTTTGAATAGCACCTTGAAGCGGTGAATTTCTGGGAATAATTTTGTTAATTAAATAATTTTCCATTAAAATGAATGGTTACAAAAATCTGTAAAGCAGATTTGGACGAGGCTATTTTTATGTTTTAATCGTAATGTATTTAGCAACAGTTTTTAAACATAGCAACTTATATCCCAGATATAGAACTGAAAAAAAAAAACCAACCCTTCAAAATCAAAACAATATCTATGGCTTTGCTATTTTTATAGGTCATAATATCTAAAAACACTCACATAAGAAGGACACAGGTGGTCCTTGTGTATTTTCATTTAAAGTTGGGTACTCCCTAAGGCATGCCTAAAAGAGATATCATGCCATAATCCCGCCAAAACGATGCAGGTGGGTTTATGTCAACAATGACGAAATGTGCTTTAGTTTTGGGAAACTTTTATGATACGGGTTTAGGACGAAAATATTTTTGGGTCATACATCCCTTTTTATGTTAATCCGAAAAGAGGAGTGCTTGAAAATATTTTATAGGAGAAAAAAAACTTCCTGGACAGATATTGTTTAGCATCAAATCTGAAACAACAGAAAAATAAACTGCATAGTTTATATTTTAGGATAGTACCTTTACAGGAAAACGTGAGTTTTATATAATTTTCAAATCTTCCTGGGATTTCCGAAACTCTTTCTTTGATTAGTTTATGATAACATTGAAATTGATTTGAAGTTCTAAACTGTAACGGCACAATGACCTGAATTCTGAATTAAATTGAAGCCCATGTTCACCAAAATTTTAATCTCGTGCCGTATAATCGATTATTATTATCGGTTTAATATAGTGTTACCAAGTAATATTTTGAGCCCTACTCATAATTTCCTTTGTCAGCTGTGACAAAGGTAATACAACCTGCCAAAGCCAGCGTCTCGTTAAGGCGTCATTTTATCCCCTTACGGAGGTCGACGAAAATATCGCTTACAAGAAAATATATCCTAAACCGACCACAGTTACTAGACCTCTGATCACCTGGATAGGTCTGTTTTCTTCACCTACTTTTCTAGTCCTCCTAACAGGCGAGAGTTCAAGTAAGGCTGGTCCTATTATAATCAAAATAAGTTTGCCTATCCATTTGATATCATGAGATAACTCAGATGGCTTGTTCTAGAACAGGTGAGCTACTAAATTGAATTACAATGTAGTCTTTTATTACTTTGTATCTCCATCAAAATCAGAATTGCTTAAAAGGATGATTGAAGGTTGTACGGTATGCTGGTTATAATCTTCGTATATTAAGTCAATATATTATACTATATGACCTAAATAACTAATTGATATTGCCATCCTTTCAATAAAATTCTCAATTTAGCTTTCAAAAATAGCTCGGTGCAAATCGCGGTTTCATAAATCATTCGCTTCACCTTAAAACCTATATTTGAAAAACTATCGACTATTTCTCTTTGGCGAATAATAGCAGCTCTGGCCGCCAGTTCGTTAAAATCTACAGCAGTTGGAGTTTTTAATTAAAAGTTCTCACAAAAGACAGCCTCTAACCTATATCGAACTCTTTTCTAGGATCGATTTGTGGTGGTATCGAATTGGAACAGTTTTCGCTGTTGAGTCAAATATTGGTTGAAAGCCGATATTTAGTTTATTAAAATATTATAAATGGGAAAGAAACTTTGTGTCTGTGCATCTTTTTTTAAAGCACACAGGTAAACACCAATTTTGTTGCTAGTGGATATGTAAGAGCTATGTGAAATCTTATTACGCCAAGCGACGATGCTAGCGCATGTATAAAAAAATCGTATTACATTATCTGTAGTTTTACGAAATTGCTTTATTTCAGCATACAAGAAAGTTATAACACTTATGGCAAGTTTCTTAAACATCTGTTCTAGAGTTTATTTCCCTCAGTAGCGCCCACAACTTGTGTAGAATATAAAGCAGTTGACACACAATTTTCCTCAGGACCTAGATCTACAATCAAATGTGATTCAGAAAATAAATTTCCCTTTTCATGTATGTACGGAAAGCGAATTGTAAATAGTTTTATTAAGTTTATTCCTTTGCAGATTAGTAGAAGTGGCTGTTTTATTAAGAATTCTGTTACAGTATCAATAGTTCCTGCTGTCAATGGTGTCCTATATTAAACTGACGAGGCCAATTACAGCCCTCCTTTTGGTTTTTTTAATACTACCTAACCTGAACCAATGCATCTGAGATGATGGTTACCTACTTGAGACTCACTCAATGAATATTTTGCAGATACTTACTACAAATATTTAAGAGACCAACCGCTTACATTGCTTTTGATCGTAAAACAGTGAAGAAACATCGTTATTAACAAGTAATAATAACAGAACATTGCACAATATTTAGTGCTTACGTTAAGTTTCTTAATAATGGGCTTAATTATGTTTTGTTCGCTGATGAAATTAACAAGACCTTTTGTGTAATGTTAGCAATTATGTTCATGTCATTACGTTTTATTACTAAGATGTGGATTACTGAAGCCGTTGGTAATACTGCAAATGCTTATGAAAATTTCTTAAGAAAAATAAAATCCATAAGTACTTTTTGGCTTTCTGATGGAATTGTAAAAAACAGTTTATTAGGGTAAACGGCAACAACTGTATAGTTAGATCAAGTTCAGCAAATACATGAACCCAGTTCAAACTTTAAAAACATAGGCGTGCAGTTTTCAAAAATACCTACCGAATACCTCATCGACATATTATTATACACTATGCACAGATATGTATAATGTCAGATAGGTACGTACGCCCATCTATCTATCAGAGACGACCCACATAATTTCATTAGTGTGGATCACAGGCAACCTCAGAGGTGAGGGTCAACGATCACAAATCTATCGAGGATACAAACAAATGTAGGCACTGGGAACAATTTACCCCGCCACAAATACCAGGCTATCAGGAGTAAATCACAATTAGATTGAACGTAACTTTCCTTGGAGACAAGATTAAGGGAACATTAGATCAGGTTTTGAAGTCATTACTTACTCAAGGGCAAATTATAGTATCGGGCTGAAATCCCTGAAGTGGAAAAGGTTTAGTTTTAAGTAGAGAAGATGAAACTAAGATTTCGGAGATTTAAGTACTACCAACAATTTTTATTTTATAGTCCATCGTAAGTAAGTTAGGTATACCTAACTTGGTACTTTTTAAACTTGAGTATCAATAATGAACCCTACAATCTCATCAGAACTACTAGCTTGAGTTTCCCATACCAATCGATTCTAATGGCTTTATTGCATCACACACGTACATACCCACATATAGGAAACTAGGAACATGGTCCGTCTCATACCATAGACAGACTTACACTACATAATTGGTAGGTAACGACATATTGACCAACCTCGATGTCATCAACCTCATCGCTTCGGCATACTTTACAAGCCTGATTGTATCAGGAAATTCTGATTTTGTAGGTACTGTCATAATATTTGCCTCGTGATTAAATTAATGGCTGATTTAAAAAGGGTATCTTACACTCAAAGTTGTACCCGTAAGGTGATCTTCACACTGCCCCGCATCACGCTGCATCTTGCGTGTCGACGCACCTACGCGCGTTCCTGCGGGAGTGCAGATCTGCGTCATCGTGCGGGTTTTTTGCGCACTCACGCGCGTAGGTGCGTTTTGTAAATTCACGCACAGCGGCTCTCATCGAGTTCCATTTTCAAATATACACGTCACGCCCATTCAAAATCACGCGCGGCACTGCGGGATTCAGAGTGCCATACCTTGCGTCTCGCCCCACATCTACGCGCGGGGGTGCGTGTTTCTCCGCGTGTATGCGCGTGATCCGCATGAACGCGCGTGGATGCATTTTCAGTGTGTTGGACTATGCGTGTTTTCCATACAAACGGAGATATTTACAAGCAACAGAAAAAAACGCATCCACGCGCTACGCTGCATCATGCGGGGCAGTGTGATAATCGCCTACAACTTTTGTAATAATTTCACCAAACTCAAAACGCTAAGAAATTATGAAGATCCTGGGTTAGGTAACTAACAGGCACTCAACGCAAATTTTTTAATATGTATGGATACTGTATGTTTATCCTAACCTCATGTTTAACAAATGGTACAGACTTATGCAAAAAATAACAAATTCCAATTAGTCAAAAGGCAAATTTAGTCCGTAGGCTGATTTTAAAACCCGGCGGGCTGTCCGGCCCAAATGAATTACGTAGGAGTTTTGGATTAAAAAATTAAAGCGAAATGAAATTAGAAAATGTTACATGCTCAGCTTGGCATACACCGAATTAGTACTGTTATCTAATAAAAGCCTGGCCTAGTTATAAATCTCTCGGGTGAATTTCATGATCCCACGAAGATTAGCCCCCGTTGGAGTTTATCTCAAACTGTCAACCTACGATTTTAGTATTAATTTCGATGAAATATGGACACTGTGGTCATCTATAGGGTTAAACTTAATTTAATTATGAAAACAATACTGTATCATTTATTATTGCGTGACTGTGCTGCCATCTAAATTTAGTGCTAGAAATTGTTTGTTACTAACGACATCTAGTGGTGTAATCGATAAAGATTGTACCGGTGTCAATAAAGTTTGGTTAAACTCCAATAGATGGCGCTATTTTAAAACGCATGGAATATTTAATTTCAATGTTTTTTTTTTCAGATAGTAATAAGTAAGTAGTTGATTGTTAAGTTTTGAGTGTTGTAAATAACTACACCTTCTTCAAACTAAACTATAACTCTAATTGCGTATTACTTTAAACGCATTGGATTAATTACTAACATGGGGCCTGTATAATGCTCGGAACTTTGTTTCTATCCGAGTTTTGTGGCTTTGCGCGAGTTATTTATGCGAAATAACTTAGCTACTTTGAAATTAACTTACAATCCAGCGGTTATGTAATTTACCTTGCAAAATGTATAGATAAACATCGTCTAGCTACTGAGGGCTTTAACTTGCCAAGTGATTTTAGAGAACTAAGGACCTACATATTTATTTATGGAGAATGAATAGAACAGTAGATACGTTATAAGAATACTTTCGGAACTTTTATAGAACTAACGTTTTGATACATTTAAGATAGAACGGGCTACCCTATTACTTAGGTACCTGGATATTATGTTAATCATAAGGGGTCATGATTTCGTACTTGGATACAAAAGTGAAGTTGTACTTAGATTTATTGAAGTACTTATATAGATTCTCGTATTAGTATCTGGTATCCCCACTATGGCTCACACTATCGAAGCAGGATAGGGCTATTACAAATCAAGTTCCTGAAAAACTGAAATGCCGTGATGTAGGTTCCTAAGTTGTTTTTTACGCACATTTGGGTACTTACCATCTCAGTGGAGTAGTACCTACCTACGGATAATGTTCTTAAGTAAGCATTTAAGTAGATTGGCCCTACTAACACGCAGTAGGAAAATAGTCACAAGAAATTACCTACGAAGCTTTTGTATTGTCCCTCAAGCGTAAAAGTAAAGTGAGGGAAACGTTTTAATTAATTAACGTCACTTCCTCTCGTTCTATGCTACTAAGTACAATACTTTCTTTGAAGTTTATTGGACGATAATGTAAATACATTGTGTTCTTCACTTAATTGTTATTTTAAGAGGAAATGAGGGAGTAGGAAACAATCAGCTTGTAAATCCTGCAGTTCTAAATACTCATGTCAGGCATTTTTTTTTTAACTTTTTAAAGAATTCATAAAACTTTCTTAGTTCAAGAATTAAATCAATTCAACAATTTTAAGGGTAATAATAATTAAATGTGTAAAAATTACCTAACCCAAACCTACTTGGGAACTCTTATTTTCAAAAATAGCCAAAAAATTTAAGGTATGAAATACTTACCTAAAAGTACTCAGAACATTTTAAGTTCTTCTCAGTTCCTTTTCTTTAAATGCTATGTATTTAGCTAACCCTTTGCTTAGTATTATTGGCCCTGACTTCTGTCTTCGTTTTTTTTTTTTATCCCAATAATAATAACCAACAGTAGCTTATTTTTCTTATAATATACTTGAGTTACTGCCGGCTGTAATAAGCTCCACGTCGTTAACTTTTAACCTAACGGAACGAAGAAATTCACACGTTATGCCTCATTTATTTAAGAAAATGGATACGGTTTCGGGCAGTTGAAGAATGTGTACACATCTGTGACTTCTTAGTAGGTTACTATATTTCTTTTGTAATAATATTATTGATCAAGCACCCTTCAATTTTGTTGCTAATGTCCTTATTACTTAAGGGGTTAATGTGAAAACTTGTACAACTTGTACCATGTTTTGTTTTCTATAGTAAGAGCAGAAGTCAGAACTAAGACAAATATTACGAAGAAATAAATTATTATAATATCCGATTTTTTCACTAATTTGTACCTATAAGCTGCTTAAATTGCGTATTTTGTAACCCTTGCCTATTAAAATACGCACGGGAACTGGTAGGCTCCCCAAAAAATATCATTCCAATACTGGCCACCTACCAACTTACCTGAGAAAAAAAAAAATACTTTTCAAAAATAGAATAGAATTATCTCGCTTCGCTGTTTGAAAGAATTAAAGCGCTTTTAATTTCGGCCTTTATTGACTCACTTTCAAGACCCTCAAAGGAATTGGCTTAAAAAGTCATTTCCTTTTCCAATATAGGCAAGAAAAAAATCACACCCACCTGGTTAGGCGCGTGGCGGGCCCTTTCCGGTGCCTTCCCCTAGCTATTAAGCGATAAAATTTAAAATGCTTTAAAACTGCAAGATACGACTGATAGAGGTGGGCTCTTCAAAACAGTAGGGTTGCCAACTTTACCGGTTTGTTTTCTTTATAATTTAATAAGGAGGCACGTGTCGGATGTCCGATTGTGTGTGTTCAGTTACTGTGACGTAGTTATAACAAGTTTTTGTTGTCTTAAATAAATAATATTGCACACCGGTGGGTGAGTTATGTTTCGTGTCGAAAGTAGGTGACAGATGTTTGTAACGCAGAATAATTCAGTTTTTTTATTCCAAATCGATTTTTAGAGCCAATTGCAAAGAGGAAAGAAAACAGATCAAGAAAAATTCAAAGAATTATACCTTCATAAAAGATAAGTAGGAAAAAGTTCACGAGTATAGAATAACATCAATTCCATTTCCAATCGTATTTATCAAAAGAATATAATCACAGATAAGTATTAACTCTTTATTATAGAAACTCCATTTCCATTGCAGAACGGACCGCCAATTAAAAAGAAGTCTTCCATATTTAGGTCTTATTATTAACACCATAGAAAACAGACCATAAACTAGGTAACTAAATGGAGCATGCGCAATGCGATCAGAAAAGTTTCATTTATTTTTTTAATAGTCTATATCGCAAGTTTAACTATAAAACTTTTTATCGGTTTAGGATCGGAAGCGGCAGAATCACGTCGGATTTGAAACGAGATTTATTGCATTTAATTCAGAGCGTAAAAGGGTTTGAAAAACATGAAGTTATTGTTATATGAAGAGCACCTTTTGTTGTCAATTCAGTTTCTTTATTTACGATAATGCACGATTTTCACGGACCATTTATATTTTACTATCGGTTTATCGCGTTAGCGTAACTGCTTCTGCGCATTGTGTTCCAAAATTTAAAATTTTAGAACGTAAAAACATTTTTGGAATTTTTAGATTTCGGCCTAACTGAATATGCTAAATGTGTTCTTTTATCTTTTCCAATTAATAAATTAGGATTCTTATTTTATCACTTCGAAAACTGATCAGTTAACCTCGTAGTAAATATAAACAGCCTTTGTAGGAAGTATAGACGTAAATGTTCCAATACAAAGCTTTGATCAGGAAATAATCCATTCCGATTCGCGGAAGATTCCGGTCATTAAGCTTAACATGCTTTATCTGTAAGTGAATTAAAGCGTAACTAACGTGCCTATAATTAGTATGTTCAATACCTCTTGAAGTTGAACATGATAAGATTGTACTAATCTGATGAAAGCAAATTACCTGTAGTGAGTAAAGAGCAACAGCATTGAACCGCTGCAAAATAGTGACTACCTATAGTTCGGCCATTCAGAGAATGCGTTCCTGACACGTCGCGATTGAACTGACGACGTAATAACATTCATTGATTATTGATATAATAATGTTGTTTTAATGCTCCTCAATTGTTAAAACGGTAAACAACCAGCAAAAATATAAAAATAAATATAAAAACGCCATTGCAAAGTTACGTCGTCAGTTCAATCGCGACGTGTCAGGAACGCATTCTCTGAATGGCCGAACTATAGTTCAAATATTTTCCTGATTCAAATCAGCTTGATTAATGCTTATACAAACTTACCTGTTAAATAAAACAATGTATTTGCAGAACAATACCTATCACCAAAATTCCACAAATAAATACCAAAATGTAACTACGTAAGTATAAAGTTCTCAGTGCGCCAAATCACCAACGAACTAGGCGCAAGCGCTGAGATCGCATCTAAACATTGCGGTTAGATCATTCAGCTTTGCCACAAGCATTGGGCACACATTAGCACAAAAAATATCCCAAAGGTGTAGTCCTATGTTCACAACTTTGTTAATGATTTTTTTAACTAACAAACATTGTAACAATGTATGCAAATTGGATGAGACCAATTTATTCATTAGATGCATGGGTGCTGCCTCCCAAACAAGAAACAGCAAACATTATTTCGGACTCTAAATAACAGGGAGAGGTTTTGCATAGAGTTTTTAATTAGAAAGGACGCATACATGAACAAAGAGGACTGAGATTAACAAAGGACTCGGTTAATGGTATCATATTTAACGTACGTAACTTGAATTACTTGGCACTTTTATCTCGCTGCTCTAATTTGGAGTGCATTTGAACTACCAATTAAGGTAACCGCTTTTGAGAAAACTTTTTGTATACTTAATTGTTTCTTAATGCAGAAATGGTTTTCAGGATTTATGCATTACTTATTCCCGTTTCCCTGTTGGTAGTTTAATGATTAAAGACTGACATTGACAAGTCATTTTATTTTCTTGTTTCTCAAGATCAATAAAGATACATATTGTACATTTTCTATAGGGATCTGTTACTGTTACAGCCTTTTTATCGTCCCACTGCTGGGCACAGGCCTCCTCTCACATGGAGAAGGATTGAGCATTAATCACCACGCTTGCTCAATGCGGGTTGGTGATTTCAGACTTTATAGTCCAGGTTTCCTCAAGATGTTTTCCTTCACCTTTTTATCTGCCATTGGTGTCTAAGTATACTTAGAAAGTACATACAAACTTAGAAAAGTTGCATTGGTACTTGCCTGACCCTGGAATCGAACCCACACCCTCATACTCGAAAGGTTGGTTCTTTACCCACTAGGCCACCACGACTCTATAGGGATCACAATACATTAAATACTATTTTAATTGAGCTTTAAACACGACCAGTAACTTGTTCAAAAGAAAAAACACAATCTCATATAAAGATTCCATGTTATTTTTCAATCCACCGTTCCGATACGATCGACGTTCGCCGCGGAATACTTGGACCGAAACAATGGCTACAAATAATGTTAAACCAAGCCCCGTTTGATTTGCCGGCTCACGTACTCCATTCATAAAAGGGACTAGTTTTCGATGGCGCCGATAAAAAAGTATTTACACTTTTTTTTGCGAACTTCAAATAGATTTGCGAGCACGGACAATGGGTTTGGGTTCCGTGGTCGCTTTTATCTGAATCTTGTGGCATCTCAGGCGTACTACTGTTTTTTTTCGTGATCGTAAAAATATATTATCGTTTAGTAAGTATTGTAAAACCGGAAGCAAGAAAGTCAAGAAACATTTTATATAACTGTATTCAACTAAACTTAGGATTCACGTAATATGTTACACTTAAAATAATACGTAGGTTTTTTTTTTTTTACAATTCGCACATAAAATAATTAGCATTACAGTGATAAAACAAATGGGTTTTGCACCACATTGTTTGCGCAAAAAGATCGCAGCATGGTTCTTTAAAATCGCAAATAATTAAAAAGCATGTAACTGTTTTCTACAACAAAATTAAATAGTGTTAAATAAAAAACCTCTAATGATATGCAAATGAGAACAAATTAATAACGACTTTTAATTTAGGGGTATTTTTTCTCACAATCTAAACAAAAGTTGATAAGTCAATTGCAAGGGTTTCTTGCTATTGTCTAACAATTAAATCACGTGTAAAGAATAAAAGCTTGAGAATAATGAGTGAAGTTAAAGTTATTCTTTGGACAAAGTATTAGAAAGAAATCTGTGTGTCTTTGTTGTTGCCCTACTATATTAACGTAAAGGTATACTGTCGTTAATAATTATTAACAGGTTAGAAATCTTGGTCAGAAATATAGTTGGGAAGTATTTGAATAGTACTAACCTACTTTCAATTTCAACAACACACTTATGTGGGACATGTACATATAAATGCCGATTTATCTGCACCCCACAGAAGCCAAATAAAGGTTCAGTATCTTCTATACAAAACATAAAACATAGTATCAGTAAAATTATAAACATTAATACTTAAAATAAAATAACACCGCACCCAATCAATACTTAACCCTTCATTGAATCTTTTGTAATTCAAATTATCAAACACAAAAATAATACTTTTGACTTTGACACTAGCTGTCAGTCAGTGACAACAACAAATGTCATAATGCAAATCAGACCTTTTTTACTGGAAAAAGATGCGACGAGGCGGCATTGTTATGCCAATTGCGTTCCCTAGCGGCACCAAATGACAATGATAATGAACGGAGAGCCCACAAAATGTTTGTGTTATTCCTACTTTATGGCACTATTACTCATGTACTACCAAAACAATTGGCTTAGGTGAATATTTTGTGATGAAAATTGCTCTTGTGAGTTATGTGCAGTTAACTAGGTATCTCTTCTCGTTATGCGTCTAGTACCCGTAACGATTACTGTACGAAGTACCAGTAAGAAGCATAAACCATTTAAGGTTAAATGCTAATAAATAATGTATTATTATTTGGTTTAACTGTTTTTTTAAAAGTCGCCACATTTACGATTCACAAAATATATCAGAATTTATAACAACTTCCGTGCGTCTCGCAACAGATTCGATAAAAAATACAAACTCAGGTGTGAGTAACAAATAATTTTATCATTATTTCGCGAATAATAATAAGAGTGACAACCCTAAGTTTTCGCTGAACTGATCCAAAATACGTCGAAAGGTCGGCAGAGGGCGCGCGCGCATTGTCACCGCTATGATAGATTGCTGTCATATTCAAAATATCAACTATACATATGTAAATTATCATTCCTACATTCTCGTATTGTCACAAAACTATTTCAGGGGGCATGTCGCAAACTAAATAATAATAAAAATAACGTTATATTTAAACACAATTTGTCATGTCCTAATGGAATTTTTGCCGATATTTTTTTAGTCCGAAGTACAACTCTATCAATTTCGGACTCATATCATACTGTCATTTTTAACAATAAATAGATCACAAAAGCTCTATTGATTGACATCTATCCCTTTGTGCGATTGATCGATAACCGATTGATTTTAAAAAAGGGGTTTCGTACTGAGCACTCTGAGCAGCCTTATAACTGCGATTTTTGTATAGATAATTCATAATTGATGATGATTAATTGATAAATGTGATGAGTGACAACTTGATTAATTTATATTTAGACAGCACAAAAAATAATAATGTAATATATTAATATTATTTCTCTTCTCTTCATTATGATGAGTTCTATAAGAATATGAATAAACAAAATGCTAACATACAATTCTGTTACAATGTAATAATTACGCAAATAAGCTTTGGGGATAAAATAAGATGAATTAACTGCAGGCATAAACAAATTTATTATTAATACTACCTGCTACTCAATCATTTAATTAATTTACCTTATGAAATACCAATAACAGTAAACATTCTAACCAATACGTTGATATTTGCCGTAATTTGATATCTAAATAACACAAACGCCGAATATGCTAGATCACACGCTTGCATAGCTCGCCGACCCAAAAAAAATACAACTTATCATATCTCCAACGCATTCAAAATATTGTCCCCGTATATCTCCGCCCAGGCGCCTAGCCAGCCCCGCTCAAGCATCACAACTTTTTTATCAACCCAGCAATAGAAGGGTTAACACACAATGGTCGAATCACGTTACATTTTTTTTTCGATAGTTGGTCTTTTTCAAACCAGTGGGCCGGTGCCAGACTGACACTATTCAACCAATGATTGATGGAACTAATTAATTTTGTCGTACGCGTGTTTGTCAATGAACTTAGATACTTGAATTTGAAATTTTTACTTCCATTGTAATGATTAACAAAGGAACAGATTTTTTAATTTCGGACCTTTTTTACGGGGTTGGCACGTGTCCGGATCTGCAGTACAATAAATTGTATTATCTGAAACGTTAGGTTGCGACTGATTTAAAATTAACAACACATATCGTGTCGTTACGGCAACTCGAATCGGCTGCCCATTTTATATGGATGCTGCATTGGTTAAGTGTCCTGAATTTTTAATGGCTTTCGGCTCACGTACGCGTACGTGGTATTAATTAAGTGGAATACATCGCTCGTTCTAAAGTGCCGAAGCTCTGATAGCAGTCGCTTCACGCCATGAAAGGCGTCAATTTACATCGTTTGTAGTTAGTTTATCGTGCACTCTGTAAAAAATACATCCATATTTTTCACAAAGCGAACGGGACGCTACGGCGAAAATTGCGACATGTCGACCGCAGTGTCGTGTAACTTTGTTAGTGGCGGTTTTGAAGTATACACACGTTCGCCTCAGTTATCGCACAGTGCAACATCGTAGCTAGAATCAGGTTCAAAATATTGCTGTGTTTGTAGCTGGAAAACGTGCATTGGGAACGCTCTAGTGATGTCAATTTACAACCATCCTGATTGTACGTTGCAATGGATGAAGTTTCGCAATTTTTATCCATGCACAATGTGCCTAATAGAAAATAATTGTGCTTTGTTTGTTTATTTTCAGAGAACTTTGATTTTACTCTCTGGATGATGGAAAACCGGGTGTTGTGATGCAAATTGGCGTGACACGTATCGAATAGTGGATGACTTTGATTGATGAAATATTTTTTTAGTTTGTGTGGATGAAAAAGCGATACATGCATATTTTATTCAATAACAAATTCACTTACAAATGCGGCAACCCTTTATGATGAAAAACTACTTTCCTTAGCTTTTTAAAATCTTGGGAGCCAATTCTATAGTAAAAGCTATTTCCGTATGGCTTAATGAAAGCGACACTGGCAGTTCAGAATATAAATCTGTGAACCCTGTTCGTTCGCTGCCCTCGTTACCTTGACTTTGATCTTCTTTGGAAAGTTATAAATGAAAGTGCTTATTTTTTATATAAAATTCTTTGAAGCCGGTGTGTTTGTCAAGTGACTTAATTTTGAGAACGAAATTGGCTTTGTGGTATTATGAAATGGTTTTCTTGAGGGGTGTAGACTTGTTGACATGTCAAGGCGAATTATTTTCGTCATGGCAAATTAGGTACATATATATCGTATAGGGCGTCTTTTCCCCATTTCTTACACACAATAAAGATACTTTGACTTCGACTTTGACATTTGTTGGAGAACTTCATAAAACTACCTTATAGTAAGAGGTTTAAATATTTGCCTACTGAAACGTAAATACGCTCATGGAGTTACCATTTACACCCACAGATGAATTAATAATAAACTTCTAGCATTCGATACAGAATTGTCGCATCTCTTTACAGTTCATTTCCATTTTTATCGATCATCAGGGGTGACATCTCTGATACCTTGAATTAGATTGAAGGTTACTGCGTTGGAGTTATTTTAAGATATGCTATCTATACATATAATAAATCTGTAAAAAAACTGTGTCTGTACATTGAATATATTAAAAAATAATAATTGGGTGGGGTTTAGAAACAGTAATGGAGCACAAATCCAAAAAAAAAATTCTGTCTGTATGTCTGTATATCTGTATGTCTGTATGTCTGTATGTCTGTTTGTTTGTACACGCTAATCTTCCGAACTACTGAATGGATTTCAATGATTTTTTCTTTGTTGTATCAGTATTAAGCCTGGTCAACATATAGGCTATAATTTATCTTCGAAACTTGAAGACCTGATGCAGAACTCCAACAGACCAATAAAACTATAAGAGATACAAATATGGTGCCGTAACAAAAATTGTTTCATTTGATGAGCATTTTCAGCTGAGATAATAAATTTTAAGATCTGGAACACCTGATGTGGAACCCCAAGAGCCCAGCTTCTCTGTACCATATACAGGTATGACGTTTTAGCAAAAGTTGTTCAATTTGATAAGCACTTTCTATTGACTTATACAAATTGAAGATCTAAAACCTCTGATGTGGAACTCCAGGGGCCCAGCTAGACTATAGCATATAGAGATATGACGTTTTAGCAAAAGTTGTTCAATCTGATAAGCACTCTCTGTTGACTTATAAAAATTGAAGATGCAAAACACCTGATGTGGAACTCCAGGAGCCCTGCTAGACTATATGAAGCATATGAAGATATGACGTTTTAGCAAAAGTGGTTCAATCTGATAAGCACTCTCTATTGACGCATTTTTCTTTTCTCTCTCACACAAACAAATAATAACGAAGATACAACAACGCTTGAATTTCGTGTTAAGTCACTGCTTAGTACAAATTTTACATACCTAGACGTGGCGTCACGAGCCCCCGCTCTCTAACTTTGTTGCGTTATATCTCATTATTATTTTGTATGTCTCTTCCAGACCTCGGGACTACAGAGTTCCGACTTTTTGGGAGGCAAACGTGGGGCCGAAGCCAACACGCTGAAGTCCTTTTGAGACAACTTTAATGAAATGGCGACACAAAACCGACGATTATCCCTTTATACACTATAGAAATGAATCCAAGGACAATCCCCGGTGGAGGTCGTTAAAAAAAAGACAATCCCCGGTTCTGTGCTAAACTATTGCTAACTATGGAGGAAAACTACTTGGGCTATTGTGATGGGATGTTAGTGGATGACAATGTTTTAGGTACATGTAAAAACGGCAGGTGGAGACTCGCCACCTCACTTACTGGGCCCCCGGGAACCAGTCACTGAATAGCAACAAGAGGGCAACAGGGACATGAGCGGCTGAAGGGTGAGGATAACTCGGCGGACTTTAAACGCAGATTACGCGCTCCCTGTGCTTACCATGAGGCACCTACCCTCCGAGCAAGACTACTAATCCTGCTCTAGCGACGGCTCCACTCTGGACGGCCAAGCCAAGCCAGAGGCGTGAGACCTACCCCCGTCATGGTTCACTCCGACCGGCCGGAGATGGGGGACAGTATACACTCCCTGGAGAACTCAGTATATATAGCCCCGCGGGGTCGCTACTCCCCGTCATCAGCCTCAGATGTCCTGCGGTGCCTATATCTCATTATTATTGTCGTTATTATCTCAAGAGCCTTTGTCCCAATTATGTTAGGGTCGACTTCCAGTCACGATGCAACTGAGTACCAGTGTTTTACAAGGAGCGACTGCCTATCTGACCTCCACAACCCGGTTACCCGCTCAACCCAACACCCCTTGGTAAGACTTACTGGCTTCTGACTACCCATAACGACTGCCAAGAATGGAATGTTCAATGACAGTCGGAACCTACAGTTTAACATCCCCTCCAAATAACGGTCATTGGTATCCAAAATATACGTAGAAAGTACATACGAACTTAGAAAAGTTGCATTGGCAGGCACTTGCCAGACCTGGAATCAAAGACGCACGTTCATACTTAAGAGATTGGTTCTCTACCCACTAAACCACCACGAATTCCACTAAGTCACCACGACTTTGTCATCTATTTAATGTTTTTTTACGTAATATTTTTGCCACACACAACTTAAATGCGGACTAATTAGAATCACTACTTTTATCCCTATGTTCACGTCTATTGCGACTATTCAGATCTTTGATTTTGCTGACCCCGTAGTCGCTGGCATAAGGGACAGGATCCGCGTACGAAGTCGCGGGCAGAAGCTAGTACTTAATATAGGTCAGATATGTTTTGCTTGTAAGCACTGATGCATAGCTACAATTTTACCTATACCTTGTTTATTATGATAATTCTATCACTTTATCTGTATCTTTTTTTTCGTTAAGTTAGAACCGACCTTAGATATTTGGATGGATGGTCATTATGGAGGAGACTCCTTTTTTAGGAGGGTGTATCAGACCCTCGCTGACTAAAACCCACCATGTTCCTTCCTAAGCCCTTTATAGGCCGCGGTCACTGTTTCAAACAATCCCGCAGCCCCAGCAGGATGTAGTAGACTCCTTGAGCGTGTATTTTTCTGTGCCTAACAAATATATTCTATAAATAACTCAACCGATTTTATAACTACATCCTTCTCAAATAAACTAAAATGATAGTTCTAACGTGTGTATAACGATGTAATTGGTTCAAATGGGTCACAAAACTGATTATTCATGTTGATACTCCAAAGGTAAGGTTCGTTTGTCCGCGCGTGACCTCATGGTTCGTTACTTCTGACTCTTGTTCTGATTTAATTAAACGGTAACGAATTTTTCAAAATTTCTTAATTATTTCCGTCAGAAAAAGTTCGGTTTTATCTTTGCTTTACTTCCTTTTTTATTTTTCTTCGCTCTTTTTTGGAATTTGAAGTGCTTTTTTTCGTGTCGCATGATTCATATCGTGTCAAGTTTTCTGATAAACGTGTTAGAAATTCTTGATTATTTTTATGTATGAGTGGAATTAATAATTAATATTATTTGTGGTAAGGGAAATGAGAAAATAAATATGGATTAAAGAAAACGTTTTATTACCTTCTTGTAAAAACTCCTAAAGGGTAAGCTCTATTACAAAAAACGAGCCATTTGTTTTAAGAAAATAAGAGCTAACCCCAAGTTTATTACCTGAGTTACCGCATAATTTATGGGGCTACAAAAACATTGGAGTAATTTCACTCTTCGTTTGGGAAGTAATTGAGAAAAACGCTTAGAGATTTTAAAGCTGCACTGAATCATAGAAAGAACCGTCAGAAACAGGACTTTACCTGTTTATAAAAGCAGTACCTAAACCAAGCTACCCAGAAAAGTGCCAGAGGAAGGAAGGTCGTAAAATTGACTCAGTACGAAAACATAAAGAAAGGAAAGCTAACACGTCAAAACAAAATAGTTTTGTAGTAAAACACTCAATTAAAAAGAAGAATTTAATACGTACAATAATAGTAATCAATGAAATATACTTCAAGATAATTAAAAGAGTTGACTCAACCAATATAAATGTTATCCAATCTCAATGAACAATAAACTAAGACATTTTTATTGCCAAGGGTGAACCGTTTTGTGGATAGAAGTAATGGACATCCGGTCACCTTACCGCATACAATCAAACGCAACATGATGCAGTTCAATATAGTTTATAGCTGTCATTCAAATCAAGGAAGCAGATGTGGCCAATACCAGTTTACTATTGAAATAAAATCTATTGCAATTCATTGGGTAACATTTTTATAATGGGTCTATTAGAAAATTGGACATTTGCTTAGAGAAACCTACGTTACTTGGTGATGGTGAAGTTAGTTGATGCATCTGCGCAGCAGACAATTTCGATGCTAAAAGATCACTTGCAGCCAATCAGCTAACTTTAGGACCACGAAAATTGAAAGAATTGAATTGATTTCAAGAAAAAATATCTATCTCACGTATACCCAGCTTTTGTGAAAAATATAACTGGCTTTCTTTCATTTTAATATACTTTAAGGAATATTAATTACAGTGGATTATTAAAATCCCTTTCTATTGGTTTAACGGTTACCAGGAAAGCAGCTGAAACAACGATTTTTTTCTGATAGCCTAATCCAGTTCTCGAAACAAAAAAATACTCGTAAAGAGTAAAATTAATGTGTTCCCAGATGAAATTATTTTTAAACTGTATCTAGATAAGAAGCAGATGGAGTTCAAGGTTTTCTGGTGTCAGATAAATTGCTCATTAATGGACAAATCAATTAGTGCTGTAATACATCGATGATATAATCGTCGACTCGATAAGATAAACCACTTATGGTAACACGACCATCTGTTCCCAATGATCCCATAGCGTGTGTTAATGCGACTGTATTTTTTGTTTCAAAGGAATATTGAATTACTAACGATGTCATAGATCTTAGCAGCATAAAACTTTCAACTCTATTCTGAAACTGTCAGGGTAGAAAATCCAGTAGCTCAAAAAAGGTGGTACTGCAACAGAAGTGTAACAGACAAGTTTGCTAACGATAGACAAACAAAAAGTTTGTTTTTCTAACATTGCAAAAAAGGTCGCAGATAATAAAAGGCATGATGACAATGAGTTGCAATTCGAAGTGGGACACTCATGTTACAATAAAGACCCTCTTGAATAAAATTATAAATTTTGTGAAGGCCCACAAAATAAACATGAAGATTTTGTGCAAACAAATTCTGCCGAAACTGGTATTCCTGGACATTGACAACCATAAAACCAGTCAACTAACACATATATATGCGAATATTTGTTTTTCAATATGTTTGATAAAAAAAGGTTTATTTTGTTTGCAAATGAAATTAGCATGATGAAACGTTTGGTTTGAACAAGTTTACATCAATCAATTTGTGAAACAACATTAGTGTTTTTGTATGTTTTTGTCAATTGGTAATTAGGAAGATTGCACGAAACAACAAATGTAAAATAATAACCTTTCTCGATGGCTTGACCCAGCTATGGATTAAATTGTGCATTTTCAATTTTTCTTGTGTTTAACGGTAACAAATTCATGAAACCATACAAAAGGCAAACTGTTCCGATAATTTGTAGATAGACAGAATAGATGGATAAGATACCTGTACGCTGTTCCATATTCCTACTATTTTTCATAATTATGATGTTAAACTATTGAATATTTATATTTAAACCATTACGGTTGTATCTTATCTCGATGTTAAGTAATAAATTGTACTCTTCACATCATTCATTGCTATGCGATTCTATTACTCTTATGTATTTTTAATTTTGCTTACGTTTTCTTACAGTTATGTCGCTGTTATTTTTTTTTTTTTTTGTTTTTTCATCCTACTGTCCTGCCCTTAAATTCGTTACAGTAAAATGTCCGGATTGTTCAAAATTTCACTTTAATGATGGCACGACCCTTGAATCCTATAATGTAAGTAAGTATTTCGACCATATTTTATCGCTCTATAAAAATGTCGCCCTCTTTCAATTTGGACTCAGTTGTTTTATTATGTACAGAAAAATTATTGCCATTTTTATTGCTAGAGCACGCACAATTTCGGACGCCGTTTTACGATGGAGGAATAAGTTTTTTTGCAATGTCAGTACTCAAAAGGGGAAATTGTTCACGGTCGTGGACGATGCTCATGTTAAAACTATTTTATGGGCCATAAAATAAATATAGCATACGCAAACTAGACGTAAATTATTTAGGGCTGTCGTCCCTAAGGGAAACTGGATGACTTAATTTAATTCAGGACCTGTTCCTTATTTTTTTTATAAAGGTAAATCACAGTACAATATAATTTTGAAACTCCACAGGGATATAGTTTATTGTATCAATTTAATAAAGCATTAAACACATCCGGTACCTTTACCTCCCTAAAATACGAGAAAAACAAGACCAACGAGCTCAGTTCGAGGTAGGGGAACTTAAATTTTGATTAAAACCTCTGATAAAGCAACTAACACAAATTAACACCTTAAAACGTTATCGCAACACTTCAATCAGGTCATTGAACTAACCCTTTAAATTCTGCTTACAACAACTCCTAAAAATACTCACATATCACGGGTATTAAAACACTCAAAATGTATCCTTAACTCGATGTAATAAGTCTCAAAATTGATTGAAGTTTTAATTCCGACAAACACCCCGACTGTTGATTGCTGGCCACCCTTGGCCCGTTCACAATGTCTTTACGACTGGTTGCTTCGATTATGGTATTTTTTGTAATAACATCTCGATTTGACAAAATGTTCCCGTTGGACAATGGTTTGTTGCAAAATTTGCCGTTGACGGTTTGCAATTGACTTTTCGCTGCATTAGAAGACATTGGAGGGTTAAGCTCGTTGTTATGTCAGCTGCAATAGAAACATTATACCATTTATAAATGTGCAAACATCTGTTTAATGCATGACCAGAAGTATTATAATTTAGGAAACATGTACAGCAGAAAAAATCAGGTACCTTTTACTAACCCACAAAATATTTTCATAGACATAGTACAGCCAATTAAAGCTGCAAAATACAATAATATTAATCACAAAAATTTGGATTCTTTGTTGTATAAATAATATTACATCAAAAAGCAAACCTTAAATTCTGAATAACTTCATATTAACAACTTTTTAACAATGATGCTCGGCTCATTATAAATTCCTCAGTCCCTACTAACGACATGCTAATTGCATTAGAAAATCACAGTTTATCTCCCCCTGGAATCAAAATTTTTAATTACTCTGTTTAATTTATTGCATTTTTTAATTTGTTTAAGTAATACTTATGCCTATTGGTTATTTGTTGAAACACATATTGCATTGCCGAATCTAGGTATGTGCATAACTCATTCTTACCTATATTATTACAGATAGAAAAAAATCCTCACGTGTGTGCTCTGCTCTTATCTATTATCTATCTACATAGGATATTTCTAAACATCCTTATATGTTATTTTACACCCTAACACCACAAGTAACATGAGTATCGAAATAACAGAATAGTATTAACCACATTACCATTGCAAATTATTTTTTTGCACTTTGCATATTTTAGGTTTAAGGGTTTTTTTGAGTTTACACTAAAACCCGTGTAATCCGGGCTTAAAGTTATTTTAATGCGACGAAGTTCATTGTTCGGAAGTTTTGAGGATGTAGGGCGCAACCCTAATTTCTAATGCATATTGTGATTGAAGAGTCCTCATAGGTAACAACCCTTTGGTCACTGCGATATTTTAAGTTTTGTAAAAGTACACTATGGAGTTATATGAAAGTTTTGAATATTTATTTTTTTAACGTTTATTACCGAAAATGTATACTTGAACTAAAATGATTTAATTAATTTATGTGCATTTAATTGTCCTAATTTCATCGTTTATTCTGTTAAGTGTAATTAATTGACGTTCATATAATAACTACTTAATTTTTAACGTAAACGGTAGCGATAGCAAAAAAGAGAACTTCAAGGTCAAAGCATCATTTGTTTACAGTTTATACAGCACCGTAAGACATTATAACAGTTACTAATTTACAAGTAACGTCTACTTAAATGTAGGACGTTTTGCACTAAATTCGTTTCAAGAAATTTAGTTGGCAGCGCAATTTGGTCTGACCTGCATTTGGGAATAGAATCAAAACCGGTGCTCATTCCCTCGAGGGAAACGAAAAGATTCAATCAGCTTGCCGTTACTTGAATAAATCAGGAGATTTGTTTACTGAAAAAAATGAACAAGCAAAAATACATTTTATCCTAAAACATCTAAGCATATTAATTTCTCAACAACGGTCTTATATGGACAAACCTAACTGTATATTTTAAGCGGTATCTGTGATATTTTTCTGCAGTTTTATTTTATTTCTTCAGAATAAAAATGGCGTTTATACGTAAAAATAAACTTCATTCAGCTCTAGATTGAAAGTTCGGTTATCGCGTTTAACACACCTTTTGTGCTGAGATTTGAATACGGAACAATAGCCATGCGAAAAATTCGTCCCAATAATTTTGGGAAATATTTTACCTACGATAAAAATAAACATCATAGGAAGGGTAAATATCGATAATATTTTCATAATAGAACGGTTTTCTTTCCTAAAGATCAGGATGACATCATCGTTATTATTCTACGAATATTTTAAGTGGCATCAACAAACGCCTCTTGGAATCGCTTAGAACTTTGTTTGCTTACGTAAAGTAGTAAACAAGAATATTTGTATTTACTCCAAAGCTTTACGGCTTATTTTTATTACAGAAAATACTCGCTCATTTCTTTTGAAAATCCCATCACAGCTTCCGTACCTGTCAGTTTGAAAATTATTATAATTAGTTTGCAACACATAGGATTTCTTAACAAGGAGGCTATAAATCATAGTAAAACGAAATAAATATCTGGAGCTTAACCACGTATAAGCAATCCGTATTCATCTTGGAGCAGTCAGATCAGACAATGGCTTTAAAAGATCTATTGTTGGAGCATGTCTGGTCTGGTTTAATACCTTCCATTTTCACCTCTCTTTGTGGGACAGGAATGTCTTTCAAGAGTCTCTTCGGATGGATGAAGCTATAGGCAATTGCTACAGTTATGATGGCTGTTCTTGTTCATTGTGTGAACGAGCTATTTTTATTTCTTGTTGGATGATGCGTTTAAATGCATATCTAATGTGGGTTAATAAATCTAATCGATTGAATCTCTTTCTATAATGTAACTATAGATTTTTTATGTCTGTCAAATGACCCATAAGAAGTTAAAAATGGTCACTTTTCCATAGACGTTATAATGGTGTAACCTAATTTACATCAAAGCAATTTGTTACGCATAAGGATAAACATTTTGTATGGTTAACAGATGTTAGATTGATTATTCAGGAACAGCTACTCGCAGATTTATTTTCCTACGAAGCTTTGTAAAATAAGCAAGACTCCACGACACTGAACTATATTGGCAATATTTTAGCAACACTTAATGAAATCATCAGATTTGAACTTGTCAGTTTCCTTTGTACAAACTAATTAATTCGATAGGTAACAAAAGACTAAGATTACTAATTTTGCTATTTTCTGAACAGGTTTCCCTAGGCACCAACAAGACTTCAAACCTTAAAATGTTATCATGTCATCCATTTTCAAACAGTCCTAAAACTCATATGACGAAAGTAATTATGACCAGGATTGATGTCCCAGCATCAATATTCAAGCCACAGCCGCATTGTTCTCTAAAGAATCTGAACCAAAGAATGGGGCGAATAAGAGGCAGGTCACTGACCTACCTGAGACGTTAGCACGTAAGGGTTGGTTTCCACACGTTGTTTAGCTCTTTGTCCCTTTTATAAGCTTTGTTACACACTTGTAAGTTCCACCTTGCTTTGTGAACTAGATTTTATTACATACAGGATGATTTTTTAACAGCCATGTTAAGTTCCGTGTGACTTTGAGGCGTACAGCTGTGAGTACTTGTTTCTGCGTGGCGTGTTTTGTTTTGAATGCAAGATGTCTGAAGAATGATTTGAAATAGTAATGGTGTCATAAGAGTCAAAAGTACTGAAATTCCCTGAATCTAATCTACAATACAAAGATGTGTCTGCGTAGGTGCGAGCTACCAAGTCTACTACGTTACTGAATCAAACTAGGAATATGTGTCATGTCAGACAGTTATGCTTAATTCATAGACATCACCCTATTCCCATATTCTCATACTTTTGCAAATAACTTCATCTGCCTAATGCAATATGTATTTCAAACGGACAAAAATCAGCACTATGTCAAGGTCGGTTTTCTCTTATTGGATAAATAAAATAAGTGAAAAAATAAGTATTGGATAAATCTATTGAATTCCAGAGAGCTGTACTGCAATCAAAGGCCGCTGAATATTGTATTACCTTGACCTATTGCAATTTTGTTCAGCATTGTTTATTGTTTATTTAGAAATATTTACAAACATTCCACTATCAGAGTATTACAAACAAACTACTGGATTGTTAAAACATCACGCTGTATACAAATTACAAAGCATAGTGCTCCGCTTACTATCCAGTAAAAAAGTCTAATCTCAAATATAATAAAGAGTTAACTGTGTGAATAACAGCATCCTTTTGTACCCCATTGTCGTTTTGTGAGAATATTTTCTTGATGCCACTGGGTCACCTTATGAAAATACAAACGCTATTGTTTGGGTTATTGTCCGAAACATATTAAGCAGTCAAGTAACCACCCCTTTTTATTAGACGACTATGAATCGCATCGTAAAGATAAACGGTCAGTTACTCTAAGAATATTTATTCTTTTATCCCTAATCGTATGCGTAAAGTCGTAAACTCTCTCAGACAGAATGCAGCTCCGAACAATAATGTTTTTATTTCGCTAGACTTCAACTTTTCCTTTTGTTAGAGAAATAAACTTGAAGTTAAGTTTTATGTCAAGCTTCGCATTAAATGTATTGGCGTATACATAAATCTTGAATGAATTCCGTATGCAGTTTTTATTGGACCTTAAACTTGCACTCCTGGACCAAACCTGATCTATCTGTTAGACATCAGCCGTCCATTAAGCTTCCAAATATCAAATCTGAACCTCATGAACTGTAGAATTAACGGTTTAGCAAGAAACCTTCCAGTCAAAATAATCGCCAACTGAGCCAGAAGCCACAAGCCTTACTCCAATGAGATTAGTTTTAATCAACGTCAGTAGATAGTGCTAATAGCCACCACAAAGCTCTGAGGTAACCTAGGAGTCGTTACAAGGAACATTATTCCCATTTCCGAGGCTAGGCTAAGGCCGCTATGGAATTGCTTAAATTGTCGTTCCCAAAATGTGGTAGCGAACTTTTGGGGTTAGTGGTTTGAATAGAAGTTAAATGATGGTAGGTGGTTATTATGAGACTAATCATGATGATTATCACCTTCGTCAGCCTTAAAGAATAGATCAGTGCAGTATGTCTATTACTTATTAGAAATTGCCTGACGACTTAGGGTTCGACTCTCGGGACTGGCATTGTTAGTGTATACTACAACTTCCAGGAATTCTTCATGACAATTATCTTACATTATCTATGAGTACTTAGACTTAGTTAGACAATAATAATTGAACCGGACACTATTTAATAATGTTCAGTTCTCCGAATTATTTGCAACTCAAAGCTTACATACGTATGCACGTATAATTGTCACGTTGAATACTGAATATTAATTTGCACTAATAAGTGTGCAGTGTCCCGAATCCCATTTGAAAGCTTCAAATAGTTACAAATCGATAGTTCTGAGTTCTCCACAAATAAGGCATTGTTAACGAATCATGTGGCCTACTTTAGCCCTAGAATTTGAAAATCCATCAAACATACAATCTGTGACTTTGGTTCCTGGTTGTGAATTTTACTTGCGGCCAATATCGACTGCCCATTTACTTTCCCCTGTATCGTCCATTGCGCATTTCTTAAGTGTATAATTATTGCGTTTATTGGCTCATTCCATTCCATCGTATACGAAATTGCTGTTTAGCTTCAGGGCAGCTTAGGGCTTACACCAAATTATTGCCCACTTACGTGACTCCGTAAATTGGTTTTAGAAAGTTCGATGCAAGGCTTTATCATGTGATTTATTGTTATTAGCTTCGGTATTCTTGCGGTATGCGGTATGTTGAACTGTAAACTCGTGTTTTGAACTATGCCAAACAATAACTCGATATTAACGTCATTATCAAAATAGCTTTTGTACGAACATGAGAAGTTATTTTCGTCTTACTAACTTTGAAATAGTTGTTCATAACTAGAATAACAGGCACAAAAAAATCTTCACACATTTATTAAATTTATGCCAATTCTCACACTTGCTGTAAAAATTAATCCACTTTCCAAACGTCAAATGGCAATAAGATGCAAATTAAAATCGTTCAGGTCAAACCCGATCACGCTCTCATCGGAATTGTGAACTGAAACGAGATTATAGAACTAGTTGCAATGATAACAATTGAAGATCACAGGTGTAGTTTGGATGACCTCTTGCAAAAACCGGCTGCGCGAGTTGATGCATGCCTTGATACTGTATGAATAATTTCTTATGATAATTGTCATGCTGGCGGCTGCATTAGAAACTCAAAGGACTGGGAACCTTGGCATGCCTTTGCATTTGGTTGTACCAGACATAGTAGTTTTTGAAAGACTTATTGCAAATGTGCTTGTAGACCGTGGTACTAGTTTATTGCATACAGTCAAAGAAATGTTTATGGAAAATTGGCCTGGCATCGTTTTAAAATGAAACCTACCTCTTTGCGATAAATCTGTCTAATTAATTCGTGTAATTAATAGTTTGATATTTTCGTTTTCATATTTGAAAGCTTTGAAATAAACTGGGTTAAAATCATTACAAAATGTTATGTTTTGCTGAATAAAATAAAAATATGAGTGAAGTTGCATTAAGCTGTAATAAATAAGCTTGAGACTCGTCGTACTTAAGATCGCCACGGCAGATGAATGAATTAGGGACGGCCACAGTTAAATAACCATTTCACCTAGATTACGAAACCTAGTTTTTTCCTCATTCCGAGATCTGATTTATTTAATTGCTATTTCTTGTTTCAGGTAAGCTGGTGATGCTCTAAAATCTTCCCAGAAGTCTGTGAGTAGAAATATTTTGGTTGTGATTTTACCCTCAAAGTTCAAACTAATATTAAAATGTCGAGAGGACCCTAACGGTACATTTAAACGGTTACCGACATACGAATGGGTATTTGAAAACGATTGAAGTTCCATAGTGAGTTAATTATGGGTTGGACTGGACCATGACCCTTTGAAATGGACCTTTTGTAAAGGGACTCTAAATGGTTATTTAAGAAACATGGTAAGGTCGTTGACTCTTACTAATGATGGGCTAAGAATACGAAACATTTTCACAGGAAGATTTTGTGTCGCAAGCGGTAAGTAATGTCATAATATTTTTGAATTCAACTTTATCGTTTGATACAGTCACAGGACCTCAAAACGTCTTATTTGGATCCATCAATAAATCTTTTATCAGTTGTTATTGTTTTGATCTGATCCATTACTAAGAACCTAGGTATGTTTGTCACGTTCGACATTATCTTTAGATAATATATGTGGATCATCGTTTATCATAGCAGTGATCTTCCGGAGCTCGTCCATAGGGCTCGCTCTACGGACACGCGCGTCGTTGCATGTCTGATGACGAATGACTCAGTCTCAGTGCCGCACGCGCAAACCATCGATGCCAGCCTGTTACAACTTTACGTGATAACTTTTATGCATTTATTTTAAGTCTATAGATGACTCAATCAACGAATCCAGACGTCGGTTTTCTTAGAAGATCATTTTGAACATCTTTCAGTAAAATATCTTGTTTAACTTTAGCGCAATATTTTTTTTTTAAACTTTAACTCGCAATATTGCATTATAGCATCTCCATTCAACTATGTCAAGACCGATTTCAACATCGATCGCAGTATTAGCTTTAAATATTTATTTTAGTTTAAAAAGGTGTTGAAATACGGCTGTTTTATACTTTAAGAGTTTAATTATCTCACCGAGTTCTACTTTACTTGTTCCCCTAACCACTCCTTGTGTTTTATTACAAGTTGTATACTGGTATAGTGACCCCGTTTCTCACACTGTTGTTTCCCCTCCCGTTCAATTGTCGATAATCTCTCCATCTCTCTCCTGAATTAGGAAGCTGAGATCGCGATAAAGGCGTGGACAAGCCAGTGCAATAAACGTTGCGTTAGCTTTTGTCAAGCTGGTTAGAGTTGCATATAACAAAACAATGACGGAGATTTATGGACGACTACTTGAAACTGTGAATGAGTCTGATTTGCATGTGACGTCCTTAGTATTCGATTGAAAGACGAATTTGGTGTGTTTGCTTTTTTTGGATAAAACTTAATTAATATGAAAGATTATAATCTATACTCATGTTGATGAACACTGACCCAAAACAAATAAATTGAATACATTAGCTGGTTAATGAAGGATTTAAAATACCGCAAGATACCGTGTGGTCTTGTCTATAAAGGGTCACCCTTAAAAAATCTCAATGTGTGTGTCGTAAAAATAAAGCTAGGTATGCATACTAGTATTGCCAGCAGGTGTTAAATATGTTTTAGATCTAACGACCGCCTTGATGACATGTTGCACCTGACGATTAGTGATTTTAATGCTTCTTAATAGGCATTAGAAATGATTGTCGCTTTAAGCAACTAATGTGTATGTAATTTAATTTATGTGCCTATTATAATTTCATAAAAGTAGATAGAATTAATCTTTATTACATAAGCTTTAAGATTCAAAATTGATTATATTATTAGCCTCAAATTATTCTGCTACACAGTGGTTCTACGCTGTATACAGATTACGATTCTCCTAAAACTGGTTACTATACAAACAATATTGGGACATAATTAAATATTCTTTACGTAGAATATTCGATAATAAAAATTAGATAATGATTATTAAATAATCATTTAAATAAGTAGAAATATATACAGTAACAACTAATGATGATTACTATGAATGCAACAATAGTTTCGGCGTCATTTGTAGGTACACGGGATACTTAGTTACACAATTCACGTTTCCATTCTGGAAATAATTGTAAACGTTTTGTCATAAGCCCATGCAGTGCCTAAAACATATTGCCTGCAATTTGTATTGTCGTATGTCTAAATGCACCGCGATGTACATTTCGTAGGTGATAAGGTACATTTGTATGCGTCGCAGAACTGAGTGAAGAGCCTTGTCGCATCTATAAGACGGAGGTGACTGAGGTGACTAACACACTGAAAAATTATGCCCTTGTGAACAGTTGGAATACATTATCTAGTATGACTGGGTAAAAGCTTTTTGTGTTGCTACATTTGTACTGGAAGTGTAGGTCTTTCTAAGTATTTTGTCAAAGTATGGCTTTGAGAGATGAAAATGTTCTTAAACTTGGCGGTAGGCAAGTAATCTCATATATAGCAACGGCGGATCCAGGGGGTAGGTCACAAGGTCATGACCCCCCCCTGGGCCAGGTCCAGGACCTGGGTGGACCACTGTTGAAATGTTAAACTTCCATTAGGTATACATTTAGTAAGTATAAGATAATTTTTATTCCGAGTGAATACCTAGGTAGATAGATAGATAGATAAAGGTAGAGTAGTTTTGCTGAAGAAGTCGTGCTCGCAGCGCTCGCTCACTATTCTTTATTTACTCTTTATCCGTACCCGAAACCCGAAACGGGACCATGTTACAAAGAATCCGCTGTCCGGGTTGTCTACATGCTGTAATAATAATAATGGCGTCCACGGCCGATTTCGGCCACGGCGGCTGCTCTCATTTAAGGAGATCAGCCAGCTGCGCAGGACATATTATAGTGCACGAGCATTTGCGCAGACACAGGTGCACTCCCTATTCCTTCACTCTCATAACCCGATGGGACGGCAATCCGACACGACCGGAAAGAGATCAGGCGCAGGACCGACATTTACGTGCTCTCCGATGCACGGGTGAATCAATCACCAACTTCCAGACTACGGGCTGCTTTGTGAAAGCTTAAGAAAACCCACAAAGCGATTTCGGCCCGACCCGGGAATTGAACCCGAGACCTCGTGCTCGGCAGCCGCGCTTGCGACCACTAGACCTAGACCAACGTGGCAGTCACATACATGCTGTAGAACTCTCATGAACTCTTACCTGTAGTAAGACAATTGAAATTTTCACAGAAAATGTTTTACTGTTGCGGCAATAAAAAAATACAAATTACGCGCCCTCTTCTACGTACACAATACTTTTCAAAAGTTTACTTGTTATATAGCAAGAAAGTGCTTTCATCTACTTTTAGTCCTCGAACAGAATAAAAATTTTCGCGGTCGCGTCGCTCGCGCTTTTTTATATTTCGCTACTGTAGCCATGTTCCAGAAATCGCGTTCACTCAGCTCAGGCCATTTTCAACATAAAAATAATTTTTTTTTTACCTTAGTCCTTGACCGGGATAAAAATTTTCGCGGTCGCTTCGCTCGCGCTTTTTTTTTATCACGTGTATCTGGTATAAATACAAGAAAAAGGTGTCCCGACATTATTGTGCTGTATCTCCTTTTTTTATTATAACAAGTATACGCTATTATATAATATTACTAGCCGTTTTCCCCGCGGTTTCACCCGCGTCCCGTGGGAGCTACTGCCCGCACCGGGATAAAATATAGCCTATGTTACTCGCAGATAATATAGCTTTCTAATGGTGAAAGAATATTTAAAATCGGTCCAGTAGTTTTTGAGTTTATCCATTACAACCAAACAAACAAACGAACTTGGTTTTCCCCTTTATAATATTAGTACCTATAGATTTATATAAAATCAAATGTCGTCAACTTTAGCTTTATAATTAATATTTATAAATCAACTAGCTTTCGCCCGCGGTTTCACCCGCGTCCCGTAGCCGGATGGTGACAAAACCCCTGTGTGTGACCCCCCCCTGGCACCGAAGCTGGATCCGCCCTTGATATATAGTAATTTCGGTACATTTCATTTTCTGCTTTAGAAAGTAGTTAATTATTAGAATTTATTAGCTACACATATCGAGCAAATTAATTATCATTGCCTTTCTAGACGAAAAAAATTCAAACGACGCATGAAATTATAAAAAATCATATCCGTAAAGCAAACGAGATTTGATAAATGAAATTGTTGGCCGTGTTCATTTTCATTTGTTTCGGTGCATGCGCACGGGCACGCGCTGCATCTCCGGCGAGCCGAACACAGCCGAGCGTTTGATGCGACGCCCGTCAACCAATCAGCGCCTCAGTTGCTATTCGTCACCCGTCGTGTGTGGTAGTGCCGGTGCTCGTGATGTGACCGTTCGAACATCGAACTCAATTTTATAAAATTCAAATACCGAATGTTGACTCGAAAATAATGTGCATTTTAGTGAAAATGTGCTCGATTTGTATTGCGACTCTTGTGTGTTAATGGATTTAAACGATAATACTGTTAACAGTATTTACAGTTGAAATTATATTTTGCTGGATTGTTTACTATGGTGATCGTCAGTGTTTTTAACAGGTTAGTTTTTTTATATTTATTTTTTTAGGATTGTAGCATGTTTGTGTGTGTTTGTCTATTAACTATACTTCCATATTGTTTGATAAGTTTTTAGTGTTGTGAGATAACTTATCCGTTTGCTTGTTTCCGATTTTACGAGCCGTTGCGTTGACTCAATACCTACCAAATATTCCAATAATTTATTACGTGTGATTTATGAAGTAGTTACCAGTGTCTTAACATGGGCAATGTGTACCGGAAGACGATGCATTTTTCGTCACGCTCAATCGGCTCTGTAATCTTATTATGTATTGATTGGTTTAGTACATAGGTAGGTACAATCGCTAACAATTTGATAGGAACGGTCACGACTACCCACTTTGTTTTGTGGAATGGATTCGATTCTCCACTCCCACGCCTAGTACCTAGAATTACTGTTCAGATAAGCACAATACGTTATGATTATTGCATCTAGTTTTATTGATAGGCTGTTAGGAACAATAATTAGGTAATACATAAGTCTTTGTGTTATAATATAAAGGTATCTAACGTTGAACTTGACTAACATTTCATATCTATGAAAATAATATTATAGGAATATACCTAGGTATACCTATCATAACTTTCTTAGATAATTGCATGCACCTACTTGTTCATACTTTCGGACATTCCCTAATAGAAAACGAAAAAACCCAATATTTTTTAATTTGACCCCCGGGTCGGAATCTGTAAACCACACAACAGCTAATAAACGGATGTATGTGTCTTTCGTTTTTTTAATGACTAACCGGTATTTTGGAATCCCAAATATTTTTGACCATGACCTCACACACGACCCACCAATCAGGAAGGTACATTATGATTCATTTGATATTTCTCAATAGTCGTAGGTACTTACTCGCTTTCCAATATGACAAAACCTATATCTCCAATCACAGAACATTGTATGGAGTATCCAGCCCGTTATTCCCAGAGGTCATCAACGTTCCCCGATTCGACACGGTAGCTCAGTAACCAACATTTACGTAAGCGCACCTGACAGTATCGTGTCGTGTGACATGCATCTATCACGCTCTTCCGCAAAGCATACCGTATCACCGTCATACTCTGACGCCTGCGATACTGTTGTGTTCAATTTGCCACTTTTTTCACCCCTACCGCAACCCACCTCTTCCTCACCAGAGCAATTTAGAAATGAATAAACCATATCTATTTTTTCGCTGTCAAACAACATCAAAAGTTCAGCTTTAGAATTTAAAGTTTCAATTTGATTGGCAGACGAGAAACAAACGTTCCGATGCGTTTCCGATTACGCACGCAAAATGGAAACTGACTGATCTTTGAATATGCATGTGCATGGTCCAGCCAGCTGTGCACTTCCACGCATAATCGCGGTTCCCTCTCGAAGCCGAGTGTTTGCTTTCCGACGATGTATCGACGACATAGATACCGGCCATTAGCGTACCAATATAAACATTAATAAGTGGATGATTGATTATAGGCGCTTATGGCAAACCGGCCAGAACCAGTGTGGGATTTTGTCTAATGTCTTTGCTCGTTTAGAGGCAGCCACGACTTTGAATAAGTTTGGAGATAAGAATTTGTTAAGCTGGAGGCTTATATATAATTAAGATAACAGTTAAGTGTCTAATGATTGAGTTCAGTTTCCGTTAGTACGAGGTGCTAATAAATACAGCCAAGAAAAATATGAATAGCGAAAGTCTAGAACAATCAAGCTATTATCATATCAAATAAATTATGAATGCAAAACCCAGAAGTAAAAGTGGGCATAACAAGAGCAGAGAACGGAAAAAACAAAACAGTACAGCTCAACAAGGCGAAATGCGTACAGACAGATAAAATTAATGTCCATTAAAACATTCTCAAGTTTGAACATTAACCTGAAAACAGAGCAAGTTAAAATTACTCATCATAAACATCGCATTTTAAGTTTTTAAACTTCTGTTTATGGTTATCTTGTATCACTTTTTCTAGAAACGAAACCTCACTTACGTTTAATGACTGCGTGCATTTAAATAATGCCATGAGCTTACTTAAATTCTGAAGCTTAAGAAAATCGAGTATAATTTGTCAAAATTCCTAAAGCATTATTTTTTCCCTGGACTGCAATCAAGCCAAAATCTTGTTCCCATGCGACGAAAGTGTTCAAAGAAAAATTACCACTTTAAGAAATAATAAATCATTGCGCTTTTTGTCCATGCTGATATTCGAGAGTGGGACGTCAGTGTGCAATGAATCACGTAGCATGTCCTCGCCCACGGGCATATTTACCTCTCAAAGTGCTCCTAACTCATTTACCGATAAATTACTTCTTGCCCTATAGACCTTATTGTCATTAGGATAGAGATCATTTTTGTCCTTAGATTCATATCTCCTACCCCGAGGTCATTCACTGCTACTACTTGACTTGAGATGAATTTTGACTTGATTATATTGAGAAACATACTCCTGTATGTATTATCGCGTAAAGTCCTGAGATAATTGAATTTGCCAGGGAATTTAACGATAGTATCTCTAGAAACGGTTAAGAAGCCTAATCTTCTGGAAGATTAAGATAGTAATCTGCCACCGTCCCCATATTTGCATATTTTAGATTAAATCTTGTAAGTTTGTGATTCATATACGATTAATAAATCAAGTTGAGTAATTAATGTGACAATTCTGACAACTTTTTTTGATTTTTACAACATGTTGACATCAGTGTCGTTAAGATAGTATAAAAAGGAAAAGGTACCGCTGTATGCAACAGGTTTTCAACTAGCACGGCGACCGGTTGCTATCCTAGCATTAGAAAATGGTAGTGAATTGGGTCACACACGCGTAATGAGTTTCTCACTCAGCGTCGAGTCCTTTGGGATTTGCAGCAGTGAAAGTTGCTCGTCCTACTTTGCGAATTGTCGCTAATTAACATAAGTAATTTGCATTTCGTAACCCGTCACCACTTTATATTAGCATGACCCTCGTGTCACATTTCTGCTCCTAATCGACCCATGTTTAAGTAATTTTGTAGGAGCCTACCTAAAACCGTTTTTAGAATGTAGAAAATTTCTGAATGGTTTCACTTCTTCTTCAGTCTTGCACAATTAAGTAATACGTAAGTGTTATAATTACTATGCCAATTAATAAAAATTGTTCGTCTAAAAATCTGAGAATTCGCACATGAGCGAGATTAGATGATTGCGCTTGATGGATGCTTATGAAAGTACTGACTTCACTTTCATAGTATATCGACGTCGTTTCGACGATTTAACATGGTTTACCGCAAGATACTTAGAAACTCGTGTTACCGTCACTCACACTTCTATACCACAGCATTAAGTATGGTGATTGTCATAGCTGTAATCTGTGTTGACTGCATTTCCGCAATTTATCATTTTATAACTAGACCGTTTATTTTTATTACTATTTTCTCTTCTTTTGTTACCTGATTGCATCTCACTATTTCATCTAGCAACCAGAGCATTTTATAGGTCGCTAATTTAGCAGAGAAAAAGACCCTTAAACCATGCCGAACCGAAAATCATTTCTTTTTTACTTTTCACCGCGTTGAATAGTTTTTACATACGTTGTAATAAGTAGAACAATTAATCAAACACTTATCTTTACAACCCATCATTTAGACCAGACCATCACGCAACAACGATGCCGTTCAGTCGGTATTTTCTTCATTCACATTGATTTCACCTTAAGAATAGATAGTTATGCTTTCTACGTCGTCTCTATTATATTTATGTGCTGCGGTAAAGTGAGACGTTGCAATTAAATGTAATTAGTTATTCGATATACATTCATTAGTCAGTCTTGTTCCGAATACGGACTACGCATGATCAATCATAGGACTATTATTTTTCTTTCATATTTGATTGTTTTTTTATTTATATAGGTTATATAGGTTTGAATGAGTGATTATTTGGCGATCCTTTCAAAAGACACTTCGGCTTTATTAGGATTCTCATCAACACCCTTATTAATCATGTCATTATCAACACTATTCAACGTAAATCCGTAACTGTCATCGTTGAGAGATGAAATATTATGAATTTCCGCAAACGCTACATGAATACGCAAAAATGCCCCCAATACGGGGATCAATCGAAATTGGCTCAACAATAAGGCATTCTACAGCTCCATTGTGTTACCATCTGTCATTGAGGGATTCAATCATTACACTCGATAATCGTAGGTTAGCCTCGTTGGTATTCCCGGACACAATCACGCAAAACTATTATTATTGGGAATGCGAGCCGATAAATACTATTTTTTGCACACGCGTGCTAGTAATATAGTTATTATTGAATACCGGTGCGTTTTTTTTCCGATCCTCTCTCCCCACAATCCTATAAGTTTATTTATTAGTCGAGCACTAAAATCGGTGTAAGGGGTTCGGTTTACGACTAAGTTTATTTTGTTATGAGAGGGGATTCCGTCCCCGGGTTGTCAGTCAATGTATCCTTTGTTAGACGCTGGTTCATCTTAGGGTTGTCCGAGTTTTATTATCGATACATTGATTACTTCAGCAAACAGTTTGGTTGTGTTAATTAAATCAAAATATCGACACTTGAAGCTCTAAATTTGGATTGGTGCTATAGGATAGTAAGATATTTTTAAGAGTTAAAAAAAAAACTGATAGGCATAGAATTAATCCGAGCGATTGTGAAGGATTTTCTTTCCTTTAGAACAAAAACAAGTCAATAAACACATTTACTGAACAAACATCGCAAACAAACATGTTAATAATTGCAATGCCATTAAGTGACCCTGTATCATTTTCCATACTTCAATATATCATCAGATCATCCCATCTATGCAAAATCTACAAATAATATTTCATGGCTTTAAAGATAACGCTTTATAAATTAAAAATTATTTACAGCCGATTGACAGACATTTAAATGGAAAGCTTCGGCAAAAGTAATATCGTGGAAAAATTAAATAACGTGAATCGGTACTTATACCTATTCAATAATTTGGAAATATATTTCAGAAAAAAAATATCCAGCCAAGCTGGATTCTCGAGTAAAATGAAACACGAACAGATTTTGCTTTGCATGCATTAGTCAGCAAAGTGTCATCTAACCATCTCGCGTCTTAACCTGTCAACATTATCAGCTCTGAATAATCTATCAGTGATGATTCATGATTCAGTAATCTGCCTCTTGTTATTATACCTCTTGACTTTTATTTATAAGCGCTTACCTATTGTCCCTCAGAGAGTAAAGAGTATTTGTGCTCGTCGGGCCCTGAGGTTCTACTTCTATCCAGTTATGTTTACAAATATGACCTCAAACATGACCTTCTTTGATTTTTGCTTCTAAGAGCGTTACGTCATCATCTTTCTGCATAATTATGTAATCCAAGAAAGAGAGGCTTCTTACCAATAATGCGGTTTCTGAAATTATCGCGTTCTAACAAAATCTTAATAGATATGCCCCGTGTTTCGATTTTATTTTACGTAGACTATGTAGCACGCGATTTGTATTTTGATTGTGTTTTTGCTCTAAAGATGACTGGCATGAGATAAAATCAATAGCAGCCAGAAGTTTTTGCTTACCAAAAGAAAAAAAGAACTCGCCTTGTTCGCTCTAAATTATTAAACGCTCTATATTTTAAAATTATTTGTTTGATTGGTTACGGTCTTGATTGCTTGTTATTTCGTAGATATTCAACAAGTCTTGTTATAAAACTATCATTATCTACTTTTCATAAGCAATTTTCGATAAAACTTTTTGTTAGTTATTTTATTTTATCTTCTTTCTTACGTTGTGTTTCGATGCAATAGCTGAATATTGTTCTTTCATAATGCGTTCAAAATAATAAAGAAAATTACCCCATTGGGATTACAGGACTGAAGCATAGTATACAAAAACAACTGTCATAGAAGTGCCGCTATTGTTTTGTTTTATATACGTTTCTTTGTTCTGTTATTTTACCCAGATGACCTCTTCAAGGCACCAGCTATGTGTATGCAGAATCCCTAAGTGTAGTTCTTGTTTTTAATATTCTTTATAAACTACTGCTTAGATTAGCATAATCAAATATGAAACATTAGGTAATTTAATAATCAGTATTTATTTAGACACTTAAAAGGGTATAATTTTAAAATATTTGATTAAAATTTACAATTTACTACCAGTAATTTCCTTACATGTGTTTAACCTTTACAAAATGTAAACTGAAATTGCTAAGAGAGCACTGAACTTGCATAAAACTATAAAACCTCGGGTCTCGTTTAATAGGTAATGTAGTGAACTTAAATTAATAGTACCTATTTGTATAATTACAAAAACATAGCAGGCGGTATCATTACATTGGTTAATGTATGGGAGATATTTTAAATGGTTTCTCATTTGTATCGCGACTGGGTCCATCCAAACTAATATTATAAATGCGAAAGTAACTCTGTCTGTCTGTCTGTCTGTCTGTCTTTCTGTCTGTCTGTCTGTCTTTTCTTCACGCCTAAACTACTGAACCGATTTGTGTGAAATTTGGTACAGACATAGTTTGAAACTTGAGAAAGGACATAGGATAGTTTTTATTACAAAAAAAATAAAAATAAAATTATTCCGGACATATAGCGCCATCTATTGGTCAAATCAAAAATCTGCTGGTAGTCACTATTCCACGCGAACGAAGTTGCGGGCAAAAGCTAGTTTTAAATAAATGACGATTATTATAAAGCAATTAAATTGTATACGTGTTGATTTCGTCGTCGTCTTTACACGAAGGCGAGAAAAAGTCTAGGGTAGGTAGCGATAAAATAATTGCATAAAAGACTTGCGTCATTTTTATCGTTGTAGTCATTTATTTACTTTAAAAAAAATACAAATCCTCTGTCAATAAAGGGTTTCTGAAGCACCGACCTCTATCTGCAAAACCAGAGAATTTTTAAGAATTAAAAACAACTTTCGTATTTTATAAGATTTCTAAGCAGAACATTAAGAGGCACGTAACATGGAATTTTTCTGTCGATGAACTTTGTTTATTAGGCTTCTCATTCTTCTGCCAAAAATAAAGATATTACGTGGGATGTACATTGTGAGACTTCATCCATCAAAAAGTTATTTTAATACTTTTTTTTATTGCACCACCGTTCTTTAAAACAAAGCTCCTTCAAATTATTACGTCTGGTTTATTTTCCAATTTACCAGGTGTTTACGTTAAACAAATAAACTGAAGATATTTAATATTCAAAAGGCCAACAAAATGCACAATTTATGCTCATTCAAATTGTCCAGTCGATAGGACAATAAGTTATGCATACAATTTATATTTGAACGTAAGGACCCGAACACACATTTTTTATGGGGTTGTTGCTAGGAACAATGGACATTATTTTTTATTGTTATTCATTATGGGTGGACTGGTATGACTTCATTGTGGGGAAAATTATGAATATTTTACGAAATCTGCTATTTTGTGAATGCGGTCATTGTTCGGGATAGCGCGGGGTTGCGTGGTTACCGGATCATTCCGGTCATCAGTGCTCAATAGACCCGTGCAACCTCTTGTTTGGGACGCATCGGAAGCCGAAGGGACATTATTAAAAATATTATCGAGTTTATCGTGTCTTTTTACGATGCTTTGTGCTTTTTTATGAAAAGTAATGTTACATTCGTTTTTATTATTGACGGTTTAGTTGAGTATTTTTGGGATTACGGGGATTTTGGATCCTTGCTATAATAATAATTGTGCTTTAAAAAAAGCTTTTAGAAGATCAATAATCTGGCTGTCAATTTCAGTTAGCCAAAAAATAACAAACATTGAGCTTTTTCTTTTTCTATAAATTTTCCTTCCAATCTCAATCTTTCTTACCTGGAGCGTACCCGAATCAATCGGTGAATTAATGAAATGAAAGAAAAAAAGATCGCCGAGGTACTTAAACTAACGAAGTGGTTTTTGATCTTAGCGTGTTTCTATCGATATTTTTTTGGTCAATCGTTAATTAGCTACTCGATTCTTAATTGAGATCTGATGTAAGTCGCGTGCCGCGTGACTGGATAACAAAAATCGTATTGTAAGTTTTTAGGCCGATATCGATGCACGATATGGAATGACAGCAGCCCTATTGTTGTGATTAGATCGATGTGTTGTCGTAATATGGACTCTCGTAGGGTTGTTGCTACAACCTGGATTTTACTTAACTACAGTGATCTAAGCGGCCTTTGTTTAAAAAAAAAAAAACAATTATTATAGCTAAAAGAACGTCCAATTAAAATACGTAATTTAATTAGGCCAATTCAATTACGTCATTTAATTTTGGAATTGCGTATTTATTCTAATTCTGCCCATTGAATGCGTGATGTATTAATTCATCTAGTTTACAAACAAGTTTTAGCTTTTATTTTTAGACTCTTGCCATAGTGTTGTCATGTTAGCTTAATCCAAATCGGTTGACTAGGTCCAGAGATTTCCACAACGTCACAAACTTTACTTCGTTCATTTAAATATAAAGGTCACACATGAGAGACGACGGCAGATAGAAGAGTATGGAAGGAGAAAACATATTAACGACCCCAAATAAAATTGGGATAAGGGCAGGGGGATGATGATGATGATAAATGGCCACACATACATATACCTACACACAATAAACCTACGAGATAAATAGTATTTTGACAATTCTACATTGCCCACGCAGATGAAGTCGCGGGCAACAGCTAGTAGTTAATACATGGATTGATCGAATAATTCGTTCACTTACAGTACCAACCCTAATACAAAGTTTAGATAAATAGGAATTCCTCCGACTTACGGTACCTATCTTTTAACGGTAGATGATCGGATTGTTATAAAATCGATTTGAAAAAATGTCGGTCTCATTCGATTCGAATCAAGTTAGTCGGAAGTAATCGTGTTATTCGCGTGGAGGTTTGTTTGTCCGCACGGTGGGCCACGATCGGTTTACGCATCAATAAATACTAATTCGGTCTCATTGTAATGTACCGACGCATTCATTTGTTCCCTAATGATATTTAATTGATTTGTAATCAATACCTTAATTCTATTATTGGAAGAACGCATTGCCTAAATTGTGTTTATTTGCTTTCGGATTAACGTTCCATTGTATGCCCATCTGCACTTTTTTGAATGAAACCCAAAATGTATGCAGTGCACATCTGGTTTTTAACACTTCATAAATGGGACTAGTTCAAAGGTCGATGTAATTCGGATCATTCACACATTATCATTGGGACGCGTTATAACTTGCATAATAAATGTAGAACAATACGACAGAACTATTGATGCATAGTGATATGTGTTATCAATTATTTTCTTTCACTTTGCCTAACCTATTTTATTTATAAGTAATTATTGTGTAACGCCACTATCTTATCTAAACGGAAAGGTCAGCGCGAATCGGGGTGTCAGGCTTCCGAACAATAAATAATGATTTGAAGTTACTCTATCTAAACAACGACTTTCATGTGTCCTTTAATTATATTTCAAACACTAACAACCGTTAATATATTTAAAGAAATTATAAAAACGTAAGTGACGGAGAATGTTTAAGACCTGTTTATGTTGGCTGAGAAATGTTGGCCACGTCAGTCAGATACAGTCTTGGCACTTTGGTATCTGGTCAAACGGTAAAACGTTAAATGTAAATCTGTGTTACATTTCAACCAGCAATCTTTACTCAAGCTTCCAAGATATGCTGGAAGGAATTCCATCAATAGGTCCTATCAGTTCTCAAATGGAATACTTCAGTACTGGGTCGGAGAAAACAAAAGACAACTGAATTTTCGCAGTTCTTAATCTTACCTCTAAAGATGAAGTTTCCTTGTCCATAAAATCCATTGCAAATGCTTGTACTACAAACCCTGCGGCTGCTGTCAACGAAACAAATTACAACGCTTAATGCGTCGTCAGAGTTTAATGGGGGATATTATGTACCCATGCTACCTAATGTATTAAGATACGCACCAAAATACATTACATAGGAACGGTTAAACAATCTATGGCTGTTGTCTCTAAAATTCATTAACAAACTCGTCTTTAACAAACAAAAAGAAGAAATAATATTACTGCTAGGGATGAAGATTGGGATCTTAAATTTGTATTATATTTATTGTAGCTCCTAATGATTCTAATGATCAACCTAAGAGGGGTATTTAGTAGCACAGGACAGTAGCAATTTTCAATCTATGCTTGTCCTCCAACTATTACTATAGGCTCATCTCCTTTGCATTTGCGCTTACCTCTAGTTTCTTCCCGACTACTCCGATCATAAGTATCATTAGAATTATCTGTTAATCGACGATTTTTTTCTATTCAATCGCTTCTTAAATCTTCACTTTCAACATAATAAATCAACACTGTTTTTCAAACAGCAAATAACAACATGCTGTTTACAAATTCTACTGTGTCAGAAATGCGTAGTTACGGTCCCATCCATCAGACATCGGTGACCCTATGACCACGACCCGGGAAGTTGGGCCCTACCCATCGTGATTTTGTATGGGAACCGTGTGGGTTTGACGGTACTGCTAAACAAATATAACCTACAGAAGTACAAATGGCCTTATTATCTTGCAAGTGAATCTATGCACAAGTATCAGGAAGATAGTGGAACTTTGGTTCTTCGGTTTGCTAATTTGTTTAGGCTGGCTAATTTGTACAGAGTTGGAAATAATTTCATTCCGCCACTGTATATAAAGAAAGCAAATATAAAAGATCAGTGTTTATTTACTGTATCTAATTTTCTACATCTACCTTCTAAAGTAGTTTAAGCCTACGTTTAGGGAATTCTTTTAGTCGTAGGAAATTAAAGCATGCTGCAAGCATGCATAATGCATATCTATGGTGATTCTATCAGCTGATAATTTCTGATTAAGATATCGTTTGTTACCGTTCAAAGTTGATTCTCTGTTCTTTCCTGTACTATGTCCCTCATAAAATACGTTGATAGAATATAATATTTTCATGCACAACAGTGCAATGGACATTTTAGTCTAGTTTGTAGGCCTGCGGTAGGCCAGTAAAATTCAAATAGATGCCTAAGAAGGCGGAATATGTAGCTCACCTGTACTTTATGATCAATATTCTTGTTTGTTTCGTTTGTGCTGGTATAAATTTATTAAGTTGAACCAAGGCTAGTTAAATTGTTGTAAGAAAATTTCTGCCCGGAAAGGTAATGGTTTCTTTTTGTTCCATTTTGATTACTTATCATTTCAGCTGACTCGGTTGTCCTTTTTAAGAAGACCATGGAAAAAATATGAGACTGCGTTTTCTTTTCACAACAGTAGTTAAAAATAATTATGTCATATTAAACATTGGAAATCCGGAAATAATAAAATTGACATAAAAAACTGCTGAACTTTAATGCATTTACTCTGCACATAAAATATAAATAAACCATATAATTATTCTGTTAAATAATTATCGTAAATCACCAGCAATATAAGTATAGCATTTATGAAAGGAAAGCCTGCAAAACACCGGGCAAGCGAAACTAATAAATGACCAGTCATTTAACGACATTAATATATCTAATAGTAGGAGATGACCATCTGCACTTGTATTCTCTGCAGCATTACCGTTTTACGGCCCCAATGACATATCGGTAACTAACTCAGCCCCCCGGCGTTTCCCGTGGTTTTATATCGCTAATCAACCACTATTATTACCTCATGATTTATGTTAGCCGCTTCTAACTAAACAAGCTTCAAGCGACTCCCTAGAGAGTGTTTTGTTTTTTTAGATGTCAGGTGAAAAGGGTCGGTGACGACGGATAAGTTTTGATTTATATTTTAAACACCAGAGATAGGTATTAAACTTAAAACACGTACTGAAGTAGCTTTTAAAGTCAAACCGTTGGTTTCAGTAAAAAGTTTTGCTTGTAAATAACTGCCATTGAAATAACAAAGTTTTTCATGATGGCAAAAAGTTCGAATAAATAAGTAAGTAAGTTATTTCGATGAATGACCGACAATGTTCGCGTCCGTTTGTCATAACTTCTGTTTACAAACGAAACAATGTACCTAACTGCTTTAGTTTTAGAGGAATACGTGGGCGAGTAACAGTCGATGCAAGCCGATATATTTTCACAGAAAATCATTGCATTATAATGCGAAAGCCTGTTGCATTTTGTCCCGTTTCTCCACAAAATTTATATCGTAATAGACAATTTGTAGATAAAACTCTAATTTAACAGTCCTGCTTGGTTGCCAATATTACCTTTTCTTCGATAGTTTTGTAGTACGCGTAAAAGCTGATACCGAAACAAGGACGTTGGAATATTTTGTCCCAGTATCTTTATTTGAATAACCTTATTTGTCGTACTTGTTGAGAATCCACACGCACACGGCACATCATATAGTCTACTTAGTTTGAGCTAGATTCCATTACAGTGAAAGCAACGCAAAATTCTTTAAAGTCTTGATATTTATTTCTCGGCTATGCCTATTAGAGGCGTAAGAGAAGCATGAAATATCTGAATACCATCCTCGATCGCAAAGAATTTCACCGAAGCATCAACCATTGTATCTGCGGCCAGGAGTTGGCACTTCAAGTATTCCTGCCCACCTCTCCTTAAGGAGCACAATAGAAGTTTCATTGTTTTCAAAACGCGAATTTGAATGGATTGCAGATTTAATCTTCGCTGACAGCAAGTTGCCTAGAACACTGTTACGTAATTTATTGTTATGGGGACCTCAAATATCATGCGGCTACAGTACCGTCATACTTCGTGGACAATTATGCTCATTCAATATTCATTGGTTCTACCTTGTATCACAGTGGTCGGAAGCTAAAGACCATTTACTTATCTTCCCTTATTTGTCTGCAGTAAATGTTGAAACCAGTATTTAATAGCCCGAATGTTCACAAGAAATGTTGTTAGGAAATGTGTTCCATATTTTTTCCTTGGCTAACTGTACTTTCTGTGGCAAAAAGTTCTGACACATTAGAATGCTTAAATGTTTTCGTAATGAGGTTATTACGATTAAAGACGTCGTATTTAGCATTAAGTAAAACGTTTTTAGACGGATTCTGTCATGTGCCACATAGAAGTAAATGATCGCTTTACGGTTCATTAAGTGGACCCACAAATCCGTCGTTTTAGAAGTTAACAAGTGATTAGTTCCGGGGTTCAACTAAAGCAGTTTTGCAATTTCACAGCATAGCCCACGCGATTAATCGATATTTCGGTATGAGTCATCGATGTGTTTTCTAATCGATTCATCGATTTAAATTTATAGCTTTACAGACACTGTTTATAGTATGGATCGTTTATTTGGTTAATCGGATATAGGATTTCACGGACCACCACCGAATTCTGAGGTTCGTAAATAAACTTTAAATATTAATGTAAATATTGTGTTTCGTTGATTCGTATCGCGGTTTTTGTCAAGTTATTGCGGTATAGACAATTTATGGTTTTTACCCTTACTCGTTTATTTGTCGGTTGCAAAGCTCATCAAAATTTTCCTAATTTTATGCAACTTCCTTAAACTTTCAATGATTACATCAGATAGGAATGTAAACAATAAAAGGCCATTAATAATTTCATCTAAGATATTGACAGTAGCGTGCGGCAAGGCAAAGACATGCAATTGTACGAAAGTAACAGCGGAACGCATACATATTCATACGATTCGCTCCTTTCGTTCTCAATTCTCGAAAAAAACTATTCCTCATTACATGATACGTCATTCATTACCTAAGTGAGTATAGCTTTAGTGTAGTAACGATTTGCTTGTTTTATTGCAGTCTATCTTATTATATTTCTTCTTCGTTTTTTTACACATAATCTCAGACCCTGTCAAAAACACTGCCTTTCGCAACACAGGCTCTTTCACAATCTTTAAATGTCAAACAAAAAAATCAAGGATCATCTTTATTACCATTCACATTAATTATTTAATAGGCCAATTCGTTTTTTACCGAATAAAAATAAATGTTACGTCAATCAACGCTACCAAATTGGATGATAAAAATCAAATCAGGAAGCCTCAATCAAGTTAATTATAAATAACCATTCATCTTTTATCTTTAGTCAAAACAATTACTTGTCTATTACTAATGGTTGATATCCATGTACGGTGTATGTATGACATATGTATGGTCCAATTTGAAATGGACCGGTTTATCAGAGGCGCCTAAGTTCCGCATCATGATCTAAATAATTTGCATATAATCGTTTGTTATACAATAAGTATATCCTACGCATTTAAACGAGTTCTATTGGTTGTAAATCTATCAATGTTCATTGAGGTTTTATATTACTTATTTACTTTACATTATTGCATTGTAGGTAAATACGACCAATATTGAATGGATCAAAAAATATAAATGTGAGATTTTTATTTGCTCCATCAAAACCCAAGAACTCTGTTGCGAATTAGTACCAGCGCAATATTAAAATAAACTGTAATAAATTCGAAAAACAGTCCTAGTAACGCTGTGTTAATACTAATTGTCGTTAAAACTACAAAACAGTTTTGTAATAGTAATTAAATGTAGCTTAACCAAGAAGTAATTGCCTGGTCCTACATAAACACAAGCAATAGCTTTTCTACCGGTGGGCGATAGATTAAATGTCGGTGCTTAGTGAGATTTATAGGCAGAGAAAATAGTTGGCAACCACCAATGAAAGTTGTTTTCAAGGAGATTTTCTTTTAGACCCGATACTTTGAGGATCCATTGATTTGTCAAATAGAGGAAAATCTGCTTGCAAACGACCCTTGGGGGATACCGAGCTTTGATGTCTCAATACCACAATTTGTAAATGGCAAATCACAATTACTATCATCTCCTATAAAGTCTGTTTCCATTGCCTTCGTAGTTATACCAAAAGAGGCATTAAAAAACATAGCTAACTGGCCTTAAAATTTGTAGTCTTAAAGCGTTCTGGGCGGTTCTTCGAAAATATTAAATAACGTTCATAAAAGCAGTAATGGTGGCAGGTAATAGTCGGTCCGAGTATGCCGAGAACTATTTACAAGTGTTATTATTTACAGTGAAACTATACCAGTTAGGAATGCTTCACTTGACTCCCATTGACTTACACTTGTTCCGAACTATTTAATTGCATCTTCTCAGTCTGAGAGTTTAAATACTTTTAGGAATAGTGAGCAACGTCCAGACACAGTTGATAGAAATGTTGAACTGAACAACGTGAAACCTAATAATGAAGTTTCGGAACGTGTTATAGTAATTAAACTAATTGACATGAAACATTCTGCTTTCGACGGACTAAATGATGTGTTTGATGAAATTTGTGTTTTATTCAAATTATATGATGGTAACTAGGTTATTCTGAACAGCGCGATTTTCAATTATGAACTAATTAAATGCCCTGTCGTGAATGTGGTTTGATTGACGCAATAGGAAACCTCAATCCACGATAATTTTTATTACAGTTGAATCACTCATCACCATTACTAACGCAGTATTATTTCCGCAAAAATGATTCCTTTCTCGTAATGTTCTATTATACTACAAAATGTTGATATTAAACTTTTGTAGTCGCGTATTATTTCTGATGTGGGTTTCATTAATTAGTTTGTACGGCTGCCATGTTCTGTCTGTCTTCACTTACATTAACAGTGTCGTACACAGCATTTCCATCAGGGGTTATGTGACCTTTTACTTTGTTGTTCTGCTTCATTATAAATTTAAATATTCACGAATCTATTTGATACAGAATATCAATTTGGAACTGCCTCGTGTGCGCCACAGAAATCACATTAAATTCTCACCTGATAAGCATATATTATATCTGATTGACTCTAATTGGTAACATGAACAACTTGTTTTGATAAACAGGTTTCAGTATGATCTGATTGCTCTTAGAAACGGATAAAAGCGTCACAGTATCATCTATTTGTGTTTAATTAAAAGGTAATGACTTTGCTATAATAAGCAAGCGCATTTCAATTACATTATACGAGGGAAAGGATACACATATCATGATGGTGTCAGATAGCTGGTTCTACGTTTTATCTTCCTAGAAATCATTGAACAAAATGATGTCGTCTTAGTTCTAAGTTCTAAGCAAATGAGGGTATGACTGATTATAGAATTATAGCGTAAACTGCAGACTATTTTGTAACTCACGACATCTAAGTGAAGGCACTAAACAGAGCAGATTTCCCGCTAATGGTGGAACTTCTATACATATTACCAGTTTGTAACGAAACGGGCATTGAGCGATGGCAAACGTGACACTGATTTGGTTACGTTGTCTTGTCCAATTACTTGTGATTTTGATTTGCGCCAGTTGCTTCAGACGCATTGGCCCGGAAGATTAGGCAACGCGTAAAGCAAGCGTTTTATCTAACAGCTTAACTTCAAGGACGAATATAACCGTTCAGAACACTGTGGCAGCTGTCAAAGATAGCAATTATTCTAATATAATTATTAGATTATCAGATACGATAGTCTTATAAGGGTTTATCGAGAGCAAGATCAATTACACAACCCATAGATCATTATGTAAAGTTTCAGACAATGATGTGTACATAATAAAAGTGATATGGTCTGCTATTTCATTGAACATTATTCTATATAATCAGAAATCATGTCAAGTGACAATATTTAGACTACGCTAGATCAGAACTTTATTATGTGGAGCAATTTGTGCTACAATATTACCACATTCGTCATCAATTACATGAGGTCCTTAATATGGCCGAACTATTTCATAATTTGCTATTAGAGACTTGGCCGTAGCACCCACGGGTCGTTTTTGGCACTTAATACGGTTATCTAAGTTCGGTCGTTGAATACTGTCTAGACAAGTCCTAGATTTACGATGGTCGCTTCGCGTAGGAGCTGCTAGCCTTGTGCCTGTATATATTCCACTTAGATAATAAATTAGTCAATAAAACCATGAACAGACACGTTTGACAAACAATTTATAACAATTGCAGTTAACCTACGTACGTTTTGAAATATCAGCTGATTCAAAATTATCTTGTAGCTGTCTGAAGGATGTTTGGATTGGCGCTTTCTGTTTCGTAATTTTGCTTGATATTTTTTTTTAAGGAATGCACTTTCTTATTTAAGTATTTGAGGGTTTTTTTCTTCTATCAAATACCGTCATGCATATTTCTTCATCAATGCATACCGAATCGAATCGATTGACAACTCTGACAACGAAGTTCACATTAGCAAATCTATAAATATTAATGCTACCTACCTACTATACCCGTATTCTACATACCAAATTGTATTTTATGAGGTAAGTGTCAAACAACTCATAAGGCATTAAGTTATTCAATTTATGCTGTCAATAAATTTCAACAAGGTGCAAGCTCACCTCTTTTATCGTAATCAATACCGAATGGCATATTGAAAATTATAATGGATAGCATTTTGAATATAAATTTTCTATGAGCCAAACCCCCGGGCATTACTTTGAAGGGGAAAGATTTATTTCTCTGGTTAAATATTTTAGACAAAGCTCTTAGATTGTTTATAGATACTATGGAATATGAATATTAAATTTTGGCAAGCTTTAATGACGTTTTAATAACTGATTTTTATGATATTTTGTAGGACTTTAAAATTTTACAAGTTTTGAGGCTTAATCAGGTGGTGATTGGTGCTAATGCCCATTGATCTAAATTAATGTGTATTCCACTAACTCTGAATATTATCTTCGCACAAATTTACTTTATTTATGTGCATAAAATTTAAACTCATTGAGATAAATGTCAGATAATGATATTATGAATAGCAAATTGTGCTTCAGATATTAATATTTTTATGTCTTACTTAATTACTCCAAATTGCTCTAATTATGTTGAGGTTTTGTTTAGAACAGTTACTAAGAAAGTACGAAATGAAAGTTACAAATAAAATGCAAATATACGTTCTTGGCTCTAAATCGTTACTTTCGCCGAAGCGATGACTTTGTGTGAATTATGATGCACTTACAGCACTATTTGCAATCGGCAGTGCTAGTACGACGTAATTCTTCAAGCCGATTACCATAATAATGTTCTTTCAAGAAACTATTCCTTACAAGACAAATCTTTATTACCCAGTTAGTTTTATTTCCTTCTTCAAGGTAGTTTAGAGAATGTTTTATCTCTGAATAATCTATTTACTCTATTGGATTGAGCAATATATTTCAGAAATGCGAATCCGCCGATTTACGAAACAAGAATTATTTCCTATTGCAAATATTGTTCGGAAATATTTATTGTTTTACGAGATGCTATAGATTTAGTCAATTATTGCCATTTAGTTTGTGGAAGTCAGAGCAATATTTCTGCTTTATTCACAACCCTTGACGTGACTGCTAGTGATCTAATTCTGGGGGCGTCGACAAGTGTGTCAAGCTTGAACAACCAGCTAAAATATGGTAAGGGCCGATTATCACGGAGTGCTGTGCAGGCGTCATTTCTTGAATAATTGACGAGGTGAAGCATAGTACACAAGTGTAATGAGTTCTTTAGCTATACATACTGTAAACATCGTAGTAGACGATGAATATTTAGTAAAGAGTTTGGACTATAAATAGTAGTGTAGTGAAAAATACATCCGTTTTTTAATTGGCCATTACAATCGTAACTTTAGAAAGTGATTTTAAAACTCTTAAATAAGACGTGTAATTTGACACGTTCTCAAAACAAAAGAAGATCCAAAAAAGAAAATACTTAAGAGGTAAAAGCAAACAGCACCTAAAAGTAGTCCCCAGTCGCTGCACTTAGCAAACGTTTGAACAAAATTTGCATCAACAGTGTTTGTTGTTTAAAGTTCCTGAGAGCACTGAACGCCTGCACAAAATGCGCTTATGAAATATGCAACGTATTCCGAAGGTATTTTGAAGCTTTTAATTACTTATTTAGCTCAATTTATCTCACTTAAATATGGTATGCTTAACTAAAGGTATGAACCCTGAAATAATTTAGTAGTTAAACAGGCAACTATTGTAACCATTTCAACAGCATTTCTACGGAATGACACAGGTTCAAATATAGCCAAAGACATTGACGCAAATGTCTTTATTTAAAGTTTAAAGTATGATATCCATAACATTGTTATGACGGCACGCGATGACTTAATCTTGTAGATATTATCGTAACAAAAGGCAGCTAAAGTTTCATATCTGCAAATGTAAATGTTATTTCACAGTTTCGTAATTTGCTGTCAGATAATTTTGCCTTTAGGAATAGTCTTCCTGAGTTTTTCTACACTAAATTTGATTGCAACATGTGACTAGTCACAGTCAATTATTTTACAACGCTCTATGATTTTGCTAGTTATCACTTCCTTATCATTTATGGTTTTAACATCATCGTTATCAACATTTCCTCTCAAATTATTACTAGATTTGATGGCCATTGTTTTTGCACTATCATTGCTATTTTCAACAACAGGAAAATATGCTACTAAATTATGAATTTTATTGGCTACGTCAATAATTGTGTTTTAAGCCTTCAATAGCACCCAATTCAAGTTTCAAAACTAAAAATAACGTCTAAAAATCACGGCTGGTCAACATTTTAATTGCATTGTACAACTGGATATAAAATATCTATTGCATACCTAGTTAGCATTTGATTAGGTAGCTATAAATCATTTGTAATTTTTATATTCTATATTTAGTTCTGCGTAGGTGTAAACGAAAGCTTAACAATAGCTACCATTTACGATAAAGTCGTTAGTATAACACATTGCATCATTTGCCAGAAGCAAAATGTGCATTTACTGTTTCGAAATTGCTATCTATTCATAAGGAGATTACTGGTATGGCTTCGGCAGTTGCATTAGTTGTTTAAACCGCTTTAATTATGACATGATAATTACATTTCTCTTATTCAATAGTTATTAAATTAATAAACGTTTATATGTTTAGATTTAGGCATTCAAAATTTGAAATTTCTGCCATTCCTTTCATCATGATTTACTGTGTTTTTTATTAGTCTTCGGCCTAAAGTTGTGACTTAGAGTAATGGTAGGTACTTTAAAACTTTGATAATTCGGGACTTCCATAGGATTAATATTTCATTAAAATCTTTATCCAATCTAGTTAACAAAAACAGAACTATGTTCTTCTCTCACGGCTTTAATATACTTTTATATTGTTTTCTTTTTGTATATGTGCGAGTACTAACGGTTATATTTTACGGCCCCGCCTTATTCTCATCACATTTAATTCTACCTCTTTGTTTTGATCCCATTCACTCTTTTTGTTGTTTTGTCTATGGTAAGAATATTGATATTTTCTCTTCATGTTACACTTTTGTAGCGAGTTTCTTTTCTAACTATATCATCTAATTTTTCAACGCCGTTTAAAATTAAAACAATGACTTTATTATCATTTTGGGAACACGTCTCATTAAGTTTTACTTCATAAGTTTTAAGTTTTGCTACATTTATGCTTAAGTTTTATAAACTTATAGTAATATCATCTTTTCTTTCGTCAGCTTTATTGTCTTGCCAATTAAGGATAGGTATTTGAATGCGGAATAATAACAAAAAAATATACTATTAATTTCTTTGGTAGACAGATCACAAAGCTTATCTATTGTATGAAACGCAAATTACAAAGAAAGATTGGATCAAGATTATCAAGCAACACCGTTAGAGTTGACGAATAATGCTTTGTAACGACAGTTAATTATAGCACCGTTCATTAATATTTCCTTGTAAGTACCAATACTTACTTTGGAGGAAGTTACCGTCTGTATTATATCCGTTACATGGTTTGCTGCTACGAAGGAAAGCGAAATGTGTTCTTTGCTCGTTTGATTTGCAATTTCTCCTTATTCCTCGCTTAGGTTTAAAAGCTTTTCCTTTATTCTCGAGAATATGTTCATTATTTAGATCATGATTGCATCCGGAACCTATTCAAGTTGAATAAGTGTCTCTAATGTTTAAATCAGTCTTATTTCCGAAACCATGGCAATAGTTGAATACATTATTTCCCTGGGTACTTACCATTAACTATATACTGATTAGGTATATTGGAAAAAAGAATATCAGCTCGTTTAACTTTTTCCTGTTTCGTCAATAATCATAGTACTATTTCGTTTTGTTTTTGCATATAAGGAATTAAACACACTATAATTGTGTTTATCCTACATTATATTTATTAGCTGTTTTGGTGTAACTTGTTTATTTTCCTCACTTTGGCATGTTCGATTAATTTGCATGATTCATTTATTAACCAGTTGACACTGTTTGGCTTCCTTGTCAGTAGCTTGCTATAGTTCCAAGTAGTCGCTTCCCTGTACATAAACTCCTTCAAACTTCTTTCTCTATTTTAGGAGCAGTTTGCTTTCGAGGAGAAGAGAAAAACACGTGAAAAGAAAATTGTGAAAGTACTGAATAGATTTGTACGGTTAGTAAGTTTAGAAGTGTGAGTGGGAAATTGCCGAATGAAGTCGAAGGTGGGAAAGTATTGGCCCACGGGCGGGCACAAGGAAACTTACACGTTGTTATCAGCGAGAAGAAGATACATGAAGAAGTTAATGTATGTATTATAACTGCTTTCATATTTTATTATTTATTTAAAGACAAAAATGTAATGGTTATTACAGCAAATAACAACTGCGTTTAATGTAATTTGGTGTTGGCATTTGGTTTATTCCTAATCATGATCATCTTCGTTTTCTTACGTACTGTACTTTGCTAAGTACTACTTCATATCATTGTTCTTTTTCCTCAAATATCCTACCAAACTATCAAAACCACCTGAATCTAAAACAGTCTCGTAAGAAACAACAACATTGTCGATGCCATAAATTGGTTTCCAGCATAGTTCCCTTGAAATACGATGTACAATAAATTCCCGATCATTATAAGGCACGGCTTCACAATGACGCTAATGTTGCTCAACAAGTATTGGTGGGCTCCCGTTATGTTCTGCTCTGTCATGATAGATGAAACCCACGTATCGATGGTCCAAACAAACATTCCTTAAGTTCTTAACCACAGTTTTGATAACTTTAAATTCCGTAAAGAAAGCATGAATATGCTAGTTGGATTCTGGCAAATAGAAATGGGATTTCAGTGATTGAATTTTATGTAGACTATGTAGTTTCTGGACGATACGTGACTTTTTGAAGGAAAACAACGTGAGGACATGTGAACTTAAAGTAGCTTTTTTTCCTTCAATGTGGTGTTGGACATTTCTTGTATAAAGTAGAAATGGTTTTGGCTAGGCGCTGGGACAAAATTACGTTTTGTTAATCACGATTATTTAATATATTCGTTTTGTGGCATGATGACGAATTATGGTTTATAGAACAATGGTCCATATTGAACAGGAAAAAACGTATACTGTGATTGTTTTGTTTATTGCTTATGAGTGCTGTAGCCTAATTAAATTAATGAGGTGCGTCGTAGGACACGATCATTATTGTAGGCCAAGAATCAACCTATTGACGAATCAAAACCAAAATAGTTTTTTTTTAGAGATATTCGTGGTCCATCCTTGTATTTTAGCCGGTTTCTAGAAGCCGGTCATCCAAAACAGAGTAAGAAGTTCGGGTATGCTCTAGAAGTTGGTGTCTTGAGTATTTCTGCTTTGTTTATTTTACCACCAAAAAAAATTACAAAATAGATATTTTTAGTAAAATTTTGATAAGTTTGTCCTTTCGTGAAAGATTATTTAAATTGGCGTTAGGTATCGTGCCTGTTATAGCATTGTTTTGAAGGTTTCACTTTAATGTTACAACATACAATTACTTACTACGTTATTTTGGTAATACTTAGTCATAACATGACCTTAAAGACTTAAAAAGTTCGCAACTATTTACGTTCATTGTAAATACACTTATGTTTTCTAAAATGAATGCGACTGGTTCAAGTGGTTTTAATTTAATTCCAATTAATCTGAAGTTTCATCAATGAAGACTGAGAAAGCTATTAAATTAAAGTTAACAGAAAACAACACTATTGGATTTACGGTTAATGTAATGTTAGAATGTTTATTGATAAATTATATTTTTACATCATCGAATAAGTAAAACAAAAAATATAACAGGATCAGAAAACAAAAACAATACGAACCCCAAACCAATTACTCAATTAGTTTCATTTTCATTTCCAAACAAATAAACGCGATCCCCATTTCTATAGATAAACTTAAACCGTCAATTTGCAATGTGTTATCGGCGCGTGCGGACATCAAAATGCCATCGCATAACGGCGTCTGCGCACCTGCGATTACGTTTGCCGATTATAGCCGATTATGGCCGATAATACCCGATTACACACATAATACATGGTGTTAGAAATATCATGATTATACCTTTCAACGTACTGAATGTTTTGTATGCTCTCGTGCCTGTTATTAAGATCAACTTTTATGTTGTTTTTTTTTTTCTCTAACGCATGCGTAATTAGCTTTTAAATGTGCGCCGGAGTATTTAGAGCGAATAATGCGGAGAGGGCGCGTAATAATAGATATTAAGATGTATGATTTAGTGGTGAGCTTTGAATGGTAATAGTCAGTTCTATAAGTTAATTAAGTATTCGTATTTCGGAAGACCATAATATTAAAATATGTATACTATGGGTTAGTGACATCTCCTTTGTAAACTGCTGTGCGATTGTATTTTTTTCTGTGATTACTATAGCATTCGATTCCGTTTCCCGATAATTTTCTTCTTATTTTTCCTAATAATTAACACAATTATAACAAAATGTTCTAAACTTTTTTTATAGGAGATATTGTGGGCCTATTAAAAAACATACAAGACATTTTGCAATTGATACCTACCTAGTTTCCATTACCCCGTTGTACGACTGTACAGTATACGGTACAGAATCAAGGGGCTATTGTAGTAAATTTCTCCATGACAACTCCTGGGTGACTTATGTTATGATCCGGTCACGAAACGTTTCTCTCCAGTTAGTGAACTTTGAAATGTTAGGTTCTGATCCCGATACAAGGGACTGCATTTTCTAGGATTTGCTTCTAACCCGGTTGAGTTTCTAAATGAACAAACGAACTTTTTTTTAAAAGAGAATGCCATTAATGCAATGTCAAAGACTGTTTCGTAGACGAAAATAATGGCTGTAGAATAATTGTGTTGAAAAAACCTAATGGAAATCTCTCATACAGCCTACTTAATCATCTTCTTGAAATAATAATAGGCACATACTTTACTCAATTTTTCTATCACTAAAAATACTTAGACATTTTTATAACATTGTTCTAAAGCACCTACTTATCTGATATTAAATTCGAATAAAAATAAAGTGAGAAAACGACACTGCGAGTTCAATTATCTTTTTGAAATATCTAAGGGCAAAGGAACAAGTCGTGGTAGATTTTTCAAAAAATCCACATTAAAAGGCGTTGACGTGCAAACTGTTAAGATGTATTAATATTGCTTTTAACACGATCTTCGAAAGCAGTTTTTATATGGAATTATTCTGTATTTTCATCTATAAAATATGTTCATTTTTGCCAGTTTTAGTTTTTAATTTAAACAATATTTAAATGCCTCCACTTAGGTATAGTTACGGAGGAAGGAAAGATATGTAAAGGTATATGTAGATGTGAAGTGTTCCATGTGTTTTTCAAACCAGATTCATTATTACATGGTTTTTCCATACCATATAATAATGTTCTAAACGGGAAAGAATATATTTATTAAAATTACTTATATGGTAAAATGATATAGGTATACCAAAGTAACACGTTAGTCTATTACGAAGAAATCCCCGTATCAAATAAAACTAAAATAGTCTACTGGAAAGCACAACCTATTTAGTATTAAAAGGACCTGCCAAATTCCGACCGAAATGTCCAACGGTGTGAAACAAGAATTCCAGAGTGTGGTCTCATGAATGAGACAATGTAGGTAACTCGGTTACTCGGCCATGGTTGCATTTGGGATCAAAGGGGCAAATGTATGCCTTCAAAGCCGTATTTCGTATGTACATTTTGGCTAAAGCTCCTCTTTGTTAAAGGTTACGTTTGTTTCCTACTGTAGGTTTTCACACTCCGGGATTAAACTGACGTCGGGTGTGGCTTTAAGTTTTTTGTTTTTAGAGATAAAAGGATTTTAGGAAATTATTTCGTGGAAAATAAATGGTATTTGCTGCCAGTATTTTATCATAAAATGTTTTCATTTATGCCGTTTTAACTGGTTTTAACCTTTGACTGAAGGTGTGAAATCACCGTTGCGAAAAATTAAAGTTCGACGTAATAAGGGGCCTATTATCATATTATTATCTCGTTGTAATTTCCCTTTATTTATTGATGCGAACACCTGATATCGAACTGTAACTCGTTTCCGATACCACTAAGTTTCTCCAGGTAAACTGGATCGTGCATAACTTATTGACTTGCTTGGTAATGTTTCAATAAAGTTTCATGACTAAGGACCTATTGTTTAAGCCATCGATAAAATATCGTGTGAACGTGAAAAGAGATAATGTATTGATAGATAATTAAAATAATTATTTGCACATAAAATTGTGCCATGAATAACTGGTTGTCACAAGATAGAAATGAAGTATGCTGTGAATTGGAAAAGTGTAAATAGTTAAATGTTTACATTTATAAAAGCCGTTTTGCTCCCGACCGAAGTACTATAAAACAATTAGCAGTTAAACGACGATAAAACTTTTATTAACATACCGCTCTCAGTACACGCTGCTGTTCATTCATTCAAAGATAAAACCACATTTCCGTATTCGGAACTTTACAACAACAACCAACTGTTTGTGATATAGAGTGATACCATAATAAGCGCCGTTTGCATGCAGACGAAACTTAACCCAATACTGCGGCAAAGTTTGAACACTAGGAAGTTAGGACCTGTCTCAATTTAGACCTAGTTTTCATGACGTGTATTTATAAACCTCGTGTTTATTATTATCTAGGTCTGCACTTCCGAAGAGCCTTGTTTACAATGAGGAATGGTATAAGTTAGCTCAGTTATTGAGTTATTTGTTCCCTTGAACTTTCTGTACATGGCTGATGCTTGCATTAACATCATTGCGAATTGTTGTAATATTATTGATATGATGTAAGTGAGATTCCTAGATTACTGTTTATGTCTGTATTATCTCTTTTGTCAATGAATAAGCAATCATGTCATGTACAGTTAAGTATTCTATGGTATGTTCAGTAAGTGTCTGATTCACCCTTCCACAGTGAAAAGGGACATTTAATAGTTCAATGGCTATTTATAGCAACCGGATTTATCTTGTGGTGTTAATCGCATTCTGGGGGTACTTCCTGGATAAAATATAGGTACTCTATGCCATCTGCAAATAGTGTAGTTTCTTAAAAGCGAAAAAATATAATTAAATCGGTTCAATAACAAGACAGAAACATCCTCTTTGTAACAAGAGTTTAGATCACACATATTTTCGCCAGTGTTCCATAATTTCGAGATTAATTATTATTAATCTCGAAATTAGAAGAAATCAGTGACAAGAGATATTATTCATTTGACCTTTGTCCTTTTCATTCGAATCAGCAATCTCACGTCAAAAAGGCACCTGGTTGTATAGCATCAAGTAATGAGAGAAACATAACAATGGGGCACGTCGGTGCTCAAGGAATTCGTACAAGAAATCTTGGGCAGTCATCTTGTGTCATCGACGAAAATAGCGCGAACTCATTGAGAGATTGGTTTTGGTTCGCACTTGACTTCTAAATATCAGCAATACAGAAATAATTACTTGTTTATAACTTAGGTGAGGCTGATATTTTCAGATTCGATTTTCGTCTTTTTTTTTTACTTTTACATGCATACTATAAAGTTTATAAGTACATAAAGGTTAATTGAAATTGTTGTTACCATAACACTTATCTATTTAGCAAAATATATCTTTCAAAGCAGTTTTCAGCACTATCCCCCGCACTCAGTAAGTCACTCCTTAGTGACAGATTCTCATAGAAATTCTGTACTAAGGATCGGCTTAAGTAACCATTAAATGACTCTGAGTGTGTCCATTTGTCATAAAGTAAGTTTTCTTTTTAATGTCACCAAGATTCGCTAATTTTCTTAGCGAATATTTTAGCAATTTCACTAAGTTTACATATATGTATAGCAGAAGGTTTTCTACACTCTACCCATTTACCAGCAAAGTCTTTCAAAAGCATTTTCATGGTGAATTATCTTACGTACCTACATAGATACCCCCCTAAAATACGCCAGTCCCTAGGGGTGTGCATTAGGAAACCACGCTTTGTTGCGTTCACACGTTCCCAGACACTTTTTAAAAGGCTTTTGTCAGGCTTTTAAGTGTTACTGTCACTTGTGGCGAATAGTGCGTGTGGAAGGTAGGCAGACGTTTTATTTCACTGTCAAGATATCTGGGTACACTTGTTTTTTTTTTTTTTAATTCTCGCCTTTGCTCGTCTGTGGATGAGTCTGGTGTTTTGCGAATGAGCTTAGAAGAACATAGTCTCAACATTAAAATTACATCTTTTATTGCTACTATAATTCAAATAATTTTGTACGTACTCAATAATTGGAAAGTTTCACGTCCAGTTTACCACATTTATTTATGTTCTACACTTCGCACGTTAAATACTCAAACAATCACCATAAACAAGAAAATCGGCGAGAAATCGATTTTCCTTGGACCCAAATCGATAATCGTTTCAATATTGCACGCATCCATACCTCAGTAATTGCTTGCTGATCACAAGCTAATACTCATTTCTATTCATTTTGTATTAAAATCCATTATGGTTAATTGATTATTCAATTGTTTGTGCGACATTTCTCACGCATATGTATTTTTTGTCCCGCCTGGTTTTTCGGAGCAGCATTTTAAATGATCGATTAAGCAAATCGAGATATGCAAAACTAATTCATCACGCGATTATAAACAAAAGAACAATATGTACAATCGCATACAACATACATAACCCTACTAATATTATATAAACTAGAAAGAAAGAAAAACAAACGACGCAAAAGCAACAAAACAAAACAAACTACTTAATATTATAAATGTGAAAGCTTGTGAGAATGTATGGATGTATGTTTGTTATTCTTTCACGCAAAAACGGCTGGACCGATTTGGTTGAAATTTGGTATTTAGATAGGAGATACCCTGGATTACCACATAGACTTTATCAACACACCACGCGGGCGAAGCCGCTGCCTGAAGCTAGTATTTAAATAATGATGTAGGTACAAAGTGGAACTTTTGCATCTTTCCACTACGTGGTGGTACAGTCGAGGACATCCGTATCATGTGTCTGACATGCGCACAGGCATGTGACCGACATCGATCTCGTAACTGAATCTGTCAGGATGCCATGTACAACAAGATTTTCTTACACAATATTCCACTATACATAGATGTTTAATTACACAGTTGCATTGTTCTAGATTGTTCTCTGAGTTTTATTCGTGAAAATTCGATCTGGTTTTGAAGTTTCGAAAATTTGAAATTCCTTCAATAAATACGTTTACTTTACTATAAATACCTTTAAGAAGATTACCTATAGGTATGCTGTAGGTATAATTTTTTGTAAATTTTCTGGAGCTTCGACTACAGTGAACAGTGACTCGAAAGCTGATTGGAATTAAGTAGGTATGTACCACAAAGTAATGTAGTATTTTGAGATATAGGTATGGTGGTTTTTGAATACCTTAGTTAACCTATTAGATCTGGCTTATATTTACGGTAGCAGCTTTTATGGCTTTCGCTATTGCTTCTTAGGTCAGCCTCTCGGGAGCACTAGATTGAAATATCTTATAGTATCTTTCTATACCATGTAAGCTGTAAGATTGAAAATTAAAATGGTTTCAAGTCAGTAGGTAAATAGTTCAAAAAGTACAGCCATTGAGCAATTGAGTACTGTTGCTTTCAATGCTATCCCTAAAGCAAGGCTCTGGTGCTTTTTAGGTCACCCATCTATACAAACTTTTATCGATAAAAATCAAAGGAAGAGGTTCATAAAAGTTTGAGACAATAGTTACCGATAACCTTGCAAATCATCGCACAAAACAAAGATGTAATCTTAGAGCCATTTTACATACGAATACGACACAAGATCAGCGATGCATCGATGACCTCAAGGTTAACGCAAAAGACCGTATTTCTGTTTATAGCTTAGACAATTTAATCCACTGGAGACTGCCAAGGGTGCAAAAGCTAAGCTCGTGCTTGAACGGCGTGCGTCGAGCTTATGTTTGCATTTGTCAATTTTGTCGTGAGCGTGCGTAATGATGTGATCGAAAATGCTTGAATGAGCTAGCACTTTTTGTTATGCTTTCTCGTACAGTTCGGTTAAATTGGCAGACGTTATTGCATCGAAATCTATGCCTATGGCGGCTTCGGTTGGTTGAGTGTTCGAAGCTTTATAGGCTATTCAACCAAGCACACATAATTTATATTACTGACTTTTGCCCGCGACTGTATCTAAGCCATTCCGAAAGTTAGCATCACGAAGTTTAGTGCTACACTACGTCTTCTATTGGTCGTAAAATAAGAAATGGCGAACAAATAGCGCAATGAACTATGGAAATAAATAAACATTCGTTATACGTGCTTTCAGTCACTATCATGTTTTTAGGTTACCTACTTTCTTCTGAAGGTAATAAATGAATGTATTGTCGAGAATTGCGCAGCGTAGGACGTCCACCAACAAGGTGGACAGACGACCTTATAAAGGTCGCTAGAAGCAGGCCCGCCGCTAGCTGTTTGTTCGCCCGCGTGCAAAACCGATTATGCCGCCCTACGACTACATATTATACTGGGTTTTGTCAAAAAATATATAAGGGGTGGGGTCCAGGGGGACCGGACCCCCCCGCCCATTCATATCCATTTTACTTGTCCAACAGAAAAAAATATGTACATGCACCGCTCTGATTGCAAAAAACGCACTTCCTTTTGGATACATAAATATTGCAATAGATACATAACATATTACACATAACTTTTTATTTACTTGAAATGCTCTAAGTCTTAGAGTAACCTAAGAAGTCCTGGGTTAGCCCATAAGCAGACTAAGCAATTGCTTAGGGCATCAATACAGTGCAATCATTACCCAAGTGGCCCCTATGTATTGAAAGATTGTGATTAATGGGTAGGTACCAACATAATGTATATCAAAGTGCTTAGAACAGATTATGGGTAACTTAAACTAACGAAATTAAATATCCATAGCAATGTTTAATTTCAGTAAAATATGTTATTAATGGTTTTTGGTGGGTTTCCCGTTGAAAAAGTCGACGCATGAGACACATTTCATATGTAAGGAAGCGCGAGCGAAGCGAGCGCGAAATTTTTTTAGTCTAAGGACACAAAACAAATAAAAACCACTGTAAATTAACAAAGCAAAGTCAAAAAGTAAGATATGCACAGAAATGAAGTGCTAATGTACATGAAGCCGCGAGCGAAGCGAGCGCGATTTTTTCCTTAGAGTTTTCATGAAGTAAACATATCATAAAAAGCCAAAGTGAACAAAAAGCTATAACGGACGTGCGCGAAAAATGATTTTTCGGAATAGAATGCCTCAACAATTAAACAAAGATAAATTGCGATCAGTGCCGGTTTTAACTCTACCAGCGCCCTGGGCGAGATTTCTACGGCGCCCTTCAACTGCAATTCAAACCCATACGAAAAACAGAGGTGTGTGTAGTTACCGATTGCGCGAGCGAAGCGAGCGCGAATATATTTTTTTATAGTTAACAAGTCGAAGCAAAAATTACGTAAAATGTAGCCCAATCGTACATAAGTTATTGCTGGTTGGTGAATGCAAAAACACCGGAACATGTCTTCTGATTGCGAGCGAAGCGAGCGCGAATTTTTTGTTATATTTTAGAACTCAAAACAAAAATTACTTAAAATTTTGCCCAAACGTACATAACTCTTTGTTGGTGTTGGCGCCTATGTATTATATTTTTGGGACTTAAAGTAGTACCGTAAATAAGAAAGTTCATATGGAAACTAGAAGTTACTTTCTTATTAATAAAAGAACTCAAAAACGACGCTACCTTTTTGCTAGGGTAGACTAAAATATTGTTGAAAAATAAAACAACTGTAAAGTGAAGCAAGCCCGAAAATGTTTGAGTTTTGGATCACTAAAAGTCCTAAACATATATAATAAAAAACGACTGTGAAGTGAAGAAGCCGCGAGCGAAGGGAGCGTGATTTTTTTTGAGTATTAGGACATTAAAAGTAGCTATATGTGATAAAAAATTGAAGCGTAGCCCGCGGCGCCCGGGTTATTCGCATACGCTGCACCATAAGTTAAGATGGCCCTGATGCTATCCATTCATTTGGATACAGTTCTTGTAAGTTGCAATCTTTGATGAAATTTAAAACAAAAATAGGAGTAACATTCTGATCAAGGATTGGTGGGGGCGCCTGCGGTGCCCCTTATATCCGGCGCCCTGGGCCGTCGCCCAACCGCGCCCTACCGCTACTAACTGCGATATCTGACATGGAGGCGCGAGCGCAGCGAGCGCGAATTTTTTTGGGGATGCAAAGGGTGAACCCGTCAAAATTGATAGGGGACGACCAAAGCGAGGGCGGCTATTGCTGTGTTCGGAAATATTGAAATCAAATAATTGGTAAAAAGATATTGTATTTTTTTAATATTACGTGATAAGTCACCCGATTTGCCGCCCCCTAGGACGTGCCGCCCGCGTGCGGTGCACGCCTTGCACGCCCGCTTACGGCGGGCCTGGCTAGAAGACGCTGGATGCAGGTCGCCTCCAACAGGTATCTGTGGAAATCTAAGGGGGAGGCCTATGTTCAGCAGTGGACGTCCTATGACTGAGATGATGATGATGATTGTCGAGAATACAATTTGTTTGGTGTTCAGTGTTCAGTACAGTTCGGGGTCATGTCACATCACTGGGTAAAACATATTGGGCAATGAGGCCATAGTCCTCTAGTATCGATAACGCTCCGGAAACCATATCGTGGGTTCACAAGGTTGACTGGCGTCCTGTTGAAGGTTGCAGGGAAGCGCGACGTTTATAAAAACGTGTGTGACGCTTTAGGATTTTTTGAAGGTGCATGTCGTTTAATCCATAAAGTTTCATTATCATGTCATATTTTTATTACTATGACTAGTCTTGTCTTTATATCATTCAAACTAAACTTATCTACTGCCTTAGATCCCAATGATGTTTTTTATGTATCCAGTAATTGACTGGCACAGAAATAATATCTACACAAAAACATCCCTATTAAGTCCAAGTTATTCTGATGCACATGCACAATTTCAATTAAGAAAACAACCACACAAATAATATTAAAAGGAGATATATTTAATTATTTTACGACTGAAAAAAAATCATGTCAACTTCCTGAAGACATGTGGGACTCTCATGTGACAGCTTTTAAGTTACAAAAAACTTGTGATGATTGGAAAGGGTCTTTAACTTTTCAAGTTACTTTACAACTAAGTTAGGAACATCCCTATCCCTACTTGATAAAGTTGTATTCCAAAATATTTACAATTCCAAAGAGATATTGGATTTACTAGATACATAGGTAAGGCTACATTAATGGAAAATAAAATTTTCGTGATGTCTTTTCAGGATTGAAAATTATAATAATGAGTCCTTAAGTGTTCTGAATAATATACAAGCATTTGGCACTACAAAATATAGGGTGACCCTAATTTTAGTGCGTTTTTAGACCTCGTTCTTTAAAATTTCTCTTCATAGTTTCTTTCGATTGGAATAAAATAATAAGGCAAACAAAACAATTATTCACACGTCCCATACGACGCAGGCAGATGTATGGCATCATACAATTAACTTGATTTATACTACGGATATGACATATTGCTTATTTCACGGTCTTCGCTCGTTACTCTTCCAACTTTTTATTTTCCACGCATGAGAAAGTTTTGTTTAATTAAACTTACTTACGGATAAGTACACACTGCTTAATAGAAGCAAAAAGAGAAAATAAACTTAAAAATTTAAATAATAAAAGATGTTAAATTTTGTTTATCTACTATAACATTAAATATTGAACGTATGTAGAGTAAATTTATCTTCACTAACTAACCTGGTTACATTTTACCAGGGCGTACGTAAGGACCATAAAGTTTACACTCGGAAGGAACCGAACTCTAAATTACGAGTCTTAACGCTGTTTACAATATATTGCACCGTTTGTAGACTAACATCAATAACATCGTAGTTTTAAACACGCAACGTGTCTACTACAATATTTATTGTATTCGCGTGATAGTTTCTGTGCCGACGAAACGTAGAAATTGCTGAGAGAAAAATGATCTGACAGAGAAATCCTGGTCACCCTAATTGTTGCGGATATCAGATCATTGGTTCTTTGTAAATAGAAACTTTGTGGTGTGAACGATGAATGTAATGAAGAACTTAGGTAATGTTTAGGGAAAATCTACAAGCAATTTACAGTACCTACGTAGAAGTCTATTTACATTTCATCTCCTCAACAAATCCAATAATTTTTCAAGATAAGTAAAAGTACGAGAAATCAATTACCTACATGTTACCTACTTATACTATTAGTTATTTATTACGTTGGCCAGCAAGCAATATCTTTAGCATGTATATTTATGACAGTATACCGACGCGCCCCAAAGATGTTGATCTTTATATGCATATTGTATTTATACGGAACGACATGCTTGCAACGGGCGCGCATAAAATATTCCTGGCTGAATACAATTGCTGTTTGCGAACACGTGTTTCCATGGGATGAATCATACAGACAAAAATATGAACCAGATCCTATGTTTTTTGCATATCCTGTAAGCTGTATTGTTGTATTAAATTGTAATTTTAATTCTCGAAGCCAAGTAGGATTAAAAAGATTTGGGATTGCTTATGGATTACAATTCATGAGCTAAATCAAATTTCTATCAGTAAGCCAATGTTAAAATATCACTAAAATGCAAACCGGAACTAAGGATCAAAAACTCTAATTATGTTCCTTACATAAAAATAATTTATTCACTTATGACAGCAAATCGAAAAACAACAAACATTTATTAAGAGCAGAAACATCTGCCAATCAACTTTATTGCATACGCGAACAACAATACCACCCTTCAACACAGCGAAATTAGGCTAAGTCGAAAAACAAACATTCGTTGATTGAGTCGCTGAATACGGGTTATAGCATCGCTTTAATGTAGGGGGAGATTTAATTTGGAAAACCATTATCTTGGTCATAACGCTAGCGAGGGACCCGCGAAGGGCGCAGAGAATGGTCAGTTAATTGACGCATAAATCACAGACCAGATCCATTATTACTTGCAGAGTTCCGTTGTCGGACAACAGATGGGGTCATTGTCGCGTGCACTTTTGTTTATATTATTTTGATAGCAGTAAATCGTGCATAACCGGTTCTCTCGAAATTTCAAGTTTTTGCTGTCATCGTATATTACACGCTATTGAATTTTTTGAATATGATTGCTCTCGGACTCGTGCCGTTAAAAGACTAATCAGAGCACTATTCAACTTGAATAACAGGGGCAGATGAGTAAAAAAAAATGATTTATAATTAACATTTTTATTAAAAGTGACATCATACAAATGAGTGGAGTAAACAGAAAATCAGAACAAAATGTTACGCAGTAATTTTTGCTAAACTCATTACGACAACAAAAATATTCATGAACATGGCCACTGGCGTAATGAAATTTGTTCTATTTCTTATTCACAAAACCCAAAGAATTCGAGCATCGTTCCCAGTGTAGCGATTTATGATACCTTCCCGTCACGCTTCAAGCAAAGTTTATTCTGCAAAAAAGGAAAAGGAAAAATCCTTGCATAACTTAATCCTGAGTTGGATGGCCGCAGTAACGAGCTCTATTGTCGAGAATTCTATTATAGCCTATAGGCTTTATTGCAGTGAAAACCTATAAAAACGATGAATAAAAATTAAAAGGGCTGGCATTGATTGATGCTGATTTGTATGAAGTAAACACGAATGCTTTTAAAAGGAAGCTGCAATTTTTTATGTTTATTATTTTTAAAATAATTATAGATCTTTAAGTTGTTCGTTGTCTTTTATTGTTCGTTATCTGCCACTCGATAATTGGGTTCTTCTTATAGTTGTTGTTTTTACTCTTCAAAAAGTAGATACCTACCTAATAGTGGCACTTAGTACAGGCTTTTGACGTAAAAAGGATAATTGTCAGCATTACAGAAGAGTGATGAGTTTCAAAAGGAAAAAGAAAACAAATTGTGAGCTCATTTGCAAAATTGCTACTTAGTTAAATAGTTTATGTAAATTGTCCCGAGGCAATGACTGACTAACATAGGCATTAAGTACACGCACAGAATATCCTGAAGCTACTTATTATAACCATTTAGGTACCATTTTACCTAAATGGTCATTCATGACCATTAGTAGGTCCTATGTGCTTCGGTATGGGAAAATTCTGACAATTTGCCAATCTTTATTAGTCTAATTTATGTATTTATTAAATACTTTGCGAATTGATTATTTTGTGGTGTTTGGTTATTACATATTATTGTGAGGGCCTTTTATTTCTCGTCTTCATTTTTATAAAATCAGTCTCATATACCTAAACTATAAACAGCGCCATCTATATCAATACCACAACAACTATACAGCGCCATCTAGCGCAACGCGACGAACTAACTGCAAAGCAAGTTGTTGTAATCGTTTCCCATTTGTCCACCAGGCGGCAGCACGTGTCGGCGCCATGGAGCTCCACAGCAACGTCGACAGGGGGCACTCGCGCTCAGCACGAGTTGTTCGAGTTGCTCGAACGAGTACAATGTTCTCGGTTAGACGACCAGAGGGCAGTACTGCCGCCGTATTTCTCTCAGGTGAGTACAGATAGTAATGTTTTTATTTTATTTTCAGTTTTAACCACATCCGAGATGTTGATGCAGTATAAAGTTGTAATAGCTATTAAATATTTTTTTTTATTTTGCTTTATTAGGTATGTGATAGTATTGTACTTAAACAAAGTAATAAACATCAGGTAGGTACCTACCTACAGAGTCACAGCAGCGTAGGTATGAATTTTATAAATATGACACCTCATGCTCATGAGCATTGATGACTATGCTTGGTCTGGACTGGATGTCCAAGTAAGGTTTCAGAAAACACTGCAAAACAATAAAATCACATCACCCCAGGCGTTCACAAAAGCAACCATCTTCAACAATGCCTTTTAGAAATCTCAGCAATTAAACAAATCAAGTTCATTGGAACAGAGCGTGAACCATTTACATTTTAAGGGTCAGTAGCCACTCAGTTCGTTAGCTTCGCCGTATAAAATAATCGACGGAAGCAAGACTATGAAGCGATAAAGAGTCAGCGGATGCCTCGCTGGGGTGGCAAACAGACCATAGCGAAGAAAAACTGCCGGGTCACGGATCGTGACGACAAGATATGACGCACTTGACGAAATAACGTTCTTTTTTTGAAAAAGTTTTCTCTTTTGTCTTTTGTTCTTTATTTGAATTTTTGTTCAAGGCTAGAACTTATGTTCTTAATTTGTGGCACAGTTAGGTGAAAAGTCAGCCACTGAAATATAACTGTCAAGCATCTACCTACCCAAGCCAAATGTTCTAAATTGGTTAAAGTAAGTAGGTCCGTCGATGTAATGATTTATTTTCTTACCAAAGGATCGGAGGAAGTGGTTTTCTGCTACTAAAAACACTGTGAAAATTATTATGGGGTTATGCTAACACGTTGTTTTTCTGTACCCAATAACTACAGACCATTTAATAGCCGTCGTAAAAAGTACTAACATCATTAAAGAGAATCACGATTATTGCATAATTTATAATTTAATTATATTGCGTAAGGTAAATTACCGTATAAAATAGAAACTACTTTAAGGGTCCAATTACCTACATTCGCTTTTGCCGCTATAAAAAAGTTACAAGTACCTACGTAACATAAAACATCAAGTAAGGAAAATTATTAAACTATATTGCGTGACTAAAGTATAGTAGGTACTTACCTATAATGTAACTTATGTAATAACAACTTAATAAGTGTAAAAGAAATTCATGATGTTCTTACTGAAATTAAAGAGAGATCATTTGTGTATGATATTTCTAACGCAATCTCAATTCTGAAGAGTTTGTTTGATTGAACGGGCTCTTAGGAAAAACTGGACTGTCTTGAATCATTCATTGCTAGATGGCCCATTTATTGGCGAAGAAGGTATGGCTATTTTTTATACCTAAGGGTGCTAGGAAAAGTTACTGAGGACGTGAATGGATCCAAGGAGTAGCTACTAGTTAAACATAAAGGGCTTAAAGTACACGGATGAAATTAGGGCAAAGTCAGATCCTGCTCCAATTCTGAAAAGTGAGTAATATAGGAACTGTCTACAAAATTTATTTTAACCCACGTAAAGAAAAAAACACCCTTACACAGCTTATTTCCATACGAAGACTCGAAACATTGTAATCTTTGTCTGAAATATTACAATCAACATGGTTCCCAAGCTAATCGGTTACGACATTTTAATTAACCAAGTAATATTAAAACGAAAACGGTCTCAATATTTTTCTTCCCCTCAGATTAACATCTACTGCATATTTATGAAGAACAAACGTTTCTGTTGGCTATTATATTGAATATTTTCTGGTAATTTTACTTTTAAAAACATCTTGTCGGTATAAAATGTAAAATTTTGTGTAATTATAAATAACAAGAATTGGACTTGTTTCGCGCATAATAACGATTGATTAAAGAAAATATCTTAGCTTGGTTTTCGTTCCAATTAAATAATTCTAATTGGTACCGAAATGCCAGTAATTTTAAACCACATTTTGATGATGACAGAAAGATAAAAGGCGGTCAAAAGCGAAGCAAATTGGTGATTTGTGGAAAGTCAATCAGTTGTTTCTTACACGTTTAACTTTGGCTATTTCTTCAAAAATAATTTAAATGGGCACGTTATTCTTTGTAATTTTTTTTCATATTTACTTTCGCACATTTCCTAATGGCTCAATTTCAGTAATGACCTTTCCCATTGAAAGACCAAAGCATAAGTACGTAGGCACTACAAAATATTAAACCTATATTCTTCAGCTCTCATTAGTCTAATGGCAACTCTATGATATTATTAGTATATTTTATTTACGTCTGTTTCTTTTAAATAATGTCTTTGGAGCGGAAATGTGCATTAGCTAAGAAATGAGCTTTATCCTTTGTGCTGTAGTTCGGGGAATATTGTTTTAACGGAGATAAAATAAGCCGTGGAGATTGTTTATGAAGAGGCGACGAGCTTTGACGGCTTCGCTTTCCAGATTTCCTGATAAGAAGATTTTATCCCGGTATTGTTATATCTTTTTCATGGTAGGTATATTTTGCAAATATAACTACTGAAATTCCCGATTTAGTAACCATAGCTTGTTATATGTATGTAATTTAAATTATATTGTAATATCAAAAATGAGATAGTCCATTATTTTTTGTTGCGTCGTCAGTTCTTTTTATTAACTAAACAATACGAAAATATTTTTTTCCAGTATTTTTGAAATACGTAGGTACCGGATAGTTTGCATTCATTCCTTATTGTAATGTAGGTGACAGTTAATGAGAAACATGTTAAGGAGTAAATATTTACTCAGCGTATCAATTAGTAAACTGCCATATTGTTTACTATTCGATATTCACATTAGTCATACTTACGAACTAAATGTTGTTACAAACAATTGGAACATTACTAGGTACCTACTACATAATTACTTGAATCCGATATTTTTCTACAGACACTGCGATTACTGTTGTAATATTATGGAATGGTAGGAGTGGCACATTAACGTGTAAACATGGGTAAAAATAATATTATTTACTTTTTTTTTTTTACTTTAAAACTTCCTTCCTTTTAGATTACGACAAGTCAATATCCGTAATATCGAATCAACGTACTTACGATAGAAATTGTAGTTTTGTCAGTACAATACCGTATTTACGATAGAAATTGTAGTTTTGTCAGTAAGTACTTCGAATAATTAAGTTGACTCATCGATTAAATTAGACTACATTATACTTACTAACTTACTTAACAATAATACAAGTGACTAGGACATAGCCAATTCTGAGAAATTTACAATAAGTGGCGTGGTCTCTGACGCAGTTATGACGGAAATAAATTCAGCTTTGAGGCCATATCCTGGCAAATATGTGCATAAGTACATGTAAAAGTAACTGGGAATGATAATTAGTTAAAGTATATATGATGCATTTAGAGCAAGAGAGAAAGAAGCAGAAAGACACGATAATAATAAAACTACAGAAACCACTGTCCGTCTCTGTTTTCCTGGTACCTACTGAGCTGTAATGTACTGAACGGACTAGAACACAAAAAGATCATTTGAATAAAAAAAAATACAGTTAATCCAAAAGCAACGCAGACACAGTGTTCCGAATAAAAGATAGAACCAAAGCAAAATAAACAAAGAATTATTTTCTCACATGCAGACAATTTGTAGCAGCTTCAAACATCCATTCCGTATAAACGAGACTTCTCACCGACAATAGGCAATAGGATACTTCATTCTAAGCAGTGGCGGATTTACCAATAGGCCAAGTAGGCCAGTGCCTAGGGCGGCAGATTTAGAGGGGCGGCAAATTTTGCTAATTTTTTTACAGTTTTTTTTGTATAATTATACGAGTACACAATCCATATATAAATAAACGATTAATAAACGCACTGTAATAATATATGCTTAGGTTTATGTGATCATGAATTTTAAAATATTCCAATAGCATTTCAATAAAAATAAATTGAAAAATCCGCTCGCTTCGCTCGCGGTTCCTTCATCATTTCTGGTTTATTCTGCGCTCTTTGAGTCCAATCTAACAAAAAGTTAAAGCACTGAAGTAGCAAAAACAACTGACGCTCTACGCTGAGGATTTATAAGCTGTTCAGGAGGTGGAGGACTTTTGTGTCCCAAATAATTTCGCTTTTGTGTCCCAAAACTCAAAAAATTTCGTGCTCGCAACTTTTTCACTTTACATTGGTTTTTTTCAAACTTGTTTGAGTATTTTTGTGTTCCAAGACTCGAAAATTTCGCCTTTCACTTGACAGATTTTTTCTAATTTCTTTAGATATCATTGCGTCCCAAAAATCACAAATTTCGCGCTCGCTACGCTCGTGGCTTCTTCTCTTTGCAGTGGTTTTTTCACACTTGTTTGGGTACGTTTGTGTCCCAAAACTAAAAAATTTCACGCTCGCTTCGCTCGCGACTTTTTCACTTTAGGCCGGTTTTATAAACTCGTTTTGGTACTTTACTGTTCTAAAACTTAAAAATTTTGCGCTCGCTGCGCTCGCGGCTTTTTTACTTGACACTGGTTTTTATAAAACTAGCTAGCGCTTGATAACTTTGCAGTGGTATGACTCCGGTTTCTTTATGTTAAACCTAGCAAAAAGCACCATGAATGATTTAGTTCTACACGATTTTTAAATACTTCAATTACAATTTTAGTCCGTGATTATATTGTGTCGTTTTTTTTTTGGGGGGTGCTCAATAGGTAGTCCGCCCCGGGTGCCACCCGATGCGGCGTACGCCACTGATCATAGTACCCGAACGAATGAACCGATTTCAATTTTTTTTTGTATTACAGGTGTTTTACGGGCGAGTGTTCTTAGACATGTTTCATGAAAATCAATTGAGCCGTTTAAAAGTTACAGAGGTTTTACGCTTTAAAGTCGCTGTCAGATAAACTTGTTAGGTCAACATTAAACTCTTCGTTACATAGCGGGTTGCAAAAATAATCTAGTAACTGACAGAAATATCATTAAGTTCACAATCATTAGGGGCGGCAAAAATTGAATGGCCTACTAGCGGCAAATTTGTTAATCCGCCACTGATTCTAAGACATTGACTACTTTTGCGTCGCTTAGAACAACAATGGCGGTTGAAAGATTGCACTATGTTCCAGCAGCATCTGAAAACAGATCATTTACGAACACAATAGTTTCTCTGACAATACAGACGTCATATCTGTTCATGTTTTTGAGTAGCGCAATATTTTGCTCTATAAATGTTGAGTTAGATTGTTTGGAAGCGATAATCTCTGGAATTGTTGCTATGCGATGTGACGTGATTGGGTAAACACCTTAGAATTGTCGTTTTGCAGTCATTTATTTTGAAAAACATCTGACGAATTTTACAGATTTATAACTGTTTAATTAGAAAGAAAACCACTTCATTTAAGATGTAGTCTTTTAGTGTACTTTTGCAGATTGCGTTTCTGCAAAGATTTGATTTCTAAGAATTTTCTTTGATAGTATTGGAATCCAGGAAGTCTTTTAACAAGATACCTACTAATTAAATATCTTTTGCAGAAAGTTAGACTTTGTTCAATGATTTTAGATAGAGAATTGGGCATGTATTTGAATATAAACTGCTTGTTTCAAAAAAATATAACTTCAATAGAGTACCTATTTAGAATCGCGATTGATGCAACTTCTTTGTACCATTGTCCGAAAGTCATGGGCCCATGGCCAAGTTGATTTGGAACCACAGTTTGATCAAACAATGGCTTGAACTCAAGGTTTGTAAGCAGTGGTAACCTCAATCCTATCGTCCGTAGACCCTCAAAGCAGGAAAAAGACGTATTGAAATATCGATAATGAGCTTTTATTATTTTTCCCTTTGATAAAATAGCAAAAATATTTTTATCAGGAAAAGAGAAATGTAAATAAGTAATATTTATGCACAAGTAGTATTAAAGTTAATACAAATGTATGACGGTCTGAATATAGCAAATCTTTTCGCTCTTATAATGTTCACGTAATGGAGCGAATATTTTCTCCGAATCTCCCGTTTACCGCAACGGACATTACAAACAGATGACTCAGCTTTCAAATTAGTTATTTCACTCTTTTTATATTATTTTACTCAAATTTTTATATGTACAATCCATCCTTAATCATATCCCATGTCAAGAATCTAACATTGACATTAACATCAAGATGTAGGTATTACTATCATAGACATACCTACCTATTTATATTGACGTTTTCCAAGAAATTTCGGATACAACATGTACCTAGTGCTTTCTGACGTCTGATATGTCCAAGTTAATCGTACTTGTCAATATCTACTATATTGCCTTCTGCCAATATCAGGTGTAACGTCAGCAACCTGCATCTGTAGTTTACATCTAACTGCGGTCTCCAATCCTACTAATTGCTCGGCACTGATTACAGCTATATATCCCAGATTGTAGGTTAAATTATTTAGATCATTTAGAATTTAAATAACTTCTAATATTTCAATTAAAGTCGTATCTAAAGACCCAACATCGATTGAAGTTACTTGAACACTTTTTCTATTATGTCCGCACACTAAATTTCTTAGTAGGCTGTTCTATTTTCGTCGAGACTATTTCCGTCGCCTGCTTACTATCACATTTCAAATATATAGGTAGCATTGATTGTTATTATTCAAGTTAAAAGCAGGCCATAAATAGAATTGTACTTCGACATTCGATTCTACTTTCGATATAGCATTTTTTACTCGAATAGTGTTACGTTTTATCGAACATTTCGTTGATTATTTTAAGGAACATTTCGTTTATATCGAGCTTTGATGCGAGTATCATAATTATGCCTTGCCTATGACGCACGTGACATTATAAGTATAAAATTAGGACATTACTGAATATCAGTTTTATATCTAACCTGAATTGCTTTGACATTTGTTTGGCCTGTATAACGAATGTAGCGGATAATTTCTATAACATTAATAACAAAGTTATTCATACACGTCCGTTGACATTTTGAAATGGGTTGACCTGCAGTAACTTGGTTAATTTGATTATCTCAATCTGTTAGATTGCTGAAATAGATTCCGAAGTTGCAGATTATATTATTGATCTATATTCCCACGAAACCATTTATTATGCTTCATGTTATGATTTTCGGATTGGAAGTACTCTATTTTTTCACAGCATAAGATAACAATTTTTGTGTCAATTGCAACAATACCTCTCCAAACATGCTTCTAAATTAAGTTGATCCCAGTTTTCCTTTCAGCCTCAACAAAAAGTGTTCCAATTCACAAATTTTGTTCATTATATCTTGCGTACAATGCGTCTGGGTCCTATATCAATGTATTATTGACCGGTCCATAGAGCTTTGTTGTAACAAGGCTGTGTTGTGAGCGGCTGCGGTCTCATGAACAGTGACCTTGGCTGAGCAATGAGCAAACCGCTTTATAGCCAACCTGATAGCTAATGGAGGAATCGTGAATTTCGATGGAGCAATGTTTACTTTCGGAGCGGTTAAGGGCACCTCTTAATGGGTTAGTTATATTGTTTATAGTAATTTGGGTCACACATTGTTGTTCTCGTTAAATAACTTTGCCAGCCTGAAGCCGTTTGTGGCCTCACGCATGTGCAGTATTATTTTGTTCATACCTTTTGACAATTGCGAAGTCGTGTTTGAAGGGGATATTTATTTGAAGAGATTTTAGGTTTTTTTTTATAATGTCATCCACATACAACATACTTTTTAGTAACTAACAAGGCACAGGTTAACGTTCAGTCCTAGTTAATAATAACAATGATAGCTAGCCTAAATCCACCAAAATTATGCGTTAAAACTTGGCAGAAGCAACTCATTTTTTGCACGAAGGTAGTGAATTATCTGCTGGCAACCACCACGGATCTGTTTATCAGATTAAAAAGGTAGGTTCGCTCACATAGCGAACTAGTTTGTGGCGTACGTGAGCCAAATAAAAATGCAATAGCCATGAGGTTTGCAGCTAGTATTTCGGATAGTCGATATAAAAAAAAATAATATTATGTCATGAAATCAGAAATTATGGATTTTATGCTAGTGTGTAACCTAGCAAAAAATGTTGTACTTTCTGATCGTGCATAGCACCAAAGATTAACAAAAGACTTCTTTACTATGAAGCTGTAGACCTAAATTCGGGAAGCTTCATAACCGACCATAGGGGCTTAGTAAATAGCTTTGTATGATCAAGTAAGACAAAACGGTACACCAAAGTCTTCTTGCCGATCACATCAAATCGATAGCCTTCGACGAAATTGACATGCTTTATGTGGCCGACAGTGTCACGACAACAAGATTGCAAGACACGACGTCGCACGTTACTAGCTGCCGTCAGATCGGCACTAATCGGTTTATTCATAGCAATGTATCGATACGCACGCGCTCAGACTGATTTCACTTCGATGAATATTAGGGGACGTCAAGATATCCTTATCAAAGTAGATAAGATGAAATACGGAGCAGAAAAGTGACCAGCGATAGGTTTGCTATGCGTAGTTCTAGCAGCGATGGTAAAATTTCCGTGAAATAAACTTCCATGATTCTGAAATGTCAAATGTGCACGTTTATCATAAATTCATTCACGTTCCCAAGATCTAAACGATTAGATTAAATAGCAGCACTCATGTTTGTGATATCTTTATAACCTATCAAAGTTAAGCTTTTTCAAGTACTCTCTACTTAACTCAAGGAGCTTTCTGATAAAGAAAGAGTTTATCTTTGCCAAAACTTTTGGTTTTTTTCTAATCCACTGTATCCAAAAAAAAGTATCTGCTAACGATCTTTTTGTTCTCGCGTGTGTGATTAATTTTCTGCCATGCCTCAGTATTGTTAGAGCCAAAACCTGACGTAAAACGACAAAAAATATTACTATACGAATTTTCGAATCAACGGTCAAAATTGTTACCGTAGCGCTGGCAACCGTAATTGCAAACAAGTCCAAATTAGTGGCATCGTAAAGCACCTAGAATAGCCGTTGCCTTACAAGATAGTCGGCTAAACTTCGCATGATATTCGCCGATTTCACAGTACCTTAGTGCTGTGAGGTGTATCAAATCGCAGTGTTTTAGCTGTAGCTGGCTGGCTACATTTCAGGTCTGCGTGGGCTATGCTCTAACGACCGTCAAATGAGGCGCATGCACTTGCATAAGTGATGCGCCGCTTACGTAATCACTATAGCGTAGTGATGGACTTACGTTAACTGCTTACGCTTAGCTCTACTTATGAAGGCTACTCTTGTACTGGTTCTTTGAATTTTTTATTCTTGGAATATTGCACGATGAACGGTTTTTGTCTGTTCGATGTTACTTCTTAATTTCAGAACTGAATCATCCTGCATTTTAAATTATTTTGAATAGTAATCAAGTTTAACGTAATAGAAGTGTTTGCTATTGCATAAAAGTTTGTGTTTCAAATATTACGAGAAGGCCACGCATACTTGTTTCAATTTGTCTTATCGCAACTGCAGTTAGCTAACATAGATAAAGCCGACGTTCACCATAAATCGCGTAACTTTTTATCGATAGCGTTATTTCTCGTCACTATTCAAACGTGATCTTCGGTATGCAGAATCGCATCCCTAGCCGATTCCCCAGGTTCAATCAGTCACGTCTATTTGTACTTACTTTGGGTTCGTTTACAAAATATTCTCATATTCCATATTCGCATGATGTAGTCGTGAAACACGCCTAATGATAATTGATGTTTGTAGATATGTACGACTCAGTTTTGGCCACTAATGATTTCGCATGGCAGTTTATTTGATTACATCGTTAGGGTGCTAGAATTTAATTGGATATTTAGAGACGTCATTAATATACGTGGATGTTGGGGAAAAATAATTAGCGTTTTCTTGTTTCTAGTTTGAGTAATAAAAGAAAAGTAGCTTGGTAGTGTCGAGTTGCAATAACAGAAAACAATTTGTTATGATGTTTATTCTTGGTATCGAACCAATTGGAACGTTCAAGTGCCCTTATCCCGAGACAATTGTTTTATCAATATCTCAAAGGAAAGGTTGTCAGGACATAAGACCTCCCACTTCGCCCGATGTGTACAAAAAAACATGTTTTGATACAGTAATTTGACCTTTTTTGTGACAAACGTTTTATTGTAGCTCTGTTGGGACGCCCCGCGGTTAGCCAAATGTTTAAAACAGGACCACAGTCCCACATGACGTGACATGAAAACGCAATTTGCACATGCAGTTTGATTTGAGGTTACAATTATTAACTCTAGACAGATTTATTGTGTGCACTGGAATTACTGTTAAATGGCGTTACTCTTTCACCTTTTTTTTCTAATGATTGATGAATGATCTAGTCTTCCACTGCGCTAGTTTAACCGACATGCACTATATGCATTAATTATGTGATGTAACGAATCTATGAATTATAAAATACTTACCAGGTTATTTATGTTGCGTTTATATTCTACATGACGGAAAGTGAAAATTTTGTTACATTAAAACGTTGTGAAAATTTGCGATTTAATTGGAACGATAAAACAAAACATACGCGGATGTTAACTTACCTAGAGGCCTTTTAGGTCCAATTAAGTTAGTGTAAAATAGGGCTTCATTCAAACCCATGGGAATCACATTGTATTCACCAATTGCCATCCTGCTTTTAAGTTGGTATCAAGTTACCTTTTGGTGGTAAAAAAAGAAAGGAGTTGAAAAAGTTTCCCCTGCAAAAAGATCCAAGTACTTAGGAACTATATTCATACTTTTTGGGAGCTTCTGTCACCCGACTGACAACACCACATCCTTCCTCTATTTATAAGGTATCTGTTTCCGCTTCAAAGTCCTCGGCTTCGGTATGTTACGAGCGAAATAAATATATAAAAATTATGTGCAGTGTTGGAAAATACGTTTCATAAACATTACGATATATCTTCTATACTTTTTCCCTAAAGATGAAAGTCATTCACTAAACCACATTTCAACCTAATAGAGTTAAATACAAGTTATAGAAGCGAATAAATATTTATGGAGTTATGATGTCCTCGTACGACAACCTAAAAAAAAAAAATTGTACTAAAAAAATAGATAAAAGTTGAACGAAGCTTAATTTCCCATCCATTTAAAGGATCCAAAAATCGCAAGCCCCAAAAAAAATTGCAATATCTATTATTTTCAAGGATTTATCAATACTTTGGGAGCTCTTATAAAATAGGTTTCCGTCTTAATCTTGCCTACTATGCTTCGGAAGTAAGGGTTCTGAGGGGCACCTGTGGGCCCTTTGTTTGAGAAGGGAGTCTCGATGTAGACCGTTGGTGCCGGATGTTCCCACGCAAACGCATCCACGCCTAAATTCGATGGGACTTTTGCAACGTACTTTTATGGGAATGGGGAAAATACGAAGTTGAATACAATGGTATGGTATTAACATACGAATACTTTGTCCTAGAGTCTGGTAAAGTATTTAAATATTATTGATGAATTAATTAACACTTTCAATGTATTTTGGACAAATATTAACAACAGTACCCAGACTGCAAATAAAAATCTAAATCTTGCAATCCAATGTTTTCTTATCGTGTATCGTTTGTATATTTTTTATCGTTACAGTAAATTAATCTTGTGCTGTACCATTTTTCTTCCAAGTTGAATGTCGCATAGGCACAATAGAAAATCGCACTAGAAACGTTTGAAAAGTTTTTGTTGTCTTCTGCGGCTGTTACATTCACCTGTCTTGTCTCCAATGCACTGAGTGTGAAGGTTTGTTTCGCTACTTGTCCTTGTCTACTCTATAGCAATTATGCAGCGAAGAAAGAGACGATATTTCTTTAACGCGCCTCTGTCAGCAGAAGCATGTGGCACGCGCCGCTCCATTCGGTTTTCGAACGTAAACCGGTGTGGACGTTGTGTTGTCTTCGATATTTTTGGTTCGCGTTACGATCGTGTTTTGACAACTCCAAAATTTTGAACTTTTTTCTTATATTCGGGAATACTATTTGGATTTAACGTGAATTAAATCGGACGTGTTATAAAAGTGTGGACTGTGTTTAAAGTGTGAGGAAAAAGTTTAAGAACTGCATCTCGAGGAATTTGTGAATGAATTTACTAGACTGCGACAGTGTTGACGTTTTCGTGGATAACCAGCAGCGAAAGACGTCTAACCTACATCCAGGGCGACGAAGACGCATCCAAAGTGAAAGTTAAAGCCTACTATTTTCGTGCATGACTGCTGTATTTGGACTCGCAAAGCCATTAGGGGACAATTTAGTTGAGCAGAAGAACGTTTGAGAGTTTTCTTTTATAGCTAAAGGAATAATTGAAAAACTTCCGGACGCTTATGGGAAAGATCGCAGCTGGGTGACCCGAAAACTCTAATAAAAATAAACGATTTACTGGAAGATTTATATCGTCTTTGAAGTACGATATCTTAGGATGATTAATAGTGAGTGTCTTCTGAGGATGCATTTTGGGAAACCTGAATAGAAAGCTGGCAGCGATTTATTTTTCTGGCTTTATGAGGGAAAGAAGGTCGTTGCCGATAAGTAGCGAAGTGGCGCTTAAGAGTGATAAGGATGGAACTGGGAAACTGGTGGTGAACTCGGTGTTGTGTGGTGTGGTGGATGAACTGTCTAACGGGAGGACTGGCAGGCGGGGATCTTGGGTGCGTCACGCCGTCATGGGGGTGCTGCGGTGGAAGGACCTGACAGGAGTTAGGACCAGCACGCCAACAGAACAAAAAGAGGTGAATAATTAGGAAATAAGTGTACACAAGCGGTTGAGGTACAACATTACAAAGCATCACGTCATTGCTGATATTATCATATATGAATAGACAACATTAGTAAATTATTGTTGTATTACTGTATACCTGTAATCAAATAGTTATTCATTTGAAGGGTTTCAATATCGACTGAATCATTGTATTGACTCTTGTGATACTTTATATTTTGGTCGTAAATCGCGATTGTTTTGGTGTATATTTCACTTCAATATAATCTAAGGTAATTGCCCCCATTGTTGATAACTTCATGGAGAGTTACTTTGATTAGGCGTTACCACAGAGTTATGATAACGAAGGTGCTTGTTTCATAGTTGCTATGTTTATTAGTGAGTACCTAATTGACTATGAGAACTCAATTTGGTATTGTATGCGTACCGTATTGTTACATCAATACTAGGTACTTATAATTGCGGTAAGAGTTTTGACCTTTTTAGGAATATTTTAGAAAGGATTCTTACATTCAAGGTTTTATTCACTCATTATAATAAAACTAATGACTAATAAACCCATATCGGTTTATAGTGTATTCCCATACTGCAGTTTTGTTTTCCGCCGGTTCATGACGTAATTTTTTACAATATAAAACTACTAGTAGTGAATTAACTGGTTAGGTAAGTTGTCTTATGATTCATACATGTGTTAAGTAAACAGTGACGAATAGAGAAAAGACATAGGCTGGGTCGTGTCTAAAATGTTCATTGTCAAATTATCAGTTTTGTGGAAAGTGTCCATTTAGTGTTTGGTGTCATCAATTTTTGGTAAAAAAAAAAAAGTCGTGGTGGCCTAGTGGGTAAAGGACCAATCTCTCAAGTATGAGGGCGCGGGTTCGATCCCAGGTCAGGCAAGTACCAATGCAACTTTTCTAAGTCTGTATGTACTTTCTAAGTATATCTTAGACACCATTGGCTGTGTTTCGGATGTCACGTTAAACTGTAGGTCCCGGCTGTCATTGAACATCCTTGGTAGTCGTTACGGGTAGTCAGAAGCCAGTAAGTCTGACACCAGTCTAACCAAGGGGTATCGGGTTGCCCGGGTAACTGGGTTGAGGAGGTCAGATAGGCAGTCGCTTCTTGTAAAGCACTGGTACTCAGCTGAATCCGGTTAGACTGGAAGCCGACCCCAACATGATTGGGAAAAAGCCTCGGAGGATGGAGGATGATGTCATCAATTTTTGGCTAACGGTCGTATCGTTGCGCAATCTAGTGTACTAGGTCAATGTTTTTGCAGGTTTTGAATGTCGAATTGTTTAGGATATGGGTTGGTTACAACGTGTTCTATTCTTTTTTAGTTCTTTGTTACTTTATAATCGATTTTATTTTAGTACTTGTCTAGGTATTTGCTAGAATCAGCTTATAATACCTAGTGCTTAGTGAATGTCTCGCCGTCATATATAAACTTGCCTAGACAAAAGTCTGCCAGACTACGGGGTAAATCCGTTAATCCAATTTTAATTTGCAATAATGTTTCCTCATTTAGGTCATACGTTCTGTCCTGTGGGTTAATTAGTATTTATTGAAATAGCTACATTTATTTATTGTTTATTGTTCTGTCTCGTTAAATGAGGACACACAATACCTGTCAATAAGATATTATTTGTTAAGTTAATATTTCAAATAAATGTTCGTGGATTTAGAATTCCAGTTAAATCATTAAAATTTATTTTGACCCAAACGCCCAATAAAAATGTATGAATCATAGCACCTATATGGAACCAAATTCAAGCTAAATTATTTACAAGCATCTTCTGCCATAGCTATAACATTTATGCGCACATAATAATGCGAAAAATTCTAGCCAGTTAATCCCAACTGACTGGACGCTAACTTAACCCGGTAATAGAAGTATTTATTATTAAATCGCGTGAGGTCTGATAGACCCACATCCCAACATTTACCAGGTAGCTCATTTTCTCTGATGTCGGCTCAAACGGGGTTGCCTAATGAAAAATTACAGCCTTCCTTGAGACTTAATAAGCGAATGGGCCACGGGAAGATTTATTGAACGGAACAACCACTTTGGTTGTAACAATTTCGCCTTTTTTGGGGAAATCGTGTTACATTTGGGGGTTAATCGAAGGGAAATTAAGCTATTTTTACTTGAGATTTTATAAGAGATTATTTTCAAACATAAAGAAAAGAACTTTGCGGTAACTTATTACTAGGATGAGTGGCCAACATTTAACAATGTATCAGCCACTTCAAATTCCTGCACTTTCGAAACTACGTTATCACTAAAATATTTTAAAACCAACACCAAAATCTAATGAGAACGTCAAACATTACCCAAAAGTCTACAAGTTTGGTGACAAAACTGTGACTTATCAATTCTATTCTCAGAAACATATATACAGTACTAATCATTGCAGGATATATCTACGTAATGGTGTATTCATTTGTTTATTTATGTATGCCTTTCATTGACTGGCCTTGAGTATGCAAGTCAAACACAGGATTCCCAGTAACCATTGAACGGAATCAATGGTGCCGATATACCTATATATGCGTTATTTATCTCTCAACGAATACGTATGGGTTGCTGATTAACTTGTGCAATGCAATCGCGCCTTCGACGAAAGAAGCGCTGAAAAATACAGTTCTAGAGACTTCGAAATAAAATTTCTTGGAATTTAAACTGAAAATCGCATCGTCATATTTTTAAAAAGAGATTTTAAATAAAAAGTTGATTTTGCATGTTAAGTCGATGACCTGATTGTATTATTTGAACATCTAAATCAAATAAATTGCTTTGAAATATTTTTTCAAAAATCCACTTAAGACTATTCGAGTGACCCATTTCATTAGTGTTAATGTAAACATGACTCACTTTCAAATATTGTGTTTGGTTTTCTAAAGATCAAATGTTTCTGACAACACAGAAAAGTGGCCGGAATATAAACATCGCACCTACTTTATCAATATTAATACTCTAATTAATCTGTCTGAGAGTATGACTAATTTCGTAATTGTAATGAATAGAAAAAACTTATCGGAATTATAATTATTTGGTTTCATTGCTCATCAGAGTCGTAAAAGTACCTAGACAAATTTGCTTCATAATTTCCTCACATATTGTACCTACTCTGCTTTGATTGACAGATGATAATTAATTTATCAGATAATCAGGTCACCTGGGAATAAAACCCTGAACGTCATGATCAGCAGTCACGCCTCTGTCCACTAGACATACGGGCAGTCATTAAGGACGTTAATGCGCCGTGCAATTAATATGTATTGCCTATTCCAGTACGTGTGTTGCCAGATTTAGATTTAGCGGCCAAGGCATAATTTATTCTATGCTAACCACTTACCTGATTAGAAAACAAAAGCTTTTTTTCGCATGGCAATATTTCGCAACAGATTAATAGGCCAGACTCAGATTGCGATAAAAGTAAAATATAATGATGACCAATCGATATTCGTCGAGACGTGTTGATTGTAGATAAATTTCAAGTGTAACGATGGCTGATAACAAATGTCGCTTCTGTATCAATAAGAATTACAACTTTCTTGTTAGATAAAGTCATCACTTTCTATTACAATACGATTGCGTCATAGATAATGAAAATATTATATTGATGAACAAGAGATCAATACTAGTATGTATTACAGATTCAATGTGGTTGCACGTGTAAATTGTTCTATTGGAAGAGTAGTACCTAACTGTAGTTACAATAATACTTCTCGTAGTAGGTAATAGTATTTCTTACTATACCTATCAGTAGAATGTTAGGTTTTCCTTTGCTTTACTAGCCCGGTTGTGTCTAAAATCCGATAGAATAATTTACCGAATATCATCATAATCAGAAACATACTTACTTTCACAGTAACACCTAATACATGCAAATATATATAGCTATCAGTAGATAAAACTAATGAGTAAGTAGCAATCGGACTTTTACATACCAAACCACATTATATCATCAACCGACTGCCAAATAAATAGAACAGCCGCCTATTATCGAATTTTTCCTCATAACTTTCCCTTGCTTTATTACTATAAATATACTACGTATCTATACGTCACGCATCTCACATAGGCGACGGAATTACATTAACACAGGCCGAGATATTCTCAAGAAAATGTTTTGGCACAATTCGCACGCACCAAGATTGCTTGCATTAAACAAATTGTCGCCTTTTATTAGTTAGCGTGTTGGATATGGTGTATTTTATCTCCGAAACACCATGATATTTAGTGGGGAAAAGCTCCGTGCTTTGTTCTTGTCCTCCCATAGAATAGATTATGGTAAACATTACGTATCTTCGATGATGTAAAGGAATATAAAATTATATGGTGTTTATGTATTCGTATAAACTTTATTTGTTTTTGTCTAGATATTGTGACTTAACCTGCACCGTGTATGTTTTCTTTGGCTTGTTATTTTATAATGTTGGTTTTCTTAGTTCTTGTCTTTCTTTTGTACGTCCGTTGTTCCGTCGCTTAGAAAATAGCATGATGTAACCGGCACAAGAATACGCTATAAGCTGTATGTACATTTACAAAATTTCCTGCATCTACTCCATTTGCCTGTCATTTAACATTACAACCACTTTCATTGCAAGTTTGCGGTTATAACGGTAATAAATTAAGATAATAATCATTCATATTGTACCAAAATTACATTAAACGTGCAAAATTTTGACAATTATATTCAGATTAAGTTCAGCATAAACAAGTTCTACAGCTTCATTCAGTTAACTTACAAGTATATTGACAAATAACTAACGACATTACCTCATAGTAATAACAATGTAGTTCGCTACCACAACAATAAAATCAAGTACATTACATTCAAGTAAGTACCCACTATTGTAATAAACCGCTTGCTATTGCCAAGTCTATGAAATATGGTCCTATTATAAGTCATAATGGTTTACAAAGGCACGATATGTGGAACATTCCCTTGGTAGCTCTCCAGGTCACTGGTGAGGGTGGCCTGACATTTTCAGTTAGACAAAGTCGCCAGTTTAATGGCCATTTTATTACTGGCCCGACACTGCATTATGACAACTGCAGTATGAAGCGGGTCAAATCGTGGCTTTCAATTTTACAGTAATAAAGACGACCTACGTTTCAGAGAACTGACTCAGTCTAAGTTAGATGCTTAGAGTGTTATGACGTCTTTAAGATTACACTCTTAGGGTTGATAGCGTGGCCTTTTCTATTAATGTAATGCCACGATTAGGATGCCTTGTTTCGTAAATTGCTTATGTATTTCGTAGTAGGCACGAATATTTCATAAGCATATCGCTTGCAGAAACATTATCGTTATGACGTATGAGTACTGCACTTATCGTTACCGTCTATTTGACGCTGGTTTATGAAGGGAGCGGCGCGCGCGCATCGTTGCGCAATGTAACCAAACCTTTACTTGGCACGGTGACAACAATTCCGCGGCATTTGTCCTGTGTTGTCGACCCGGTCACTAACTTTATTCCCCTCATCAAGTTTATAACTAGGAAGAAATTAGTACGGAAAACAGAACTATTCCTCTGAACGCAGTGACGTTTAGTCACGGCGTCTGTACCGATTAATTTTATATGCCGATTTCTGATGAGTTATGTTTCCTCAATAAAGAAACTCTGGATATTTTAGAGGCACATTCTGGCGAAACTAATATAATTACGTTTGATATTATAAAACGAAATAAAGTAATGTCGTGGTAGTATAGTAGCTTTCGTCACAGTTCGTGAGTATTTTTACGGTGCGTTAATGCAGAATTTCTTTTGAATTTGTCACGTCTGCTCCGTTTGGCATGCAACGTCAATAATGAGGTCATGGAGGTGTATTACTTAACTTTAGAAGACCCTCACGTAGTGCACGTGTGGTCAGTCATCCGTATCACAGTTCATCCGACGAGGTTAACGTACGGGCGTTAAATGGAATAAAAACTCGTTGATAGCATTGACAGTAAGATGATGAATGGTTGCAAGTTGACGACGCGGTTTTACGATGTTTCGGCAGTAAATCAAGCGCGTTTCTCCGCCATCAATGTTCATTTGTTGCTTTTGTTTCAACACGTTAGAACATCCTTATCTGCAATGAATAAGGTTGAAATTCGTGTGACAAGAGTAATGTAGGTTATCAGACAGTATTTATTTTGGTTCTTCTCTCGTTTTGGCAGAAATCACGTTGTGGTAAAAATATTGGTTAGACAGAATTTACGTTTTATTCAAGATGGTTTTTCTAAGTAAATATTTTTTTAGGCTTGAAACGTTCTTAATTATTTATACTAGGATTGCTTGTAACTGTCATGTCATATAGACCTATGTCAGAAAGACCAAGTTATAGTAAGGCCGCGGGAATTCTCCAATCGGGACAAGCATTGCTTTAAAATAGATGATGCCTTCTGCATTTCTGGATCATAACAAAGACTAACCTTGCTCCAAACTAGGCTCAAGAGACTGCACTCGCAGAACCGGACCATTAATAACACATTACACCACGAGGCACAAAATGTTAACTACCCACTAATTGTACTTCCTAACAATCAATCAATTTTTATTGTCTACGCACAATTAAAATCTGTTACGTATGGAATTGTAAGTTCTTGATATTGGATAAATGGACCATGACGACTGTTGTTCAAATGCCTGAGTATTCAGTGTTTTAAACTAGAAATAAGCTAATTTTGCACGGGTATTTTGTAAATTATAATAGCTTCCGCCCGCGGTTTCTCCCGCGATATGGATAACAATCGGCATAATTTATTCAGTTGTCTAAGCTATTACCTACTGCCAAGTTAAGTTAGTAAAAATTCGTTCCGTTGTTTATGCGTGAAAGAGTTACAGACAGTATACATTATATCCTACCATGTTTATGTTGAATATTTGTGTGTTATCTAACCCTTATTTATAATACTCTCTTACTTTTCCTGAAAACCAAGTGTACCTAAATCCGTTTTGTGAAAACAGACTTTTTCAATTGTTTATTTATTCCTAGAAATTAGGGTAACCCTTAGGGTTTTCACTATTCGGACTCATCAAAATTCATTCAAATTTCACTAATAGATACGAATGATTCATGCCGAAGGTTTATGAATTATTAGTTTATTGCCAATAGATAGACGCTGCTTTATATCAAGTAATGATGTTCATACTGAAAGGCATTTATTAACCGTCACGACTTTCGTGCTATGTACACTGAATCATTGAATACGGACATGTCGTGTCGGCTTAACTGTACTTATAAGGCCCCACGTGTATCCTGTTCTTTATCAACTAATGTATGTGTCCCCCTTTACATGTATTGCTTCAGATGATACACATTTATTTTGTAATTACTCTATGGTGTCGTGTTTTGTTTGCTTTGGTATAAACGGACAAATATTTTGTAATCAATTTTGTACATGACATCATTATTGCATTAATTTGGGCACATATTTTGAACTTCATGTATATTAGGTAGGTACTAATTAACGAGATTAATATTTTCCTGACCATTTATTAGGATTTAATTATTATTTTCCGTCGTTATGGAATGCATTTATTAGTAGGTAAATTATTTTCCTGTGTATAATTCAAAATGTTATAGATATATCGGTACCTAAATTAAATGATGAACGTGACATCGCTTGCTAAGCATTTTTATATGCACACAAATAAAACTATGATGAAGCCAATAATTTAAGAAACAAAATGTTCAGATAACACCAAAAGTGGCGTATCAGCAGAACTGCTAGCACACTAAAAGCTTGTCCAAAGACGAAAGGACGTAAGTACCGCTAATAGACGGTGGATGTCAAAAGTTCCCCAGCACTTCTATCGAGATATTATGTTGAAAGTTTATACTAAAAGCAATACTACCTCGTAGTTGAGTTTCGACTCCTTTGTACTGTCACAAAAGCAACGCTTTCCGATGGTATTACACAAGTTTTGATGTTCCCTGATTGTTTTGAAACTTTTGATTCCTTAAGACTGCGGCTATGTTGAGGCGAGCGAATTTTGTGTTTTCGTTTATTGAAATGTGAAGGTAATTTATATTTTAGAAATTACCGCTATTTTTAAGGCTTATTTAAAACATTTATAACCAAGCAATGTATTCGTCATCATGGAAAAAGTACCACTACGGTTTTACGGTTTTAAATAAAATAAACGGTATGGGTGAATTTAATGACTTTATTGGGTATTTTTCGCAACTCTTACCTCATTGAATTTGAAAACCAGATTTAAGTTAATCAACAACACCATTCTATACCAATCCTAATTTCTGGAACCATGAACAATTTTCTTTTAATCTCATTATTTGAGTAACAAAGCGTAAATCCACAATAATGTCTTCAAGCAAGAATTTAATAAAACGAAATGCATGACCGCCATTTTTTATCAAAATTGGGTGTGAAAAGTCTTAAGTTTATAAAGTTACATAAGTCCTGTTAACGGTTACGCAAGAAGAAGCCTTTGAGAATTTAATGGTTTCCCCAATTAACGTTTACAATTCCAATTTTTCTTTTGTAATATTCTTGATAAGTAACGTGCAATTGCAACGTGTTACAGACCTTATAATTAAGTTTAATTAAAGACATTTTAAATTTTCTTATTCAAATTAATTGGTATAAACATGAATAAACCACATTTTGAGGTAAACACACCTTGTTAAAATTTTTTAATATTTGTAAATGTACGTCGCCATCGCTCATGTAAGCAATCGAGGAAAAATAGTAATAAACTGCATGTTATGAACAGGGACCATAAATTATCATATTATCAATGTTTTATTACAATAATGTCTAATTCCCACCCTAATTTTCCAATATTTTATTCAAAGCTCGATATCAATAAGACTGTCGATCGAAAGGTCATTGAACGATAAAAATGATTACCAACAACAATACACGTTCGATATCAATCTACAATACAAACTAAACAATGGTAAAGTAGGTCATTATACTATAAATAAGAATCATAATAAATTCTCCTTTGTAAGGTATTTCATATGAAACGCTTTCGAATGTGAAACCAAGATTTTTTGCCGTCTTAGTCATGCAAAACTAATTAGAGAGCTAACGTCTTGCCTCGGGCGAAGAAAAACGACGTGGGACTAAGTTTTGTGTCCCTTCGTCCAGCATACTCACCATGGAATCCTGATATTTCATGAATGTCAAAAAACTGTTCTGAAATAGTGCTAAATAGTGCCCAAAGGAAAAAAATAGTGCTCTTGTACTTGCGAAGTTATAGCCATAGTTCGATGAGTATGCTGGACGAAGGTTTCGCCCAGCATACTCACCTCCGTCCGGAGAATCTGTATACGCTTCAAACATAATTCATACTTCAAAAAATAGTTCCCAAATAGTGCCAAACGGTGCCCAAAAAGAAAAAACAGTGCTCGAATAACTTCGGAGTTATAGGCTTCGTTCAGTGAGTATGCTGGGCGTAGGTTCTACGCCCAGCATACTCACCTCAGTGCGCGAATATCGAACGAGCTACAGGTACAATTTACGTCTCAAAAAATTGTGCTTGAAATAGTGCCCAATATCAGTCCAATTTTTGCTTGACTTTTGACCTAGAAAACCATTAAATTTGATTGTAAACTTCTACATACATTACATTGAGTACAGTCGAATACAATATTATTAACTTTCTTTCTAACAATTTTTGTCTTGTGTAAATTATTAATTGTCTATGTAAGGGAGTATTTACTTTAGAATCGCAATATTATTAATTACACATTATTTTAATAATACTTTATAATAATATGATTAAGCCTTCGCGCGTCGCATGGGACCCCGGTAGCTAGGAACAATGATTTTATATATTTTGTCTAGATCACGGCGCTTGAAGGATTAAGATATCAAATGAAGTAAATCATGCATGAAAAATAAAGTTGCTGTTATTAATGCTTACATTACAACTGACAAAATTATTCAAAATAATCATTTTCCGGATCAAGGACGGTACCACAACGTTTACGGAATTGACCTGTATTCCTCATGTGATAAAGTTCAATATACTACTACTAGATGGCGCTGCCCTAACATCTTACGATTATTAGACAAGACTGATCTATATTTTGAAGGTGATAAGGGTCCATTTTGTGTCACAAAGCAATCGAAACGAACAAGCGCTTCTCAGTTTCTTTGTTTGTTTTTGACATGTGAGAAAATACCATAATTATTTCCAATAACATGAAGTCTACAATTAGAAAGTTTAATATTTTTGTCCAAAAACATGTGTCGACGACTGTACCCCATTTTACGTTAGTATGTAGAAGTTTACAATCAAATTTAATGGTTTTCTAGGTCAAAAGTCAAGCAAAAATTGGACTGATATTGGGCACTATTTCAAGCACAATTTTTTGAGACGTAAATTGTACCTATAGCTCGTTCGATATTCGCGCACTGAGGTGAGTATGCTGGGCGTAGAACCTACGCCCAGCATACTCACTGAACGAAGCCTATAACTCCGAAGTTATTCGAGCACTGTTTTTTCTTTTTGGGCACCGTTTGGCACTATTTGGGAACTATTTTTTGAAGTATGAATTATGTTTGAAGCGTATACAGATTCTCCGGACGGAGGTGAGTATGCTGGGCGAAACCTTCGTCCAGCATACTCATCGAACTATGGCTATAACTTCGCAAGTACAAGAGCACTATTTTTTTCCTTTGGGCACTATTTAGCACTATTTCAGAACAGTTTTTTGACATTCATGAAATATCAGGATTCCATGGTGAGTATGCTGGACGAAGGGACACTAAGTTTTCCAATAGTTCTTTTGCTTTTTGCCTTCATATACAATTGAGTAGAATTCTTTTATCATCGTGCTTTATTTTTATTGTCATGATTATGCTCTGATTGTATTGTTATGCATTATTGAAGAATAGTAAAAAATAAAAGTAAAATAAAAGTGATTACACTGTCATGTGTAATACGTATCAGACTTACGATCAGTTTTAATTATAGGCAGTTGTAATTATATGATTGTGAAAAATTAACTCGATTTGATTTGTCGCGTCTTTGTAACGTTGTAGGAGAAAAACATCATTTATTATGTTTTCTAACAAATTACATTCCCAAGTTGATATTTCTTTATCATGAAACTGAAACCTTGCCAAAATTTAACAATACTCTGAGAATTCTTTTGACACTTACAATGACTGATTTATCTTTCTTTTACTATTCTAATTTTTTCCAATGTTGAAACGCCCAATAAATTGTAATCATTCTTATTCAGTACTTATATAGTTGAATCCCTTAACAAATAACATCAGAATCTGTATTGTGTATCTGTTGAAGTCTATTTATATTAGTATTATCTGAAGGGTTCAAGAAACGTCGCCCTTCAAAATTGCTAATAATACTCAAGAAATTTATCAGAACATTGAACTCTGATCGTGGAGATCTGTAGAGCATCACGACCAATATAACTTAAACTTGTGTCTAGAATATTTCAAAGGCTTCAATAGGTCAATACAATTGGTCAATAAACTCTTAAACGATGCGCTTAAATATTTTCGCAAGGTTTTTGTTTTTGACATCCAAATCTGCTAACGATAGGCCATTAAAATTATGTTTGATTTCGAAAGGTCATAGAATTCAGGGTCAGCATTCATAGTTTGAAGTTGCTCATTATAAGTTTGACAGCGCTCTATTCGGTTCAAAACCTTTTGGAAAACGTCCAATTTAACACTGTTGAGCGGTTAAACACAGTTGGACTGGCACAGAGCTCAAAATTACTTGTATTTCGAAACAAACTTCGATTCAATGACTGGTGACTTGCGAATGTGTGGACGCTTATTAAATTGGTTTCGTTATTACAAATACTTCAGTATGACTATAGCAAACATTGGTTCGAAGCATAAAACATTGAAATCGACTTGTACATTGACAAATAATTTACCTATATGAACTTTAAGTTCTGAGTTGTAAATCCAGTGATTGGATTAGTCATTATTTGAAATAGATAGACAATTTATCATCAATACAAATATGCAATATTTTCTTGTAAAACGTAGAACGTCGAAGCTCATAATGATTGTGTTTACTGGAATTCAAGGTGATTCTTATTATAATAACGACTTTATTTTTAGATTTTATTACAGAAAAAAATACAACATTATTGTTGATTAATTCATATTTATTGATGAACTTCCTATCTTAGTATCAGGATAAGTAGTAACAGGTAACAACAAAGGCAAAAATTAACTTTAAACAATAGAACTAAAGCTGGTTTTCTGTTGTCATTGTTACAAGCCTTATGTAGCATCGTTTTCAGAACATGCTTAGTCAGCTAATTCTAATAAACTTTTATTAAAGCGCTAGGGGTGTTCAGTAGCGCGGAACATACCTGCGAGACAAGCCATACTTGGTTAGGAAAATACAAGTGGAAACGGAATTAAACGTCACTACGTAGAAACAGCCTATTGTGTGCTCCGAAGATATTTGAGCACGTGCCTTGAATAAATAGATTTCTACTTTAAGGAAAGAAAAGTTCTTGGTACGCTTATGACGTCAGTATGATTATTATGCTGCGAATGATAATGTTCTATCAAGAAAATCTCATTAACTGTTAAGGCATCATCTGTATTTGATAGTGTGAACTCATCTTCTCTTTAAATGTGAATGGCACATAAAATCAGTCTGGACTTTGGCTTTGAAATCGTATTATACTCGTAAAATATAAAGTTCTAATAAAAAATATTACTAACAGGACTAAATACATGTGCTCATCCATACCTACAAGTGCAGTGTAGATGAACTTTCGTCATGTACAGAGACGGATTCATATGCAGTACAGCCAACAACTGCTTAAGGGTCCCGCTTAGAAAAACGGGCCCGCACGCCGCGCGGGCATTGTTTAGTTAGATCGAGCTGATCAAATCACCACCGCAAAGCGCGGCTGTTGTAACTAAGCAATCGTCCATTTTTTAATTTAGGTGCCCCGAGTATTTTATTGCCTACGGGCCCCGACACGCCTAATCCGGCCCTGGCTATACCACATCTTCCAACAATAGATAGTTCTGTACGGTCCCACTTTCGCAACGGTTGAACATTGTCCCATAGTCCCATAATATTGTTATTGTAACTTTACGATGTGTTTGTTTTTATGTCGAAAGTGGGACAACGCGAGATTCTAAGTACGTATTACGTACCAAGTGTTAGTTTTATGGTGGGAAACTTAAACGTTTTATCTATGGGATCTCATTTTATGTGTCGACACAGCGATTAAGATTACGAACTCATAAAATTCTTATTTCAATGCTATAAATGGATTCATTTCATCTATTCTTTGCAAAAGATGTTTTTGTACTTTAATTTTGTTCTTTTTTTGGAGTGGCCGCAAATAAAAATAAAACTTCAGCAATTCACATTCGTTCTAGTATCGGTAAATCCTTCAATTGTAACTAAACAAAAATTACTGTTATACGTTGTACTTTTCTGTTTTTTTTTTTATCTCAGGGATTTATTTTACTGTTTGTTTTAAATATATTACCATATAAATAACGAAAGCTCCATTCCTCTTTATTCCTCTTTATTACAATATTGTGTACAGAAGATTCAGGGAATACATTGAATTACACACACATACAAAGATGTGTAAGTGTAGTAATTAAAGCTGATTTTTGTACCTGTACATTATTTTTGTATTTTGAAGTGGGAAGTACCTGAAATTATTGTGAGAATGTATTTATAGACACATATTTTCATAAAATGTATGCTCTCACAGGAAATCTTCGCTAGCATATTTCCAAGAATGTCAACTGGAATTTACACAGGATAAATTTTCCGTAATTCACATTATTTTAAAATGATATTTGCTCTTTGTGTAATTGTAATATTGTTAGGCTATTTATACATGGATGCGGATTATTTCATAGTAACATTGGCTGTGGTTTACCTGCATAAACAAAGGTGGTTTTAAAATGGATATCATTAATTTGCGTCATAACATGTTATAAAATAATTCAATGTTTACTGTTTAAATGCGATCAGCAATAGAATTTTTAATTATATATCTGAAATTGAATGATTAATATTTATATATTTGGATATGTTTTAATTTTACGTTATTTGTTTCAGGTACGTTTCTTCATTTTAATGATCAACAAAAATTGGAGCATTCCTATCTTCAAAGGTATGTCAATTCTCCCAGAACGTTCGAGCAATATTTTTCAGTAATCTCAATTGGTACTGCGTTGTCGTAACCCGTTTCATGTCTTCAGATACCGTCAACCCTTATCACGAAAGTATAAACATTTCCATAAAAAAATATGATCATAAACATTGTAAAGGGGGAACAAGTCACATCCCTTCTAGTTTCCATGTTTTTCTCCAATACTGTCAATGCGAAATCGCTGTTTTCGGGACAGGTTCATGCAGTAAAAAGCAATTCCCAAAAAGTTAATGTTCCCACTTTTTGTACCAATACTCGTATTTCTTACTGAAACTATTATAAACGTTTTTCTTAATGTGAAACTTATTAGATTTCTAAATTATGCAAATTATATAAAAATGACTTTTATTAGTAATTTTAGTACACGCAATAATGGTCATTGTAGTGATGGTGAGAAAGTTGAAAATCGTTTGGCATTTTCCATCAGATGCTGATGTATTGTCGAAGAGTGTACAATATTCCGGTCAGTGAGACACGCGATATAACGTGCACACATAGAAACACGCAATTTCTTCAGTAGCCATATTACCTACGATCTAGAAATTACACAGTAATTTCTATGGCAGCTATGCTTTATTAGTGTTGTTAAACACATTCTGTTTGATAAATGGCTGTTATAAGAACAATCTGTTCTGTTGCTATTTACTCTTTATCGTAAATCAAAGCAAGCGTGTGAAGATTATCTTCTGACAAACTGTTTTATTGCTAGAATTTCAAATTTATATCGACACAAAATCTTACCAAATAGTTTTGAAGCCACTTTAGCGTCAAACTCCGTAGATCACTAAAAATATGTCTAACATAATATCTTTATTTTTAGTATGAGAAAAAATCTTCTTCATAAGTACCCTTTAGATACCGTAAAGAACACTAAAAAAAGCTACAAAAACAAAAAAACTAAATGCTATGTTCGTGCAATTATTTCCGTCATGTAGCTTCGCTAGGTGAAGGTCGAGGCCATTAAGTTGGCTCGATGTGACTACGATTTTATGTCTTATTTTAATTAACGTGCGTATAAAACTGTCCCTGACTGACTAATTGGGGCACTTAATGACTTTATTATTGCTATTTATGACCTTTCTCCGTTTAACATTGAAACAAAGGTAGGTTTTATGATTATTGTTTGACACTAACATAGTTATATTCATACATTTCGTACATTTACACAGTATCAGTAATTTAGATCTCCTTGTTTCAAATAATTTATGCAATCAACAAATATAGCACACAAAAACACAGTTCTAATCAGTACACACCCAATATGAATATGATTGTGAAAAAAACATTAACCCATATCCATTTCATATTTAGGTAACATGTTAAATAATATTTAGCTAACCATTTATAGCAAAGGAAATATTTATACTGCAACGGACAGACAGACGTTTCATAACACCTTCAAACAAATATACAACATAGATATATGAAAGACGAAACCCAATATTTCACTTCCTAATGATATAGATTTCTGTTTTGATTTTGAAATCGCTGCATTGATTTATTGAGCCAATAAATTTTCCCTTCGCAAATATTTAGTGCTGAACGTTGTGAAGCATATTGTGTGTATTTCGATCAATTAATTTCATTTAATTAAAACATTTCATTTTCACATGACAGCTAATTATGGGAAGGTTTTATGAAATCTTCAAAGCTTAGATGTTCTGTCAATTCGTTTAATTGTTTGGAGTATAAGATACTTTATTTGTCAGAATTTTAATCACGGATGGGAATAATTAATTTCTCATTACAGTTATTTTTTTATTTGATATCCAATGCATTATTAATTTTGTTCCGTTTTTGTTTGTTTGTACATCTCCAAGGCTTCTGTGAAGATATGGTATCCGATACCTACAGAAAAAGTCGTGTACAAGTAAACCCTACAACCAGTTTAATCAAAAGACATCAGAATATATCGCTGACGTCAGAATAGAACCTTTACCTACTTCACACGGCATGTATTGAGTCTTATTTTACGATGCGAAAAACTTTTGTCACCCTGTCAATATTGATACCAGGATGAAAGACAAGCCAGGTAAACATATCTGATGTATTGTATCACTTTGTTTGAGTTGCAAAACCCTGTTAGGAAAATGAAACACGGCAATTTTGTTTTCAAATTAATTAAAATAGAAATGTAGGTACAGTTGAAGTATAAAAAAGTAACAGTTGAATGTGACTATTAGTGATAATTACCAGAAAGGTATAAGGTTAATTTGCAGTAGCCATTAATGTGAATAATTTTTAATTTAGTTATTTAAAGTATTGCCATTAGGTTAAGGAATGCTGAAGAATATACAACATGTAGGTAACGTAATTAACGAACACCCTCAAACACCCCAATTAGAATATTATGTTATAATCATAATACATACACTGAATTTTTAATTTAACATGTATATGTATTGTTATTTTCTAAATTAGTTATACCAATTCTTGGAGAACTTTTTGGTCATACTACTACGCACGCAAATATCGCGCCGCGCGCCGCTCGACTCGACACAACATAACGAAACTACGGAAAAAGCCGACAATACACGAAGTCTTATTACTTTGAGTTACGGTCTATTTGAATTTGTTTTGACTGTACAGGGTTAATATGACAATAATTTCCGTAGTTTTAATTATTTTTAGGATAAAAAATTACCTATATTAAAAACGATATAAATCGATTCATTAAACGATTCTGAACAAACTAATTTCAGGATGTGCGTTAATTAAGTTTCATGTTGAATAAAGATGTGTCGACAAGATGACTATACTGCTATGTCAGTGTATATTTACCCTTACATCGTTCTTCATGACCATAATAAAACATAATCACACATAATGTGAATGGTCACGTACCATTTTCAAACAAAAACGCGTCGTTTTCTATATTTTCTCTTCTCAGTTGGAAACAGCGAAAGTGTAATTTCAACAGTTATTAGAAAGCAAACAAATATTGGAGCAGGTGGACTATTATATGCTTATAAACATTAGATAGCAATAATCGTGATGAAGTAAGTAATATTTTATGAAGACATAGGTACTATGTATTTAATGTCAAAAATGGAACGATCATTCAGATATGGGACGGAAAAAGGCTTGTTTTAAAAAGCAGCAATAGAGCCATTTAAAAGGTGCAAACTAGAAACATTACATCACAGTTTCTCTCTCGGATGTCGTTTCAAAGCATGACATATCGGCCTTTGACGTCCATAAAGTACCTAGAGCATCAAAAGGGTCACCTATCCACTTCCATTCAAACAAAACTCAAATCTGTCAAAGGAAAGTTATAGAACAGAGAGAATCGCAGCTGCATCTTTGCTAATAGCAATAATTCAAGCGAAATACTACTAAGTTTTAAAATACCCAGCTTTGTACATTTTAATGCCCCAATTCGTCCAAACCATGCTCGTTTAAATGAGGGATCTGTAAATTAATCCCTTATTTAAAAGAAATACGTTTAAGTACACAGATTCGTTTTATTAAGTCAGTTGGCCGAGAAACATGGCTGGTTGCGAAAGAAATTCTTCTTTCGGGCTCTCGCTCGATAAAAGTTCGTTCAAGCGTTGTACTTTTGCATGATTGAATTTGAAACGAAATGGTATTTTTTTATTTCTGTTTTTTGTGTTAATCTATACTAATATTATAAAGAGGAAAACTTTGTTTGTTTGTTTGGTTGTAATGGATAAACACAAAAACTACTGGACCGATTTTAAATATTCTTTCACCATTAGAAAGCTATATTATCTGCGAGTAACATAGGCTATATTTTATTCCGGCGCGGGCATTAGCTCCCACGGGACGCGGGTGAAACCGCGGGAAAACGGCTAGTTAATAATATAAAGACCAACTTTTGATGAATAAGATGTATTTATTTAAAATAGATAGGTAGACCTGCTACAGAAGACTACATATGACTGAAAAGAGGTTTATTTGTGACATGAAGTCAGTTAGAGAAGTTTCAGTGATGTCATCATAGAGAATTTTCACTTTAAGACAAAAAGCCGTAGTTCATCTATAGGTGCTCTCAATATAAACATTTACGTTTTTATAATGTTAGTTAACACAGATAATTCCACAGGCGCCTAATAATTCAAGTCGAGTTGTCAAAGCGACTACCATAATCGATAATATTTTATGGCACTTCATTACGAATAAACAGCTCAGTTATCAGAGCAATAGATCACTACTAAACTGTATCTATTACTAATAGTATTGACTTTATAATGACGGTATGTCGGTCATCAGCCATGCTCTGTTACAATCGATTGTATTGAAAAAAGCGGATAATATCCCGCTGTTTACCAAGAAGCACTTTCTTCTTTCTTAGGGATAGCTTACAATCGTACTGGTACAATCAGTAGAAATAAAACTACAGTTTATATTTACAAACATGACAAAGAAAATGAGCAATGCATTTGACCACTGACGTACCGAACCCGACATCAATAAACATATATTCCCAATCGTGTCAATCGACCCGGCACCCAGAGGTGCGTAACTTTCGGATAATCTTACTAAATCTAAGAATGTTCGATCCTATTCTTCTGTGTTCTTGGACCCTTATTAATATGTATGAGACTTGAGTAAAGATTGTGCTGAAATTCGGACTAGCCGGGTTCCGATGGCAATAACATGACTGACCCTTGTCAGCAAATGGATTCCCTCGAAAAATAGATGGTGTTGTACTCATTTTTAGCTGGCATCAGACTCGAAACTTACATAAATCTTAGAGTCCCTCATACGTCTCCTGAGATATGGTTAGGCCTGTCCCTTTAATATTTATCAGTCCCAAAACAGAAAACAAAAAAGCATTTATTATATTTCGTGTGTTTTCAAAACGCACGATTCAAACGTTTCTGTGGTTTATTTATATGTCTTGTAAAATTAAAATGAACAGTGGACCTTGGATATAGTCGTTTACATAACCTTCAAACATCAGTTAAGAGATGACACAACGATGACTAGATATGACAACGTTTTTGTGATGCGTCAACGCGTAACTTTGACAAAAAAATACTAGCGTCAATTCCAGTTTCAAAAGGTTCTAATAGCAAGTAGTTGACAGTTTTGTTGCATTTGACAGCTGACAGTTTTCAAGAGATGATAGCACTTTTTCATGACTGGCAGGACTGTCAATTGCACCAAAAAACGGTCTGATCATAAACGGTTTTGGTTAAATTGAAGTTTGTTCCTACAACCATATTTTAACCCTCAACCGCCAAGTTTTAAGGCTACCTGAAATATGGGTCACTGGTCGTTTAGTCCAATATATCAGGCATGGGGTGTAAAGACTGCGAATTATTGAGATCACCATTTGAACTCGGGCCAAAATGGCCACAGCCTCATCTTTAAAATCTGTTTCGGAAAGGATTTTTTACCCTTTATTTTAACATTGTATTAAATTATATTACTACAACATCGGCAGGCCAATTTGACCTATAAAAAGGTTTAACCTGGCTCATTTACCTTTCAAGGGTTAAAATTAGTGAAGCATAATATTGACCGTAAACATAATGTGCATTTAAAAATAAATTTGTCACGTGAGCTTAGCGTAAGCGACATTAATATTATGTAGGTGAAAAGTTCTTCCAAAGTGTAAAAGCAATTTACCGGTAAAGTAAATAAAGTCTGATAATTTCCCAAGGCGCAGTTTTTTGTAGGTTTCATCACGATCAAAATGCAATCCTATATTGGTTTTGAGATAAGATTCTTACTAATTCATGACATGCAAAATTCTAATCATGATTATTGATTAAACAATTTAATTGATTAATATCAGCTAAAAAACAGAAGCAATTGCAAACTTATGTGTATAACGTCATTGAACTTTGTATTTCAAATCATTTCGGTCTAGAAATATTAAACAGTAATTACCTAAAAGCAACAATGTTGCCACACTAGTTAAATAAATAGTTCCATTATTTTCTGTTAGTATACACAATCTGCTAGCTGCATGTTATTTAAACAAACCAATTTGAGTTATTGTAATCACCATTAAAGCAAATACCACTGGCGCCACTTCTTGGCTCCCAATCAACATATTAATAATGTTGTCTTAACATTTTGGAAAATTACCAATCACCTCAGTTCTTATTCTTTTAAAGAATTTGTTGTATTTCATAACGTTCATAAAAACAGCTACAAGACTACGAAGTTAAGAAGACTGCTCACAAAGATGTCTAAATTAATAAACTTAGCTCGTCTTCTCTTCATTCTATTTCGCTTCTCAAGATAAAGTATAATAAGTGTAAAATGTGGTAAAAACAAGTGCATCGGAGTACTTGGGCTAAGGGCTTCCGCTTGGCAAACTTTTCAATCGGACCACTTTACAGTGGGCCAAGTTTATCCTTTGAGACTTTGTAGTCTCCCTCCCCTATTTTGGTAACCAAATTGCACGAATAACGGTCTATGTAGAAACAAAGCTTTGACCGGAACTGTATAGTGTTTTTTGAAACTTTTACGTAAAAAAATGTGAAAAGTATTTTTTTTTTTGTAAAATTATCTTTTAGATGTTTTTTTTTTTTTTTTTTTTTTGAGAGATTCAATGGAATTTTGAATCGTATTTGCAAACAATAACTTCATTATTAAAATGTCAATTACTTACGTCTGATGCACAATGTCGACTCAATTGAAGTTCAATTTTAAGAATTCATAAAAAAATCCAAAAATTACTAGAGGTTTCATTTAACTGCATAAAAAATATTCATCATATCATATGTGGGAGACACCAAAGTCTTGCAAATATACGATTGTTTTGAAATTGATTGTCACTCGTTCATTATTCTACCTCGCAAATTATTTCGCAACGCAAATTCTCAAGCAACTTTGTAGAGCAGCGTTTAGTTAATCTTTATTTCTTGTGAGAACGAGCGCAATTCCAGTAATAATTAACGACTTTTGTATCGAGAATAACATATAATACAATTTGTTGTATCCCCACATGTGTTGTAGCTAATATAATATGCAGCAACTTACCGTAACTACGATCTATCTCCGTCAGATCCACTGGGACTATAATTTGGGTGGAAATAATGAAATGCTATAAGTTCTGTAGTTATGTATTATTCATTACAGCTCCTGTCTCGTTCCTGAAATATATTGAAATGGAAAAGGTCTATAATAAAAGTACTCCACGGTACCTCTTCATTTCATATTTTCTACGACCCTTATAAACTTGAGATCTTTATAGGAGTAAAGTATGCATGGTTTTGTCAGTTGCTGGGCATAGTTTGTGAAGGCGCATTTATCACTAGACGGCATAAAATATGAGAAGCAGCCTCGTAATATTTTCAAAGTGTTCAGTGTCAGTTTGTTTTACTCGCAGCTGATATATCATCGGCCAATTGAGGACGAAGTACTCGAGTATTTCAACGAATATTTACGCCTTTGTATCAGCGCTTTCAGATGTGTTCCACAAACTCAAACTGAGATTAAGAAACGCTTTCAAAGCAATTTTCTCACAGTGAAAGATTTGAAACGTTATAGTTACTATGTGTTAAGTGTCTACTGTTTACAAATGCGGTGTCCGCATTTTTTCACATGGCGATTACTACTTTGAATCTACCACTTTCTTCTTAGCAAACAGTTTTGTATTTAAACTTTTTGTTCGCATTCCACTAGAGGTCATTTTGTACAAAACGAAACATTGAACCATTGTTCTTTTTCAACTGGAAACATTTGTCTTTTGTTTCAAATAACCTCGTGGCCGGGCTTTCCTTCATTCATTAACTTTTCTGGAGACAAGTGGAAACCCGTGTGTAGCTGGTCTCGGAATTCCGAAATTGAATCTCAACTTAATTTAGACCACGTTAGGGATTATTTTGCAACGAAATTGTTGTCAAAGCGGTTGCAGGATGGTTTAAATTGGACAGATAATGAGGGAGTTTCTTTTTACGATGTTTGTGATTGTACTCCGGTTGTATTTAGATGGTACCAGATTGTTTTAAGTTTATTACGAACAAGATTTACACAAAGTAATTTTTTGAGTGTTCTGTTTTTTGCTTACGAAAGAAGAGCGGAACGACGTCAATTATGTTCAAAGCTAAGCAATTATTGTTTTTGTATATTTAATAAAAATAATTGCAGTCTAAGTCGTAACATGATATCCGCACACTCCGTTTCGTGTTTCCTTTAGATGTTTTGGCATTAAATGTAAATCGTTTTCTTTTATTCAATAGAATAATTGGAATAGGAACGTATCTAAAGCGACCTAGGTAAGTTGTGTATGCAAATGTTCCCGTTATCACACCTATTTTCCTGGTAGGCACTTGCTATCGGTCGTGTTATATACTCGTCAACACTACTGCCACAGTTTTCGTGTCATCATTTTCCTCTGTCAATTCAGTCTGAACGAACGCATTGTTTCATGAGCGTTTTAATTCGGTAGTGTGATTATTATTTTATCAGTGTGCTACAAATTTGATAAAAGTGCGCCAAAGGAACTTTAATATGCAATGAGACTTGACTAAATTTTGCACTGTTTTTGTGAGAAAATGTTTTCGACGCGAAGAAGACTTTCGTTAAATACATTAGTGGAAAGGGTTTTATCAAAAAGAAGGGACTCCAAGGATTCTCCACTCTCATCGCCTCTGTCCGACGAGGTAATACTCTTGTTATTTTTTATTTTCTTCTGTGAAATATTTGTAAATAATAATGCGTAAAAACGACCGTTTAGCCTTGAAAATCCGCCAATGTTATCGACGCCTGATTACAGTCATGATTCGGGCTTCAGAATATCGTATTACGAAATAGTCTGCATTGGCATTGATGAGATAAAAAATAATTAATTATTGGTATTTAATAAGGTCCCAATGGCGGAATTTTATCAGTGACATTCTATATTAAAACTATAGAGGTTTGTAATCAAAAGCTTTTGTTTGATTGTAAAATTTGTCGTGCTACTCGACTAAATTGAGTTGTCTGTTTATCTAAGAGCGGTTTGGCAGTCGTTGAATACCTGCCAAGAGCATAATTTAAGAAGGGCGCCCGCGCATTAGATTTTGGCAATTAGATTGCTTCAGGGCTGTCAAATAATGACGTATCTTTTTTATTCACAATTTTCGCAACCTCCTAGCAATAAGAATGCAAAAGTTTAATTCTAATTAGGTAACTTCTAAACGGATATTCGTACGTACTCTTGCGAAAATGGGTAATGTGCCGTCACTTATCGCATTCTCAATACATTTTTAAAGTGTCGTAAACAACCTTAAGGTAATGCGAACGCTTGACAGTATTTTGAAACTTGGAAATTGTTAATTAAATTCTTATTGCTATACTTGTGCTTAACTTGTCAAAGAATTCATATTATGTTTATAATAAAGGTTTTTGTTGTTTTAAATGTTGCATGATTAGTTAGAGAATGAGAAATAATAACCGTCTCCATACAAATGATGCCAATACCTACAGCATTTTGGTACAAAGTTGTTAAAATTTAACGACTTCTACGTGACCACTAGATAGACCATAATGCCATTATTGCCATTAATGATAGAATATTGATTAAAACAGCTTTTGTTGTGTTTCGTCATTTATTTAATTATGTTATCGTTGACATTTCTGCGACTCTTTCGAATGCAATTTGAAACGTGTAAATGTACATAACTATATAAGTTTCTAATTACATTGATAGTTTTAATTTATTCTTGTCAGCGAAGGCCAACCATATGTGCTAAGACTGAAAAGTGTACAAAACTGAAAAGTATTAATTTTATTTATTTGGACTCATTTCGTGAATCGTCTACTTCTCTCTTGCTTCTAGCAGACACAACCATAAAAAATGACAATTTAATGACTTGATAATGAAATCAAAATTGACGCACCCATAACTTTTCCTTTCAACATCATTTTAGTAACTCACGCACGTGTCATAGGTATAAAGCCCACCTACATTATATTAATCAACTCTTGGTTTTCATTTATTAATAAACTATTTAGGTACTGAGTTTTTGTGTAAATAATTAGTTTCACAGGCGTTTCTCTGCTATAGTTTTATAGTGTAGTACTTATGTACTTCTGAAAAGTAATAGGTAATTCCTTTGTAAATACCTACTATGTTTGCTTGTTTGAAATTATGGCTGACAAATCAAATGCCAAGTTTCATTACACCAGCCAGCCTTGTTCATTGAAACAAATTGATTATGTAGTTCCAAATTATTATTTAAAAAAAAAAACGAAATAGAGTCATAAAATTTTACTAGCCACATTAAAGTACTGTATTACTAACACGCATATTCTAAGGTGCGATCGATAAACACTGAGTGAAAATGTCGAGTTCATCGCCATACGATACGGCTGATGTATTACAAGGTCAGGCAACCTTCGTGCTTTCAGTTTACGAAGTACTGATAAAGGGTGTAAAGCTAGGTACAGACGGTGCGTCAAAATGCACGCGTTGCCGATTACGCACACACAGGTCCAGCAGACCACGTATAAAATGACAGCACGAGTGTGACTCGCGGCGAACGCAAAATGTCTGCCCGCTTACTTTTGCACGCCCAGTCTATACGAAGCTTAAAGCTACGCGTATTTTACACGAACAAGCATTTTTAGCACGACTGTTTTTTTTTTTTTTTTTATACAAGGACTGTTTCTTTTATCAAGAACGCCTCGTCTGTTCATAGCTTTATAGTTCTAATCCTTTCGCGGCAACATGTCTATTGGTATTATCAACAACAACCGTTGCGATGATGTCATGAATGGTAATGCGTTCACCTTGCCATGGTGTTGTGTACAATTAAATGAAGGGCTAGACATCTTGACACTATTTTTTTCACTAAAGAATGACCTTTATTCATTGACAAAAATTCGATATCAACTACTTACTCATCGGGCTGAAATTTGGAGGCGTAGAGTTATCTTCGATGACTTGTACTTTAGTTTTCATGGGATTTGGTAAATGCAATTTTATCAATGTAAGAAATGTAATGTTATTGCAACATGAAAAATTTTGCGTGCTGGACGGATTGAGTCGTAATTAGTCTACATAAGCTCTGCATGGACTTAAGACTGCCACGTTTTCGATCTAGGAAAATACAGTTTCTGCATATTTTCCTTCACCATTCTGCGCAACGGTAATGAAACAAATAAAACATTAGCACTCAATGTAATTTGTGTGTAATTTATTTTAGTGTTTTGGTGCGTGCACAGCATTTTAGGCCCCGCATAAAGGAGCTACGTTAATAAAGTAGAAAATAAACAGTAACCTTGACTTTAAGCAGCGACATTTTATTAACATTACGATTTCTCTGGGGTCTCAAACTAGACACAGCGGCGTGTCACGTTGGATATTGACTCATTTTTATTAAGTGACAGCCCTGACAGTGACTAACTCGATTGTTTATTTTGAAAAAGAGTTTACGATTAACAACGGTCACAATTACTGATTATATATTATCAAGATAGCCGTTAGCGTGATTCAGATCGAGGTACTTAGATAATAGAAATATTTATAAGTACAAGTTTTTGAATGCGTTTATAATTTTCTTTTTCTTCCTTCTTTAACCAAAATTACTGTAATAATCTTTCTTGAATTACTTCCTACCAATCATTCGCTGATCCAACCGTCCGACACATGCATTGTGGTTTTACTTTCTCTATAACGTTCCGGCCATATGGTTTGTCATTGTTGCCATAACGACAGTTGCCCACGCGCAGGTGTCAACAAACAGCTGTTATTTGTACGCAGCGTATAGTAACACCCCATTTTTGGGTTCGTTGGTGTACTGATAACATTTCTGTTTGCGTTTTTTTTATTTATCGTGCCGTAGAAAAAAAAAATGTGTAGGGATAGAATATTTTATTTATCAAAACAATTGCACTGTTAGGGATAAATACATATGTCAAGGCCATAAAGCCACTAAAGATTAAAATATTTCTTCACCTAAATAGAACCAGCAATATATATATTTGTATATATAGCATTTTTCCCTGATCAAGCTAAACCGATGACGTCAATAGAACTTTAGGTAGGTATATTCCCATAAAACATACCTTGCTTATCGAACAGACCGACCGTAAACAAACTACCTATTAACACTTTGTTAATTAATATTGGCAGTTAAATCAACCACAACGCATAATGAGACCTTGCATATTCAACTAATTAATTTAATAGTTGCTATCTGAGGTACGGTTCAGGTAGTTGTGAATCGTGGTAGAAATATTTTTATGTCTATTTAAATCACATCGGTTTATGTAGGTACTAAAAGTACGAGAGGTTTCAGACCATAAGTATACCAAAATTATGAGAATAAAGATATTCTTCTTTTGAAATATATTTTTTTGCCCTGTTCGTTTATTAAATTCTTACTATACATATTTTTCCAAATAATATGAAATATTTGATTGACCCCTGATTTCTTTGCTCCATCCAAAGACACGTCACATTGAACTTCATGAAGTATGTAAAAAATAACTATGTCGATGAGGTCGATGCCTCAAATTGACAAGACAATATGTTCGTGACAATACTGACGACTAATAATTATCGTATTAATTAAATTCTCGTTTTTGTCGATAGCCAAGAACTCATGTCTATAATTTGAGTATTAAAAAGTACGTTTAAAAATTAATTCTTCATAAATTATACATAGGTAAGTAATTTCTACATTATTTGCGTTTAAATGTGTCCTAAAAATGAATGAATAAATAAAGACTTATCGATGTTTTAGTCCCATCATTAATAATTCTTCTTACGTGTTAGGAACTCGTCATTCTTACTAAAACACCGCATTAAATATCCCTGAAATATCATCACGATTCGATCATTCAAATTAACCAAATCGATTATTTCCATGCAAACTTGTTTGTATTGTATTGAAATAAAAATAAATCAATGACATCGGCTTGTTATTGTGAGCAAATTTTATGTGGGAATTATGAATAGTTTTCTCGATAAATATATAAGATTATTTGCATTGAATGCTATTTATAAGGGTGTGTAGGTATTTCTTTAGGTATTGTCGTGTAGGGACACAATAGGAAGACTTGTAAAGAACCAGACTATGGTAACACATAAGCTGTGAGGGTCTGACTCACCAAGGTAATTGAAGCCATGTATTGAAGGGCTCCGGTATTGAATAGATACCTCAAACACAATACCTAAGTACTACAGTTCCAATATTACTATGACTCAGAGTAAATATACGGTAGATAACAATATTTATATTTGTAGTGATAGGTATCGAGTAAGTTATTAATTTAGTTAGTTTAATGTGAAAAACACATTAAAATATTACTTTAGTACATTATGTAGGTACCTTCCTCTTATAAAGCTTGACTTTAAATTCGAAATATGGGGGTACAACTTAATTCCGAAACAATGTCAGGCACAGGATTTTCCAAGTGGAAAACAATACAAAATCATTGTACTCAAATGTATCGAAACAATAGTGTTTTTATAAATAACAATACTTCATTAGCAGGAAAAAACAACAGCACGATTTTTTGCGTTTTATCCCGTTGCGATGTAGCGTTCCATTAATCTAAATATAATCCAATCAGTTTTGTTTTGCAAAAATAAAATAATACTAAATAACAACGCTTTCGCATAATATATTTTATAAGATTACTTTTTTTCTGCTAGCAGATATTATAAAGTAGCATTTAAAATATCAAGACAGCATCACTTGCTGCGGGTTGTTCGAAAGAGATACCGCGGCCCTGGTACATAAAAGGCCTAGGACGGAACACGACGGTTTTTAGTCAGTAAGAGTCTGACACTCCCTCACCGCTGCTAACCCACAGCGGGAGGGGTCATTTGATGATTTTTGACGTCGGAAAAAATAAATAAAATAAAGGTAGCATCCCTTGTTAAATGGGTGTTTTTAGCACTGAGGTATTTTTTCAAATCAGTCCAATAGTTCCAGGTATTACCGCTTTTTGGCAAACTATTTAACTTTACAATATAACAATATATAAATATTACACGAAAGGTAGCCTCTATCCCCACATTTTATTTCTCATTTTTCACTACAAGAAAAGACCTAAGCCTCACACGACGAGGATCGGAAAAGTCGATTTTGCCATAGTGCAGCTGAGTACATGTAAGCCGTGGTACATTTGAATATATCGGACTATACTTAGGATATTTCCCAACATACTTATCGCGTTCTCAGTGTCGATGTTAAGCATCCAAGGAAATTCAGTCTGAGATAGGAATTTAAGACATGTGAACTGACATTCAGTGTATTACGGATCCGTGTTATTCAATTGTGTCATGTTTTGTACAATTCGCTGAGATATAAAGAGCTGTCCGATATCAATTCTTTGATTTTCTATCGTTCTTACTTTGTTCCGTTTACTACCTACGTGGTTCTTTTGGTATCAGGTTTCAGTGACTTGAATTAAATATAGACGTGATGATGTAATGTTTTGAATTAGATTCAAATTAAGGATGATTTGGTCAATAACATAACAATGTTAGATGCCTTATTATTTAACAAACATGACTTCTTATCATATATTTATTTATACCATGAATATGTCACATTTATAATTTGAAATATCTGGACTGTGATTCAGTTAATGTTCAGTGCCGAGGAAGCAATTTTGCAGAGTAATTGTAAGTGCTCTTTTTGTCTGCATTTAGAGATAATTTTTCAGTCTACCTGAAGGTCATACATAACATCTTAATGTGTGCAAATATGAATGATATCATTGCATAAAATATAGCAGGCGTGGACTTAAGTACTGGAAATAGTCTCAATTACTAGCACTTTAAATTCTTCTGTAATGGCACAGATTTAGAATAGCATGCATATTATTTACGTCGAAATAATTATTTGTAGCAGCAGCTACAGCTACTAAAAGTATTTCTAACAATCCAATGTTCAAGAGAATTCTAGTCCAAACTCAAACTATGTAGTTTTGTGCTGCACCGCAGAACACAAAATTGCTTTTTATTGGATTCGGAGTGAAATCTCAACTAATCTGCCAGTGTCATTCACAACATGGTTTATAAGTATACTTAAATACGTATTGTGTAATTATAAATCAGTAACTAATTTTGCAGTGTCGTGCACGCGAAACCACGCATCATAAATAAAGCAAGTCTTTCATTGCACGTGAATGGGAGCGATTAATTCGGTGTCAATGTACTAATCAGGGCAGCCAGTGCCAATCAATGTGTTGATTTGAGTCCATAATGCCAGCTTTGTTACGCTTTGTAATGAGCGATTGAAGCGCTTTATTTTGACGCCGTAGTTAATAATAAAGCTCTATTTTGTTCATTTTTGGTTTGACATTTAATTTGTCGATGTTGCTTTATTATCAAAAATAAAAATTAGTGTTAACTACTGTAATGTTAACGCAATTTTAATTAACATTTCAAAAATGTATGCCTCGCATACGTCACATTTTTTTCCTTTTCACGCACTTCTAAACAATGGGGTTACGAAACGCAGAATTACATAAAACATTTCTATTTACCATTTCATTTGTATATTTTAAGGAGTGAGTCAATAATGACTCATGAAGTTTCCCTTTCGCCAAAACGGCTCGATCGTCCAGTTTGACGTAAATGATCTCTGCGGTTTGAAACGATAGAAACTTCGCTCCTTATTGGGCCATTCAGTGCAGTCTTCTTTTCATGAATTTCACCCATTGTGCACAGACTTTCAACTAAATTAATTTGTCCATTACATGGTTTCCTTTGATATAAAACGTATTCTATCTTTTGTGCGAAGTTCTGTCATTGAACTTTTGAACAGTTGCCTCATCATCAATGATCAAAGGTAAGTGTTTTTCAAAAACCGACGCATTTTCATTGGAATGAATATTTTTAAGAATAGTGGGGCGAGTTTATTGGACCGATAAAGAACACAACATTTACATGACATGAGGCCTGAGGAGCAGGTAAAGTCTGCCCCAGTCACGGCTCTGACTCATAGGTGTCTCATTGTATCATTGCCAACAGGCCACACAAATTATCTATGCGATCAGATATCTCAGCAGCAATCTTATTACAAAGCAATTAGGTTCAGATTTGTATGACCACCGTTTATCTAACACCTAATAACTTTGTAGTCCACGTAATAGTCTTGCAGTCTGAATAAATCGGCGCACGATGGTGTAATACCCTGAGACAGTGGCGTTGTTTGCAAATAGAATATGCAATGAGACTTTGCAATACTTTTTCTACTGGCATTTTCTAAGCACGTTTTAATAGGCTTCCTTATATTTGAGAGAATTGTCAGGTTGAAATATTGAGCGTCTAATAGAGTTTTTAGCTTGCTGGTCACGTAAAGTCACGTTATGTCCGAGTGCATTTAAGATTTATGTTCTTTGGTCTTTCCTTTATCATCAGTGAGCAAATTAACTGTTGAAGACTGTGTAATGAATTAGAATTTTCTAGTACCATGATGTGAGATGTTTTTGTGGCAATAAATCACATAGATACAATGTTAATTGGTAGTCAACACAGTTCTCATTATTTAATGTTTAACTTAAAATTGTTTGCTATTTAATTAACTACCTTTTGTTCTATGTAAGCCTCGAATTATTTTTGAAAGTTTTGTTTAAAAGAATTTTCTTTTGAATTCAGTTGTTTGAAAAGCAAATTTAAGGTTTCAAGTAGGTTTCTTTTGTTTTGGTCCATTGTCTAGTAATCTGTCTGGTAAACCCATCTGTGCACTGTCTGGTTTTCTCAAGCGATGTTTGTAACTACATTCTTTCTAGGTATAGAATAATAAAGTATATCAACTTTGAAATATGTAGTAGCTGCGAATGAAAGATCAGGTAAACACCGCATAAAAATTTGCACCTGTGTAAATTGTGCCGATCTATCTACCTATGTGTACCATGCACAACTACGATCGGAATTTGCTTATGTAAATACTGAATAAATTTTGAAAACGAAGCCGCCAACATTTTGGCTGTAAATTCATGATTCTGAACTGATATTGATACTGATAAAAACAGTTGAAAAAAAAAAAAACATGTTTTGTACTACAAGCGAATTAATAGCTTAAAAATCAAACAGCTACACTAATTATCACGATCCTTATGATTGATGAATAAAAATCACGAAGTATAGACATGAACGATGACGTCATCAGAGTAGGATAAAATGCTAGAAGTTGCAGCAGGCTTTTGTTAAACAGTTGAACACGTTAGATTGACATAATCGGCATAACTGCTCAATCGTTCAATCAAACATTCAGTGCTAATCTTAAAATATTATTACTAGTTTAATATTAAGTAAACAAGTTACAAAATGACCACTAAATAATACTACAAAATATAGTGTTTTGTATTGCAATAACTTGACTTAATAATGATATATTAATGTTTATAATAAAGTGTGCACGCTATATTTTCGACGTTTCCTTGTATTATTACAGTCATGAATTGTGTCTATTATGTGCGAACGTGTTCTTTAATCTGATTTAATATTTATTCAGTTTTTATTTTTAAGTTATTTTAGTAATATGAATAAGCAGGTTGTTCTTGTTCCAAATGTAAGTGCATATTTTTATAAATTTTCTCAAATAATGTTTATTTAATTTTCGTGACTAAATTCGGGAATTTGTGCTATGTTCTTAAATGAGTGACAAATAAGTTAATAGGTACGTACAAATAAGATGGTATTTGTTATATAATGACGTGAAACTTGAATGAAAATAGTTCTGAATCGGCACAAATATTTAGTAAACTTCCGTAGTCTCAATTTCTTCCTGTATATTTTTGGGAACTGCATTCGCTCGATCGATTGGACCCGACTGAACTAAAAATAGTATTCAAGTGACCTAGTAAAGGAGTTTGTAAGAGAATTTGATTTCTATATGAGAAAAACTTATATAGCAGTCATTCAATGAGTGCCTAGATGTGTTATAAAGTATAAAGATTGTTCGGTTTTTATTTTTAAAGTATACAGTATTTTAATGTTAATGTTACTAAAATATCTACATCTATAAATACCTAGGTTTTCATTTATATTTGGAATCCAATTATGCTTCACTAACCGTACAAAACGAACAGAATTATTTTTAAAAATAAAATATCGATTATCAGAGTTATGAAACGTAACTATTGTTGTGAAATTAACTTTCTTCCTGCGAAATTGTCTAGTTACTCGCTAGTTATGCGAAATTGATCTTGATAATAAACTTAATGATGTTTTACATAATTTACTGCGATTTAATGGAGGAGAGAGTGCGAAGTATTTAGTTATGAACCGGTAATAATAGGCAGCAAGTATTTACGGTATTTTATTATTAAAGAACTTTTTTTTACCTTGAATCAAGTTACAGGCTTACATTATATTTTAGCCCTTGGACTACTCTTCAACAACTGAGGGTAAGTTTAAAATGAAATTCTAAGCCTTATAACAAAACGTGACTTTCTTGAAAAGATTTTACTGAAACGCTCGATTTTTTCTCCACCGTCCTCAGTGTTGTATATTCCTAGAAATGTCTTTGAACAAAAGATTCCGGTCAATGAACAGTGGATTGACATCACTACATGCAATCTGAGATCATTCGAGCGGCGAATTGATAAATAATTACCGAGTTTCTTAAAACGAAGAAAAAATCTATGACCGAAGATAATAATTAATGTTTTGTCATATTTTCTTATTACATAAATCTTTGATAATGATACTTATGAAACGAAGTCAATCCTTCAGTTTAGGTAGGTACATATAAATATTTCTGACTGAAAATTAAATATACGCAGAACTCGGTGAATCCGATTCAACAATTGCGGAAATGGAAATTGAAATGAAACAATAAATGCATTTCCAATTCTAACTAATAATTACAATTCTTCATCAATTTTGCGTAATCCTACTTTTGTATGCTAACTCTAGAACTAACACAAAAGGTGCTCATACTTGAAGTAGAGTCACTTCCGTACTGAAATGGTGTCATGGCTGCCGGGCGAATACCAACAAAGCAATGATGCTTTATCTTCGCGGGTCGCCACAACCCGTTCTCCATTCAGGAGAGGCAAAAGATATAGTCCAAATCGAGTGTTTTGGGACCACAGTCGAGTGGCAATTTCCATAGATTTAATCAGGATTTGTATTCAAATACATAATAGGATTAAAACGTTGTAAATCAAGTAACGGATGACTGAGCGTGAATGACGTGTCCGTTCAGTTTCCAATCCAAGTCTATTTAAAGTTACATATCACATGGCCATTGAGAGGCATTCGAATAGAATAATTTAGTAAATTACCTTTTTTTGATCACCTCGTTATCCGGATAATACAGGCGTGTGTTGAATGCTTTGATTAATGTGGCTTAATAATAATGGGTGTATACAGTCCTCTTTAAAGAGTACTTATATGCCGACCCTGAATACGTGAATATTCTGCAAAGTAACTCGATACATAGATAACTTCCAATGCTGGCTTTTACAGGTTCAAAACAAGGTGTCTATCAACTGTCTGGCATTTGAAACCAGCCAATAAAAAGGTTGGAATCGAGAGCACAAGCCGAGAGGAAAGCTATTTTGGTTTTTGTGACCTTTAAGATCTTCCCAAAAAATTTACCTATATTTGTACTTCTCCGTTACACTAGTGGCATTGATCGAAATTCTCATAGGTAGGTTCTAAATTGTAGGAAACGAAACTATTCCGTTAACGATACTATTTTGCAAGAACTCACGCTAGGCTTCCAGATTACAGCTCCTTATATTACTTAACTAAAATTGCTAAGTTAAGTCACACTAATTAAGACACAAAGTCAGCCGTGACTGACGTCAAAATTAGCTCAAAGATAACTTATCTACGTTATCGTCTTTTCCTATTTCTTGTTTTCAATGTAAAGTAAGTTTATTCAAGCAGCTTTCCATCAATATAACACCTAACTTGTATGTAATAAGAAAAAACAGTCGCTCTTCAAGCAATTACGTGCGTATTTGCGATCGTTCAACTGTAGCATAGCGTAAGTCTCGCTTTCGCACCACCAACTGGATGGAGGATGGTGTAATATTTTGTGAGTACAAGAAACTACGTTTTGTTATAGACAAGATGACGAAGAAATCTGGTAGTGAGTCATAACAGTTGTTAAAGGGTGTTGGCACCACGTCATGAGATTGAGATTTTGAAATCAAAATGAATTTCAAACAAAGTAACTCGAGTATTTAATTCGAATATTCATATTTAAAATTAGGTACTGTTGGAAAGCAATCAGATTTTAACTGAAGTAGTTGCTTCAAAATGCGTTTTTCGTCCAAAAATTAAAATCTTTCACACAACTTTTCTCATTTGTTTACAATCTGATGCAGTCGACAAAACGAATGAAAAGCGTCAGATGAATAAAAATGCTTATCAAAATTAACGTAGCTGTAGCAACAAACGCGATGCAGGGAAGTGCAGAAATAAATTATGTTTTATTTCGAGTCCCCTGCAGTTTTTCACTAGTAAATGTACAGTTCGCTGGGATTGCACCGACCTTAATGAATGGTCTCGTGCGCCTATGCTCTGCATTCCCAACCTTTACCTGTGCCACCGAACGTTTTACGCCCTCTTAATGCTGCCACGGCACACCAGTAATTGCTGTATGTACAAATATTTCACGAACACGAAAGTTTTCCCTATGAAACTGTTCTAATGGTTCCGTTGCTGATTTAAGTTTTTCAATATCTCAAACTGCTGCATGACTCTGTCCAGTACAGTTTTTAATATTGCACCAAAATGAAGAAAATTTTAGAACAACTGAAGTGAAGTATACGAAAAACACACTTTAATACCAAGTTAGGGACACAGTTCATAACGCAAGACTGGGACGAAATTAAAAACAGCTACAAACATGCCTCTCGGTAAATCCTATATTTATTATCCTGACATACTGTATGCACATTGGCTTAAAAGTCCCCGCACGGACCATCTTCACGTTTTCCAGCTACAGAGATAAGAGGATTTCCTAAAAATCCATGGTATTTGATTCGCAACTACTAAAGTTCTTATCTAACGACAGTTCTGATATAAGTCGGCTTATTGTAAAACCCGCAAAGAATTTTATTTTCCGTCGTCAGGTGCACTCGCTGTGAAAATGGGATTTCATTTTTCTAGCGACCGTTGCCGGCCTTGTCGCGGTGGTAAACTATATTCTCAATTGGCAAATCTTTCGACCGAGACCATTTTCAATATGAAGACACTATTTAATTTAGAGAATTGCAAACTCATAACGTGAAAATGATTCAGAAAGCAAAATGAGATTTGTGTGACAAAATAATCTTCTGAAGAAGAGTAGATGTTTAATATCGTGACATTTTTTGTCTTCGAGACTCTGCCAAGCGTTTGAGTAATTTATCAAAACAAGATGTTTGCCAGTAAAAACTGACAGTTCTCTCTTCATTAACTAATTAGGTGAGATTACGGCAACAAATTACATTTTCTTATTCGTGTTATCGTTTGTGGATCTACAAATTGGTCTGCGAGGGTTTAATGAATGCGCCTCTGCGTCTGCCGTGAGTACGCTTATCAATGCGCACGCCACCTTTTGCCTGAACTTGTTTTATTATGCTCGTAAATTTACCCGTTTCTAGGTCTTAACTCTTTACATCGTAAGAGTTCAAAGGTCTCCTTTAACGCTATTATGTGGTAATGTTTTGTTCCTTTAGTGGGTCTGATTTATTGGTTGAGTGATTATTAATAATGATAATGCGATAAACTGTGGGTAAGTGGAGGTCTATTTCACCGGTTCTGGACTGGATTTATCTGTCCGATTCATTCGGGACTTGAATGTTAGTCTTATGGAATTATTTGGTTGATAAGTCTAACCCGTATTAGATAAAATGAACAGAGAAAACGAACTAACATTTAAACGGTAGGATGTAATGAAAACATTTTCTCCTTTGAATAAATATTAGACACTCAAATCGATAGTTGCAGTATTGCAAAAGAAAACAATAACTTTGCGTTGCATAATTCAGTTATTCTATTGGACGCGACCATTGTCATTGGTTTTGGCAGTCGCCAGCCATTTGATATCGGCCGGCACATGACTTCAATTGTTTTTATTATGCGTAAAAGGATTACAAGCGCCATACAGTCTGCTATGATCGTGTCGTGACTTAAACGTGCTTAATAAATCGTTATTGGCTTCTTTGATAAGCCAACAACTTTCTCTTTATGAGTATCATTATTAGTAATTGGCGTTCTTAATAAATCTATATTATTACTCTAGTTTCGTTTTTTGGTTACGTAGATGTGAGCATGTAATATCAAACTCTCTGTTTACTCACCTCTTCTTCCGAACTTTGCAGTTTTGAGATAATATACAGTTACATTCCCGCTTTCAAACGACCGTTGAGGACAAATATTATTTACTTTGATTAATGCCATCTATGCTCAGTATCTATAGATACAAAATTTACATTATATCCTTCTCTTTTCTCTTCGATAAAAAGGTAATCTTTTCCCTCCATTTACATTGAAAGGTCTTCCCCGATGTTATCATGGTAATTGGGAATCCCATTTTCAACGTATTCAGAAAGATTAGCCTCTGATTTGCGTTACAGGCGATTCTAATGTCGATAATCGATTATATCTCAAATTGAGTTTTATATCTTGACAAAAGACAAAGGGGCATCGGACACTGTTTTGTTTAAAAAAGAAGTAAATGTTTCGTGTCGCGCTTACTTTCACCGTTACTAATCAGTATGGTGGCTGTTGTTTGCATTTCACTTTTGGCCCATTAATAAAGCGGGTATTGAGCTGTACTTCGATCAACTGTATGTGAATTATTTACATTTCCCCCAACCATCTACTCAAATGTGTGAACCCATTATGTAGTAATCGTTGGATAATGATTGTGATTGCAAAACTATACTCTGTTAGCCTGATGTTTAGTCGGCACACAGTTAATGAATAACAATAAATTCGGTTCAGTTTATCAAGCTGTCAAATAGTAAACCCGCTATCGTAGCAAAATACAAACACAGACATACCTAATGATGCTATATAGATGTCAATTTACCACTTTATCTTACTGTCTTCGAAGTAATAAATGCATTCGGTCACGTATCTTCATTTATGTCGCGGCATTTGATATGTCAAGTTTACTTTATTGCTGCATTAATCAATATGACTTTGACAAGTATACCTACTATAGTTCGGCCATTCAGAGAATGCGTTCCTGACACGTCGCGATTGAACTGACGACGTAACTTTGCAATGGCGTTGCAGTTACGATAAAAATATTTTTGCTGGTTGTTTACCGTTTTAACAATTGAGGAGCATTAAAACAACATTATTATATCAATAATCAATGAATGTTATTACGTCGTCAGTTCAATCGCGACGTGTCAGGAACGCATTCTCTGAATGGCCGAACTATAGTGATAGATTCTGAGGAATGTAGATAAGGTAGCCTTGCTTCTTAAGGTTGGGCATGTTAATGTTTAGATAGTACGGTAATTAGTGTAATCATTACGTTAAGTGTCAATGGAAGATTAGACTGGTCATCTTCCAATAGTGTCATCGGACGCGTGTATAAAGCTAAGCGTCCACTTGTCGGTATCGTACGCAACGGACGCAACGCACGCAACGGATCGTAGTATTATTTATATAGAAACTCAAATAAGATGTGCGATGCGTACGATGCGTACGATGCGGACAGGTGGACGTACTTGTTTGAGTTTCTATATAAATAATACTACGATCCGTTGCGTGCGATACGTCCGTTGCGTACGATACCGACAAGTGGACGCTTAGCTTAAGTCAGCTGTCAACACTTGTGACGTCACAGATATGTAAAGTCTAAAGTACTTCTATCAACGTCGTGATGCCAAGTTCCAAAACTTCAAAGATGAAGATCCTATCTCCGGTCTCAGTGGCTTCCATTTATCAAAATAATAAATTAAGAATGGCTCCAGATTTGCATTGATCGATAGCGTGGTTACGCTTGGTGGAAACTTCGGTTCAAAATGCATGGAGTATGGAGTGGCAAAGTTTGAAGTACATTACATATTATATGGGAGTAGGTATAACATAATGAATCTCGTATACCTACGTATGTTTCAAGTATTACCTACATCGTTCCTCCAGTGCTATTTCAACGGCTCTATAAAATATGAATTCCTAATTTTACAGCGAAAATTGCTTCGTAAACTTACTCTTGCACCTGTGGGCCCAACATCGAACTTCGCAAAGCATTCTAAATCTATTTTACCGTCATAGAAGTTTTTGAACGAGTTCCAAATACACTTTCGTATTTCCAATATTTATTGTCCTATTTAGACTTGTATAACAGTATATTTTCATGAAATCACTTGCTAGGAAAGTTAAGTATATCATAAGTTTGGTTGAGATAGGGAAATGTGTATGTTTTACGATGAATCTTACTTTAAATAACTTTCAAGCTTAATGCGATATTTTTGTCAAGTGTCAGTTGTGAAGTGTTTATTCTCCTTGGCATTACGTATAAGTAATGTTAATGGCTTTACTTAACTACTTCCTACGCAAAAAAGCGGATATGACAAGTAGCGCCGTATCGTACTCCGAGACCACCCATCTAGATCTTTTATTTCTCTCATGTATAGCCATAAATATAATTTTATAAATATTTTCTTGCTTATCTTCTGAAACAGTACTCGTATACCGAGTATTTCGCGCTTTAGATATTTTATAGTGGCAATATCTCTTGAGATAAGCTACCTTACCTTCATATCTTCGATTTATTCATGTCCCCGCATAAATTTTTCCCGACGAAGATTCTGAGATTGTAGAGATTTATTAAAATAGTGATATGAAATAAGGAGTATCTAGATTTTATTTAATACCATTGAGAGATTCTCAAATAATATGATGGAGAGACGTCGCATTTAATATTTTAGCTCGAAGTTGAAAAGGGCGTATTCATTTTATTATTATTCATTCTTTGAATAGTTCAGTAATTTTGATATTCGGGATATATTCATACCATATCTCTCAATAGGTTCTATACGTATGTTAACACAATCTTACCGTTGCAGGTATTCAGATAGTCTGCACTCGCGGTCTCAGTAATCTGGATAGACCCGGCTTATCGTAGCGCACTGTCTATTAGTTTATGCCTGAGATTAAAACATTATTGTTGAATTTCCTCCTTTATTATGCTTTCCTGGTACCGTTTTAATTCTTCACGCGCGATAGCTCTTGAATATCTTTGCTGAGATGCGCTTTCTTTGAATTTTCTTTTGTCTTATTCGTTTATGTTTTCCCTGTTTCTTAAAGTATTGTGTGAATTATGTTTTTGTATCTTGTTGAGTTAAGCTTTTGTTTTACTTCGTTTGTGAAGCAGTTATACTACAGCAACTGAAGCAATAACAACAACTACAATTTGAACATATTTACTACAGTTAAAAAAATATATGAAAAATCTTTTTTACTTTACCTGCAAAATGATGTTAAAAAAAAATGATGTGTAAGATTTTGTCTAACAAATGATTCTATTTTGTTACAGGTATTTTGGGACAGTCAGAAACCGGTAAGGGATGTGGTGAGGAAAACTTAAATCGTGAGGCGTATTATCATAAAAGTCTCGTTGAATTTCAAACAGCCATTGAAATTCAAATAGTAGCCGAGCCCGGATGAAATCGTCACAGTTTTTCCGAATTGCCCGATATCTGGTTAACATTCTTTAAGAACAAGCAATAAAAGAGCGAAACTTGAGCCGACCGTGCTTGAAAACTTTCAAGTCGTTTTAAAAGAAAACTTAGCAGGCGCGTACCTCGTCATTTGTTACTTGAAAGTGTAGCTTTTTATACTCGAGATCTTTATCGTATTTTATAACCTCTCGATATCTCCGGAAGGTTTTATCGAGAGAGTTGTTCGATATCAATATTTCAAAGCTTTGGTTCGTGTGACAGGCTTGTTGTCACCAAAAAAAAAAAACATGAAAAATATTTAACAAAAACCACCGCTTTATGGAAAAGCGTTTCTTTCTGTTTGGCAACGTAACCGCTTCCCTGTGTGCTCTGTGAAAAAAAAATCGCTATGCGCAGCGTTCTCTCATTCAGTGGCTCGACGCTCCGCACTGCATTTTTCATTCGCAACCTGAAATCGTGCCCGGCATATACATTATATTATCTGGCCGACGCTACTGACCAAGGACATGTTTATCTTAGGCTGGAAAGGATTGGTCTTGAGTACATTCTGTACATACTATCACTAAAACAAGGCAATCCTTTTCATATACCTAAGTAGGTCCATTTCGAATATCACGTATAAATTATACCGTGTGTAAACCACTATTATGTACAAAATATTAATTGATACCCCAAACTGCATCGCGACCGCTGTAACCGCATCGATTGAATCGTGTTTTTCCATATTCGAATATTTTGGTTCACTTTGCTCACTCATCTGAACATCGGGTGTCGCGTCAAATGAAATGGGAAATAGCAATTTCGTAGATATTTCAAAGCGTATCGGTTACTACCGCTTCATGTACTAGGCATGCAATTTTCGTAAAATTTCGTGGGACATTCTGTTGGTGCTGTGCTAACATAAAACTGCATTCACTGTTTGACCACATTTCATATGTTCTATAAGTTGGCCCATTTAATTAAACGATTCAATTTGCAAATATTTTATTATTAACAGCACTTTACTCACGTTAATATTAAGGCAGTAGGTACTTTGAATATATTGTCAAATAAATATCAAGGTCCACTGTTTTGCCAAGCTTTTGTTATTTTCTGGCACTGCAGAGGCATTTATACTTTGTCCCAGTAACAGTACCGATAGCCTCGATATTAGCTACCCTCAGAAGCTTGCTAATGTCATAGGTCACTGGCGGTATAACTGGGCCGGTAAACTTGGCTTCACTAAAAGTGTAATGACTTGACCCAAATTGTCTTGTAAATCCATGGCTTTGTAATTGCACTATCATTTCAGGCCATTTGCTTAATTTGACGGTATGAGACTCCCTTAGTTTTGAAAACTTAATGGAGCTTCGGGAGAGCTTGACAACAACAGTCATAATGTTTCTTATTGCCTTCGCGATAAACAGGGATATAGTAACGATTTGATGTTACAGTACTATTCAAACAAGACTAACTTTACCTTTATAGGTACTTACTGTAATATTGCTAAGATTGAGATTTCGGACCTCAAGGCGGTATTTGCTTGACGATGTTTGCTCCATTAAGTTTCATATCGCTGCATTTGTCAATATTATACTTGAAAACTTAAGACTTACCTTTGCGTGGATCAGCGGGACCGTGCTTCATATTATATTATTGGTTCACTGACATAATATGGTGCTGTTGAAATCTCTGCAATATGCATTAAAGGTGGTGTAAACCTTCCGTAGTTGCATAGCAAAGGAAACAGCAAGCAACAAGAATAAAATAAAACAATTGAAAAACAAAATAAACAATACCCTCAAGGCGTATAAAACTCGGTAGTTATTATAAAACTTTAGTTCGGCGCCTATCGTGCTCATTTCTAGTTTAAAATTGGAATTTGAACGCGAAGTTCGCTGAAGCCCGAAACTTGGAGAGCTCGATAACGTCGTCAATTAGTGCGTCGTGGCTCCAAGAGTTGCAGCTCTAGTGGCTAACTTAGCTGGCACCAAACTAGGGTTGAACCTCGTCATATTAAGTTTCCTATCCTGTGGTAGTTTGTTACTTGTTACGTTATTAAAGTTGTGGTTGGCAGTTAAAATGATTAGGTATATGATGTTACTGTGGAATAAAATGTGGTACCTAGTTTGTTATTACGATTGATTACGTGTTTAAAGTCGTCTAGAAAGGCCGTCTATGTTTTTATTTTCACAAATAAAAAAGTTCAGTGTGACGTATCTACGCAAACATAAATCAAGTTTCAGTGCACTTATCTTGAACCATTACTTAAACCATTTAAATTCAGAAACTCCTAATATTTTTTTTTTTCCAAAAAATACGAAAATGCATTAAATAAATGCTCACTCAGCCCTACCGATGTGCTTTACTTACAGACGAAATATTCTACGTGCTTAGTTTGTCGGAACACTAAATCTTAGTAATCGTGTGTGTAGTTGTAATGAGACGTTGGGTTCCGTAGGGCAATTATACTACAATCTACCCGCAATTGCTGGGCTCCAGACGACTAGTTTATTTCCTTGAAATGTGAGCCATTTGTTGCTCTCATTAAATCTTTTTATGTACCATTAAAGGAAAGTACTTTTGAAAATAAGCTGCGATAAAAAATGACAAATTCATTTATTAGATGAAAAAGCTTTTGACGCTGCTAAAAATGTATGAGATAGTAGTAAAATAAATTGAAGATCTAATCTTTTTAAGCGATGAGATACGCTAGCATTTTTTTATGTTCGACGATTGATGCAAGTTTCATACAATATTTTATACTATGACGATATGAATAAAAAACTCATTTCGATATTGAAAGGGCTAAATGTTTTAAAAACATAGGCTTCGTCAATGTTTGGGCGGGCGCGCCGCCCAGGGAAAGGTCAAAGACCCCGCTAATAACTTCCGCTTACCTGCAAACGCTAGTCGTTAGCCTAGACTTTAGGCTGCGATGACAAAGAGCTTTTATGCAAGTTATGAAAAAGAAAGTCCGGATCAAAACACTGGTATGATGTTTAACATCGAAGTTCTTTGGATTTGGTTTATAGTAACCCGCAGTAAAATGTCATCGTTAAATTCAGTAACTATTACGTAAACGGCTTTCCTTCTCTTTTTAAAAATATCTTTAATATACACTCATTACAAATAAACAAAAGCATTTAAATAAAGAAGAACAGTCACGAAAACTAATTATGTAAAATAGCAACCACGCAAATTCTTTGAGCCACTTCAAACGACGCGTAAACGATAATTATAGTAGACTACCACGTGTAAAGCTCTCATCCTAATATCGTATTCACCAAAGGCCACTCGAGTTATCCACAAAGATATTCTAATACAAGCGCTTATTCGAGTTATGTTCGAGTTTCTATTTAAGCCGGCAACTGTCAATGGCTGTAAGCTGAAACTTCACCTGTCATTGTACATTGAGACTGAGTGTATTTGATGAAACATTCGTCAGTTACTAGACAATGTCCCTCGAAGCTTTGTGTGTCCTCTGAGCCTTCAACTCGTTCGCAAACTGTCGTTTTTTGACAGAATATTTAAAAGATCTCCTTTGTAAAAGAAAACAAAGGACGTCAGGATAGCAGAGCCAGTGAAAAGTACACGCTTTGGTCTAAGGTGAATTTATTGAAGCATAACTATGATGAGATACAGCAATAAACCTTACTTCTTACTTATATTATAAATGTGAAAGTTTGTGAGAATGTATGGATGTACGTTTGTTATTCAATCACGCAAACACGGCTGGACCGATTTGATTGAAATTTGGTATGTAGATAGGTGATACCCTGGATTAACACATAGGCGACTTTTTATCAACACACCACGCGGGCGAAGCCGCTGGCGGAAGCTAGTATAATATAATGCTATAACACAAACTTTCCAACAAAGCTACAACTTTAACGATAACAATCAATGATAGATTGCCTAAGTTGCCTGTTTGCTATTGACATAGTTCATAGATTAGCTTTCTCTACCTAAGCCAACAATGGAATATCCGAACTCAAGGTGTGAATTAGAGCGTTAGAAATTTTCGGTCTTCAATTGTTTACAGTTGGAAACCAATTTGTTATTCAGCAGCTCAAAACATTACACCCGCATAATGAATCGAGTGTTTGATTGAATCCACTGTCGTTCCAAGACTAAGTTCAATCCCACGACCTAGATCCGACCGCAATACGATTCCAATACTTGCGCATCGCCGGGAGCGATGCAATGCAGATTATTTACTCTGAGTGCACGCAATATTAGCTATTACATCGATGTTATTAAAGATTAGAATTGCATATTGTATTCGCTCGGGACTCGTGGCGTACCTCGGCGGAGATGTTATTGAATGCAGTAATGACTTTGTTTGGATTAAGACCGCACCGCGGATTTTTTGATTTTAGATAGCTCCGCCCACTACACTTCCGCGTCTATCGCGTCGCGCAAGCTATACTCTTCACTCAATGTGTAAAATTTGAATTTCGCGCCAATCGCACACGCCGAGGTCAGCGCGGGGTCAGGAGAACCGAACAGGGAAGATAGGGAGCCGCAACTTACCTAAGTTTTTTATTTTTTGATCGGATTTTTTTTTTGTTGTACTTACAAAAATTATTTGTAATGAAAACTTTTTATGAAGAGTAATATGATAATTTGGACGCGTAAGGTTGTGTGTATGTATGTGTGGTGTGTCGTGTATGTGTGTTTGTATATCCAGAACGGATGAATCGATATGTATTTAGGTTTTTTTGTTTGAAATGAAATTAATCGGGAGTGTTCCTAGCTTTATTTGGTGAATATCGGCCCAAGATGGCCGCCGCCACAAAATGGCGAATAACATATTTTTTTTACAATTCCTTCAGTATGGATATCAAATGAAAGGGCTTGATTAGTATGTAGAATCATGTATAATATTATTTAAAGTCCAAGATAGCCACCGCCAGAAAATGCTGAATTGCATTGTTTTTTTATAGCTCTCTCAATATGGGTATCAAATGAAAGCGTTTGACCAGTGTTAAATAATTTATACTAATGTTATAAAGAGGGAAGATTTGATTGTTTGTTTCTGTGGATTGTATAAGCTCTGAAACTGCTTAACTGATTTGATTTGCTTTCACAATTAGAGATTTACACTATCCCCAGTGAATGTAGGCCATATTTTATCCGGGCACAGGAAGAAGTTCCCCGGGAATGCGGCTAAAATCGCGTTAAACAGCTAGTAAAAATTAAGTGGTTAAGGAATAAAAGCGTCGCAGATCTTGTGTGTTATGTATGCTATAAATGTATGTAGTGAAGCTGTAAGGTATCAAAGAAGTAATGAAGCTAAGTAATTCATTTTTAAACATATTTATTAAAACTGAAATATAAATAATAATATAATGTAATGTATTTAATACATTGTCATCGGCAGGTGCCATAGTTCCCGTAGTTTCCCCATTCCTAGTCCATTAGCATCCCATCACAATAGCCTAAGTAGTTTTCATCCATAGTTAGCAATAGTTTAGCACAGAACCGGGGATTGTCCTTGGGTACATTTCTATAGTGTATACAGGGATAATCGTCGGTTTTGTGTTACCATTTCATTAAAGTTGTCTCAAAAGGGCTTCAGCGTGTTGGCTTCGGCCCCACGTTCGCCTTCCAAAAATCCGGGACTCTGTAGTCCCGAGGTCAGAAAGAGACATAAGTACAAATATAATGTAAAAAAAAAGAATTTATAGTATAACACGGTCTCCATAGATTTTTTGTTCTCAGAGTGCTTATAGTAAGTTCAACTCAGTCTTGCGCGCGGTTATGTGTGGGTAACCCTTGTACATATACAGTGACTTTGTGTGCGTGACAAGAGGTACAGTCGGGTACAAATACAGTTATTTAGGGGTTACGGCTGTTTAAGGAAAAACAGTTATTACGTAATTTAATGTTTATTTATCTGTGTAAATATCTATTGAAATTATTAAGTTAGTTTTTGATTTGTTTAATACCCAATAAAAATATTTATTTATTTATAATGATTCTGAATCGCTACTTGAAAAATCAAGTCCACACTTTTATTTATTGTCCTCGTACCCCGAGCTAGAAAATATGTAAGGAGTATTTAATTCATCTTAGATATTTCACCTCATTTATTTCTTAGATACTGTCAATGTCAATTTGAAAAAACTTATGAGAAAATAATGAAAAACTGTAAGATGTAATAATAAAAAGCTTTGGATGTTGTTTCATTTTTTGAAACGCTACCTGACTCCTTAAACATTTTCTTCGTGAACAACTAGACATTTTTGTAAACGACTGTACCCATAACAAAAAGCGATAAGAACACGTCATGCTCGGACGACGTCACTGTCACACGAGCGAAAGTTGTATATTTACAAGCCGACGCACACATAGGGCCGCGCGCAAATCTGAGTTATCGTCACAAATTATTATACCTACGGCCGGAGCGACAACATGCGCAGGTCCGACCTCGACGAGGGCTATCGCCGGACTGGCTCGTCTCCGTACACATTGTGTATCAATCGCTAGAGCACGGACATAAGGTTCAGAATTGCGTAGCGTCTATCATGATCGCTGCCGCTCAAAAAATCCAATATCTTAAAACTTTAATTAAAAATGTTTGGTAATAGTTATGGAAAAATGACTTTGACAGAACGTTAATATTGATGTTAAGAATATATTAGAGTAATTTTGAAACATAAAGATAGTGTAACTTCCTTGTAATTTCAAAAATAGTACTTTTTTAGACGTGTTTTCGGAATTAATTATGATCGAGTAAAATTATCAGTATCGTGTTTTCGTTCTGGCAGAATCTAGATAAAGATATCAATTTACCTATATCAAAATTTCAGATCCATTGGTAAGCGGGTAGTCCTATAATTTGGCATGGCAAACGGCTATCAAAATCACGGTGGCGTCTTAATTTCGGAGTTTGAAAGTTTGGAGGAGTTAGTGTTATATTTACTCATAGAACTTTGCTTTGTTTGAAACCTAAAAAAAGGCATTTTATTTGACTACAAAACGCTTATTACCCCACTATAAAATACCACTCATGATACAAAATTCAAAAACAAAGAAAAGAAAACTATGGGAAATTCGTTTGCTACCCAACAACGAAGTATTTTACATGCATAATTCCGAAACGTAAATGAATTTAGCGAATGGAAGCAATTTTCACACTTGCCGTGAATAATAAAATTGTTTCTCACGAAAACTGCTTCACGCTTAGTAAATCTGATTCCATGCTCGATATTTATGATTAAGTGTACTAATATTTACAGTTGCTAGTTTTTCTACTGAAACAACGACTTCCAGATGTAAAGATAATTATAAATTATGGCTGAATTATGCATTAGTGGTCCATTTTATTTTCATGTTTTGCTTGCTAACTAGTTATTATTGTTTAATTAATTATAAAATGAAAAGTTTTACGGATTAATGTTCTTTTATGCAACTTTCATGACAAAGTCAGGCGACGAGAAATTGATAAAAAACGAACCATTTTCTTGCTCAACTTCAATTCGGATTGAATTTCATAGAAAAAAGGTGGGCACAATCACTTTTATCGGAGTGGACCTTTTATATTTTTTCAATAATATTTTATTCACGGAGAGAGGTGTACGCGGCATAGGCGTTAGATTGAATTCGAACAATTCACAGCAGATTGATAGCGAATCTATTTGCTAGGTTTGTTTGGAACACACCGCGGTATTTTATAAATTGATTGATACAACAAAAGAGAAAAAAAATCGACTGCTGAATCAATTTTTTTACGCGGTCGTCTGTCAATATTTGCAGGGCGACTGGCTCTGCGAAAATATGATATGAATTTGAATTGAAATAGTTACTTTTAAATTAGACCGTCAAAATGAATTTACTATGATTGAAACGATACATTTTAATTAAAGTTGTAAACAATTTTGTGGTCCAGCAGCTTAAATTAATTGGTAAATAATGTCAAACTTACTCTTTATTACCAGGTTTCATTGTAAGCGTTCACTAAAGTCCAATAAAGTCTTTATCGAAATTTATGATTACTTACAAAGCAATATCGATACATATTTTATCGATTTCCGACATTTAAATCACAATAACGACAGCGGAGAACTACTATAAACAAGAATTGAATCTAGAACACCACTTTTATTAGATTTGGCAATGGTTGTACTGCCTCGTAAGTTTAGATCAACAACCAAACATAGATGCTTATAGAATTTACATTTATTTCACCTTTATTTTCAAAATCATTTTGGAGTTCACTAACATTCGTCTGCTAGATTAATTTATAGCATGTCTGTGACACTTATTATAATAATATATTACAAGCAAATAAAAGGCGTCCCAGCCAAACGTGTGCTGTTGACAGAATACCAATTTGCGATCAAAGCAATATTGCAGTTTATTGTAAATCAATACGTGCATGATTTATTATTGTGTGACCTACTCTACTCTCGTATCAAAAAGCCTTGATTCAACTTTATTTATACAACGGGATTATCTTACACATACTTTATTAAATTTTGCGGTATTTTAGACACAAGCCTCGTGAATATGATCTCTTATAATATTGTCGCTGCAGATAAATACTGGTACGATAAGGAGTTAAGTAGTGGAGCGTGGCAGCGCAGCATGAAGGTGGAACAGTCTTTAGAATATATTAAATTCCTTAGCTACTCGTAACTTATATGTGCGTAGCGAACCGAGACGAATGAGCGAGCCAACCAGTCTGTTGCTTGTTATACTTTAGTCTTACGTCGCCATTAACGCCGTAATTTGACATTGAATTTGAATTAGGAATTGCGTGAAATCGATGAGAACATCGGGAGCATTTTTATTTCTTTTTTTTTACATCTGGCATTGTCTCCCATTAATCGAGTTAAAGGTAGCAATCATAACTCTTTTGATATTGAAATGAGAGTACCTATAATTTATTACAGACAGGAAGTTTAAATATACTCGAATCTGTCTGTGAATATTAAAATTAAAAGCAAACATATAGGTACATTTTTTTATAATTCAATGGTACATATTGGATGTCAAATCCAACGACACAACCGATATGAAAGAACTTTTTTAATAACGAGAAACTGGCTGTACATATATTGTTTGTTGACTGGAGTGAAATATTTTTTTAAAGTTTTGAATTGAGAACAGGGTGGTTAGTGTTTAAATACTGGCTGGTGGCACTGGCATTCATTGCTTATTATGCGCTAGGCCGACACACACGTTTGCTCACTATGTGCTTATTATTTCGTAATTATGCGTTGATGTTCTGTTGCCGTGTTCTCCCGCATCCGCACACCTTGCATGGGTTTTGCCGCATCATTTCTTGCACGCTTTCTCCTAACACACCCCGTTCCGTTTTAAGCAGTCAATCTTGTTCTACATTGTCATACTGTTTAAACTTCTTGTTACTGTTATACTTGTTCTACGGTCAAAATACTTAAGTCGTTATGGAAGTAGGCAAAGGTCCCATGCATTCATCTCGGACGATTATTTAAACATTACTCCTTCACAAACAAAGCTTTTGGGCCGACAATGTGTGTCGTGTAACTGTACCTGTCGTGGACAACCTGTTAGTAGCTCGAGGCATGTTTTTTTTCTGTTTTGATTATTTTCGTTTATGCAAAATACTTTTTTGTTTGGGAAGCGTTTGTGATTAGTTATGAATTTATAGCTTTGCATTAAATTTTTATACTAACTATGTTTTCGTACATATTTCCCCTATTTTAAAACTCAATACCGAACTTCTGAGAATGAAAACTAATTCCCGAAGTAGTTGCAGGAATTCTATTTCGATTCAACAAATTTCGAAATTCGAACACGCTCTATTCCATTTACGAACTTTTAATTCTCCATTCTGATTTTTTCGACGTCGCATCGCGTGGTTTGTTCCAGTGATTTTTACTACCTTGCACTTTTTAATTTCTTTAAAAAGTTAGGCGCAGGATTCCCATTGAGTGGTTGTGTTTTGTTTTCTTGTGTGTGGCGCGGATTTTATTTGGGCACTCATTACTAGGTCTAGAGCTTAGTAAGCTCATAATGGCATTCACGAGTAGCGCGGTGCATGCGAAATTAGCACTGCAGCATTTTTGTGCAGCACAATGATGCAATCCCAGAGCTCAGCATTCGCTTTGTGAGGGAAATACTCTCATTCACGATTGTGAACTTTTTGAATAAAGCCATATTCGCTGGTAGACGTGTGTACGTCCGTGGAAGTGGTTCATTACGTGACGTTCGCTTTAATGATATACATTGCACTAGACGCGTTTTGTTTTTACTTTTGAACATGACTTCGACACGGTAAAGTTGTGTTGGTGTCAATAATTGGAGAGTGAAGGCCGAGCAAAGACTATATCGATCACAATGGCAGTAATCTATTATTCATATGTCACTAACGCGCCATTCAGTACGCACGAGAAGTTACACAATGCAAAAATAACGCGCATTCGTGGTAGGTACGCATTTGCGTCACTGTTGTCGGAACTGCACACGGTAATGTACCGACGCTACTAACATTTGAATATAGATTAAAATTTAAATAATAAACATTAATATTCTTAATTCAAAATTTTACCATAATGAGGTACAAACTGAGACGTCCATATTATTTTAGTCACAACTGCTTAAATTAAAACCTCCTTCGTTTGTTCTTTGCCTATAACCGCCATGAGATTTGAGAACCATACACAAAGGTTCTATTCAAACATGAAATAGGCTATGATGATACAAAGATTCGTCGATGGTATCACAGCTTTGCCTACTTACCTTGAGACAGAATGGGGCGTATTTCTTACATGTTGGAATTGAAAACAATAGCCAATTTTCTACTAACACGTTATTAGCCCGGTTTGTAAACAATGTTAATAATAGAGCAACGTGAAATATCTGTTACACACGCAGATAACATACGCTACTTAGTTCTATTGCGAATTTCAAAACTGTATAGAACATTTCGTGGAAGAGAATGTGAGGAAATGTATCCTCATACGTATTTATATTATTGGGTTCCTTAGCAAAGTAAATGAATATTTTAATGTAGAAAGGAAACTCAAGAATTTTCCTCAGGAAAAAAAACATTGTCAATTTTATTTGTAATTTTCCTATGATCGACTTTTATACCTCCCTCAAATCTTATAAAAAGATTCAAAAAAAGCAGATAAACAAACAAGGCTCGTGCTGCAGAATGTTTTTTTTTTTCTAAATGAGGACCGAACTGATTAAAGATTGCAACGCTCATTTAACGCTCCGATAAACGCAATTACTCGCTGGGGATCTAGGAAGAGCTCTTTTCGCTCTCATTCACGTTTTTAATGCTACCTTCTGTGTCTTGGAATTTTAAAATCAGATTTTCTTAATTCTCTGTAGTTTATTACCTACCCTATTTTATCTCGCTGTATAACAAACTGTGAGTTAGGCAACAGCGGTTTCGTTTTTGAATTGAGAATCAACCGCCATTGTTGTTCTGTCAAATGTCAGCACTTGAAAATAGAACACAATTATTTCTAAATTCGTTGATCATAAAATAGTAATGATATATTCTTTGTTTCTTATTCATAAATAGAACTCTAAGAAATAGATCCATCATTTTTATTTTTAAATCACAAATTATTAAATTAATTTTCAATTTTTGCATTGAGTATCACTACATAACTTATGCGCGAAAACTGCTCTCCCTAAATATAGTGTTCTTGATATTTGAATACAAAATAATATTTAACAAATCTTGAGTGGGTCGTTAAATAATTTTATTGCCTAAAGTAGCGGAGCCAACTACCAATAATCATAAACTGACGCTATCGGAACGTGTAACCGTACATAAGAGTATTATGTTATCGAACTTTTGATGTACGTACGTACCTGGACGTGAAAGTACGATTGCGGACCTGAAATAGCCTTTTACTGAACACCTATTACATAAAGGTAAAAAATGTGCCTACATAAAAAATACCTCATCATGTCTTCGAGTTATATTAGGGTCATACGAGCAATCATTTCACGACATAAGCAGAAATAGAGGTACAAGTTGTCTATCACAACATTTAACTTCAAATCTCAAAATCAAGTTTGAACAACAATCGCGCTACCCCAACAAGTTCTGTTTTATCATTTCGTGGAATTCTGAATAGAACTTCTTTAAGGCTTCAGACACATTGCATTCTCTGGAACCGCCGCAACCGTCATTCACTCTCAACGTAATGTTTAAATAATGCCTCCGTTTGATATTGTAGGAGCCGTGTGAGGTACCTTTATCTCGGAAACGAGTAAATGGCACAGCAATATCGTTAGTATCAGGCGCTGAACAATGGTACCACGTAGACGTCCCCTCGCTATTTAATGAACACGAGATATCCCCGTTACACTGTCTACGTAGATAAAGCTCAATACTCATTCAAACTTTTTGGTTATTTGTGTATGAAGTTTTGTTGACAGGCTGACGATATATTACCTTTGCCTTTCAGTCATGTGTCAACGATCCATTTTCAAACAGCGTTTGACAGTTGGCGCGATTTTCATAGACATTTAGTTCATGTTTAGTTCACAAAGGTTTAGAGACTTCAGGGGAGAGACAACAGAAGAATGTTTCGTATACGTGATTTTATCAGTTTTCTATTAATTTCGATGGTAATATTTTTCATTATTTTATTAACATGAAACAAAAATAGGTAACAAAAGCCTGTATGTGTTGTGTATACGCTCATGATTTTGAAATCAAAGCTATAAATAAAACATCCGGCATTATCTTATCATCATAAAAATAGATAAAACAATGATTGGTCAGTTATTATAAAATTGTTAACCTTCGATAAATATAATTTGTTGTCGTCACAAGGATACAGGCACGATGTTATGTGACGTACAACGAACGGTTACAATTGGAGTGAGACTCGACAACAATGCTCGAGGATGCAGTTAAGCTTATCTCTTATCATTGTTTGAAATGAGATAATGCTGTCCAGCTTTAGTGCTTACACGTGTTAAGTTACATGATTCTCTCATTAACACGTCACGGTTGTTTTGAAAATATTGAAATGTTCACTGAGTTGCGCGTCATTGGTTTTGTTGTCTTTCTTTGTTTTCGTCTTTAAAGGGAAAATGTATGACTGTTCTTACATAGAAGTGTCTAAGCTCGAGCCATACAGAATTATGCTGATGTCTCAAACTACGTCTGAGTTCGGTAAAAATAAAAAAGTGAAACATAAAATATTTCTTAGAATTATTTTAGTTCTATTTCAAAAGAATATAAGACTTGCCAAATTTAAAATTGGTATTGTACATTTATAGGTTATTTGAAAGAGAAAGCCAACATTCAGGCCTCTTGGAATGCAAAATTTTCCAATAACGAAACAATTCAAGTTTCAATAAAGCTGTGGCAGAGGGCTGCTTCAATAGAAATTTCACAGTAACCATTATGTCGTGCCCTCGACAATGTAGTGTAAACGAGGACCACATCCAAGCAATTTACTTTCCAACGCAAACCAATCATGGGCCGATGGCGGCACACTCAAATAGTGCTTCCATGTCGCAGCAAATACTGGCCAGTTGGCTTTTAAAGAGTTTACATTCTTTTCTATGTCATTCTCTTTTCTGTGGAGAAAATAGCTTTACACGACTTTTGTACTCTGATTAAAGCACGCGCTATTCGAATACAACATTCCGAAGAACTTTGCAATAATGCTTTCATTGCAAAAACGCATAAGACTTAAAGCAGTGGTAACTGAAATTAATAAATCACTTATATGTTATAGTGTTTATGTTACAAAATTACTGATAAAACAACCATTAGAGTGAACCAATTAAATTAACAATATGACGTTACTGTGATGTCATTCAACATTTCCATTTGGTGGATAGCAATAAACCGTAATATTTATGTGATGAGAACACAACTACATAAAGTTTTTCAATAACTAAATGGAGGCTGCATTTGCCAAATGAAATACTCTATTTCAATATTCGTTTGTTTCTATTTAATATTGTAGCTAAGAATTCTCTTTCAAACTTTTTGCATGAAAACGAATGGTGACGATGAATTGAGGACCTTGTTTTCTGAGAAATATCTTTTTTAGCAAAAGTAAGCATGTAAGACGTAGATATTTTCTTTATTAATTTTATGTCTCCACTATAACGAAATTACATAATTTTAGTATGTATTTATAGACAAAAGCAAGTCAGGTATTGTGGGAGTAAAGTATTAAAAGTAAATGATCTTTCATAACGTAAATAAGTAACACATTTTCTTCAGCCTTGACTTAGTTATTCAGACGTCTAGTCCATAAAGCCTCGCCTATGTTCTGTTTAGTATAAAGACTTTATTAGGTTATTGTGAAACCTGTTGCCTCGAAGCTACCTGAATGACGATTCGCCGAAACATCACTCTATTGACGTTTCATTGCCTCTTTGAAGGCACACTTGTTTAAATTCTAGACTTATCCAATTTCAACTTTATTGCCAAGAACATAAAGTTGTAAATTAAAGATGAAGTGCATGTCTGTAGAATATGCTAGAACATGCATATTAAGAGTTATGTTTTAGTTATAGGGGAGGAAATTACGACGGAACTGAGTTGTTCAATAGTGCATGTTACAAGCTGATTCTGTTAAAATTAGTTTGCTGATTACAGATTGTAGATGTTCGCAAGTGAACCCATATATTGTAAGTACTCCTTGCATATGTGTTGCTAGCTTTTGACGAATCGTGAGACCCTGTAATAGGTCTATATGAAATAAAATAAGTACTTAGACTTTGACTACATTATTGTGACATCTATGGGGGAGTTTTATATACAGCAGTGGATTGCCTATGGCTGAAAAGTTGATGATGATTAATCATGTTATAAAAAACTGAACAATAATATTCCACATTTAAGAAAATCTTGTTTAGAAAACGCTACATTTTATAAGTAGGAGGCATCAACTCGCATAAGGCACATAGCCTACAATATCGTTCACGGGAAACTTAAATTCCTGCATTTCCCTTGGGGTTTAATTTTAATAAGTATTCGGAAGCTAAGAGAAATATGCGGTTTGAAATTTTCAGAACCCGGCCTTATATTCAGGGAAAATTTTGAGCATCTACATAATACCAAGTTTTCATTTTTCTGTAAAGTTTTAAGATCGCACTGTAGCTCCTATTACCCCACGCAATAGTAAAAGTAATAAATGAAAATGTGATTGCGTATAAAACAAGAAATAGGGAATATTTTGTTGCCTAAGACTCGCGCCTAAAAGCAATAGGTAGACAATTTTTCTTTATGGTCTCATACCTTTTGCGGACGGCATTCTTACATCGCCATAGAAATAGCGTTTCTAAACACATTTCATGCCATAAAGTTTTTATTTCCAAGTGAAACTTTACGCGGCACGGAATTCAAGATTCTAACATTTTGTAGCTCGTGGCTTTTTTACGCGTGGTAACTAAAAATCTAATCAAATCATTACAAAAATAGCCCAATAGAACCGATTTCTAAATATAGTTTACCGAAATGTTACGAGCGATCTAAACTAGTGGATGCAGTCCGCCCGGGTTAGACGTACAGATTTAGCACCAAGCATTTCAGTATCAGTAGATTATCTTTGTTGTTCTACGCTACACAAATAAATACCCGAGAAATTCCTGTAGGCATTTTATATACGGAATACTAACAAGACTAAATAAACTAGTCTATTCAAAAGTCAGGAGCGCAAGCAGAATATTTAAATCAGCTCATCTTTTTGTTCGCTAGTCTTCTTTTAACGTGGATGCTAGTTACTCGGCTATGAATTAGCACCTTGCCAACGTTTTGCATCAAAATGTTATACACCCCTGCACTTATACGTTTCATGGAACGCGTACACCGAAACATACCGCACTAAATATGTACAGTTGGTAAGAGCAAGTTTCTTTTGCTAACGTAATTAGTTTTTTTGTCCCCACTTCGTGCAATGAATATTTTTTCAACCAACCGGACTGGCACTTATGTTGCCTCATTTCTTACGGGTTTTCTGTAACACTGGTGTTAATGATAACATAATTAAAAGTACATTTACCCGTCTCCCTACGCAGTATAATTACGAGAAAACGATGCTCCAATGTGTTTCAGGTGCGAAAACATTTTAGGTTGTTTTATGAAGCTTCCTGAGGTAATGGATTCACATACCCGACTGAATACGTAGCGCCACAGAATTTTGACTGTAATTAGAACGGATAAATGTTTTTGTGTTACTACTTATGCAAATTATATTTATACGGATGTTTAAGAACAGTTGAATGGTACCTATTGCAGAAAATTGTTGTGGAGAAACGCTATAAAGTATTTTCTACTGTATTAAAACCTTCTAGAATGTTCAAAAAACGGATTAGCTCTCATGAATTACGTAATGGCTTTAATTACAGAATTACCCAAAGTCTAACTTTAGTGGAACATTAATGTTGTGCTAGCAAATAATCTTCTGGTGTACGGAAATTTGTCTCTCGGTTTAAGTGAGCCGCGAGAGAGAATTATTCGTGTCATTTGTTTGGTATTAGATGCCGTAATTAAGTGTGGCGGGCCTAATGATCCCAAAATGGGAAAGTTAGATAGTTTATTCTTACGTTTGCTGAAAGACATCAAAGAGATTTTTCTCTGAAGTGTTACGAAAATATATAGTCATGTTAGTGTTTTAACCAAAAATAGACAGTAAGCGAACTCCAATAAAATTTATTTCGATTACGGTGCAATAGTAATATTGTATGTATAGGTATCAAATGAAGAGTGTATGACGGTAAATAACTGACGTTGTTGTCGTAAAACTGTGTACTATAACAATTGTGTCACAAGTGCACAGTTACAATCACGATACGCATTTGCAATCGATAAGAAACTATATACGTTAAAGGCACACTTTTGAACCTGTGTGAGAAAATATTCTAGAATTCTTGAAAGGCAAGTCGGTCGAATCGTTCTAATTTGGAAGAATATATGACATTTGACAGAATTCGATTCCTTCGACGCGGTAATTTCTGATAGGTGTGCGTTCACCATAATGTTTAACGCCTCTTATAAAAACTTGTAGCTACAGCAAAGCAACGTGAAGCCCAACAAACACGGATATTTGATACACAAAATCCGCACAATTACAGTAGATAGGTACATGTCTTCACCAATAGGTAATTATTCCATTTTTTTACTTGATTTCATTAATTTTCTTTCCGTTCCACTTTGACTGACATTGTAATTAACATAAAAAACGGTTCTAATTGCAAATAACCGTCAATCGAAATTGGATATCGCTTACGCTGGCTTCTATTGATTGATAGTTTTGATAAATAGCCACAAAGTACATAGAAAAGATATATTCATACATATTGGAAATAAATAATCAGCTTTGTACAAATAATTAAAAATTGGGGCAAAATAATAGTTGCGGTTGGTATATTTTCATTGAATTATTTATATTCCAAACCTACAAATAAATGCAAATTTAATTCAAGCGGTACATGGAAACCAAAATAAATAGGAACTATTTGTAAAACTCTGTTTACAGCCTAGTTTATATTGAAATAGACCCAAATATGCTTCCGCTTTCAATAAATTTGAAGGTAAAATGCAAACAAATAAGTTTTCGAGTCTATTGCATTTGATCATTTTTACGTAGAATCCGATAGAATTGTAGATTTTTACGTGGACACAGATTTTTAATAACGTAAATTGAAGAGCAACGTAACGTATTGAATTTTCATGCTCTCTATTTAGATACTCCATGAACATGTTGTTATCGGTTTTTTGTTCGGCAGTTTTACTCTGTTCAGTGTTTTCGAACGTAAAGTTTATTGATAGCTTTAGTTTTATAGTGTTAGAATAGTTGAGATATTTGATTGTTGCGGTTGCGTGCGAGAGAAACACGGCGTCAGTGACGTCAGATTAATTTGATCAAAGTGGAAATGGCCGGGCATTTTCCACGCTACTTGTTTCGAGTTGCTGTCAACGGTTCGGCTAATGCTTCCGTCGGCTTCCAATTTTAAACTTTTGATGGTGTTTACGGTCGAGGCACAATTTATGCCCCAGTCAATATTACAGAATCAATTTGATCATTTCGTGATCGACTGCGTTTCGGTTCAACGGAGTCACCTGTTTCGTTTATTTATTGATCGCTCTGAAAACTGTTTTGATTGTCACGTTCGGATCCTATCAATTTGCGGTTTCACAAATTGTGGGTCTCGCAGGGATCTCACTGCGTTCCCAAATAGTTGGATGGGTCTACCGCGAATCAAATTGTGCGGATCGTTACAGTTAGCGTGAATAGCTACAATGACGGGATCCTACGGTGCGAGTTCAATGGACGACGCGTTCGTCACGCTTACTTGCCCACCGTCAAGATTAGAATTAAGTATAGCTGCCTTTACTACTTCATCTAAACATTGAACAGAAATCATGATTTGAACGCATTTATCGTATGTTCAACAAACTGGTCAATTAAGCCTTTGAACTGCACGCGGATAGTAAACACGCTTTTTGATTACCAGTGCGGTGAAAATCGAATGCTGCTTGGTTGAAAATTAAATGCCCACAAATAGAAATTCCTTTCGTAATTACTGGCGTCTAATCAGATGAGATTTCACTCAATGGACGCTTTATCTACATATGTAGTTGTAGTTTACTTGGCGTAAATGTCTTGTAGACTAATAAATTACTTAGATACTTAACTATTTAGTGAAGATTAAATTATGCTGAATCATGGTATTAACAGTTATCTTATTTTCCAGGTTGGGCGGTCAGAAAAATGTCGCTCGGTTTCGGCTGGCGGTACCGGGAGTGCCACCATCGCCGACCGGCACTCGTACGCGGAGGGCAGAGTCCCAGCGCCCCATGGGCCTCCGCCCTCGCCTGGCGCTGCGGCCGCGCAACGAAAAGTGGCGGCCGCCTGCCTTGCAAGTCGTCGTCTTCTGGAAGATACTCTTGCTAAAAATGGTAAGTTTTAACAACACACATTATAAAAAAAATCTCCAACACTTTTGTTTGTTTGTCTGTTCGTGCGATTTTCATCAGCAGGTGGTGTAATTCATCTATACTAATATTATAAAGAGGGAAAATTTAAAACTGTGTTTAGGGGGTAATCTTTGGAACCGCTGGTCAGATTTAAAAACCTCTTTCACTGATAGATAACTACAATGTTCCTGAGTGCCATATGGTATATTTTATCCCGGTAGATACGGGCAGTAGTTCCCACAGGACGCTAGTATATTTTTTTATGTATCCTTGAAAAATGGGGTTAAGTCCCTAGTTACATTAATCGTAAGTCTTTTATTATGAACTTTGTATCTTTAATAGTCCAGTGTCGTTGAAAGAGGTCGTCATGAAACGACCGTATATCACAAACTTGCTGGCACCTTGTTAATTATAAATCTTCTTTCAAAATTATGTCAGAGAGGGCCATGTTTCGCTCTAATGTTGTCACTTATACTCACTTCCTGACACGACTATTATTTTAAGAACTCTTGCTAAATATGGCTAAGCTTAGCAGTAGCTATTAGCTTTTGGTCTTTTGCTTTTGGAGTCATAAATAGCTTTTCTAAAAACTTTTAGGTGTAAATTTTCATTATCTAAAGTATTTATTCAGTATTATTTTGTAAATCAAAACAAATACCGCAACATACTTCGGTGCTTCAGACCACACAAACCAAAATGTTCAGATACTTAACCTTTGAAAGTCGGATCATCTGAACGCTGACCAACGAACTGTCTTAACCATAGTGATTTGTTCTCAAAGTACGCGCCATTCGCTGGACCGATAGTTACCGAGCGATTTAACTAAATACCACTATGTACTACACTAGAACTTCGCTTTACAAACTCTGATAGAAGGATTTTCCCACGCATTTCTGCTTATTCACTAGAGATATTTTCTTTAGAGACTATCACAATGGTAGATAATAGCAAGGCATTAGAAGTATAAACTTGAAGAGACTTTATTACTGAGTAAATAAATGTACTCATCTCTCAACACTTATTCATAAAGTACTTCTCTAAGAGTGCTTATTTATATTGCTAACAACCTAAGTTTCCAAGCACTAAGTTGAAGTAGCAATAAAACAAACATTGCAATTACGCGCATAAACCCATCCCTTGCAGTTGTTAGAATCCTCGACGATTATTAAAATTCTCATAAGAACACAATGCATATAAAAGGTCTGTTGACCCGGTCATAACACAATTAGCTACTCAACTTGATAGCCATTATGAAATAATTGTTCTTTACAAAAACATTAATTCCAGCAATTTAGCCTTACAGATACCCAGTTTTGTAGCATGCCATCAAAATGAGTTTTAAGTTACAAAGCTTTAAAATGTAATGAAGTACGTCTAAACTTTTAATTAGTTGGTTCTTATCAGCCGGTCTGTACACGTCAAAGAAAGTTGATTCAAAGCACTAGTTTGTGATACAACAAAGTTGCAGGAAGCGGTTACGTTCAGGAATACAAATAAGTTTTGGAAAGTCAACGCAGATGTATTTGTCAAGTATGCAGTTGTACCGACAATGTTTTACGTTGACTTGAGTTCGCGGTGAAACTTGTGTTTGAATACAAAACTACTAGAAACTGTATTTTAAGATTTTTGGGATGCGTACAAGAATAAACAAAGGCCTTTTCTAACGACATGTCGAACAACAAATTACAAGCACGTCATGTTGTTACAGATATTGATTGATGTTGCGTTTCTAATGGCCGTTGAGATGTTTCAAAACCCATAGAATATAAAAGTAGGTATTTACAATGTAACCTTTGTAATACAGAAACTTTCATCATTGTTACAAACGTTTGGAGAAAGTGAAGGAAATGTTGAGAACAGAGGTGTGAAAGTATTCTGGTTCAGATTAACTGCTTGATTATTTAAGAGCAAGACGTGCTAATGCCCACGTCGACTCGTTACAGGATTAAATATTTCAACCTGTATTTGAACCCGTTTGTACTGTCATTCTATTTAGAAGTAAACTCCGTATTCTGTCACAAAACTTTTGTTTTAGTGAGTTGGTATCTCTATTCTAATATTAGTTGATTTTACGTTCATCGGAAACCATTCGTCTCTCAGTTTTGTACGGAATATTTTAGTCAATTAATGAATTCCGATAATGGAGTGCTAACAAAAAGCTTTTGAGTTATTTTCGTCACAAAACTTCTTAGTGAAACTCTTTTGTTTTTCGACAGTGACAAAGGTAAAACTTCAATTCCGCTGGATTTAAAAATAGTTTCCGAGCACTAGTTAGCTGATTAAAACATTAATTAAATTAAATGGCGCAGTTTGCTGCACGGGCTATATCTTGGGAAATCAGGCCAATTGCGGTTCTCCTCTCGACTCAAAATCGGCTTCCCTGACGACTGTAATTTCCGTTGATAGTGTAATGTGAATTTATATTTAATTTGATGTTTAGAATTTCTTTAAATGTGGTAGGTACAGGCAATTTTTTTGTAACCCTCAAAGAAACCAGAACACTTTTTCTTACATCATTCCTTGACGTAAAAGCCGTAGGTTTTTCGCATACAACTCACAGTAATAGGGGTCCTTTGAAAGAGGACAGTGGGAACAATGAGGCCCCGCAGGACTATATTGAGAGTCATGTAACAAAAAAATCTTCTGGACAAAAGGCGGTCTAGACTAGAAATGTCTTGTTTGAAATTAGATGCGGTCCTTAGCAATGGAGGGGAACCCACCCCTTCTTGTTTGCAAGCCAGCTAATCATTGATATTGACAAGTCTTTGCCGTTGAGCTCGGTTCATTAAATCTTTTGTTATTTCAGCGCTTGTTGGCGTTCGTTGTCTAATTAAGGATTGTGTTTGTTCTTTGGAAATATTGGTTTGTTTTCTTTGGGATTTATTTTTAGTTGCGTCGATTTAAATTAAAAGCAAAACATTGAAAATACCTATATACTTACCTAGGTTCTTTAAAAAAAGAAGTTAAACATTTTCAAATGCTTTTTAAAACGTCCCTAATTTGATGGCTGTAAACGCGTATGAAATACATTCAACGGACGTGATGACTAACGAAAACTGGTTTTGCTCGAGCAAAAAAATACGAAAACACATCCTCAGTTACTCACGAACAAAGCAATGAAGTATTTTGCCGAGTAAACGTGTGTAGTTGGAGTAATTATAACCATTTGTTACACAAAAATACTTCACATTCAGTGACAATTGTAACCTTGGGCTAGCACTGTTTGGACCTCGAAGGATTTCCAAAGTTTCCATACCAAGTAAGATCGTAATCTATAAAAATAATTGGCTCCGTGACTTCCTTAAAGATTGATTTATGGTTTAGAATGAAAACAAAAACCATGTAGGAATTCTATTTTGCGTGACTAAAAGCTGCAGCAGGTATTTAGAAGCAATAATTTTATACAGTAAAACTTTCTAAGGTAGTTGTTTTAATTCACGCTATTTTGGTGGAGGAAAATAAATAACACATGTTTTTCTTTACAGGAACTCCACCGACGATAGTTTTACCACCAGTTGGATACTGGGTGGATGGAATGGAAGACACTCCCCCTGAAGGCGAGGACGCCGAACCTCGAGCCCAACCAGGAACCCCTCGGCAAGCTGCGAGGCGGCATAACATTGACACCGACGACACCGCCAAGTACTACAGGCGATTCTTCCTCGGCAAGGTAATTTAAACCATACGTTCAAACACTAAAGCACATTTCACTTCACACCTAAAACAAGAAAAGACGATCTCCTTAAGTGCTGTTGTAGAAAATAGCGTATTATTAAGTTAAGGAAGCTCTGGTCCACTTACATCTTCAATTTCTATAAGGTAAAAGCTTTTACCAGCTAGAGTTTACATTTTTAGCTTTTCTTGTGAAGAAACACTGTCTTTAGCATCTGCAGAAATTCACATGGTACTTGGAGTTCACTTTAAAATATGACAACGAAGAGCAAAGAAAATCAGATATCATTGATTTGAAGCGAATGCTTACATCAACCTCAGGAATCTTCGTGCGGAAAGTCACGTTTCAAAGGTTAGGGCATGACGAGAAGCTGCGATACAACATAATAAATACACAAATCAAATCACGATTTAATTGCTTTCGTGACCAGAGCGTACTTTCTTCGAGTGGTTCAAATGGACGAAAATAAAAGTGGTATTACAAAACGTGTATTCGAACGATCTGACATTTGCGCGCCACGCTGTCTGCGGCCAGGAAAATAAAACCAACGCATGTTGGCAACCGCTGTGTGCCAATCGCACGAATGCTTACATACATTATTAACGTGGAATATTTAAATCGAAACTTTCATAGGACCCTACGCTAAAATTCGACGAGATTAAATCAGTTATTTTGAGCTTCTAATCACGACTTCATGACATTCAGATTACCCCAAAAAGATAACAAGTTTTCGCAACTATACGCCACGAAGTTTGTTGTAATTTTAGGGACGTGTACAAGTACTGGTGTAACACGATTCGGGTGCACTTTAGTTAAAAATAGTATGTTAAAACATCGCTGCTGTCCACTTGATCACGTCTCCCTTGACATCGTATTGTAAATGAAATATCTTTGCTGTCACGTCAATGTCGATGGCCTTTTATGCCTTGACCTCGCGAAAGGTCTGACTGCAGGCAGGAACAAAATATTAATAATTACTTTGCCTCTCTCAGTAAGTACTTGGACAAACTGAGCTGAAGAAAAATAAGTAAGAAAAATCCGCAGTACCTACCTATTATATGCGAGCGGTTTCTCTAGTTACATCCAACTTTCATATTAGTTTTTGTCCATATAATCCTGATTAGGTTTTTTGTTGTCTATTTACAAGATACCCTTCAAGCATTCAGTGAATTGCACCATTGTTTAAAGCTTCTAAGTTTTATTTCACATGGGTGTAATCATTTCATTCTTTTATAATGTTATCGCAGGCTTTACATCGTGCCGAGCATATGATCTATATTTCACTGCGCGACTGTACAATGTCAACTAAGACTGAGGACATGGTAGAATACCGAGTTAAACCATTGCTGCTTCCAAGCGTTTTTGATAAAAACCGTTACAAATATTTGTACAATTTTATCTCCCTTTTATAAGAAGACGGACGTGTACCATAACCTAGAGTCTCACTGCCGGGTAAATCAAAGCCTACAGGGCTGTAATTTATGAAATTCCTTCAAAAGAAGAGTTTTTAATACCACAATGCAAGTAGTCACGTGTCTCGAGTCCCGATTCTTCCAAAACTTTTGCGTGGAATCGCTCACAAATTTTCATTACCCGCTACGCTCTTGTCTCTGGCCACAGTCGATTCTAGTACGCACACCACATCGGTACAGTTACAGCCACGTGTGAACTTTCCCATACCCACGCCCATAGGCTCACTTTTTGTACCTTTTTTGTAACGTTTCGAATCTTCATAATTGCTATCTTTCGAACATGCGACACTTTTCGTTTTATATTCTTTGATCAATAAATGGGCTTTGTATTGTTTGAACGCCTACTTATTTATTTTTCTCTCATGGTTTCGATGGCTTTTTCGTTGTTCACAAAAAATCAACCCTGACTTTCATTTGTTTTATCTCACGTAAATCAAAAACTGAATCGTTGGCAACAATATAATGTTCTTAGTTTAAAAAACTGACCTACGCCAAATTGAAAACTGTTGCCAGCATAAATGCGACGACAACCCACCCGCCGCTTAATGTCATGAAAATGTGGCATAAAGTTGCCATGTTAAAATATTCAGCCAATACTTTCTGCAAGTAAAATTACACGTAAACAAAACCGCAAGGCGAGCCACCGATGTCTAAGTAATGTTCGGTTCCTGTGTAAGTATGTTCGAACGATGTTACAAGGCAGTACATTAGAGTGCGAATCGTGTAAGTGCATAATGTTAGTCGGGAAAGTTGGTTACCACAAGTAATGTGGTTGTGGACGCCACTACTTCCATCCATTGAACTATAGTATAAGAGCGCCTTCAGCCTTGTCTCTGTCAGACATTCTGCAATGAATGTAAACAATTACGATAGCGTACATCGGAGCGTTATATAATCTTTCGTGAAGTTTCGAAACTTTTAATAGTATTCGTTTAAAATTTCTCAAAATTGTAGACTTGCGTCAGCCTTTTCCAAGAGTTGGGGCAATGAGTAAATTTTCCTTTATTTTAAGTTGGAAAATAGTTTTCTTGTAGTTATTTTAATAGATATTTATTAATAAATTCTTTGTCTCCATCTCAATACCATAAACAATCGTAAAATATAATTTTTCTTCTAAAATCTGATCAAGCGTAAACCTAACTATTGAGACTATATAATAAATTTATTCAAGCACTCTTGACACACTCGCTGTTCAATATAAAAACTTTTGATTTCATGTTATAAAAACTGGTCTAGCTCTGATTAATGTATGAGAGAAAATATGCTGCATATGGGAAAAAACTGTGTCCACCAATTAAAAACAAATGCATCGCCAACCACCGATTAAGGGTCCGACCACACTCATTACATAAAAAAATAACTCGCGCACGATAGTGGGAAAAAGCGTCTGGGCTTACCAACGCGGAACGGTTTGGCTTCACGCCCAGTGCGCCAAGTTCTCAGCTACATGTAGATTGCGCCGATTACGGCATTGTAGAGCAATTTAAGTCTCAACCCGTGTGTACCGGGCCTTATCGTGCGTAAAAATCTTAACAGACGCCACGTTCGAATTTTGAAAATTCGTCTGACTTATTGTAGCATGCCTAATTTAAATTTAATTATGTACTGACACCAGTTGTTGTGCCTTTTTTACCAAGGGGTTATTTGATTTATTGCTTTATAGCCTAAGGGGAAGGCGCGCAATTGCAGTAACTTGCTTATATTCAGGTGAAGGATTTTTCTAACATTGCGTTCTGTTAATGCTTGCGTTGTTCTAGTTATACAAAGAAAATGGACATAACGTAACTTGCAATTTACTTGGTTCCCACAATTTGAATCCACTGTTATTGTCACTAGTAGTTGAAATAGATAAATGTCTATCTAACCTAATTTTGGCTGCTGATACTCCTAACGCAATGGTACCATTAAAATATTGTTTCGAAATGAACTCTTCGTCCCTCACTACGACATTTAAGATGTTTAAAGTTACATTAGATGTTAAAAGATTAAAATATTTACAACATACATTAAAACGAACACTCAACCGTAATTTAGTGAAGGACCAAAGTGCGTATCTCATACAATTTGCATAAAATATTGCAATCGTTACCCGTCAACCCGGTAAAGCTGATGGGCTATTGTGACACCGCAAGGGTTAGGCTAGATGAATGCGATGCTCCGATCACTAAGCCGATACCAGTACTATGCTGACGTGTAAATACGTCCTGCCAGGACCATCATGTCCTGCCATAAAACCTATTGAGGGTTAACGCCGGTGATATAAAATGTTATGCCGTACGTGCAAATATATATTTGACAGGAATCCAACCAAAAATCATTTTAGAAAGGTTTATCTGCGTAGAAATTGTTTATCTTACTCGAATACTTAAAAATAATTCGGAATTCATGATTCAAATTGAGAGAAGTAATCGTTTGCATCGAAAACCCATCTATTTAATAACTGTCAATACAGTAGCAAAAAACGAAAAAAAGAAATCGTTGATAACACTTCGTTAAATGATAATTTGTTCGCCAATCCATTCGTTCAAATCGTTGACGATGACAGATGCCTGTGAGAAAAGATAAATGGAAGCAATAAGCAAATGTCTTCTTTCATAACGCGAAATTGGTTTGGGAACAATTCATTCTAGGGAAGAAATGATGGGGTAGAAAAATTATTACCATTTTAGGTAACCCGCGTGAATCGAAAAATCGGTGAATATGAAAAATATAAAATCTGTTTTAGTACGGTTGAGGTGAACAGCTGTTCTTCAACGGAACATTGGTTCGTTTTATCGATTTGGAATTTTTCGGAGAAAATTGTTTGCCTATACGAAATCGATTTAGTGCTAGACGAGTAACAGAGCATGATCAATTCTTGGTAAGTAATTCTTGAACAACTTTTTGAATCTCCGATGTCGGTGCTAAAGGATACTAAAATACCAACAAGTATCGTGATTTCAGTTCGTACACAAATAGAGTAGAATATTAAATCGTTTTCTTAGAATGTGATATTTGTGGAGCTATAATGACAGTGTTTCTAGGAGATCTCACTTGAGTACTTGCACACTTCAATCACTCCAACTTGAGACCTTTTCAACAAAAAGGTCAGTACCTGCTCAATGACAATAATTATGCATAATCGTTGATGGCTATACTGGTACTTATTCTAGACGCTTCTGAATGTTTTAATCTGCAATATCGATATTGAATAGCTCTTTTGAATAAATTGAAAAAAATGTTGTCAGATTCCATCTCAGATGACGTGATCCATCAGCGAGTTCGAAAAGGGGCATTAACCCCTCGTCCCTTCAATTACCATCTTTAGCTTTCAATTTGCCTCTTTGTGGCAACGTGAAAGGGCCAAGTAATAAATTTGAGATATTTCTGAAAATAAAAAAAAAAACCCTCGTATTTCAACGATGAAGGAATGATTATAATAATCACGCAGAGCCGTGTAATCAAATAAATTATCACTTTTAATTTTTAACAGGTACAAAAAATGTTTGCAAACTCGCAAACTTGGTTCGAAATATCATGATTAAAGCCCTGTAGCGGTGTTTCCCAGTCAATGATCTATTGTTTTCTTTTTACACTGCATTTTTGCAGCATCTGCTATACGGGGTAATTAGGATTCATGTTTCATTCAAAAAACTTTCAGAGCGTGAATTGCATTTTGGTATCATTTTCAAGTTACGAATTACGAAAAAGTTACAGTTCTTAAAATAAATTAAATTTTAAGAGTAATCCTTTCCATTAATTTGAAAATAAAATTGATTTTCTTCAATTACTTACTTTATGTCGTAGTTATAAATTACCAACTGCCAACTGTGTATCTTTTCCACGTTTTCATTGAGACCAGGCATTGTTTTATTGACAATGATGTTTATCCTTCAAAAAGGTTGTATGCTTGGGAATAAAAAATAGGGTCTGACAAGGTTAATGGCGACAGTGTATTGTTTTTAATTAACATCTCCCATGGAATACAGAGCTTTTGTTCAGGCCTTGAGTTGATTAAAATATAGTGGTTTATGTTGCGTAAACATTTGAAATTCAATGGCTATTTACATTGTTTTATTTCTCAGCTTTTGTGGGACACTTTATGTTGTTTACATCACTTAGGCACTGATAATAACAGTGCTATCCTAATTAAGACCAACGCAATTAAAAACATGATTTAATTAACTGTAATAATTACAAAGTTTCCTATATTTGAATATATTTAAATTCAGATAAATATGTGCTAGTTAAAGCTGACCTGTTATCCTGTGTTTTGAATTAAACCTATTTGTTTACCTTAATTACATGGAAACTGGTTATTAAATTATTAATTTATGCATTGTTTGTGTAACTACCTCATTCTTCTTTCCTTGTGGGTGTGGAAAATCAGTTCATTACATGTTGAGGCATGACATCATCTTTAAATGCTCTGATTCAGCCAATAATTGCTGAACTGAGTACGTATGTCATTAGATCAACTTGGTCATCTTTGGTGTCATTACAATCAGGACTAGTTTATATTATTAGGTCACTAATGTATTGTAAACCTGAGGGTCGTTCGCGACTGTGGGAATGTTCGAAAGGGTTACCGCGGCCCTGGTACATAAAAGGCCTAAGAAGGAACATGACGGGTTTTAGTCAGTAAGAGTCTGACACTCCTTCACGCTGCTAACCAATAGAAGGGGGCATTTGATGATTTCGCATAAAAAAAGAGAACTATCGTTGGGTCTTATTTCACCTTGTTTCGTAAATCTTAACTATTGAATCTTCTAGCCCATTAACCTAAGTAAAATAAAATTTACGATCAACATAGTAAAAGTAATAAAATACATATTGAACTCTGATCACCTACTGACAAATAGGAACATAAAATAACCATTAACGAGCCAAATCATTACCCTTGAAATAACTATGTGGTTATAAACATCCCCTTTCAGTATTCCATGGGGTGCGGGTTTCACTGATGGCTATTTTAGTAATGTTATGATGGTCAATATTGGTTTTGTCATTACTTCTGTAATTGACTACCTGATGTAACGATCGCATGTATGGTGAGCTAACCGACATATGAAGTCATAGACCAAATACGTACAAAACGATAATTTACAAAAACAAAAAAAAAACATAACCTTCTAACAGCCTTTCTACTATATCGGAAGAACAAATATAAAAAATATACAGCCCGTAAATATTATGAGGATTCTTAAGAAAATGGAATGTTCGAGAGATTATTTCAACTGTACCTAATATCAAATAAATACTGTCAGCTTTGAGATCTCCTTATTACTTACATTAGCTTTGTTTGAATCCCACAATATTTGATATTTACCAGGAACACACAATAACTCGTGTTCATGGTTTAAATTAATTTCTCATCCAACGATGCTTGCTTTATGTTTACGTAAACCACAATGATACTCTGTTGTTCTTGGTATGGTTGTGTAAAATATTTCGACGAATTTATTCTGTAACTATTACAGCAAATACTCCGAAAAATATCTATGCTTTGTAATCCATCACAGAATATTGTTTTCTTTTGTACACAGGAACACATCAATTTGGTTGGATCTGATGAAAATCTCGGCCCAGTAGTGATGTCCCTCAAAAATGAGCACATGGCTAGTCAGGACCACACGAGAATATTGTTGAGGCTTCGTACGGAAACTATGCATGGACTTATACCCACCACGAGTAAGTGGCATTCTTCTGTTTTTTTTTTTCACTTTTTCGTTCTTTCCACTAAAATTCGATTGCTAATTACTTATCTAGAAATTCTTTTCGATTCATGTCTTTCAAAAGTTCATTATTTATGGCAACATGATGCGCCGACAGGTTTGCACTAGTGCAAATTCAGCACCCATAATCAGAAAAAGTCTAATAGTATAACTATTTTTTTTGTTCAGTACAATTTTGTTTCAGCCGAATTTTGTCCAAAATAAACAATCTACCTTCTCATCTTGTTCCAGGATCAGGACTAATGCCACCACCTCTCAAAATGGCGAAAATGCTAAACGAACAAGTGAACATCGACAACTTCACGGCCGTCATGTGTCTCAACGCGTCATCCCTGATAGCGGCGTACGACGAACATGTCTTAGTCAACTGCTTCAAGTTCGGAGTCCTATACCAGACATACGGGCAGACGACAGAGGAACAATTATTCGGCAACAACGAAATTTCACCAGCCTTCGAAGAGTTTCTAGACATGCTTGGGCAGAAAATCAAATTGAAGGATCATAAGGGTTAGTTTTCTTTGCCGTAAACATACTTACTATATCCGTTGGCAGCGTGCCTGCAGGCTTACACTAGGCTTTCGGCGTTCAGAACTCTTCGGGCTTAATTTCACGCCAAGAACCCAAACGTAGCAGTTGGATCGAAATAATATGAATTGTGAGGATGCATATTTTTAAATAAAGCACCTGCATTGCGCATTGTGTCTTATACAGTATTGTTTGTTATTTTGAGTTCTTTGTGTGGAGATCAAAGCAATTTTATAGGCCTTCAATCATTCAGTTCAAAAACTAAAGTCAAATCTCAACTTACAACTATTTCAATGATAAGTTTTTACGTCCTAAAATTGGAAGCTCTAACAAAAAAACATCTCCACCAGGTTACCGAGGAGGTTTGGACATAATAAACGGGCACACGGGAACAGAAGCCGTTTACGAAACGTACCACAATCGGGAGATCATGTTCCACGTGGCTCCTTTACTGCCGCACACTGCAGGTGACGCTCAGCAGTTGCAGAGGAAGAGGCACGTCGGCAATGATATCGTGGCGATCGTTTTTCAAGTAAGAATTTGTTGCAATTCTTGTATTTCCGTATCTAGAATGTCTGATAAATGGTTTTATCGTCAGGAGATCACCCCTATATCTTGGAAGAGTCAAAAGCTTGATTTGTAATCGTAGTTTTAATAGCCCACTTGCATTAGGTTTATTTTGTTAGACTTGCAAAAGTAAAGTTTCTCTGTCCTACCAGAAAGTCTGCTTTTCAAAGTGAATAGCGAACTTTCTGATGCCATTACTTATATCGATATGAATTAATAATATCATACTATTGTGCAGTCAGTATTCAACCACACAACAGCAATGCCGAAATGCTTTTCATAGTAAATTGTTTATGACTGTATTATGCGAAGTGCTGCAATAATTTAACGACTTTATGGCACAGTTTGCGTAAGTACATAGTTACAAGAACCTAAACAGGATAGCAAATGGTTCGTACTAAATATTTTATTGTGCAATGCTTTGAGATCTATTTCATATCAATCATCTCTTGAATACACAGCTTGTCTGGTTGGTAAATAGTTTCCGATGCATTTATTACTATTCGCTATTTTGTATGTATCAATTCTTTATCTCTCATGATATGAGACTCTAATAATCGAAAAGTTAGTTTCAACATTTGGTTTTGAGGTGTCACAAATTAAATTGTTTCTTGCTAATTTCACCATTGTTACTTTTACAGGAGAAGGCAACACCTTTCACGCCTGACATGATAGCATCACACTTCCTCCACGCGTTCATCGTGGTCACACATTTGGAATCTGCCGGTGGGGAGACCAGGTAAATATAAAGTCCATATTCCATTCAGAAAAGTTCCTAATTTTTCCTTTCAAATTATGATTGGGAGGAAGCCATCATTTAAAATTCTTTATGGTGATGTCCAACTATTAAGGCTATGAACATTTTTTTTTTACGATGTCTATGCATTTTATCGACCACATCGCGTATCAATCTTGCTTCCAACTATTCCCGAATGATTGCTAGCCACCTTCTCTCCGAAATAAAATCCAAACATCTTATATAAATTCAGTGGTCTGTCTATAGAAGTTTAGGTATTTATATTCATGCCGCTGAATGACTTCTATTTTTAATCCGTTGGAACTTCAGATTCTGTTACTTTTTTCCCCACTCGTCAAGTGACTTGTTTAACATAAAGTTTGTTGTTTCTCAACAACGCACAGTAGCATTATTTGCATAGCAAGTCGAGAAAATGGCTCGGAAAGTAGAATGGAAATTTTCTCAGTAATTTATATGCAAACGAATCCGGACTGTGTAATTAGAGAGCTTTTTATGGGAATAAACACTAGTGGACGGACCAGTGAACGTCTTAATGTTTCTCAGATTTGCTAAAGGTTAAATGTACTGAGTACCTATTTAGAAATAGCAATTGCTTCATTAAGGCTCATATAAAGCCTCGTTGGAGTCAACACAGATGTCGATGCTGATAAAGGTCATGTGAACTCTTTTGTGGAAGTTTATTCAAGAAATCGAAAACAGATTTGTTTGGCTCATAAAGAGCTCGGTCTTTGCTAAAATTAAACCTAAATTAAACCAAATATCAAAATGTTGCGGTTAATCTAGTCTTAACCACAGAATTGAAACTATTAAACCATACGTCTCGTATCAATTACTTACATCTAATAAAATGACGATGACCACTCAAGGTCAGCCAGTATCTATATTAAAGAGTGCACAATTGACGTTTCCAGGTACAAAGTGGCCGTCACCGCTCGTGATGACGTACCATTCTTCGGGCCTACTCTCCCACAGCCGTCGATATTCCGCAAAGGGCGAGAGTTCAAGGAATTCCTGCTTACGAAGCTGATAAACGCAGAAAACGCGTGTTACAAGGCGGAAAAATTCGCTCAACTCGAGTTGAGGACCAGAGCGTCGTTGCTTCAGAACTTGGTCAATGACTTGAAGACTAAGACGACGGAGTTCTTAGGAGCTGGTGTAAGGTTGGAACCCGGTGCGGTCTCGCCGCAGCCGGACGGCACGCCGAAGCAAGACGGACCCGGCGCGCGGTTCATTGATACTGTTAAGAAGGCCCTTATTTCTAAAGTCAGGTGTGTATCCGAAAATTGATTTAAGTTTTTTTGAATTATGAGTTTGAATTATTATTTTTTTTGAATTACATAAACCCTTTCAATGATATTGCATTCAAATATAATGAAAAGTTATTTTTAATTTTCAGATCACCAAGCGTTGACACGAATCTCTCAGGCGATAGCAACAAGAATCCTATGAATAAGAATAAGTTTGTTCCGAATGAAACACATACTCCTAATGTAAGTACCATTCATATAATCAATAATAATCTTTCCTTTTATAACTCAAATAGTTCTAAAAATGACACCAATACAAAGAAAGTGTCTTCTATCAAAACATTAATTATGATTTATAATCAATGCAAGACCGGAGACAATGCGATTCGCGTACTGATTAATATTCTGTTCATCAGCGTGCTCACTTAAATGGACTTCCACCTCTTCGCCGCATATGGCTCAGAACTATGCATACAACAATAAAGTAATCAAATAAAGAGGAACTAGGAAACATAGTCACCACCCATTGCGATGGTCTTGTATATTTGCATGGGTAGATAGACACCTATTGATGCTATTCTAAGTAATTATTTTGGGATTAATCTAATTGGAATAGGGGATTAAAACGCCTCGTATATCATCTTGAATAATTAATTGTCTAATGACAATGGTGGCTAATTGAATAATATTACTACATATTTTGTTTTGTGGGCTATATTTTTATTTATTCTATCGATTTATTCTGCTGAAGAGAAGTACCTTATATTAACATAGATTACTTAATAGTTATTGCTATTACTAAGTACCGTAATAGAGCGTCGTATTATAGCAACCTTTTTGAGCTCATGGATTATATCCATGGGTTCTATGATTTGTAGCGCCCTATACGATATATCAATGACTCATCGAGTTTCATCATTATCACCAGCCTTTTTCGTCCCACTGCTGGGCACAGGCTTCATCTTATTTAGCGTTAATCACCTCTCTTGATCAATTCTGGTTGGAAATCGAGTTTATTATGAAGTAAATAATACGATTCTCCTTTTTAAGTTAATAGTCCCTCTTAAACTGTTAACGTCAGGATCGCTGTCACTCCTCACTGATCTTCTCGAAATACATATGGAGAGTTGCTACCTAATTGCTACCAGCTACCATTAGTTGTTACCAATTGCTACCTTCGTGGTTTTGAAGATATGTTTAACCTTGTTTTACCTTTCAGAGCGCTCGCTCCAAGTCGTCAGTGGCGTCGTCGTCCGCGTCGGCCGTGTCGGTGCGGTCGGCGGGCGGGTCGGGCGCTTCGCACGCATCGGGCGAGTCCAGCCCCGACGTGACGTCACGCGCCGCGCCGCCGCGCCCGCCGCTCACTGACCACAGCGACGATTCTAGCTTAAACTCTGTGGATTTGGATCCTCTTGGTTAGTATTATTAAAAGAAAATATAGTTCTTAGTTTAAAGGAATAAATAGAAATTATAATGATGAAAAATAATACCTTTTCATCATTATAATTTCTATTTAGGTCGTTTAGGTGAGTACAGTCAACTTCAGGTCAGTGGTAACAGTTTCATAGGAAAATCGTACTTATTACTATTCAGTTAAGGTGCATGACAGTTACCACTGATGTGCAGTCTACCGTACAACAGTGTAAATATCAAATGATAGGAATTTTGATTTTGAAGGCACAAGTCCAGAGAAATTAAGGTCATAATTTAGTATCAAGGCTATGTGACGATATCGCTGTACTACTACATATTAATTCGTTTGAATCCATTCATCAGTATTTTCATGTAGTATTACTATGATAAACCACTAGTAACTCATTAAGCTACCGCCAACAACGAACATATTTCCCTTCAGTAAGACATAGCATGATAGTGACGTCATCGCGTAAGTCATATGGACATTCCATAGTCTCGGTGAAGTAATAGTGTGATTTCTTCCCATTAGACGACAAGGACTGGCTGAGTTGTGGTAAAAGTGCAACAGGTTAGTCCTGTAGACTAGAACACAGTATCTGAATGTTTTTATTTCACTTATCTAGAGGCATGATGATCTTTAGATAGGTTTTTGTCTTCAAATCAGTACATAAAAGTATTGTCTTAATATGGATGTCTGTTTCGTTATATAATGAATGTTGTTTGGTTAACTTTCTTCGTTTTTTTTTTGTAGTCGTACCTTCTTTTACTTTTCGACGTTTTTTTTGAATGCTGTAAATCACAACAATGCTTATTTCGTTCCAGTTCTTGTTGCACACTATTTAGTTTTGTATGAATAAATAAGTTAAGATGAAACTTATTCGATCTAAAAGTATACGTATTAAAGTTGATATAAATTGATTATTAAATTGTGGTTGAATAAAGCACACATTTTCACAAAAAAAAAAATGATGACTTATGTTTGCAACGAATAAGGGTCTTTACACATTCATTATGAACTTCAGCGGCAATAATTTATATTAAACGACCCTAATTCATTGCATCACAGCCACAAATAAACATCATGATCTTGGAATTAAAAATAAAAACATGATCCATGTTTTTGTTCCTCATGTCAAGGATAAAAATTGACAATACATACCTATATTCTTTCAAAAAGGGTGCGTCTACACGGTGCAAGTAGCTGGAGCAAGTTAACATGCGCAAGTGACAAATGACAAGTGACAAGAGTACGCGGGGGGATACTTTGCTTTGGTACATGCGCGAGTCGCTGGACCCGCACGTTTTTAAAATGCATGCGCTAGCTAGCTACATGCACCGTGAAGACGTACCCTAAGTGTAATATTACAAAAAACTGTCACATGACTAAGGACGAGCAGTGTAGTACAATACTAACAAAAGCCTTCGTGTGTCCAGGTGGTGTATACGTGGACAGCGACACGGGGCTGGAATCCATGTCTTCGGCAGAGGCCGGGGCCGCGTGCGGTGGATGTGCGGCGGGCGGCGGCCGCGGGGAGATCACGCCACGAGACGCCGAGATGTTACGCCAAGAAGTTTGCCGTCTAAAGAACGATAAGCTTGATCTACTCAAACAGAATATTGTAAGTGTTTTTAACACGCTTATGTTTAACTAGTAAGAAAATCTTGGAATCTTAATTTGACCCACTTCGATTAGGATGAAATTTTTTGGTACCTAACCAGGTTGAACCACGGTTTACAATATACGCCGTTTTTAATGTACGCCGGTTTCGTAAGCCCAAGTTACTGCTACAAAGAAATAAAGAAATTACTTTATATCGTCCTTGTTACTCTTCAAACACGAGCTGACTATTGTACTTTATTCTGATTTTATTATTTTGTTTTCAGACATGGCAAAATGAGATCAAAAGTTTACGTGAAAAGGAGATGTCACTTCAAGCAGAGCTGAACTCCATGTCCAGGGAAATGCGAAGGCTTCGGGAACAACAGGTCACCGGCACCGTCATCCCCAATCCTTCGACACACGATTCCACCGCTTAAATATCAACCCTATGGGGTTATATTAAGGTCCTATTTAAAGTACACGTGTACGATATTCACACATGACTCCACCGCTTTAACGTATCTTGAACTTTATGGACTTTGTTATAAGGTCTTGTACTCTTGTACACATTTTTTGGATGACTGCAGTGGAAGAGATCTGATTAGAAATGACCAAGTAAGGTAATCTGGGATTTAGGAGGTTTTGCTAAACGCATGTTTTGGTGGCAGTCGATAGATGTCGCTACTGTTTATTTGGTGTGTTGCTCTTTTAATATAAACATAGTAGCAAACCGTTTATGTGCAATATTGTGTTCTTATATCTAAACGACTGTTCAATTTCATTCCGGTAACTGCTTTGTTTAATTGTTAAATTTTTACTGTAGACAATTCTTCGTATTGAATAATGCTTGTTACTCTGTTTTGAAGTTGAACAGTTCTTTGCAATACAGATATTGTTTGTGTACGTATGTATAGTAGCAAAACATGTCCTTATATTTATTATCATATAAAGATGTCCCAGTTTCATATATTAGTAATAATAAAAATTACTTCTTAGGTCGTGGCTTGACTGACTATTAATGAGAAATGCTAAACTTCGACATAATATAACGATTCTATAGTTAATTAGAGAGAATATGATTCGAATCTTTTTATATGTTGTTATACCAAAACTGAATTGTTGATGTCTAATGTTAGGCTACTCGCTTTTTGTAAATGTTGTGATAACCTAGCTTATTCGAGACATAAATAGTTCTAAAACCTTTTTATATTATTGTGTTTCACACAAATGTATGTATTTATTGATTTCGGGTTAGAGCATACCGCTTGTGTTCTTTAGCGAATCGTTTCTCGCGCAAAATCATTATTTACTTTTCTATTAGTAAATAATCGTAGAAATATATTTCATAGAAACTTTTGGTCACAGTCTAGAGTGCTTCTTTTATTAAACCCTTTGATTAAGAAGTTACAATTAAAATTAATGCTTAATCATAAGTTGTGTGATTAAAATATACATCACATTTGATTAATAAATGAGTGCACAGTCAAAGGGTGATTATTAATGGTACATACCTAATGTAAAAAGAAAATATTAAACTACTTTGATTTATATTCGAGGAGCATTCATAGACTGATTATATTATTTCTTCAATGTTCGTAGCAACATTAAACGGAATTTTATGTAATAGGAATTAGACAAAATAAAAATAACGGTACCTACTAAATTAAGCCTTGAATTTATCTTGTAGAAAGCCTATACATAATTATGGTGCATTAGAGAAAAAAATATAACAAAAACAACTCTTATAATTCGTTAGATATTTGAATTTCTATAGTAATATCCCAGTACAGTTTGATTTTGTATGTAGCGTTTCTACTGCACAGTGCAATTTAATTTATCTTAAGTTCCGTTTCGCTTTATTTATAGCCTTACTTTAATGATTCACTCCTCTTTTAAGAAAATACATATTTGCTTTACTGTCATCTTTGTCCACTTAGTTTTTTCTAAGTACATAAGAAAGAGACAAATATATTTCTGGAACTCCACTTTGTGTGATCATCGTTATAAGTAAGGCTATTTAGTTTACAAATTTAAGTTCACCAGTCACTGTAAATATATTCGGAACTGGTCTTAGGCTATTTTATTAAACAGTATTTCTTTTAATTTATGCTTCGATTTAAGTTTCGTTTCTCGAGTGCATTGAGGTTGAATAATGTTTTGTTGTTTATAATTAATATTTTATACCAAAGTTAACATTCCCCACTAAATAGTTTAGAGTTTTTTTTTTTATATAATTATTACCTTAAAGTGAACCAGTATTTGTAAAGTTTCAACTGACGGAAAACGCTAACATACATTCTAAGCTTACATTTAAATATCTCTATTAAATGTAATCATTTAGATTTTTGTTTGACTGTTGATTATTATAAGTCGATTGAAACCAACTGTTGATTCGTCTTCACTTAGACTTAAACCAAATATTGAGCGCGGAGCGTTAGAGGAAATAGATTATAATTATAAAAGATACCTATTGAAATATATGAATAGTTAATACTAAATAAATATTGTTGTTTTATTTCAATCTTCTAATGAATTGCAATTTTCTTAAGACAAGATTTATATAAGTATCGTCGTAACGAAGCCATTGGCGTAGAAGTATTTTTATTTAGAGGTTCTCGATTAGTATGTTTGTATTTAACGACATCTGGCGAGTGTTTTTAAAACTCTCTCCATTTGTAAAACAGTTGTAATTGTCCCAAAGGAAAACGCCAAGGTAGGAAAGGAAAAGGCGGCAAACCGCCTGTTGAAAACTACTAGAAATGTCTAATAGATGTCGCTGTTATAAGAATTTGTTGTCAACAGCGCCATCTACATTTTATTTTTAATAATACTGTCTATGTGACTAGACAAAGATTTAATTGCTGTTAGCTAGGGGGCGCTACAGTGCGCGTTGTACAGTTATTATAAAATTATAGTTTTTGAATTACAGGTAACGCCTAATCTATAACATCTATACACTGTAATCGTTGTGGTTACGGATGTCTTTGTGCTTAAATCTGTGAGGTGTACATAAAAAAAATCGTACCGTAAGTTCTCATGTTCGTCTTTTAGGTGCACGAGCTTCGGAAAGCTGTGTCCATCCATCCTCCGAGCCTTTTTCCCAACTATGTTGGGGTCGGCTTTCAGTCTAACCGGATGTAGCCGAGTACCAGTGCTTTACAAGGAGCGACTGCCCTGCCTGACCTCCTCAACCCAGTTACCCGGGCAACCCAATACCCCTTGGTTAGACTGGGCTGACTGACAGAAAGCTGTGTCAAACTCGCGTAATTGAAATCTTCCACATGTACCCGAATAAAAAAAATTGTCTTCCTCGATAAACGCGACTATCTAAAACTGATAGGTACATACCCACAATATTCTTAGAGGTCAGATCAGAAGTGATATCTACTCGAATATGAAAAACACGCACATCTATAAACATTTAACCTGTTAAGGTTTATTTCTTACAAACGATTAAGCAAAAGCCAATTCACATAGCACATACAACATTGATTCAATAAATTAAATTATAAAGTCATGATGTCTTCAACATCCGTCATCCTTCTGCCCGCCATAACTTCTTCTTTTATACCAGCCCTGCCAGTCCAGGTTGGTCGCAAGGAGGATTCATATCTAACAATATTATTTCAAATCACACCTTAATGTGCGGTGGTGAGGTTAATATTGTTCTTGAAACTCATTGAATGTGGCGATTTAAGAAGATAGGTAAGTACAGAAACATAAAGTAGGTACCCAAGGTCCAACAAATGAGTATGAAGCTAGAACTACGCAGAAGCACTTTACATAGGTACCATAAGACAGTTAAGTTTAAAGGTTATTGAGCTAAGTTGTTAGCCCACCTGAGATGCTTGCCTACTTCCCTAAGTAAACCTAAATGTGGGAGACTGTTACTTTTTATAGCACCTATGTGCTTGTTGTTTGAAGTGAAACAGGTAAACATGTGGTCTAATGGGAAACAATAACTATGTTAAGCCCTAAATTGTCTTTATTTGTTAATGCTACTTAATTTTACTTTGATAAAATGCGAAAGTAACTCGGTTTTTCTGTCTGTTGCGGTTAAAACTACTAAATCAATTAAATGGGTAGGTAGACATATAGTGTAAGACAGAGTCTAAGAAGGACATATACTTTTTATCCAGCTGTGGGAAGAAGTTCCCTCGCTCGCTCTTTCCCGCGCGATACCATCTAAAAGGAAGCATACGAATTATAACACAAAATATGAATACATGAGAATAATGAACTGCTTTCTTAGCTACAACAACACACGAAAACATTTCAAATAGGGATACCACCATGACCTATAGGTACACCTAAGTCCCTTCTCCTATCTTCATCATCATTATTAAGTTACAGTCCTTCTCGGGCACGAGACCGTTGTTCCCGTTTTATCATTTATTCCCTTTGTCGCAAATTGCCTCTAATTACTTCGAAAGAGTTTACCTAACTGAAATGAACTTTCAGACCACGCAGACCGTGGAGTTTTCTAAATTTATGACGTCAAAAACGTCAAAGAAATGTTGGAACTTGTTTGAGCCTTTATACAAAAAAGTATGGTTATCGGCACGGATAATGAGCTCTCGGCGGAAGAGTGGGGATCGCTTTGCGCACCGTACACTTATGGCAATAAACCAATAAATTACTTCTGCGCAGGTGAAGGTCAGGGCTCAATATCCTTGCCGATGATTATACTTAGGTACGTATGTATTACCATCATTTATGATAAACAAACATAAATACTTTTTGAACAAATAAAGTCTAACAGTATTCTAAAACAAAACTGCAATTGAAACGCAATGCATATCTATATTATTTGGTTTCAACGTTTTTTTTGCATGACAAAACACAGTTTCCAAAATTCAATGAAATTAAATTATCTTTATATATTGTGATCGTTTTACATCAATAAACAAAATAATATTTTTTTACGTTCGCTGTTATAGTTCATAGCAACTCCAGCAATAATAAATTGGAAAAGTACGCATGTAAAATAAAGTTTTTTTGCTTGTCGGTTTTTGGGTCATCATCCTCCGAGCCTTTTTCCCAACCATGGTGGAGTCGGTTTCCAATCTAACCGGATTCAGCTAAGTAACAGTGCTTTACAAGAAGCGACTGCCTATCTGACCTCCTCAACCCAGTTACCCGGGCAACCCGATACCCCTTAGTTAGACTGGTGTCAGACTTACTGGCTTCTGACTACCCGTAACGACTGCCAAGGATGTTCAATGACAGCCGGGACCTACAGTTTCTTCTTAGTTCTTGTCGGTTTTTGAATGTGTAACATATTTACATAACAGTTACTGAGCCACGAGCTTTTCTTGTCGAATTACTTTGCCTTGGTGAAGTTTGAGCAGTTTTTCGTCCATATATTTTACTTAGTACTTATCGTGTATTAGCACTTATCTCGGGAGCGACCAATGAATTTGACGAGAAATAAATATTATGATGGGTATAAAAATAAACGTGAGAAAATGTCGTTCTGGAAGTCTTTATTAGGTCCCTAATAAAGATCTCAAAATCTTCTTGAGCTTTTGTAAAAAAAAAAAACAGTGGCTATCGGCAGAACATTTGAAATCGTTGATTGCTTACCTATGGTGGAATTGCCCGAAAAGCGGTTTCTTGAAGAAAATTACAACAGATATTTTATTTACGAAATTCACAAACAAAATACGGAAATGATACGAACAAATCCTTAAACAATTTAAACGAAAGAGTTGAGGTCGTCCTTCCGAGAAACCGACTAAAAGCTACGAAGATAATAAAATTCGTTCATAGAAATTCCTGAAAATACGAGGTATGCAGGATCTTGTTCACATAATATTAAGGAAAATCTCAACATTCCAAATGTGTTTACTTTCATAAAAGCTTTCAAGTAGTGTTGTATAAATTGATTCTATTTCACCCAATTCTATTTACTTCGATTCCTTTAGTCCTGATATCCCGACTGATTTGACGTTATTTTATAAAGCGATATTTGAATAACTTTTTGTAATACCCTCACCGCCATTTTATCTATACTAACAATTGGATAATTACCTACGTTATTTATATGACGCTTATTTATATATTAGTAAAGATGCAAAGGAATTTTCAAAATCTGGTAGATCTAAAGGAATAAATCTATTAATTCCTGGCATAATAGCTATATTTGAATGTACCTAAAGTTAAAATACCAAGAAAAACTAAGTAATAAAAAAACACAGCAAAGTTTAATATTGTAAACAATAATATCTATTTCACAACAAATTGGATCAGTAAAGGGAATAAGAAAAATATCTAACAATTTATTTTTGATTAGAAAGTCCAATTTCATTCACGGTCCGCGTTAGGCTTCACCTTACTGTTATTTTCCAACGAATGAGGCGATGTTGCTATAAGTTTAAAAACATAAACATTTTCTAGGTATTGATCAGAAAAGCTACCCTGAAGGTCTTGCGATCGAATTCGAAATTGAAAAAATTAAAATTAAAAAAAATACCAGCTTAGAATAGTGGTCATAGTTAAAGTAATATTTAGGCACAATAAAAAAATATATTATGTAGTACTCTTCTTTTGTTGTGTTAGGGAAGTTTTGGGCATGAAAATCATCCTCCGAGCCTTTTTCCCAACTATGTTGGGGTCGGCTTCCAGTCTAACCGGATTCAGCTGAGTACCAGTGCTTTACAAGAAGAGACTGCCTATCTGACCTCCTCAACCCCGTTACCCGGGCAACCCGATACCCCTTGGTTAGACTGGTGTCAGACTTACTGGCTTCTGACTACCCGTAACGACTGCCAAGGATGTTCAATGACAGCCGGGACCTACAGTTTAACGTGCCATCCGAAACACAGTCATTGGTGTCTAAGATATACTTAGAAAATACATACAAACTTAGAAAAGTTGCATTGGTATTTGCCTGACCTGGGATCGAACCTGCGCCCTCATACTTGAGAGGTTTGTATTTTACCCACTAGGCCACCACGACGTTTGAAGTTTTGGGCATGAACATGGACAGATATAAAATAAGACCAAACAAATAAGTGCACCTACACCAAAGACTTTATTTACTTTATGACCTCATCATCATCATCATCTCAGCCATAGGACGTCCACTGCTGAACATAGGCCTCCCCCTTTGATCTCCACAGATACCTGTTGGAAGCGACCTGCATCCAGCGTCTTCCGGCGACCTTTATAAGGTCGTCTGTCCACCTCCTTGGTGGACGTCCTACGCTGCGCTTGCTAGTCCGTGGTCTCCACTCCAGCGCTTTTCGGCCTCATCTGCCATCTGCTCTGCGAGCAATATGGCCTGCCCATTGCCACTTCAACTTGCTAATCCAGTGCGCTATATCGGTGACTTTGGTTCGTCTACGGATCTCCTCGTTTCGGATTCGATCACGTAGAGAAACACCGAGCATAGCCCTCTCCATAGCTCGTTGAGCGACTTTGAGCTTTGAGATGAGGCCGATAGTGAGAGACCACGTTTCGGTGCCGTAAGTCATCACTGGCAACACTCATTGGGAGAAGACTTTCGTCTTGAGGCACTGAGGTATGTCGGACGAAAAGACATTGCGTAGTTTCCCGAACGCTGCCCAGCCGAGTTGGATTCGGCGGTTGACCTCTTTCTCGAAGTTGGACCTACCTAATTGGACTACTTGTCCTAGGTACATATATGAGTCAACAATTTCGAGTACCGAGCTTCCAACAGAGACTGGGGTGGGCTGAACATGGACATTTGACATAATTTTCGTCTTGTCCATGTTCATTTTCAGGCCCACCCGTTGTGAAACTCGGTCGAGGCCCTCGAACATCATACTGAGTTCCTCCATCGACTTTGCCATGACTACGATGTCGTCGGAAAACCGAAGGTGAGTGATGTATTCGCCGTTGATGTTGATGCCAAGTCCTTGCCATTCCAGGAGCTTGAAGGCGTCTTCCATTGCGGCGGTAAACAGTTTCGGGGAGATTACGTCCCCCTGTCTTACGCCCCTTCTCAATGGAATCGGCTTCGTGCTATGCTCCTGTACTCGGACCGACATGGTGGCGTTATTATACAAACACTTCAACACCTCGATGTACCGATAGTCAATATGGCATCGTTGGAGTGACTCAAGTACCGCCCATGTTTCCACCGAATTGAAGGCTTTCTCATAGTCCACAAACGCTAAGCATAATGGCAAGTTATACTCCTCGGTCTTCTGTATAACTTGCCGCAGCGTATGGATGTGGTCTATGGTACTAAAGCCTCTTCGGAAACCGGCTTGTTCGGGAGGGAGGCTGGAAGTCATCAAGCCTGTGCTCGAGACGGTTCGTGATAACCCTTGAAAACAGCTTATAAATATGGCTTATAAACAAGAAGTGTGATGGGTCTGTAGTTCTTCAATAGGCTGTTGTCACCTTTTTTGAAGAACAACACCACCTCACCCCTGCTCCATGCTTCAGGCGTTTTGCCCTCGGACAGGACGGAGTTAAAGAGCTTCTGGAGGACTTTAAGTACCGGTGTTCCACCCGCTCTCAGAAGCTCTGAAGTGATTCCGTCCTCACCCGGCGCCTTGTTGTTCCCTAAGCTGCTTCAGGGCCATCCTAATCTCGTACAGACTGATGTCCGGGATATCTTCGGTATAATGTCGGGACAGCTTGGCTCTTGGATCTCCTGCCAAGTTGTCAACGGACTTTGCGACCGAAGTATATAACTGTCTATAGAACCTCTCGATCTCGCCTAAAACCTCTGCCTTGGTCGACGCTATGCTGCCATCCTCCCGTTTCAGCTTAGTCATCTGGCTTTGCCCAATAGACTTGTCCTTTGCAAACAGTTTGGAGCCTTGGTTTCGCTGTATGGTCTCTTTAACACGATTCGTATTAAAGAGACGCAGATCGTGTCGCAAGGACTTGGATATTCGTCTATTGAGCTGCCTATATGACTTCGCATCATGGAAAGACTGCAACTGTAGCAAGCGTCGTTCAGCCATGAGGTTTAAGGTTTACTCGGTTAGTTTTATGACCTACACAGTGAGAAAATCAATATGGCTAAATATAATGTCTGATGAAATGAAAAAAGAGAATGGAAGAAAAAAACATGAAGAAAATTGGGATAAGAGCAAGAAGATGATGATTAATATTCCCTTTCTATTTTATTCGTACAAAAAAGTTTTGAAAACTACAAAAAAAAATGTGCACCACAGGTTTAAAGGTTCCCAGCGGGGCCCAGCAGGGCCAAGGCCTGCCGGAGCAGCGGGTTGTTCGAAAGAGATACCGCGGCCCTGGTACATAAACGGCCGATGACGGAACACGACGGTTTTTAGTCAATAAGAGTCTGACACTCCCTCACTGCTGCTAACCCACAGCGGGAGGGAGCGGGAGGGGTCATTTGATGATTTTTGACGTCGGAAAAAAAAAAAGTTTAAAGGTTTGCCTCGATATATGAATACTGGGAAGCTGGAATTCGTGAAAATGTTAGTGAAAATTGTTTATGTGACTGGTAAAACGTAGGATTAAAATAATTCCTGAAAGCAAACAACGCAATTTTTCCAAGTAGGTATTTTGGATATCACTTTCACGAAACATTTAATATTTTAATATTTGATTTTTGTAATAATTGCGTAAATAGGTACTATGTACAGTTCTGGTTTTCGCAGATTTCAATTAATTGTACCAGCAGTGAATTATGTAATATTATAATATAATATTAAGTACGTACAAATCCTATTCATCCTTTAGTAATAATTGGATTATATCAGATGAATAATCAGAACGTTGTTTCGCCAAATGTCACCGAACTTAATTAGATTAGGACGACTAATTAGTTGAATTACACGACACCCGTTATATTTCAAAACCAGAAACTACGAATTAATTTAAATATTGAATACCTATGATATTCAGTCTTTAACACACAGCTAGATAAACTTACTGGAATTTATCATTGTCAAGTACCAAAAATAAATTATTAATTTTTCATCGAACTTTCGTATTTTAAAATTTAAAATACGAAAGTTCGATGAAAAATTCTAGTGACATCTAATTCATCTACGGTACAGTTTACACCATGTTGTATACATTCAATGCAAAAAATATATTTATTTATTGGTTCAACAAAACAAAAATGTTTAAGATTAGTTGAACAATATAAAAAAAAAAACTGTTTTAATATTGGAAACTCGTTTCGTCATCAATCCTGACTGAACTTCACGTTTAGTGTCAGAATAATATTATAGGCTACATTTTATTCGTTAATTCAAGATGCAAGTGAATATGTAGGAAAGAGCTAGTTGTTAATAAAGGCTGTTTGCTGCCACAACAGTAATCTACGTTCCTAACTCACAAACAAAGCTAGTAAAGCCGTGAACTACATGCAAGCAAGTGACTCTAGAATATACTAGAAACTTTTGGAGTGTTTAATTTTCCTGTGTGGATTCTAACTTCGTTAATAATTTAGCTTCGATGTTTCTCACGTAGCCTTTGGTTAATGAACATCTTACGTTCAGCTACTTACATGTTTATAAACTTTTGTGCTTCTAGATCCTAGGGTGAAAAATTAGGCACGAGTTATGTTTACATATATTCAAAGCTTTTATTTTATTTCTGACCCTTTTTCTATCAAATCGAAATCGATATAGTTGTAAGGAAATTATCCGAAACACGTTTGTAATAGGATTGTATGTGTAGGTATCTAAATTAATATAAAAATTTGTTGTTAGTTACTTATCATGATATAACTAACAGACCTTTAATTATTTTCCATATTGTGACAGAGGTTTACGAACCAATTTTAAAATAGCTATACTGTTGGTATTAAATTAGTTATTATAAGGCTGTTTACACGGTGCATGCAGCTGGAGCAAGTTTACATGCGCAAGTGACAAGTGAAAAGAGCACGCAGCTGGGTGTTTTGCTCTGGTACATGCGCGAGTCAAGCGCATGTGCCTCACCATGCGCAAGCTACTTGAATTGATTCTACATTATAATTTGCTAAAATATTGAATAGGTAGATGTTGAGTAGCTGTTAGGTACTCCCACGAGAGCACAAAGCTTTTTGTTATAATAGTCTATTAATTAATATATTGCAGTAGTGCATTATTTAATATTATTAATGGAGGATCGTGTAGGTAGGAATATAATAATGTTAACAGGTACCTAAATATGTTATGCTCGTATAGCATTTTAGTGATTTTTTACGTGTATGGTACTTAACTATCGGACTAAATATATTATAAAACTTATCAGATTTTTGGAGGAATTGAGCCTTAGCAATCACTCAGACTTCATTCGTTAATACACCAGTTTCGTCAAGATGTATCGGGTTGTCCAGGTAACTAGGTTGTGGGTGAAGATTAGATAGGCAGTCACACCACGTAAGACACTGGTTTTCAGCTGCAACCGCTAAGAGTGGAAGCCGGCCTGGTGGATGATGATGACACTACATATAAAATGACAGTTTAGTTTTAAAAAAACAAACATAGGTCCTGTAGGACATTCAACATAGTAAAAGTTAATAGTTTATATATATTGTTTGTTCTGTAGTAAGCCTTCATACATCTTACGAGAACCGAGTTGCTTACTTAAACTTGTATGAGAAAACACGAGTAGTTGCTTTGTATTGCAGTTTTATTTCTGTCAGCAAATAAATGTTAAGTATGTTTTATGTGCTACGTTCTCTTTTATAATAGAAGTGCTTGTAAACCAGTTGTGCTGAAACTGTAAAATATTTATCTGCCCTATGAATAAAATTGTCTTGTGAGTTTGGTAGATATGAATTAGTTTTAAAAGTAAATAACTGAACAAGTGAGTGTGTAAATATTTTAAACAAGACCCACCAGGAAACCTGCATACCTAACGTAGTCGTTATTTTCACCGTGTATTGTGGACTAGGTCCTTTAATTACTAAACCATCTAATAACTATTCTGATATGTCTTTAATTTTCATAAAAATAACAACATAAAAAAAAAAAAACATTTCAACATTTTTTCGTTTTTATTGCATCAAATAATGGTATGTTATCTGTCCCCTTACATCTGTAACTTTTCACGGTTTCTGGATTGCTCTGCTTATCCCAACGTCAACCCTTGTCGTGGTCGCCACTTAGCGATGCAATCATTCATAGTGTTGTGGCTCCTACTGTACAAGACAAACCTCTTTTGTCTGTACCTACATAGAGATTTTAATGATTTCTTTTTTATAACATCTGCCACTTCCATTGACATATTATAACATATGTATGTATTGATGGTCACTTCATATTTTAATAATGTCCTTATTTTTCTATGATAAATTCATAATCAATTTAGTATTGTAGTTAATTGGAATTATCCAGTTCTTTACATCTACTAATACCATTAATGTACACGTGTCTATGTACAAAGACCTACTTAAAAAGCTATGCTGCTTAACTTTATATACAAATCTAAATAATACGCAAAAAATAATATTGATTCATTTATGATCCTACACATTTTAATAGCTTTCATAAGGAAAGGATCATAAGGAGTTGCATGCACTAGGTCCTGGGCAACCCTGCGTTTCCTTAATTCCGTCCCAGGCGGTGTACTTAATTATATACATATACATTATAATTCTGCTAAAAATACTCTAAAGTTTAATTACATACGTAAGAGTGTACCTATTAATAGCATACAATATTAATTTCAAGTCTAAGGATTATAACTTAGTCCTAAGCATACATACGCTCGTGCAAATATGCTTGTATTACACTAAGATGTTCATTACATAGCTTATTGCATGGCGCAGTAATAATTGGCGCATCCTAACTAAATATTTGGTGAGTCTTTTATATTAAAATGGAACAAGAATAAAGAGAATAATGAGTATTATATGAACTACTGGCTGTTTCTTACCGTACCGGAATCAAAATATAGCCGTGGTAACCCAGTACCGCTAGGAAAGACTGGTTGTCCGACTTAATGGCTTCCCGTAACGACTGTCAAAGATGTTACTATTTTTCGGCTAAACCGCTGAATTTACTTTTGGGTAATTGAGCTCATGATATCAAAACTAGTGTAAGTTTTTGTAGCGTTAATCGACATCCATGCCAGCATAGCCGCAGTATTAATATCAAATTAAAATGATATAAAACATGTGTAGGCAGTACCTATACACATTTTCCTTTGCACTTTACCAACAATTAGGCTGCGTCTCCACTGAGGCGGAGACGAGCGGAGCGGAGAGGAGATGTGTGGGGATCGACCAATCACGTTACATGAAAAAGACGAGAAGTGGATTTCACGTAATGTGATTGGTCGATCCCCACACATCTCCTCTCCGCTCCGCTCGTCTCCGCCTCAGTGGAGACGCAGCCTAAATATGTTACCCTTAACACCAGCTAAAAGAAAATGACCAAAGATACCGGCGACTCTTATTAAGAACATCGTGAAAGTAACAAAAAGTTACCAACGTAATAAATTACATAGATTACGTACATAATTAATTTTTGTTCCAAAATTATTTAATCATTCATGAAGGATTTTTGAAATTTTCCATAAAAAGAGTCATTACTAAACTATGTATTCAGTGTTTCTACTGGATTGTGACTGAATAACAATTGAAGTCTGTGTTTTTTTTTTGGGTCATTGTGAAATCTATTTCAATTCTATACTTACCAATCATGTACTTTAATTGTGTAACACATATAGAACGAACATCACAATTAATCTCATTAGTCTTTAGGACTAATTTATAGCCAGATAATAAAAACTTTTGCTAAGTAACCAACATATTTTAAAGCAAGGAGGTTCTCATAATGTATATGTAGGAGTATAAAACAAGAGGGTCGTAAAATAATGTCACCAAGATTTATGTACTAAACTTTTGCTTTACTTCCAAACATATGAGAGCACTTCTTCCTTCGCAACAGTAGACCCGTTCAAATCAAATATCTACATATATATGTTACAGAAAAAACCCGAACTATGGTAAATCCAAAGTTTTTCCAGTAAAACCTAAGGTTTACCGACATGTCACACAATTCAGTACATGCTAGGTGGCCAATGTGGACTGGTAAATGTTGGTTTTAGGAATAAAACAATGATAAATCAATTTATCGTCATTTGTTTTAACTAACCATTAGTCAAAAACTTACGCAAAATTCTAACTATTCAAATGATTTTTATTTCGAAGTGGTATTAATAAAAGTATTTGGGATGTAGATGTGGAGGTAAAACCTAGCTTGTATTGAATTGAAATGGTAGAAGTCCGAAAAAATCGTAACTCTATAATAAATTCTTACATTTACCAACTCATGTCGGCAAATCTTAGGTTTTACTGGAAAATCTTAGGATTTACTATAGTTCGGGTTTTTACAGTAACATATACATTATTGTCAACCTATTAAAGATGGAATTATTGCTCTGAATTCTGCTTAATTCTTGATTGTATTAATTGCCCACCTATTAAATTAACCTATTAAGGATAAGAAGGAAGAGGTCTGTTTCGGGCAATAGCTGGGTCTCTCCATGCATAGAAATGACACTTAACATACACTTAACGTACTGTAATAGAAGTACACAATTTATATGAGATTTATTGTTATCAACTTAAAATATTGTTTAGATATTCTTTTTCATTCAGGCGAACGTGGGGCCGAAGCCAACACGCTGAAGCGTCTGCATCAGGACCGCCGTCACAAATAACCGATCCTCTCGAAATACATATAGAGAGTTGCTACCAGCTACCATTAGTTGCTACCAATTGCTACCCTCGTGGTTTTGAAGATATTCAGCATCCTAAGGTGACAGCCATTCTGATATTAGGATGGCTGTCACTTTTCCCAGTGTGAAGAAACGGCGCAAAAGTATTGAGTTTTTTTTTCACCCAGAGTTGCTACCTAATTGCTACACCACATCGATTCCGTGGATAGAAAGATATTGAAAAAATGTGTTTTTGCGCCTAACAAAAATAGATTAGCAAGTTGACAGTTCAATACAAAACAGTACTTTTGAGTAAGGCGCTATTTATAGTCTACCTGTCATATTAACTTATGTGTGCTAACTTGCTAATCTATTTTTGTTACGCGCAAAATTTAATATATTTTTATTCACGGAATCGATGTGGTCTAAAATTTAATTAGCAATTAGGTAGCAACTCTGGGTGAAAAAAAAGCTCAATACTTTTGCGCCGTTTCTTCACACTGGGAAAAGTGACAGCCATCCTGATATCAGAATGGCGGTCACCTTAGGATGCTGAATATCTTCAAAAGCACGAGGGTAGCAATTGGTAGCAACTAATAGTAGCTGTTAGCAATTAGGTAGCAACTCTCTATAAGTATGTATTTCGAGAGGATCGGTGATTTGTGACGGCGGTCCTGATGCAGACGCTGAAGCGCTTTTGACACAACTTTAATGAACTGGCGACAAATACCCAAGATTATCCCTGTAAATATGTACTTATTATAGTTTTCTGTTAATGGTTCTGTTTGATGGAATACTTGCCACATCTTTTATGCACCTTTTAAAAAAATCATCATACGATTCAGTCGAAATTGAAACCATTTATAAACTAAGTAATAAAGATTTATACCAATAATAATGTCTTTTTATATAAATGACAATGAAATAAGGAACTAAGACAAGATTTCTTCCAGGAAATCAATTTCAAGCACGCTTTCTTATATGGGTTAAGGCCACAAAACTTTTTCCGGGGTAAGTCATTCATTATTAATAGATCAGCCATCATCCCAGCCTTAGTATGCAAAAGACGTGAAAACCAAGGATTTTACGTTTTGTACCCGTAAGACGCTGCCTATGTAAAAAATAAATTGGTTCCAAGGGGAAGACGCATGAATATTTGTTTGAATTTAGCTGTGCCTGCGTTTGATATGTTACGTTACATTTTGTCTCGTTGGTCTAGTGGTCGCAAGCGCGGCTGCTGTGCTCGAGGTCTCGGGTTCGATTCCCGGGTCGGGCCGAAATCACTTTGTGGGTTTTCTTAAACTTTCACAAAGCAGCCCGTAGTCTGGAAGTTGGTGATTGATTCACCCGTGCATCGGAGAACACGTAAATGTCAGGCCCTACGCTTGATCTCTTTCCGGTCGTGTCGGATTGCCGTCTCATCGGGTTATGAGAGTGGAGGAATAGTGAGTGCACCTGTGTATGCACAAATGCTTGTGCACTATAATATGTCCTGCGCAGCTGGCTGATCTCCTTAAAATGAGAACAGCCGCCGTGGCCGAAATCGGCCGTGAACGCCATTATTACGTTTTGTCCACTACGTCACACTATACCGATCCTCATTTATGAAGTATTGTATCGCGTAAATCCATGTCCCTACTCCATCTGTTTCGTGACAATGATATATGCCGCATGACAATAACAAGAAAGATTTTCCTTGCTATAGCTAAAATGTATGCCTACCATCAAAATAATTGCCAGCGTGGATTCTGGTAAAATTATTCGGCTTAAGCGACGTTTACTATTGTTGCTTTACTATATTTTCGATCCCCAATAGGTATTATTATTTATTTATTACTAGCTTTGCCCGCGTGGTGTGTTGTTAAAAAGCCTATGTGTTAATCCAGGGTATCACCTATTAAGATACCAAACTTACTATCCTACTTCCTACTTTAGTATTAGTAGGAAGTAAGATAGTAGAATTAGTAGGATAGTATGATACTTATATAAGTTTCGGAACAATCCTAACTAATATTATAAATGTGAAAGTAACTCTGTCTGTCTGTCTGTCTGTCTTTTCTTCACGCCTAAACTACTGAACCGATTTGTGTGAAATTTGGTACAGACATAGTTTGGAACTTGAGAAAGGACATAGGATAATTTTTATTTAAAAAAAAATAAAAATAAAAAATAAAATTTATTCCGGACATATAGCGCCATCTATTGGTCAAACCAAAAATATGCCGGAAGTCACTATTCCATGCGAACGAAGTCGCGGGCAAAAGCTAGTATTTTTATAAATATGTCCAACAAAGCCGTTTATGCGATTAAAATTTGTTTGTGGAGACCCTGAGATATACCTAAGTTTTCTTCCTTGGCTACACACGACATACTTACTTGAAAGGTTCCAAAGCCTGTCGTTCTATTTGTGTCAACTATAAATAAATTTATTCTTAGTATGTACTGGAATTTTACGATCGTACGCGTAAATGTGAAGCTTTTTAATGGCTCGTAAACAAACTGGTAACAAAGTATCTGGAAATTGAAGATGTTTTTGCTTAAATAAATTTGATTCTGTAAGTAACGTGTTTTCTGTTATTGTCTTATACTGGCGATTTCACTAGTGTCCCGTAAGAATTTCTTTCTGAGCCCGGATAAAATATAGCCTATGATAATAAAAAACCGGCCAAGTGCGAGTCGGACTCGCGCACGTAGGGTTCCGAACCATCCAAATAATATTCTATATGTACAACATACAATATGTTCTATATGTAACAAATCATGTTTGTTGTATGGGAGCCCCCCGAAATATTTATTTTATTCTAGTTTTCAGTTGCAACATGTTATAGCGGCAACAGAACTACATCATCTGTGAAAATGTCAACTCTCTAACTATCACGGTTCATGAGATACAGCCTGGTGACAGACGGACAGAGGAGCGAAAACAATAGGATCCCGTTTTACCCTTTGGGTACGGAACACCGTTTTTAAACGGTGAAAGAATTTTTCAAATCAGTCAACTAATTTCAGAGCCCATTAAAGAAACACACAAACCTTCCCTCTTTATAATATTAGTGTAAAGTTTTTTACATTAAAAGCTGTCGCCTACTCCAGTTAAAATGAACTTGGAAAAAGATGCATTTTGGTCCATAATTAAAATCGAACAGCCAGTCAACATTGCTTCAAAAATACAACAATCTACAAGTGGAAAAAAATGTATCGACAAAAGCGAGATACTAACAAAAAAGAAGGAAATACGCATTATTACAGTTAACAAAGTTACGGACGCCTGTAGGCTTAAAAACGTAATATTATTTTTATATAATCTGCCCACAGCAATGCACAGTGCACTCGTGCGAATTAAATGTCACATTTTGCGTAAAAACTTGTGGTTGAAAACTGATTTTATTTTTATTACCTACTTTTAATTGATGGTCATTAATTGCCAAATTATCGTATAAAAACACGAAGTCTTTGCATGATATGTTCATGGAAAATCACTTTGGAGATTATATTTATTCATATTTTTGGGACACAATTTATACTACAATGTACCCGACTACCGACTACGACGCTTTAGTACGCCATAGGAATGACGTAGCAGTAGCTACGACTTATCTCGTCATAAAGGCTTACTTTAATCAAACAATTGGTTTTCAGAAGTCATGGCGTTAGATATATCTCAAACTTGAATCTAAGTAAAGGATTAAGTATTGAAATAGATGGTAAATTAACCGTAGTTCTATTTTAAATACCGACAAGTAAAACATATTTCAGCAATCACGCTTTCAAATCTTTTTACTGAAATCTGATTTATAACAAAAAAGGTTCTACCATCACAAAATATCGGAACTCACAGAGAGAAATTCCCTTGAGTATTCGCGTTCCCATAGCTATATTCTGTGTTGCCAGGTCAATTTCCGTCACATAAAAGTTTAATAGTTTGTCAGTACTTACTGCGTTCCGGCCGGGATTTCTACTGCAGGAAATAGTAATGTTACCAAACTACTGATTTGCTCTGCACTCGAGTGTATTGAAGAGGTATTTATTTATTACTAGCTTTTCCTTGCGTTTCCACCTGAGTCCCATGAGAACTACTTCTTGCACCCAGATTGAAAGTCGCATATGTCCTTTCTGGCTATAGACTATCTGTACGAAATTGCGGTTCAATAGTTTTGATGACTTAAAAATACTTCAAATTAAATGAAAAAAATATTGAGACTAATGACCGAGAGGAAGTCACATGAAGGTTTAGATAGAATATTACTATTTACCTTAGCTGAAGTTACCTATAGATTGCTTGGAAGTTATGACCAATTAATCCATTATCGTATGTATTGTTACTCACTAACCCAACATAATCATTCCTAAAACAATGTTTGAAGATGCGTTATTACTTTAAGCACTACGGGAAGATGTGTGTTACGTTATCATAATTTTCTTCAATAGACCGTACATATATAATAATAGGTATATAAGCTTCGTGAGAAATGTTACTGTAAGGGTTGGACTTAGTCCCAGATGTAATATTCCTATGAATAGGTATAACTTAAGGCAATATCTGAGTTGTTGATTGCCTCATAAAGGATATGATAGAAATAAACAGGTACTTGAACTAACGAAGTACTTTTCTTATATGAAATAATGATAGTTTCTTCTTCCTCTCTTCGGGAAATCTGTAGGTACTGTAGCGCGTGGTGCGCCAGGAACCGGGGATCCTCAGGATATTAAATTAAAACATTCAATAATAACTTTAACTTTGCGTTTATTCGCTGACTCGGGGGTGAAGTGACACACTTCAATATAAAAAACTTATTCTATGGAACAAATCGAATACATTTGAAATGATTGCCCGGTCAGTATCAAAAATATCTAACGAATAAAACCTTACAAATGAAAGAGTTTCTAACTACGTTACACGAGCTACGCCCTTAAGATAAAGTCGAAACTTTATCACAAAAGCGCAACTGTAGGCTGGCAATCATATTAAATGTCCCTACCTAAACAACCTAACTTAAAATTTACCTATGCGTGGAAATTAAAAACACGTCCCTTACAACGGGATAGTTTACAATAACATTTAAGTTGTTTACTTAAGTGTGCCAATCTGCACTGTAAGAAAACATGTTATCGTGAACTTTTTCGAGGCAAAACCACGCAAAAAGCCCCGAAACATGCCTCTAGTAGCAAAGGATATTCAAAGTGAACACCCGTCCTGAAGGGATTACTTTTCAAGCGAAGAAAAACTTTGTATTGACAACTTACAACTTCGCCGGACGCTAACGTGTCAGATGAAGGGATAAGTCACCGTTATCAAAGTTTCTCACCTAACGTGATATAATTAAACATCTTACCCAATAATTATTTTGCAATTTTGGAATATTAAATAATAAATAAATCAAATATAGGGATCATAAATCTTCGGCAGAAACCATTGTGTCAAGCAAACACTCTTCGCGAGGCTATGCCCCTTATTGCGAAGTTGATCTCAACCTCAATTCACCATCCAAATATTTTTTTTTTTCAAAACCAAATCAGATAATAATTTTGGGATCAGATTTACAGAGCAATGTAAAAAAAAAACTTATAAAAATAACACAAGCTTGACCACATTGGTTATCCTCATCTTTCTTCGTACTGAAGATGAAGTAGCTCTGCCGTGGACATCATCTTCTCACGAAGATGGAGTAGCTCACCTTCTTATCCCTTCACTGGCAATGCTCGTACAACTCGTTCAAGGTAACATGTAATTATAAAATATGCATTAGAAAAACTATAAATCAATCACAACGTTTCCTATATTTAAATTTATTTACATTTTGTTTATTTAGAAACCCTAAATTATTGTCAATATTACGCAGCTGTATTCGTTTTTTATACTGCGTGTCTATCCTCCCCTCTGTAGGACAATAACGATTATCGTTATTATGTTTTCTAATTTTTGATTTCTTGTAGTCCTTCGACCTTGTTTGCCTACGTTGCACTATCTCTGAAGATGCTAAATTATAATTCTTTTTATGCTTCGGAACATACCGTTTGCTTCCTTTTCGCGAAACTTTATTCCGAACATTATTTACATTCATTACATTTCGAGAATTATTATTATAATTAATTTTATTTCCGTTATTGTCAATATCAGTTATTTTGATCATGGGGATGCAACTGAAGTACAATAATTTTCTGAGGTTTTTTTTTAGAAATGCGCCATCTAGTGACGGATGCCCCGTAACTTGGGTATTTGTACTTCGTTTTAGTCACTAGATGTCACTGCACCTTAGACCGATATTTCATCGATTTAATAACAAATCTAAAAAAAGTTTTGTGATTAGAAATATTAACAAATATTGTAATTAAATAATTTTATGATTTATTTTTAATTCTTTTTTATCTATGAGGACGTCTTAGTTAATCACAATAATCACACTACTTGAAACCACTTGAAACACTGACGATTGACATTGACAGTCGACCATACTTTTAAATTAAACCGTTTTCCGTTTTCTAACGTGTTGGTTTATTCTGAGTGTTATTTTCTGGTTTTTTTATTACGATTGTTGCGTGTTCCTGGACTCTGATACTGACTGCTTCTGTGATTGACCTGGCTTCGTATTTTGGACCTGTGATCTACTGCATTTTCATTGACCCGGCTTTGTATTTTGGAACCTCGATCGACTGCTTTTACATTGACCCGGCACCGTATTTAGGACTAGAAAATGCGTCCAGTGGATCGTCTTAGGGGCGGAATGCCATCAACGTCAAGATATAAGTGCTACTTTGATTGTGACAATGACGGTAAGTTCAAAACTTTTAACTTTATAATGCACGTAATTTATCTTTTGCTGATAGGCTGCACAATATCCATTATTGTCATCCGTGCAATCTGTGGTCATCATAGTCCTTGAGTCATCAAAAATCTAAGATGCACTACCACACACACTCCTGTCCTGACCCTACACAAACAATTGAAACTGCACATTAACTTTTATATCCAATCAAAAGACTCGGAATCTACGTATAAGACAAAGCCCGCTCTAGACGACCCTCTGACCAAATAACTTCATCAGGTTTTAAAACTATGATTTTACAGTGGCGTAGCATGGGATTCCGCCGCCCGGGGCGCAGGTATATTTAGCTGCCGGTCAGTGGGTAGTCTTAGGGGCGAGCCCCCTTATTTAGGTACTTATTTAAATTCAAATGACTACAATTTAATAAAATTCTAAAGATGGTTTTGGCAAGAAAGAATTATTATTGATATCGACTCATGACCAGGTGCGGTCTCAGCCCATGATTTTGGGATTCACTAGGGTGCTGGAAGGAATACTTTCAGAAATTGTTACTGGCTCTCTTTGATATGTAGTGCAGCAGTGTGAAAATTTTAGCATCCTACCTAGGATTTTGTTGATTCATACACTAATGATCTATGTATAACTTTGTCGATTCATACAGCATGCAACAATATTTTTTGCAAACTAGGATATGTTAGATTTTCCTTTAAAGCTCAAAAAACATAAAGCCTTGTTGTCAAATTAAACGAAAAACAAGCAGATGTAAAAATTCAAGAGCGAGTCGAAAAATTTAGTACCCTGCCTGCCTGATAGGTTAGATCTTCTTTTAGTAGACAAGAAGTTATTGGGAGGTAGGCTAGAAGTATAGATAGATATCTATCTATCTTGTTGTATTTGTTATGGTGGTGGTGGTGGTATCTATACACACTATGTACACCATAACAAATTACAATTTAAAACTTAATAACTAAAAGGGGTGTAACAATGGGTGGTCTTATCGCTAAAAGCGATCTTTTACAGACAACCTTTAATGTATAGTGACTCTTCTCAAGAAAATTGTATTATGGGGTGGCATAAATAGGAACTGACAATGTAAAGGCGGCAAAAAATGCCTTTGCCTCTACTGTCAACGCTATCAGCTTCTACTTGGCTTGATGCTGCAGCTAGGCGGCGGTGCCGGCCCCTAGAGTAGCGCCACCCAGGGCCATGGCCCCCTCGGCACCCCCATGCTATGCTACTGTGATTTTATTTACTTCAACTGTGGTGTTCCTGTTCTAGTACTGCTAGACCTCAGCTATTATTTCTAGTGTTAGATTAATATTCAAGGATGGTATCACAGTACATTACTAAAATTTTATACATATGATGATGATATCTATTACGGTATTTTAATGAGAGTGAGTTGTTCATGTATAAAAACTTCTTGATTTCAGGCCCATTGCACCGATTTCCTAAACCTGAATACCCACATTTGGAAAAGTTTAACTCGTGGAAAAAAGTACTAGATAAAGCTTTACAAGAGAAAGGCGACATCTACATTTATAACCAAATTCGATTTTGCGACAGACATTTTGAAGAGTGTTACCGTTCAGCCAGTCACCGACTTACTCCAAATGCAATACCAACTCTAGGTACCTACTATTTAGATGTCTTATGTTATTTAAATCTTAATAGAAACAAAACCACATTTCTTTGCCTTCGCTGTAATAACAAAATTGTTCCTCAAATATTAAATAAAATTTTCTACTGAATAATCTAATCCTAATTAGAAGAAAATAAAATGAATATTATATACCAAAAATAATTGATGCAACATGCTATCTTCTAAGAATTAAATGAATATTGTTCTATATTCTACATAATTATACAGTAACTATAAATAATTTCATCCTTTTGCAGATTTATCTACATTACCAGTTGGTCAAACTCTTGAAGGTCCATCGGGACATGTCGAGGCAGACATGTCGAATTTATTAAACATTTCGCAAGATAAACTTGCTGTCATTGAGCCATCCAGCTCTACCCACTATCATAGTGATGTACAGAATGCATTACAGACAGCTGAACGCCCTAAAGGTAAATATTTTTATTGACAATTGACCTTTGACTTGTAACATTAGGTTTTTCTTTCCATCATCAGGATTCCAATTTGTTTCCACTGTAGGGTCATAAAACTTCTTGCAGAGAGAGAGAGTGGGCATTTAAGCGTACATAGGGAAATAAGGACAGAGAAAGCGACTTTGTTTTATACTATGTAGTGAAGCCTATGTGTTATTACATTTTTTATAAGCTATATTACTGTAAAGTTTCATCTAAATCCGTTTAGTAGTTTTCGCGGGAAAGAGGAACAAACATCCTCACAACATTTATAATATTAGTACTAGTATAGGATTATTTCATACTAACTGCGTCCCGCGGTTTCACCCGCGTATACCGGAATAAAAAATAGCCTATGTCTAATTCCAGGGTATAAGCTATCTACATACCAAATTTCATCCAAAGCCGTTCAGTAGTTTTTTCGTGAAAGAGTAACAAACATCATCCAAACTTACAAACTTTCGCGTTTATAATTTTAGGTAGGATTATTTCCGCACTTGCAGGAATCAATAAATGTAAGACAATAACAAATCTCCGAACTTGTAAACCTGAATTAAATGGATTAATAATAATAACTTGATATAATCCTACAACTTATGTGTCATAATAATTATTCATCCAAATAGCTAGTTCTAACCATCCATACCATTTTTTTTCGTTGGTAGAAAAGGCCCAAAAATGTATGGAGTCTGAATGATCTTCTTTATATCCATTTTTGTTTACCCATAAAATCCCCATAAAAAATATTTATCAAGCTTGTATCTGCTGTTGTAGGGAAGTCTCCACTTTTTGTATCTGTTCCTCGAAGCCTACCTATTCCAATCTCTGGTCATAATATAATAACAGAACAATATTATGTAACATATTTTTATCACAATTCTATTAAAACTTTGTGTAACACTATTTCTTTGATCTGAGGTGTAACATAATTTAAATTACAGGTTCTAGGAAAAGAGGGACTTGTCAATATTTAAAACGAGTCGTCACCTCCAAAGAGAAGGAGATAATAAAGTTAAAACAGAAAGTATTGAAGCTGAAAAAGAAATATAAGGAACAAAATAACAAGAAACTCTCTGCAAGGAAAATTTCCACATCAAAATCATTTTTGAAAGAGTTAAATAAAATGCCTGCAACAATAAAAATATTTACTTCCCTCCAAATGAAATGGAAAAAGAAACCACGAGGCAGGCGATTTACATTTAACAAAAAAATCATGGCATTGACCATTTACAAACAGAGTCAGAAAGCTTACAACCTCATGCGAAAAATGTTTGTCTTGCCATCAAAGCGCAGCCTACAAAAAATGTTGAGTAAATTTGAACTGAAACCAGGCTTCAATCCTGATATATTTAAAAATTTAAAAGCTACAGTAGCAAAATTGCCGGCAGAAAAAAAGTTGGTCAATTTACTGTTTGATGAGGTATCATTGGCTCCGGGTGTTTTTTACAACCCTGCCCTAAAACAGATAACTGGTTTTGAAGATTTTGGGCACAGACAAACAAAAAAACTCGCAGATCATGCCTTGGTCTTTATGATCAAGGGTATAAAAAGCAAAGTGAAACAACCTTTATGCTTTTCATTTTGCCAAGGTGCCACGAAAAAGGACGATTTAAAGAAGCTGATCAAAACAATAATAAAAGAAATCTCCAATACTGGATTGATAGTTATTGCCACTATATGTGACCAATCAGCCACAAATATTTCTGTGATAAAAAGTCTTCAAGAAGACACAAAACGCAAATATTTACAAGAGGGTAATGAATATAGGACCCAAGCCTTCGAGTTTGAAGACCAAAAGGTCTTCCCATTATTTGATCCTCCACATCTTTTAAAGGGAATGAGAAATAATTTACTCGCCAAACATTTGAAATTTGTACAAGATGGGAAAACAAAGTATGCAAAGTGGGAACATTTGGAGATGCTGTTGAAGTTAGATGTTGGGGATGATGAAATTAGGCTTGTTAATAAATTAACAGAAAACCATGTTAATAAAGAGAAAATTCCAAAAATGAAAGTGAAATATGCTGCACAAGTTTTCAGCCAAAGGGTATCATCAGCATTGAGATTCTTAGCAAGTAAGTATGCTTTTTATTGTTCTCATTATTTTCTCTATATTTAAAAAAAATTGCTATTAATTTACTAAATTAGATTTTTATTTTTAATTTACATGTTTTTAACCATCTTCATTCTCCACAGACAAATTAGAAAGTTCATTATTTTTCTTTAAAATAATATTAGATGTCCTGGCTACATTTATAAGTTCAAAAATATTTAAAAACAAACAATTGAGATGCTATTTCTCTCGATAAAATTCAAAATAAAAATACAATTCATATCTAATAATTTATCTAAAATTGGCTATGTCAATATTTAAGATGCATAAGATATATTGTTGGAATAACATTATAAATTGAAATGAAATAATAAATTAAAATTATCATATTGAAATAAAAATTTGAGACATTATGAAACTACAAAATATAGTTTAATGTTGGTTTCTTACTAATTATATTTACACCCACAACTATTTACTGAACCAACTGATAAAGACGCACAGTAAATCGTTACTGCCACTTTAAAGTTTGTAAGTTTGTGCCTTTTCGACACAGCCGTGAGGCACACCGTTTAATTTTTTAATTAAATTTTTGTATTTTTGTTTTTTTATTGTGTGCCCCTAATCTGGGTCGAATAAATGTATTTTCTTTCTTTTTTCTTTAATTTCGGTCCACAATAGCAAAAAAGATTGATATGAACTGTATTCTAGTACTTATTTAATATATTGTTTCAGAACACAACCTTCTTCCGGCGGAGTGCGAAGAAACTGCTGATTTTCTACTCATTATGGACAAACTATTTGATTCTTTCAATGGACATTCATATACAGGTGATCCAAAAATTTTCAAGGGGTGTGTAATGAATAATTCTCCTCATTTTAGATTATGGACAGAGGTAGTTCCTATATTGGATTCAATGACTTTTAAAACTATAAAAAAAAAACGGGATGGTACAGAAGAAGTAAGATATGAAAAAGTGCCATCCCTTCAAAATTGGATCCACAATATTAAAACGTTTAAAGAAATGTGGGAGTTTTTAAAAATCAAATATAAAGTTACTAGCCTTTTAACCAGAAATTTCAATCAGGACCCTCTTGAAAATTTTTTTTGTAACATTAGAAGTAATGGGATACGAAATGTTAATCCCTCGTGCCTACAATTTATTAATGCGTTCAAAACTTTGTTACTTAATAATTTAAATTCGCCCCATTCTGTAAGTGCCAACTGTGAAAAAGATGAAAATAAATCACTGCAATCTTTCAAAGATCTTCTTGCTGAAAAACAAAACAATGAAATTGAATTGGTTAGTGGTGATTTTCCTATTGATTCTTTAATTAATACAATGAACCAAATTAAATGGAATGACTCGATTTTGCATGCCGAATCAAAAAAATATGTAGCAGGATACATTGTAAAAAAATCGAAATGTAAAGTGTTCAAAAAATGTGGAACATGTACTAATGATATATTAAGAAAGGAAATTGATTTTGAATCATTTAATTATGAAATAGATTATACGAAAAAATCCTTATTTAATGCATGTGATGATTTTATAAAATTATTAAATGAAATATATTATATGATTGTTGCATGTTTACGAGATTCACCTGAAATAAAATATCTGAAAGAAAAAATGAAATTTTACATCAATTGCCATTGTGATTTTAGTATAATTACTTGTATAGTTCATAAAAATAAATTAATTGATTTTATAATTAATATGTCAATTAATTTAATCATTCACAGTTGGTGCACCGGGGTTAATAGAATAATTAACGGAAAAATAACAAATTTCGATGTAAATGATGAAATTAAGTTACAAGCATTTAAATATTGTAATACACATAAAAAAAGGAAATAAAATATACTTAGCCGATAAATGTACTCTTTATCTTTTGTTTTTTTATTATCTCCCATAATATTATTGACTAGACTAGAAGTTGGAAACTGAAAACTGGAAACTGGAACTGGAAATTGAAATCACTGTTTTAAATTCAATTTACAGTAAATTGAATTTAAAACAGTGATTTCAATTTTCAAATTTAAAAACATATTTAAGAGAACTCTTGAAAAGCGCCATCTACCCTAACCATACATGAAGTAACCACGCCATCTTGTGACGGGGGCCCGTTAACTTTCACGCTAGTAAGTTGTTTTGAACGATGAGTTGCGTATCTATCTCTATATAGTGTATTATCTATGATTTTGATATTATTTTTGTCACTATGGTGATTGTCTGTCATTATATTTGACTCTGACCTATCATTTTCTAAAGTGCCAGTATTAATAAACTTGACAATAAACCTCGTTTTCAAAATTAAATGATTTTTGGAAAAATCTATCAAACAATTATTTTTACAAAGAAAATCTCTACCAAGAATTAAATTTTGATTAATGTTTTTGATAATTAAAAATTTGTGGCTGAAAAAACACGAATTTATCAAAAAATTTATGTATGTTTCGCCCAGTACATGCAACTGCGCACCAGAGACTGAAGAAGCTTCATAAGAACTGTTCTTGGTGTATTTAATGTTGAGTTCTGAAATGAACGCCTCAGATAAACAGGAAATCGACGCTCCTGTGTCGACTAACGCCCTGAACTCCTGTTGAGCAATCAACACATTAATATTTGGACCGGTCTCACCAGACTTATATTCTACTTCCGATCCAATCGCCAGCAGTTCCACAGTCTGCTCCGCATGCTGCTCCTCATCATGCTGCTCCATCTCCACATCTTTGCTGGGCGGTGCTTCTTTCTCCACACTAAAAGCATTATGTGTATTAACATGTGAACAAGGGGCATTTCTTTCATGTTCTTTGTCATAGAATTTCCTGTCATCATTCCTCGGTGGAATGACAGGCAAATTGATAATTTGATTTTGTTCTTTTCCGAACAAATATCTCACTTGTACCAGCGTTTCACGCAGCTCAGATTTGGTTGTGAAAAGCTGTGAGCCTAGTATGGCTTTGTATTTGACAATTAGCCCTTTCAAATAAGTTTTTATAAAAATATTATCGTCAGCTATATTTGCTTTCGTCTGCAAGCCACACAGACGATAATAAAATGATAACAATTCTTCTTTTTCCTCTTGTCGGGCATTATAGAATTTTTCTACGTAATTTACATTACAAGGGAATTCTGCCCTTAATTTGTCGCATATGGCCTTATATTCGATCCCATCGACGTAATTATATTTGTAAAATGCAAGAGCGGGACCTTGCAAATATGCACCTAGTAGTAGTGCAAAATCGTTTTCTTTCCATTTATTTATCGCAGCAATGATGCGAAATTGGAAAAGGAAATCTTCAAAAGAAACGTCATTGACGCCAGAAAACAACTCTATGTCCTGGGACATCTTTCACACACTAAATTAATTAAAATTTCACTTAGCTGCTTTCATGCGTGTTCCAATATCTCATGAGAACTTATTCCAATGCCCAGGAATACTTCCTCCAGGCTTTTCTTCTTCCCGTCTTCGTAACGTCACCAAGCGACTTTTCCGCGTGACCTGAAAAATACTTGGGGCTTTGGCGTCGGCGCCTCCACCAAATTGTAGCGCGTGGTGCGCCAGGAACCGGGGATCCTCAGGATATTAAATTAAAACATTCAATAATAACTTTAACTTTGCGTTTATTCGCTGACTCGGGGGTGAAGTGACACACTTCAATATAAAAAACTTATTCTATGGAACAAATCGAATACATTTGAAATGATTGCCCGGTCAGTATCAAAAATATCTAACGAATAAAACCTTACAAATGAAAGAGTTTCTAACTACGTTACAGTACCTACTGCATAATATTTTTGTTTGTACCTAGATATATTTTTTTAATTCCCTGCTTGGCGCTAGAACAAAATCGGCCTAAATTGTGCAAAGGCACCAACCCACATAAGTAGATAAACTGTTGCATGATGTCAGCTAAAACGCCAAATTATGAATATTATAACTACAAGAATCATCATAAAATTGAGAAAAATAAACGGCCTTTAAGAAAAGTAAAGCTTTTGAAACACAGCTGTTGTATCTAAATATGATCTAGAAAATGATTGCATTATTTTCTCTCGTTAGAACAACCCACGCTATAAATATTAGATTAGTTACCTCACTCATTTCTTACTTGCACATGTGTTGTTATTTAATTGTGTTATACTTACTTACCTATCTCATAACGTTTGCTATTTTTATTATACCACGCAATTTCTTGAAAGCTGCTTCGAAAATGAACAATCGTTCTTACTTGAGAATCATTCTTAATTATACGTACTTATAAGATGTTGAAAAAAACAAGTATAGGTATTTTTTTTTCTTGATAAATTGAAATAAAATCTTTTATTTTAAAGTATCTATAATTTCCGTCATAAATATCGGGACCCCATGGGTACGGAACCTTAAAAACCGTCTATCTAGGATAATAATAGCACGAAGAACGCATTTATAGCATAGATAGGTACAGTTAGGTCAGTAGGACGTTTCAAACAAAAGTTTTAATTAAATAACTGGAGGATATTAAGTGTCTGTCGGCCTCTCACTAGTGGTCAAAACTTTTGCTTTTCTTTCCCGTGTCAACAAACTAAGAAATAAAGATAAAGGAAAAACTTTCTTTTGTCACTTCCTAAGTAACGGTATCAATGAGAAAAGTAAATAATTAGTTGATTTGTTAGATGATATTAGTTTGTGTGGTATTTCTTTAACATTGGCTTAGGTGTATGAAAGTTTATTAATACTTCTGTTATCTTAGCTCTGAGAAAGTCTTTCTGACAGTAATAGCTGCGAGTAATGAGAATGGATAAGTCAACTTGTTTTATATGTATTTATTGACAACCTCGAACGTTATGAGTCTCAATTTAATCTTTAATTCTTATACCGATCGTGAACTGAGAATTATGCACAGCAATAGTTCAGTTTATATCTAAGAAGAAGACATTGTTGACAACGTACATCTAAAAAATGTAAGTCCACAGCAGAACAAATGTTTTAAGTATAAAATCTAGGACCAACCTATCAAAAAGCGCATAAAGCGCATAGTAGCTGCTGCAAGGATTAGGTAAAACGATAGAACAAGTAGAACTGTAAAAGATATCTTATGGGGACTACAATTAAATACATATGACAAAATTGTATTAAGGTATATTGACTTTGAGAGAAAAATAAAAATTCACCTTACTTTTTGAATTTGCAGAGTATCATCTACAAAAGTATAAACATCCCCTCAATATGCAGTGTAATGAAGTTACAGCATGTTGCAGCTTTAACGCAATTATATCCATACTGGAAATAATTGATACAAAGTGCCTTTTGTCGGAACAATTAGTAAGTATAGCGGGAGGGAATAAAGATAGAATTCCCATTCTGTATGGGATATAAAAAATAATTTTTATTTAAGAGGGGTATTTTTGATGGAAAAACTGAACAACTTGAGTATAACTTTGATTTCTCAAATCTTACGTCTCTTCAATCAAATGTCATCTTGTCTGTGTGTGGTACTAAGGTATTTTTATAGCTAGAGTGTATAAATGGTTCTGGTGACTCGACTACAAGAAGTTAGCCGGCAGCTCAGCGAATTAAGTTATTCTTCTTGTGTCAAACTAAATAAATCTTCAACAGAAGCAAAAGCAAGTAATAAATTGTAGATACTTATATTTCTCCTGTCGCAATACAGTATTATATTTTGTATCTTTCTTTGTATGGAGCGAAACATCTTCATGTCATCATAATTACTCTCTTCAGTTCTAGTTCATTCGTAACCATCACAGAACTATTTTGTATATGGAATTGTAGTTCGAGTAGAATCGAGAATATCCATTCTCAGTTCCCAAATTATCTTGTAGTACAAAATTATTCAGCAGAGTAAGGCCAGCGTGTTGTCTCTGCCGAGATGTATCAATTACACGGAACTAACCCTTGCATCAATATTCATGAGGACGCATCGGTGGAACGTAATTCAAAGTGATGTGATCGACAATTACCTAGGATTATGGAACTCTATAGTCCCAGGTAAAGGCAAGTTACGTTGCTTACTAGGTTTTAGTCTTAATCTGTCTGCATTACTATGAAATGATAAACATGATCATCGAAAATGGGGGTGGAATTGGTTTCCATTATGAGACGATGCAAGTTCTGTGAGGTATAAATTATTTCTATACTTACCAAATGCCTATATCAGTACAGAAATACGGCTGATAACTCAGGGGCTGTTTAACATAATAATACTGGTTCTACTAGCTAGATTATCATTGTATTAGTTGTAGGTACCTATAAATATCTAAATTCATTTTCCAGTTAGTTACACGTGTCTGCACTAGTCTGGATGTAGTTAATGTGGATAATTTGGTGAAATTGCAAGCGCTTGTGTGTCCTCATGTTATAACACAGTGGGTAGGTATTATATCGCTCTGTGGACGATAACGAGAACACAGCACATGTTTGCAATAGGTGGCTCTAAGGACATTGGTTCTTTACTATATTTGTACTAAAGTCTATTCTATATCTAGATATATGAAGCACTTCGTGTTAAGTAGGACAAAAAGTATAAGCTCGTGCTTGAAGTAATATATTATTTGACTGTAGAGAATTATTTTATGAGTTCAGGAAATTGTGCACCATTTGAAAAGTCTTTAAATATCTTTGCACTCTTTAAATAACTTTGTATCTCCGTGCCAAAAAAAAACTTCACATCCGCCACTTCTTTAATTGTTCCATCGGGCATAAAAAAACCTTCAACTATCCCAGAGTTACGTATCTTGCACATAGCGACACTGTCTTTTTCCGGGGTCAAGACGGATAATCGAAAATTTTTGAGGTCCAAAGTAACCATTTCATTGTCACGTTCAAACTTACTTCAGCCCTTAGACTAGTAACGGCTCCAAAGGAAGCTAATATTTAAAACCACAGTGTTTCCGTGCTTTTAAAAAACCTTTTTTTTTTCTTCTTATTCTGGCCGTTCCAGCTAATTGCTTAAAGTATTAGGCGCTAATCAATAACTTCCAAGCTACCATACTTATATATGACACAATAAGTTGTGAAAGATCAGAAAACGAAATATATATCTCATATTACGCTTACATAATAAGTTCAAATCTTATAACTAGCGGCTATACAGCGAATATACCCATTTCATTGCAGATATAAATATGATTCCTACAGAATTATGAAAATGTTCATATCTCCGTCAAGTAAGTATATGATTCTGAAAATAAAATAATGTCATTCGTATTGTACCGAAGATAATTCTATACCACGTACCAGTTCTTGTGATTTTCCTTTGAAGTACCATCTTTGTACGAGAAAGCAAAGGAAACGAAATATATTTCAAGCTTCTTTAAAATCTTTTGCTTTTATATTGCAAAAGATAAGATACCTGCCGCGGTTTGTGGCTTTTACATATTGAACGCAATTTCTACTGCTGCAGCAATACAAAAACATTGCAGTCGCTTGGAGCCATGTGTGACGAGAACATAGAAAGGTCACAAAATGTATGTGTACTTACCTACGTATATAAGGATCGATGCATTCCCCAGTTCGAATAGGGTAGGTAAGAAAAGTAATTACTTGCTGTTGAACTGAAAATGTCTAAAATTGAAGTTGAATTACAGAATTCAATCTGAGAACTTCAAAATAGGTAGGTAAGTTCTATTTTTAGAACTCACTCTTTCTCTCTAAAACAAGCAACACCCGCTTTGAACACGAAAAGTCCTCGAAATTTTAAAACTGGAAGCTAAAAGCAACACCTTTTCTGAATATTCAATCGACTACACTGAACTTTCGACCACTTTCGATTTGTAAAGTCAAAAGTGCTTCAAAAGGATATTCAGAAATTAAACTCGAATATTCACACATGCGAGAATGGGAACCGTGACCATGTTTTAAGTGCAGTCACACATCATTATATTCGTGGTTGCCTATTAGTAAGAGAATCTTGGCAACAAGTGTGCTTTGATGTCTTAGGTCCGTGTATGACTCGTTCTGCAGCGCTTTTGTGTACTTTTATTTTAATTTCACGGAAGTTCACTGAATACGCTGATGTCAAAGAATTCTAGATTGTATTTAAAGACAATTGATTGTATCTTGCGATGTCTTAATTCACCATTCTGCTGTGCTTTGGGCTCCGGTCATTGCTTGCCAAGAACCCTTTACACAGTAGTGGGACACTAAACACGGCCCATGACAACTCGCACGTCAAAAAGGTTCGTATATCCTTCAAACAAGAGGCTATTTCAGCGTAAACCAGGGTAATTTAGCGGCAAATGAGCGCTTGACAGCTTCCGACGTATTTGCAGACAATTATCGCATGCAAGTGACGTTGGCGCGTTGGAAATGTCCTCCCACATTCGTCCCTTCACCGGCAGGAGAGCGAAATAGTAAACATTTTGTTTTTCGAATATTTGTTGATGTGTTTTTGTTTATTTAGCCCGGTCAAAATAGACATAAAAGTAGTGGTCAAATAACATAAATTCCCACAGAGCTGATTTTTGATGGAGAGCTAGATTTGATCATTATAAATAAAATACTAAAAGTCCCCATCGATCCCATGTGTGCGTCAAAAGTTATTCGAGGCCAAATGTCAAAATTTTAGGTTTTTTGTTTTTTTTTCGAAAACGGTAAGTTTTATCAAAAAAAGACATCAGACCAAAGTTGTAGATCTTTAAATTTGCTACAAAAATGGCATAACAATTCTCTCCTAAATCTTACCATTCCTGAGATATCGCGATTCAAAGAGTCACACTACACATGATATGCATATATAAGCCACGTATATACGACGGCTGCCTTTAAGTTGTGTAGTTTGAAATAAGTATAGACAATCTAATAGGTTAATATCATTTATTGTTTTTCAAAGAATTCTCCGCGATATTTAATGCCCTTTGCATGCATTAAACCCAGTTCTTGAAATATTTATTCCATTCTGAAGTGGGGGTAGTCAAATTGGCCGATTTGTATGAGTCAACAGCTTTTTCAGGTGTGCTGAAACGTTTACCACGAGACTTTACTTAATTTTGGGGAATCTAAAACAATCGTTATGCCCACGGATCCATGTCACGGTATGTTACATGTTGGTCTGCGACAATTAACTGCCGCATAGCCTCCATATTATCTTGGGTCATATCGGGTTTTGAATTACCTTCACGTGGTTTGTCGCTAAGGCTAGATTGCCCACTTTTAAATCCTAAATATCAGCGTACTGCAGTCCTAAGGCATGGTTCTGCATCACTAAACACAGAACAAAAATTTTTAAACCGCTGTATTCGCGACAATCCGCTTTTAAAGTTGTAGAAAATTATCGCACGCTAATTTTCCTTCGACATTTCCATTTTTATCCAGAAGACTGGGGTTGGAAATTGATACATAATATCTGGACCCTATTAAAACTTTACTCCCACCTGCTCCAGAAAAACTCCTGACATAATTTTTTGCAATTGCAAAAATGATTATAGTATCAAATCATCCTCCGAGCCCTTTTCCCAACTATGTTGGGGTCGGCTTCCAGTTTAACCGGATGTAGCTAAGTACCAGTCCTTTACAAGGAGCGACTGCCCTATCTGACCCCCTTAACCCAGTTACCCGGGCAACCCAATACCCCTTGGTTAGACTGGTGTCAGACTTACTGGCTTCTGACTACCCATAACGACTGCCAAGGATGTTCAATGACAGCCTACCTACAGTTTAACGTGCCATCAGAAACACAGTCATTGGTGTCCAAGATATACTTAGAAAGTACATACAAACTTAGAAAAGTTGCATTGTTACTTGTCTGACCTGGAATCGAACCCACTCATACTTGAGAGGTTGGTTCTTTACCCACTAGGCCACCACGAGTTTTTGTATGAATCTGATAAATCTATAACAATCACAATGATAGTTAACCCAATAGTTAATATCAATAATGACATCATATTAGAACTTGACGGCAATTATTCCCTTAAACTATCCTAAAATTGTCATGACAGTTAGTGGAGTAGGCCTACAGGGAAACCACGGTAAAAAAAACGCGCCGAGTACACTACCTCACAGGTGGCGTGGAAATGTGTGCATGTCCTGTATGGAATATACTTTGAAGCGCGATATCTCAGGAATGGTAAGATTTAGGAGAAAACTGTTAATGCCATTTTTGTAGAAAATTTAAAGATCTACAACTTTGGTCTGATGTCTTTTTTTGATAAAACTTACCGTTTTCGAAAAAAAAACAAAATACCTAAAATTTTGACATTTGACCTCGAATAACTTTTGACGCACACATGGGATCGATGGGGACTTTTAGTATTTTATTTATAATGATCAAATCTAGCTCTCCACCAAAAATCAGCTCTGTGGGAATTTTTGTTATTTCAAATGTCTATTTTGACCGGGCTAATTTCAGTATCTCTTTATTTACCAATGTTACCTCCCCACTCAGAGACATTTAATGGTTACTTAAGCCATTCCATAGTCACTAAGGAGTGACTTAAGTAATCATTAAATGTCTCTGAGTGGGGAGGTTAGTGGGTTATAGTACTCAATTACAGTAGGTGTGTTAAAAGACTTCACAAAAAGGAGGAGGTTCTAAATCCGTTAGAATCTTTTATGGTTTTATTGGTAGGTTTACAAATGATACAAAGACGCCTGGACTGATTTAAACGAAATTTTTCACTGTACCACGTGCTTGCTTTCTTGCGACGACCAATCAATTTTATTCGTAAATTATTGAAGTAGGTACCTGTGTAAATAGTATTAAAGAGAAAACTATAACTAATTTCGGTACTCTAACATAATTAACATGATATTTAACTAAACCAAAAAAAGACGATTAAGTATATAAAATACAGTTATATTGAATGTGACATTATTAGTAGGTAATGTTCATTAGGTATACGTGCCATTGGAAATTCTTATTTACAATGTTTATTTAATTTAAATAAATATACTAGAGAAACCTACTAAAAGGAATAATGTTTATCTTTAATTAATAGAAATAGGTACTGAATATGAAACAGTATACAAATACTCAAATACCTCGCTTTGAACAGATTTGTTTGTAAAACCTGGTTTTTATCGTATTAAATATTATGTCAACCCATCAACAGAATTTACTATTACTGAGCTTATTATTTGAGGTCGTAAGTATATGATTTCTTCTGCCATACTTCGCTCTCTAACATAACTTCACCAGCAATTATTGTCTTTCATAAAATCCATCCATCGTTTCTTTTGTCATTCCTCTCCTCTATAGTAGGTAATACTATTACCTTCCTCACAGATGGGGTCGAAAAGTGTTGGAGTGGAGACCACGGACTAGCAAGCGCAGCGTAGGACGTCCACCAACAAGGTGAACAGACGACCTTATTAGGTCGTCGGAAGACGCTGGATGCAGGTCGCCTCGAACAGGTATCTGTGGAGATCTAAGGGGGAGGCCTATGTTCAGCAGTGGACGTCCTATGGCTGAGATGACATTCCTCAGGACATGATCCTTATTCTTCCATATAAAACATATAGGATATACCCCTCACAACATTGTAGGACAAATAATAATAAAACATTAAGTATGGAAAAAGACCTGTCAACTTTATAAAATAGAATTTTCCAGTTAAGCTTAACGTATTTCGACTGTAAAACGTGAATTAGTATTAAGCTCTCGTAAATTCAAGCAACAGGTTAGCGACTCCCGCCTCCCCAGTGAACAGTGAACCGAATTCAACAGTTTAGTACTTTTGTTGCAAATTATTGTATTATTTTTTATTTAATATGAAAATAAATCTAGCCGTGAACGGCTGGAGTGATAAAGCTAAAAATTTGAGAGGATTTCATTCTATAAAAACTAATATTGTAATAAATGTTAAGTAAACTAGATCAAAGCTATTTAAAGTATCCAGTTTCTAGTTTTCCATTGTGCTACGACAGCAACAGGTTTGAATCTTTAAGCTGCGTCTACGCTAGGAGAGCCGAGCACGAGCGGAGCACGAGCCGAACACAATTCGTCTAGTGTGGACCAACTTACAAGCCTCTAACGAGCGCGCTGCGAGCATTTCGTTTCGCCGGTTGTCGGTTTTCGACACAATATAATTGCTTTTCAGTGGCCTAGATTAATCAACGCAGTTTCTGTCAAAGCAAGTTGCTTCATATTATCAGACAGGTAAGTTACGTTAAATAATTCTTAGATCCACACGAGTATAGAATATACTGTACAGGATGTTTAAAATGTTATCACAGTTTCAAGACGAGCAGGTAGAGATTTCTGGAAAAACACACGCAGTACATACAAGTTTTTTTTTTGTGTGCTTCTAGATATAAGGACTCTAAACGCCCGATGACATCAATTTCTGGGTCAGCCTGTATCACCATCAGCATCATGTCCTGAGCCTTTTTCCAACTATGTTAGGGTCGGCTTCCAGTCTAACTGGATGCAGCTGAGTACCAGTGTTCTACAAGGAGCGACTGCCTATCTGATCTCCTCAACCCAGTGACCCGGGCAACCCAATACGCCTTGGTTAGACGTGTGTGGATCAGCCTGTATGTCTCGATTCAATCGGATTACGGGAAGTGGGTGAAAATCGATCACAAGTTCGACAGTTACCCGTATAGTTAACTAACTAGTCGCTCAGGACGTTAGTTGAAGGGCGTGAAACTCAACAATATTGCAGTCGGGTATGTTTAAGACACGTGTGGGTTGATATGACATGGTAATGCGATTATGGGAAGGTATAATTACATTTACAGGTACGATAACCTACTAAGGACCAATTACCTATATACAGGATCCGAAGAAATGATAATATTATTTTCTAGATTGAAACAGGCCTACTGGAAGAGATTTCTTAAGACATAAGCTGTACCTTTGTATTAAATGTTCTATTTATCTTTTTGTATGTACTGTGTAAACTATTAAATAATTCGAAAATAAATCTTTTATATGACTTATCGGGAATAGGTTTTTTAATCCATTGGCTACCTACTACCTAACTATAAATTCGACTCACATGATAAGCCGATGGAAGACCAAATGCATCGTAAATAGTTCCTACAATTTATTACTTTTTAGTTTGCTAAAATATTTTTCAAAGTCTAGTTGAACGACCTACGCAAAAATTATAGGCACTTTGGAATCTTAATCACCGTAATTATGAAAGCTTGGAACTCTGGAGCCAACAAAATAATAAATTGAATCCTATTTTCTAGAAAGTTCAAAGCATTTATTAAGGCCAAATGAAAGGCTTGATGACTTTAAATATAGTACGGAATCAAATTAAAATTGTACCGCTAAGAGACCTAAGTAATTTAACCACTTAGTTTCTTTGCTTTCTGCTTTATTACATAACGCATAATATTCAATTACGTAATATTAGACGCTGAGCGCCGCCATGATTTTGGTTCATTCTTTACATCATAACCTCAACGATTTTGACAACAGCGCATAGACAAGGAACGAATGAGCCAAATGCGTGTGCGATTGAGTCGAATGTTGCCAATGTTATCACTACGTAATTTATTTATTTATTTTAATTCATAATTTATTGTATTTATTTTAATAATATTATTGTTTTATTTTTAATATATATTATTTAAATTGCCGGCGGACGTTAACACGTCAGCTTTCGGCTTTTGCTGAAAACCAGCGCTGAGACTCTGTCCAACAGAGTGACAGCAACATACTGAGCAAGGGCCTTTTCGCGTGGATGTGACGCATATTTCCCCCACTATTGTGTATTGCCTTCTGTAGTTCTATTTTATTATTAATTCGTTTTTGTTTGTATTATTGTTTGTATTTGTCTATGCGTTATGTTCATGTGAATAAATGTATTTTCTTTCTTTCTTTCTTTCTTTATATCTAGAAAAGCTAGAATTGAAGTAATTTTGAATCGCTCAAAAATAATTGTTAATGTTTAGATTCACAATTTAAGTGCTTTATATGTAGTTACACAATAAGTATATTTTTATAAAATCTGATAATAATTATATGAAGTTAAGTAGTGACTATTAATTTTTCTAAAGTTCTTTGAGCTGTACTTGAAACAGTTTTCTGTCTTTTTAAAGTTTTCAAGATAACAAAAATGTTCTTAGATCAAAGAAACGAAAAGAAAGGTCTCTTTGAATTTTTAAAGCTAATAGTTTTAATTAAAAGTTTTAACGAGAAATGGTAGATATACCTTTTTAATAAGCATATTCTACAAAATAACTTCTTCAGTATTCACCTGTAAAACCACCACCTTTAGTCATGTAAACTTGACCATCTTCGGGCCTCCTATTTACAAAACCTTATATCTATTTTAGTTCCTCAAGGATATATGCCTTTTCAGTACTGACTTATTCTTTTGTGAAAGTCGGTGTGAGAAATATAAAAGGATTTGAACTTTCGAAATGGCTCGGACATGTCCTACGTGACTTCTTATAGAAAGCAGAGAAAAAGAATAGAGACTTAATACACGAAGCTAAAATAAAAATATGAATTCTTTCATAAAATTAAGGTGCTCTTTCGATACCCTGAATAACATTGCTTTTTAGTGTTTCAATCAGATAGGCCAAGCATCATATAATAACTAATATTATAAATGTGAAAGTAACTCTGTCTGTCTGTCTTTCTGTCTGTCCGTCTTTTCTTCACGCCTACACTGCTGAACCAATTTATGTGAAATTTGGTACAGACATAATTTGGAACTTGAGAAAGGACATGTGATAGTTTTTATTACAAAAAAAATAAAATTAATTTTTTTTCCGGACATATAGCGCTATCTATTGGTCACACCAAAAATCTGCCGGAAGTACTATTCCACGTGAACGAAGTCGAGGGCAGAAGCTAGTATTTCGTAAAAAAAAAAACAGTTAAAGTATAATTTGCTATTTAAATGATATTTTGTACGCATTATAGAAGTATTGTAGGTATAGGTATTGGATCCCTTAGTATTTGTAGCGATGTATTATTAGGCAGGGCAATAAAAGCAGTACCAGTAAGGAGCCTTTTTTTCCTATGTCAAATACTATTTTATTTTCAAACGAAGAGACTGTATTCCCAACCACTTCCACAATAGACGCCTGTTTTAGTTTGAGAGCAATACATAATACTCGTAAGTGAATATTATTTTTTGTAAATAACAAATAACGACGCAAGGAATAAACATATTTGGCCTTACTACAAAAACTTAAACGCCTGTTTTAAACTTGTCTAAAAAATTTGTGGCTGCAAAATGAACCAGACGTCTTACCACAAAAACTTTTAAACGTCAGTTTAAGCCTTGTCTAAAAAAATGACAAATTATGACGTTGACATATGGTTCATTTTGGAGCCACATTTTTTTAGACAAATGTAAAACAGTGGTTAAAGTTTTTGTAGTAAGGCCATTAATGTTTATCATATTATTTTGTAAACAAGATATCCTCACGACAAAATCTAAACACACATTCTTTCCCTTTTTCTCCTCGCATTAATTTTATCGATAAAATTAATGAAATTCTTTGAGACTACCGGTGACCTTCTACAGCTTTTGCAAATCGGCATTATTTATCTTCATCTTTACGAATGTTATAAAGCTAAAGAGTTTGTTACGCACTAATCTAGGGAATTTATAGTCCTATTTGAAAAATTCTTTCGGTGTTATAGCCTATTTACTGAGGAAGGCTATACGGTACTTTTTATCCGGATTCGAGCGGAGGTTACCACGGGATGCAGGTGAAACAGTCGGCAGAAGCTGGTATAATATAAGCCGATGCTTTTAAGAACCATGCCGTTAATTCGGATGGTCTTTAATTCGAACAAACACATCGACTTTTGAGATAACGAGAATGATGTTATTCTATTATTTTATCCAAATAAGTAGTGGTGACAAATCTCATTTAATTATGATAATATTATCTGTCTAGGTAGAAGGGATCGAAATCTTAGTCAGGTAAAAGGTATATACTTACCTATATTTCCTTTGATGTGACTAATAAAACCAGTTCCTAGATAAAATAAAGAATATTTTACTATTTCAGTGTGCGTGGGAATTATATAGGTATACCTAGACAGAGTAATGTCTTTCTAATGGAACTTTATCTTTATCTTAGCTCTAGATACTTTTCTAAATGAAGAAGACTTTTAGATTTCTTAGTATTGTGAAATTAGAAAACTAATGGTCTTGGCCTTTACTAATAAATTATTCACGCGATCATACCTATCCACAAATACCAAGTTACGAAATTAAATTCAACCTGTGTAAATATGGCGAAGTTTTACATATGATTTGATATTAGATACCTATGAGTTTTTATTGTGATTATGAGTTACGTGAAGATATAATGTCGGGACACCTTTTCACACACGGTCGGTTAGCAGCACGGTAAGTTAATAATTATCTTGTGTTATGGGTGCTAACACAACTGATAAACTACATATAGCTACATATATACATATTTATAAATACATATTGTAACACTCAGACCAACGGCCAACAAGCATGCTCATCACACAAATATCGACCGAACCGGGGATCGAACCCGGGATCTCAGGTTCGGCAGTCCAGCATGGTGACCATTGTGCCACCGAGGTTGCAAAAAGATAGATTTCGAATGCTTAAATCTCAAGTAATATAGAACAGACCCTCCACAGCGCCACAGCGTTTTTGGAAGAGGATATTTACTAGATTTCTGATCTAAATAAGATCGGTCCCATGTTGACTTTGTAACCAAGTATCTGTTTTATTATTTTTAGATACGTAACTGAAAATCGCATTTTATATGTCGGGGAGTCACGTGATTTCATGTGATCTTTTCATATCTCAGCATTGCAGTGAACTACATACTTCAATAAAATTCACATTATTTCGCGACGTGGTTATTTTTGAAATAAACAGTATGAACTTGCAATATGTTACTATAATATTATAACCTATCATATTTTTGTGTTGAAGTGTTTGTAATAATACCTACGGAACGGTTGCTTTGTGAAACTTTCTAAAACCTACCAAGCGATTTCGACCCGATCCGGGAATCGAACCCGCGACCTCTAGCACAGCAGTCGCGTGTGCGACTACTAGGCCAACGTGGCAGTTTAAATACACAGTTACTGTTGTATCAAATCCCATATAATAATGGCGTCCACGGCCGATTTCGGCTACGGCGGCTGTTCCCATTTAAGGAGATCAGCCAGCTGCGCAAGACATATTATAGTGCACGAGCATTTGCGCAGACACAGGTGCACTCCCTATTCCTTCACTCTCATAACCCGATGGGACGGCAATCCGACACGACCGGAGAGAGATTAGGCGCAGGACCGACATTCACGTGTTCTCCGATGCACGGGTTAATCAATCACCAACATCCAGACTACGGGCTGCTTTTGATAAACTTTAAGAAAACCCACAAAGCGATTTCGGCCCGACCCGGGAATCGAACCCGAGACCTCGAGCACAGCAGCCGCGCTTGCGACCACTAGACCAAAGAGGCAGTCAAATCCCATATAATTTGCACACTAACATACCATACACAGATATTTGATATTAGAACATTCAATAACCAATGGAAACGTGACATGACGTCATACCTTGCATTGTTTACCTTTCCATTATTTTACAATGACGTAGGTACATGAAAAAAAAACACATGTGTGCAGTCAACTTCAGGTCAGTGGTAACAGTTTTATAGGAAAATCGTACTTATTACTATTGGGTTAAGGTGCATGACACGTTGTCGGAATAGTCGTAGGTCAGTCAAACGTGGTTGTAAAAATGGCTAGATAGAACAAAAAGATTACTAAAACTGCACCATACAAAGCAACATATTTCCCTATAATTACAACAGTCGCATGCTGTTGTACATAAAATGATAATTTATTATTCATAAAGCTTAATTCGTTATAACTTTGTTCATAATAGTCATGCGTGGTGTAAACAGTCCATGTATTTTCATACGGTGGTGTTTTTATTGTCTAAACAAGGCGGTACTTGGAGTGAGTATAAATCATTATCAACGTCGCTGGTATAGCGTGTTAGTATTATAATTAATGTTGAGCACTATAGCTTAACTATCACTGGATAACTAAATTAGCTTTTAGCTTAACAAGCTCCAGATAAATTGACATACAGCGATGTAATTATATACCTTGATGACATACTGAAGTCTCCAGCGAGTTTCTATTGATTTATCGATATAAATTCCTATTATGATCTCATATATATCTCACACACACTAAAAACAGTAATACTTGCCTATTAATTTATGTCACTATCGGCTTATTATAATACTATTCGGCGTACTTCGTAATTCACGTAAAGTACGATTTAATACTTCTATGTATAATATTTACTGTCACGTTACCTCTCATAAAATAAATAAATATACCTACACACAGTCATATTGAAGATATATACCTTCTCTATAACTACTTACCAAAGATGTCCCATTATTACAAAAGGAGGCATGAGACCTTCAGGTAAGTTGTGCCAGATTGAGCCTTTACAACCAGTCGTATCCAATGCGAGTCTGCTTAAATCACGCACGATCGCACACAATTGTATGTACGTACATTGTGTATGTAACTCATAGAGAAGGGATCACGTATTTTAAACACGCTGTCAAAAATAGTAGAGACTGCAAGAAATACTCAATAAGACCAATCTGAAAATTTTATCTCCAAAGTTTACAGTGAATCCGAAAAAATTATCTTTCTCATTTTCTGTGTAGGCTATTTATCCACAACAAGAATGTTCTCAAAATATGATTAACAGCTTCTGTCACGAATCGTGTAGCCATAAGATCATTTGCATCTATTAAAACATCTGTGGACTTATTTTCTTGTAAATTAAGTTAATTTGTGTTGTGAATAACGTTTTCCGGGACGTGTCCGCAAACGACCCGTTGCGTGCAAACGAAGGAAATGTATGTTTCATTCGAATCCGTATTTAACGTATTATAATAGGAGCTGACTTTATGTACATAAAAGTATGTATTTTGCAAATATTTTGTTTGTTATGATTTAACGAAATAGGTTCACTTTCATTTAGTTCAAGTTGTATACTTACCTACAGGTAATGACAAGAAATAACATCTTGAGCCATAATATTCTAGAAACTTTGAGCCTTAGTTTTGTCCATTTATCATGTCTTTATGTCACTTTCGATAAATTATTTCGTCTTTCTCACAGGAAGGGAAAGACCTACTTATTATGAATAGGTATAATCGTAAAGTTAATTAAGTACTATGAGACGTATTTCTTCCAGTCTTTTTGATTACCTTTTTCTTAGTTGCAATATCTTATTTTATGAGCAATAACTTAAAAAATGTTCACCAAAAAAAGCAGAAGAGACTTTAGTTTTTCACAATAATATTATAGTATAAGTAGTAGGCAAGTATGTTTTGTTATAATTTTATATCCGATCGTAAAACTTTCTAATATACTACCTCACGTAAAACAAAGGAAGAAAGGGTTTTGTGCGAAAATGGAAAATATAGTTATCACAAGCATAAACGGCAGGCTATAAAATAAGGTTAACGTCTTTTCTACCAAGTTTTCATGGCTTAAAAATTCAATTCTAGTTGTCTTTTGTTTAAGAACTGTTTTCCTACATATCTATCAATATAATCTTCTAGATATTCGAAATTAGAATGGAATATGATTTCAATGCTGGCTGGCAAAAAAACTATTTTTTTTATTAATCATAGAGCCAACCTATCTCACAATACGCCAGACTGTTCTGTTTTTGAAAAAATCGTGTATGTTAGAATGTGTAATTTTGTTTCTTACGTCTGTCTATAAATATTGTTCCGTAAATCTTCAGGCGTAGCTGTTATTACAGATAAGACAAGAAAGACGATTGAAGTGTGATTACAAACCTCCTACAACCCTTTCGAGAGCAATTCGGATTATATTATCAAAGCTAGCTACATTTACAGAAATGTTATTTCAGTATCAGTACAAATTATATACTTCGACGCCATTCCGAGGATACCTACCTAGGTATATATTTAGTTATTTCTGTAATTTACGTTATACAATACCAGCTGATATTTGTAGTTTACTATGTAATGCTATCATAGGTGCCTTCTGACTATTCTAAAAACAGTTCATTATTTTTATTTTCATGCTCTTGTGACTATTCATAGTTTCGTATCCAAATTCACCCTCACATTGTAATATTTTTCGATAACTGCCATAGAATTGTGTTCATCAAATGTAGTGGGCAGTGGTGATTAAATAACGGATGATAATTAGTAACGCAATACGGCCATTACTAATGGTAGAATAGCCATTTAATATAACAGTATAATTCCATATTATTGGTAGTTAGGTTATGAATAACATGACAATAATTCTCTAAGGCACAGCTGAATTCATGGCTAATTTTCATGATGTCTGCACTTTTTTTTATTGTTCACCTAATCGTCTACGGTTGTATAATGAACTGGAATTTCTATACAAAAGTGTGACGTGTAGCCATGAGTAACATGAAGGGAAAATTACACATTTTAGTTTAGTTGCATAGAGTACCATTTTCATGTTACAGTCAGAGTAGCAAAGTTTTAATAATTCATTAACTGACTAAACATCCGCGATATGCCATCTATCCTTACTAATATCAAAATCTCGCTAAAACAAAATTTTAATGTGCCATATTGCTAAAAGGAATTTATAAAGATTTCAACAGAATTACTTTTTGGGTTTATTTTTTGACTACATATATTTCGTACTGCCTTGACACATAAAGGGCTGTAGAAGGACCAATGGTGGGTAAGTATGTGCAATATTAAACAACAATGAATAAAAAAAAAATCAAAATCAAAAATCATTTATTCAAACGAAAAACGTCAGGCATTTACATAAGACAGCCCCCAAAACGCCCACCCTTCACTACTTGCTATGTGGTTTTGTTGGGAAGAAGAAGTGGCTCAACAAACTCATGTCTGTCTGTAGGTTGGAAGAACCTTAAACGTTGTTTGATATAAAAATTCGTATACAATGTATTTGTATATTACAGTAGAGGACAATATGCAATATTGACTTACCATTACAGTAAAAATGATTTATACAACCACCACATGCTAGCTACTACTCACCCTACTTACCTTCATTATATTCAGTTTCTGCTATTCCAGCTTTGAAATGGTTACTTACCCCCTCAGGTATAATGATGTATTCTGGGTTTTACGGTTAGGGAAATTCGTACTTTTACGACCACTCCGGTGCATAAGAAACTATTCCACTTTATTGCAGTAGGAATATTTGAGCTTTTACAAGACTTAGCGGCGAAATTCACAATGTATAGCAAAGGTGAGGTTGTACTTACTGCATTAATATGAAGATGGAACGAGTCCGCTGGGAGTAAAGAGTGCTAATGCAACATGTACCTAAACCAATTTGAAGATACATAATATGAACCTAATTATTATTTCTTTCGTTGCAGTGTTATATTAAGTACCTATTGCTTTTAAAACTTGTCATACAGTATGATAAAGGACCATGAAATAAAATACAACAATTTTCGCCAATTTGGCGTTACATCATTTTATTTCATTGATTTTGCACATTTTTGAAATTATATTCTACTACAATACGTGTATATTGGCAATATTTTATATTTATTAAACATTTAGTTATAAATAAGTTATTGATAGTATAAGGTGTAGTTTAATGAAATATTTTGAATATGCAATACACTTATTTCATAAAATTATTAACTATGAGCAATAAATTGTTTTTCAGTAAGTATCTAGATAGAGTGAAAGTATTTGAGATATGATATTCTGAAACCTTTAATTACAATAGAATAGTATCATTCTTTTTAAGACGCAATAGGAGAATTTGAACTCTATTATATTGATGCAAATTATATTTATTTTGTAACTCGGCGTGATAAGAAACATGATAATCCAATACAATACTTGGAATATAGTGTAAATTGGAGTTACAAAAATATGATTAAATTCATTTTAGATATTTGGAAATTTTCATGATATTCAATTCAAATAGAATACTTCCTCAATTTCTTATTTTACATCTAACTTAATTTATACACAAGTACGTAACGTACTTGCGGAAACAAAAACGCTTCGACTAAATCAGTTGTTAGGAGCTATATCTTGTTAGATACGTTCCTATTTGATATAATACGTCCGATTTGAGATACACTCTTAGCTAGGTGGGGTCGGTGGTCGTCGGTTGCACGTTGTTTGGCCGGGTTGTCGTTAATTGGTGAGCGGGTGCCATTGTTTGACTTGTTCCATGGGCGCGGCGAGTGCTGAGTTCCAGTGTTGTAAGGCTCGGCCCCTTGCGAACATGTACGATCCTAATACAAACTTACCGAGCAGTCGGTCTGTAACAAACAATGAATCATTCTTGTAGGTAGATATCTCGGGGGACTCAATTTGGATCTAACGAGGAACATGTACGTGAAATAAATATGTAGTCTCAAGTAAGTACCAGCTACCACAGTAATGCATGTTCATTCAGCGATTTTTATTTGTTGTTAGTCTCATTATATAAGGTCTTAACTCTTACGAGTATTATACTTATCATTTCATGTCTTATTTAAACTCGATATCTACATGTAGTAGGTAAAACATTATACATTTCATGTCTTATATAAGTTTACGTCTTGAATACGACATGAAATATTTCATCATTTATTACCTAACGTAAATCTTAATGATCCACAGCTTTAATTGGAAGGTTTCGACTACAGTACTGCCTAACACTTATATAATAGTAATAAAATAAAGGACTTTGTACCCGATGTTGGTGGCAACCTATTTTGTATATTTCTTGTATGTAATATAATTTGAAAAAGTAAAAATTGTATTATAAAATAAAATGTACCTTTGGCATACACGGAATGAGGCTGCAAGGCCTGTATTGTGACACTGGTGGTATGCAGCTCATCAGCTCTCAGCCTGAAATGGAAGCACTCGGAGACGAAAGCACTGCCGTCGTCAGCCACGTCAACGGCGGCAGTGCGGCGCGCGCGCACACCTCGACACGCGCGCTCTTGCGTCACGCGCACCACCATCTCTTTCTTGCTTGATGACGGATCCAGCTGTGAAAAAAGGGTTGCATTATTACTCTTGTAATTTATGGATGAAAGGATTTAGAAATTCTTGCATTATAAGAATGCTCGATTTTATTCACAATTACATTAATACATATGTGCTTTTGCTAGAGAACACTTCTCTCAGTGATCATTCCTGAATCAAAGTGACGAAACACTAAGGATGAATTTTTCAAGTAGATATTTCACGAACTATTATGTTATTTTTGTTATGCATAGTTTGGTTTAGTTTAATTTAAGTTATTTTTAATTTGAACGTTGTGCGCACCTGTAATTAACATATTTACGCAGAACTTATTACAATTGTAAACTTATATATGTGAAAGTATTTGTAAATAAGTTGTTGGTGTGCCTAAATAAATAAATAAATAAACTATACAAAGGTAAGCCCATCAGATAAACAAAAAAATATCATTACGGCCGATAAAATTATTTTCATAAGGATAGAAAATATAACAACACTGGACACAAACAACTTAATTATTTTATCCTGGAGTCGTGATTCCTGTTATCCGTATATGTATTCTGCAGTGTTCGATAAACAGTAACTACATAACTATAACAAGCCTTTATACCAATAGCAAGTGAAATAAAATAACTGGTATTCGAAAATATTTTTAAGTTTTTCAATGCAAAATGCAGCAGGTTTGGCAATTCACAATAAAAAGAGCATCAATTCGGGAACACCGCAGAACGTTTTCAAAGAACCAAAAAGTGTTTTTAAAAAATATTGTCATTGAAAAATCCTGCTTTTTAAAACCTGGAGCACACCGGTTTTCCACTTTAAGACCCGTTAAGTATAAGTTAAGAAATAAATTAACTGAGAATAAAATAAACAATTATTTTGATAATTAACATTGACAAACAATCAACAACTTGGTTGTTCTATAATAATTTAGAGGTAACTTTCTAATTGGATTTTATAGGAACTAAAATTTTTTACTTAGTCTGAAATTCAGAAGGGAATACTCCCTTGCATAATATCTTAGCCTAAACTGAAATGGTAACATGTTACATACACACACGTACGCATAAATTCTCACACTATAATAATAGTGACACGAAACACATTCGAAAAGTGGACTTCAATTCAAATTCAAATTGGTATTGCCGTCTAAAGTCCTATCTTATTCAACTACGGTCCAATACCTGTACTGAAAATTGCATATTCTACTGTATACTTCCCAGAAGTTCCATCAATGCTGAATATACAAATACGAGTACTTATAATATGTATATTCATTTTTGCAGATACATAAGTAAATTAAATGGACGTATGACGCTACACTTGATGGATAATTTTCTTAATGAGCTCGCAAAAAACGAGTCTTATGAATGATAGTTGTTTTTTTACCGACTTTAAAATTAAAAGGTTCTCTGACTATGCGCTTTACCTATATCATGTTTGGCTGAACAGATTTTGATGCGGTTCTCAGCATAGTATTTTTTAGACACAAGATAAGTATGTTATTATTGAAATCCGGTTAATTTTTTTGAAAATCTTTTTTCAGATTCGTGAAGTCACAGTTGTTTTACTTTTGGCTTACCTTAAGTCCTCGAGCCTCGATGACCGTGACTGTAAGTCTATGAAGGTTTTCATTGTACAGTAATGAGACGAGAATTTCACCTAGATCTGACGTGGGTTCTTGCAGGTCCTGTGAACAAGAAGTTGAGTTATACAAATAACGCGATTGGGAGTTACTTTTATAAAAAAATGTGGGACCTATTAAACTGCATGATTTTTCTAATTCACATCTTCATAAATCTGGCCCTGCCATATGAAGCAGCAGTACATTTTTAATGATCTAACTAACTTATTAGACCATTTATGTAGGAAACAAGGAAAAATTAGACAGAACTAAAAATAGATCCAGAAAAATATTTTAAATAAACGTTTCAATGACATCTAGAGCCTCACTTTGTTTGCAGTTTAAGTCCCTCGTGAATTTCACAGTCCCGTTTCGTACTGTTAACATTTTTTGCTCGGATGCTACGTCAAACTACGCAAATTGGATGAGTAGGTACTCTGAAACTTCGAAAAATGGTCTACTGTTTCCCGTTAAAATAGAAATAACATGAACATGAAAATGTTTTTCTTTTGGGCTGTTACAGTTTTATGGCTCAAGTATTTTACATTTAATTTATAGAAGGGTGTAAGTATGCAGTGACATTTAGTAAGTTACTCGTGTAATAGTGTTTGCATATACAAATATGTACATAAAACATTACTTTTACACCGTTGTTGGGATATTGCATATTTTAGTTTATTTTTGCGAACGTACATATTTATTGGTTAAATCCCGACTTGTTATATGTCATTTTGTAGGAATTTCATAAAGCTGTAGAGCATGCCACATCGTGTGTCTATCGAAATTAACCCAACCTTTAAAATGATGATGAATTTTTGAAAACATACTTTTCCATGGCCTACATATTTATAAAACCCTATTTTTAATTAAGGCAATCACCATAATAGATTAAAAAGTATCCAAGATTATTCAATTTATTTCCACACTGATATGGGGAAAACAAGTGCCTATCGCACAACTATGTCATGGCGTGTGCCATTTGCATATTCATACCAATTTACATTAATGCATAAAGTTTTTATTTAATATATTTCTTTCGTGATAAAAATGGTATCGTTAAAAGGCGTCATTTACGGCTAAAGTGCGAGACGTAGATAAAAGACGTACATTTGTATTAAATATTGTGGTGAAAAAAAATATGACGTTGGCATTCAGAAAAGAAACTTTGTCGCAACTAACTACTATTAGTCAATTTCACTAATACTTTATAAAACTACTTGTGAAGTGACTAAAGAAAACCTATTTTTATGGGTGATCAAGATCCAGTCTGGTAGAATTTCTTAATGAAGGATTTCTATGACAATCAGTCACTCTTAACTAATCATTAAATGTCTCTGAGTGCGGTGGTTAGTGTCTAAAAGTAAAAGTGTGAGAAAAAAAATAATATAAAAAATCTATTAGCACGGCTGACTAACTTTAATCCATGTTTAGACCTATTGCACAGCTGGCTTGGTAGTTCTATTGCAAAAATACAAACCTTTTCAATATCAAGTTTGTACAGCTGTGGTTCCTCATCGGGAGCAACGCCGTCCAGTTCGGTGAGAGGCAGGATGATGTGGCCAATGAGTTGCTTGCCTTTCCCGACCCTGCCTATATCCAGTACCGATAGCTTCAGTGTAAGGCTCTCGATCTTGCCGGGCGGGATCTGGTTAGAACGATAAAAATATGAGTTTTTAGGTTTAGGAGATATATGATAAAAAGACGAGGTTTTACTAGTTCTACAATTTTTTATTCGCCAATAGTTTTGGTGTTATCCCACTATAATTATATTTTTTTTATTAAAAATATACTATAGGTAAATTATTTGAAAGTAAACTAAAACTACATATGCAAAAAAAGAAACTTAAAACTAATAAAGGGCTTTGAAAATTTGGTCCCAATCGCTGTTTTCCGACAGTGTACCCAATATGCTGTCGGCATTGCCACGTTTAGAAAATTTTACCGTTTAGGGGTATGCCTCTAAAATATCAATGTTATTCGGACAGCATTGTTTTACCCAATTATTTAAATTTTGAAGTATTCCTCTGGCATTGAAACCTTAATTTCAAAATTAACCCAAGGCCGAATTTAATCTTTCCCTTGTCTTTAAATAAATGCAAAATAATGTTGTTTAGCATTAAACGCTGAGTTAATTATTGTGTCTATCAATTAAAACTTCGTAGAAGGTTAAATTAACATTGTAAAATTGAAATATTAGCCGAAGTAAATATTTATATGGCAATGTGTAACTATATACCAACGCCTTCTTGGACTCTTTATAAGGGACTATTAACCCGTACTAATCTTAACGGTTTTTTTTTTAAATATCAGATACTACGAAAGTATATTTCTGTTCGGTTCATAAATAAATGTTTTCAACATGCTGCACAAATGATCAAATAGCATCATCTCTCAAACATAACTTAAATGAAGATATTTTGAATTTCCAACTTTAAGCTCGTGTAAAATCAAAATATTTCCTACATAATTCTTGTTTGACGTACGTTTGTTTGACGTTCACTTGAAAGTGAAAACATAAACCATAAATTACTTAGTTTATGGTTCGATAAGTTTTGGCTAGTAGTTTAAACTTGCTGTTTGTTAGAATTTGGCTTTACCACGAAAGCCAAATAGAAATCCGAACTTTCAGTTCAACCACGATTTTTTCAGATATTCAGAGAACCCAGAACATAGTGTAGGTATATCCTAGATTTTTGGGTTACACAAATTGTTCGACCGTTTTATTCGCCTCATATCCAGTCACTTTCAGACAAATCAGACATGTATTTGTTCTATCTCGTTCTATCCATCCATCCACATTCATACTTAACACGACTAACTCCTACCTAAGCTTCAATCATAATGGGAAAGATCCCTTTGACCCTAAGGCTAAGCCAAATACCCTATCACCATAGATTAAAATTTAATGGATGTGGTCACATGGCTATCATCAAAGATGGAAATATGATTTAGTCCTCCCTCGCACCTAACCTACGCTCCTGTTAAAAGCTTCCCCCTATAAAGCCAATCGCTAAAATATCCATTAAACTAATGAATTCATCGTCAAAGTGATGCGATGTTCAACAATTTTGTGCTGAAATCTGCGCCGAACGTTCGATATTGTGTCAGTCAATCCTTTTGCAAATACTCGTTGTTTGTGAAGTATTTTTGTACTTGATACTCGATTGGCAGTTAGCTTTAATTACGAACGAGTAGAACCACCCAAGTGTATGTTTATTTTATCTGGAAGAACTCTGTTTTCTCAATGTGGGTATCGTTTGTGGAATAAAGGTAACATTATGCTTTGTTGAAAAAAGCTTATAAATATAAGCTTATTTATTATTCTTGTTTTATTAAAACATTACAGACACCTGTAGAATTGATTAAGCAATCAAATATGTGCCACAAGCATCAGCGCACAATACCAAAAGGTAGGTAAATTAATGATATTAATATTTGACTTTCAGTTTCCCAGCAAAAGATTCTGCTGACTGTTCTCAGCAGATTGAATACAGAGCGTTGTTTAATTTTGAAATACGTTAAATACATTCGACCTTTGTCTAAGCAACAGGTTCCTAATAAATTACTCGGCATTGTTTAAAAGTTCTTTGTTTTAAAATATGTTATTATTCGTATTTATCAGGTAGAAAGATTTTGCATATTTCCAGCAAGGGTGGAAGGTAATTAAATAGTTCGTTTACATTCGCTCTGAAAATTCACTAGTTGTATATTTCAATTTAAATACTATTCAAAAATGTCTGCACCAGCTTCTAATAGAGTTACATATTCAAAGAAATTAGGGGGATGAAATACTTACTTGGTAAACAAACGTCTCGTCGTAGAATGGGTTGCAAGTCTTTTTCTTTTGTTTTGTCTGGAGCACTCTCCTCTCGTCTGGCATCAATTGGATCCTGAAGAGGTTAACTTGCATTAACACCACAACAATACATACTATACAATTTTCATTTATATTGTTGACTTGCCAGGACCCTAAACTACATTGACAAAGTCACACAACCAGTTTAGGCAGTGAACAATAAATTATTCATGAATTGTGAAATCGAATGAGTAATGAAAAAGTAACTACCACACTGGAATATCGGTTGTTATTCCTTCTGATACGTGATTTGAATGATTTCACTTTTACATTTTCAATGTGAAAATCTGAGATTCAATCAATTCGTTACTCAGCTGCCTTTTATTTCCATGCCAGTCAATCTGCGTGGGTGTTTGCTATTCCTAGCGGATTACACAAGGCTTTGTTGGCTCTAATAAAGCTTGACAAATCAGCCCTATTTATTTGTGTCGACGTCCTTTTAAAAACGTTGGGCGTAACATTAATTACATTAGTGACAATCACTTACTTGATGTACGGGTCGCACGCGTTAGCCAGCGCCGGGGTGCGTGAAGGAAGGTGCTTCGCTTTTATAATATGCACCTGTAGCCTTTCTGTCCCCGCCTCGTATTTCAGTGTGAACCACACTCGGCCCTAGGGAAATTTGAATAAAAGGTCGATTTAGCTAGCACGTCATATCAATGATTCGTGACTCACGTGATACCGTCGCATCGCATTGTGACGATTGGCGATTCAATTTTAGAAGCGCACTTTCAATACGCTTTAATTCAATTGAATGTCTTATGCTTCATATCAGAATTGTAGTTATTTATTAAGTTGTAAAAAGGCACTCAAATAAAAGTTGTACAAGACAAGAAACAACTTTCACTGGAATTGAAACGCGCTATTATTGGGGATGTCCAAAGTTCTCTGACGACAGTATCTACCCGTATGTAACAAACTTTACGCTTCCTCTGTCGGCTATCAAAAACGAGCTCGTCGTAAAAATGTGTGACTTTCACGCGAAATTAAACGAGTGGGTGACTACTTTAACCGATGAGATCAACACCGATTTTCAATTATTTTAGTAGGGCGCGTAAAAATCCTACAACTTATACATAAGCTTTCGTTTTGCGTACCTACAGTGAACCTCACGTTATTCAAGACGGCAGCTTACCAAAGTCACTTGGACTTCATGTACCTCTAGTTTGTGCAAATATTCGAGAGAGATTGTACAACGTAACGAGTACAAAATACAAATTCATTTGGTAACAAGTGCTGCTAATTCGTGATTTAGATTTGATTATAACATTTGTTAGTATTCATCTTAGGTGCTCTTAATTCAGCTCATTTATACATTTCATTTCATTAATATTACGTAACAACATTCATCAGATTTATCTAGTATCGTATCCTAATACCGAAGAAATAATAAAATGTGGTTAGGAGCTGAAAGCACTAGCAGATTTTGTAGGGCGTATATCGACAAATATTCTACGCGTGGTTAAAAACTTCTCGCGTCCATTCCAGGTGTCATCATTGTGTCGCGTAATGACCCCACGATCCGGAAAACTCGACTCGAAAATTCACTAGTTTGAGCGAAAGCAAAAACTCTCTAATGCGATTATGTTTCTGTTCCATGCTCGTATTATTATTAAATAATATTATAGCAAAAAAAAATATTTAAAGTTCATTAATATTTTATTTTATCCAGAATGGACTTCGCAACAGACGAGCAAAAAAATAAATGAAAATCACGTGGCATAGAAAATTCTTGTTTCGTTTAACGACGGTTAATCTTTATAGCCTGAAGCTATAAATTTTAATGTTATTCCTATAAGAATGGGGCGAAAACAGGACTTAACGTTGAACGTCTTCATAAATATTTATTGAGTTGCGGATTCGTCTGTGAGTTTAACTCGTGAAGAGAAAATTAAAATCTACAATGGCGATATTACGGCTCGCTTTTTCTTAAGTCTAAAAGTTAAGGAGTTTACTTAAAAGGTCGTCTTATAAGTTCTAACTCCCTTGTATTTAAAAACCTTTGTCTAAAATGGCTATCTTCATAACAATATTGATGATGCCCTTCATTGATGGACCTTGACTGCCGATTGCTTGTACTATTTTTATATTTTTTTATAAATGAATATTTAAACATGTGGAATTAAGAGATATGGAAAATTTATAATATTTATATGACGTAATACTATGTATATTAGAAGCATAATAAGTACGCTACAACTTCTAAATTGTCATGACAAATGTTATGAAGGTTAATACGAATGTAATTTCTCTAACTACACTACACTACTTATTGACATGTTTTGATAAAAGTATAATTTACATAACTGCGCTATGGTGAGCTCATAACAAAAGCTATTCGTGCAAGTATTAGAAAAATTAACCCTATAAAAAAGTTTATTACATATACCTACTTAATCAAACACAGGTACTAAATCAGTCAAACTGGCGAGGTCAGTTTGCAATCCAGGCATCTCTCTAATATTCTCAGAAAATTTGACCGGTTTGAAAATTTATTTCAGTTTTTATAGTTCATTTACAGTTTAGCGCTATTAATGTACCATCATCATCACCATCATCATCAGTCCACTGCTGGACATAGGCCTCTCCAAGTGCACGCCACTGAGATCGATTTTCGGCTAATGTACCAATTGATCCATTATTTTTATACATTCATTGTCGTTTATGATTTTTAATATCACATCGAGGAAGACCTTTTATTCAAGTGTGCAAAATTGTTCCCACTGGGTTTGGGTGAAACCGGGAAAACTAGTTACGTTATATAATTTAGCGGTTAACTAATCAGCATTTCGCGAAGTTAGCGAATACGACGCCCCGTGGCGTAACGAAGTTATGAAGGTCTATAGACTTTTATGGTACGTTTACTCTACGGGGTACAGTTTATTCTTCCAGATTATTCGATATGGATATTCGGTGGTAGGCACTATGAGCTTATTGGAGCATGCGTTTTTTGTGATATTGGTTTAGGATGAAAACTTCTGTTTTATATTTTTGCTGTATTTTTATAAAAATGCGTGAAAACATTTTAGGTTGATAGGCAGTAGGTACCTATAATTTTCTTGTACAGTACAAACATGATAGGCTTACTTTATATTATATCTGTAACAGCCTGCATAATTCCTATGCACAATCATGTATATAAAAATAAATAATCTTGTATCTAGTACTCGCAAAACACAATGGAGAATCGGAACTAAATTCTGAGCAAAAAAAAACATGCAAGTGGCCTATATGGATTATCGTTCGTTTAAATTCGAAATTATTAATCCAGTAGATAATATGATTAGTTGGTAATTCTGTCCGCAGTGATAATTCCACGCAGACGAAGTCACGGGAGAAATCTAGTGGCATTATAATATAGTGATTCGAATTCATACTTCAATTACAGGGCACGGCGTATTGACGTAATGAATGCCTTGTTGGTAAATTAGTAGCTTCAAATAACTGTGGTTTGTTGTATTTTGTTACCAGAAAGTTATGTTTTAGCAATATGATCCATAATAGTCGGTTTTCAGTTTGTTTTTATTTCTTGTGTAATGACCCGGAACCACTAATTTAACTAATTTACTTGATATAGGTACACTAGTTGTTAATGGCTCTAGCAATCTGTATTAAAAACTCATTTGGTTCAGCCATCAACTCACGGTTAAATAAATATACTAGTACTTATGTGACAGCTTTTTTTTTGTATTTATACCTACTTATATTTTACTAACTGAATTATATAATAATACTTAATTTATTTCATAGAATATAACGTTAAAAATGTCTTATTTATTTCAACCCTTGTTAACAGACAAATACAGACCTTATGTCCATTCCCATAACACTTAAAATGCAGTGCAAAAACTCAGCCAAAAATCCACCTTGAAAACAGGAGGAAATGTACCGTGGAATCCATACAATGAACTTTGATGTAACAACAAAATGGCATTCAATCTAAAAAGTAAAACCTTCTTTCGTACAAAATCTACGTTGTACAATGTTTGACCCAAAACACGAAGTGACTTTGCATTTCGGTGCTCGGCGATGCAAGACAACATTGGATGAAGATGAGTTATGACCTTTTTGTTTTCATTACAGGCAACTTTTGTTATGATTTTATTTACCAAATACTAACATTTCTTAACAAAGAAATAGAGAAGAATGCGATGTAATTTGTTAACGGGCTAATACTTTGTATAAGTACGAAATTGGTAGCAATTGAAAGCTACCATTCCAACAGAGAGAATATAGTATTTAAACTGCGCTATCACTGAATGAAACTAAAGTCAAGGGATAAGTCAATAAACAAAGCATCAGACTAGACAAAAATATATGCCTCGTAGAGAATATCCATAAACAAATTGATTTCTCAATGATAAAGTCAAATAACTATTGACATAAAGTAAAATGCTTACCACATGCCCTTCTGGCCACATAAGGTCTTCATCAAGACAGTCGGACTTGTACAGTGAAGGATCCAGCACTCCCAAGTCTGCTGTGTTAGCTGAAACAAAGAATAATATCATGATTAATATGTCTATACTGATAAATAAAATAAAGTATTTGCTTGTTTTAATAAAATAACCGCTTTTTATTAACAGTGTTTTCAGACTGACGGTTTTTACGCTCGGAATAAGTTGCACGTGTACGCTCGATTTAGCTACACGTGATAAAAATCAGTCAATGTGAAAGTGGCTTACAAGTAAGCATATAATATGGATGAAACACGGTACTAAGGATATTTGATAGTTAGTACCAAAAATAGATAGATATACTTTATTAGGTACACCAATTTTACATTTTTATCTTAATCTAGTTAAAGTAGGTGAGATAATGGGCGGTCTTATCGCTAAGAGCGATCTCTTTCAGACAACCTTAGAAACATACATGACAAGAAATTAAATAATGTACTTAGTACACAATTCTGTTTCAAGTTTCTCTTACATACATAATTAGTAGATAAGCTTAAGTTATTCACTGTACATATGTACCTGACTCTCGCTGGAATCTCTCAATAATTAAGTTAATTAATTCAGACAGTGATTTATCGAAGACCTAGGAACTAAACCCCAGAATAATGCTTGTTAAAGAATCAGTTACCTACGTAAACAAGTCAATTTTATTTCGTAAATTGAAGGTACCTATAAATATAATATTACCAAAATTTCGTATTCCTAATGTATAGAATAAATACATGAATCTAAATTAATAATTTAGAAAACAAATAAAATGGCTCTTCATCTTTATTAGATAGGCATGTTTATTGCATTTCTTTTCATATTTGAGACAACGAGGTTTAAGAGTAACATAAATTACCATTTTCTCTCAGAATAAATTGACTTCAGTTACATTATTTACAGTATTTGAATAAATAATTAACTAATACATCGAATAGAGCCAGATGCAATTAACCTAAGCCATATTGGTTCGTTGAAATATGAACTCGGTGATGTGTTAATGCATAGTGAATTATTCATCCAATCGTATTATTGTGGAAACTTGACTGCAAATTGTGTAAGAGGAATATTATGATCAACTACCATCTGTCATCGTGATTTTGACGCGACAACATTGTTTAGTTTTGCTCCGGTATAATAATTATTTTATGTGAGTTTGTGTAAGTTTTGAAGTGAGTGACTGTTACTACTAAAACATATTATATCTTTGGACATAATTATGGTGTTTGTGTCACAAATTACCAGTGATACAACCATTTTTCAGCATAATTTCTAAATAAAATTTCAGCTTATTTTAATTGTCAAAGTTGGCATTTGTCATTTTTTTCTTCATAAAAAAGTTTCTATAAATAATGGAAAGCGGTTGCGACGAGGAGGACGGTAGCAGCTGTCATTCTAGCTCTGTGACCTTACGAGCTATGATACACAATACTGATGGTACGTCTGATTTAGAAGAGGGTGACACTGAAAGCAATTTGAAAGTTGGGAATAAAAGAGGCAGAGATGATTCAAGTCCGGATGATGATATACAGAATGGAGAGTTCATTACGGTGGGAAAGCGTGGTAAGAAAGCTAAAGTTACTACACCGCGTTCTGGATTTTCTCCAGGAAAATCGTTCGTGAGTGATAATCCTGAATATGTTGAAGTATCGGTTATATCAAAAGAAGTCCTTCCGAAACAGATTACGCTAGCAAAATTATTAAGTACTGAAAAAATTCCGGAAATAATGAGGATTGTTTACAAAAGTCCATACAAAATTTTGATTAGATTTAAAAGTAACTATGCTGCAGATAAACTATTATCTTCTGCATCTATCAAACAAAGAGGATGGGTCTGTAAGAAGACTAATGAGGTAAATGTTTCCTACGGCTTAATTAAAGAAATAGACCTCGATCTGGATGACAATAGCATTAAGGACATACTAGAATGTGAGGTTGATATTTTATCCGTAAAACGTTTAAGCCGGAGAAACGATGAAGGCAAATGGGTTGCAAGTGCGAGTATTCGCATTTGTTTTCAAGGTCCTATTTTACCTCCGTTTGTTTTTGCGTACGGTATGAGGATGGAAGTATTGCCTTTTAATTTCCTTGTTACCCAGTGTTCAAAATGCTGGAAATACGGACATATTAAAGCATTTTGTCCTAATAAAAAGCAGATTTGTCCGAAATGTGGTGGCGAGCATGACAATTGTGAAACAATTAATTTTCAATGTGTTAATTGTAAAGGAGACCACATGTCTATGGTGAAAAGCAAGTGCCCGGCATTTTTACGTGAAAAAGAAATTAGAGATATAATGTGCAAACATAATTGCACATACAAAATGGCTCTTATTAAAAATAAAGAAAATAAGAATGTAGTAGTACCTAGTCCGAATTTATTTACTGTTGATGAATTTACTAGAGCCGAGGTAAAGGCTGGAAAATCCTATTCAGATGTTGTCAAGCAGTCATTCCTGCCTACTGAAAATTCGGATGAAGATAGAATGTCTCCTATTCTGAATTCGAATAAACTTTTGGTTCGTTCTAAGAAGACTCTCAAAAATAAAATTACAAAAGTCAAGAAAGGCAGGCGTAAAAAAATAAGATGCCCAGTTGAGGATGAAGAGATATCGGAATTTTTGGCAGAAAATATAGAGAATACTGAGTCCCAATCAGGTGATAAATCTCGTAAAAAGCATGATTTCAGTCTAAAACGATTTTTGAAGAATATAAAAGAAATTTTTAGTGGAAACAGTTGCATGGAAGCCAAAATAATAGCAGTTATAAAATATTTTACTACAGAATTAAAGTCATTCCTGAAGAGTTTTCTGAGTGTTGATTTTTTGCTGGAGGTACTAGGGTGCTCTAACAATGGATAAGAACTTCAACACAAAAAATAGAGTTGTTACCATTCTACAGTGGAATGCGAACAGTTTAAGCCCTAAAACAGATGATTTTCAATGTTTATTACTACGGGAAAAGATACACATTGCTGTTGTAAGTGAAACTTGGTTATCTTCTGACAAATCTTTAAATATTAGTAACTATAACATTATCAGAAAGGATAGATTGGATTCCTATGGAGGTGTATGTGTTATAACGCATAAGTCAATTAAAGTCTTGCACAGAGATGTTGTACATCCCAATTCTAGTATTGAGATGATCATCGTCGAAGTTTTTAATGTGCCTGGAATAAAGAACATTATTTCAATTTATTGCCCCCCCTCATCTATTACTAATCAGTCCGACTGGCATTATATTTTTAACAGATTTGATAAAGAAACATTAATTGTTGGTGATTTTAATGCGCATCATATAACCTGGTCAAATAAGACTGATCGACGGGGAGAGATGGTATATGACGCTTATTTTGATAAAGATTATTTGTGTTTGAATGATGGAAATGCTACAAGAATTAAGTCTGTTAATGGATTTTTACAACAATCTTCTCCAGATGCTTCATTTGTTTCTACTGATCTAGCTACAAAAATGTCTTGGGAGACTACAAATGAGTCACTAGGCAGTGATCACATAGTAATCAAAATGAAGTACGGTTATGAATCTCTAAATAATTTCATAAAGCGACGTAACTTTAAGCAAGCTCGGTGGAGTGAATACCGCGAAAAATCGGAAGAAGCGTTCGCTAATGTAGATCTTTCGTTGAGTGTTCAGGAATCTTATAACTTATTTGCATCCAAAATTGATCAGGTAGCTGAAGAGACAATTCCATGGATTAAAATCTGTCAGGATCCTACAGCAAAATTTGTACCGAAACCTTATTGGACTTCAGAGTTGTCTAAGGCCGTAGCCGAGAGACGCTTGGCATTGGCAAAATTAAGACGTAATCCTATTCCAGATAATTATGATATGTATATGGCTAAAATAAATACAGCCCGAAAATTGGTTGGCAAAGCTCGTTCTACGGGCTGGAAGGAATTCTGCACGAGTATTGATTCAGAAACATCCGCGTCAGAGATGTGGAAAAGAATGAGATGGGTAAAAGGTGGGAGGTATGGTAACCGTTGTGTTGATTCTGACAAATGCAGAGAGCTATTACAATCCTTGACACCTGATTTAGCTTGCGAGGAACCACCACTTTTTATGGAGGGTTCATGTGCCATGGAAGAAGATATAACATTGTTTGAATTGTTAAATTGCTTGAAGCACAAAGATACGTCGCCAGGCGTAGATAATATATCTTATTCTATGCTTTTCAATTTGTCTGTTACAGGTAAAAAGTTTTTGTTACATATATATAATTTAATACTACAAACTGGTATAATACCAAACCAGTGGAGAAGCATAAAGGTAGTTCCGATTCCTAAGCCCGGTAGAGACCCCAATAGTTCTAATTCCCTGCGGCCTATTTCCCTAATGTCTTGCCCATGTAAAGTATTTCATGGAGTTTTACTGAAACGTCTTGAATGGTTCGTAGAGAAATCATACCTTTTGTCTCCTTCCACTGTTGGTTTTCGTAGGTCACGCTCGTGCTTGGACAACCTAACACGGTTAATATCATCCATTCAGATTGGGTTTTCTAAAAATATGGCCACTATTGCATGTTTTGTTGATATAAATAACGCTTATAATAATGTAAATATTAATAGAATGATTTCCTTGTTAAATAGAATTGGGGTTGGGGGGAAGCTTTGTACATATATTTTTAATTATTTGAGTCAAAGGTATTTACAAATCGATACGGGAATGGATGGTATCCTAGTAAGACAGGCAAGTGTAGGTTTAGCTCAAGGTGACCCATTATCTCCTCTCCTGTTTAATATTGCAACTATGAATATTTGTAAATCAATCACTAGCTGTAATGTATCACAGTATGCAGACGATTTTGTTCTCTATGTGTCTTCAAGTAAACATAATTTAGATTCAGCCATCAGTCACTTGTACACAGCTTTAGATGTTCTTGTTAAAAATTTAGGTGAGATGGGATTATTTCTGTCGGAATCAAAATCAAATGTTTGTCTGTTTAGTAGGTCTAGGTGCTTAACGAATGTCCACATTAGTATTAATAAAAAGGAATTGAAAGTTGTTGATAAAATTAAATATCTGGGGTTGTGGCTTGATTCATCACTTCGTTGGGGAGCTCACATAAACGAGACATGTGAGAAAGCTTACAAATATTTAAATATTCTTAAAACTTTAGCTGGGAAATCTTGGGGCATTCATCCGAAACATTTAAGGAGACTGTACATCTCACTTGTTAGAAGTCGAATTGATTATGCTAGTTTTTTATACGGTAATAGTGCTAAGACGCATTTGTATAAACTAGATGTTTTACAAAATCGTGCATTAAGAATTTGTGGTGGTTTCATTCGTTCAACACCTATTTGTGTGATGGAGAGTGAGCTCTGCGTGTCACCACTATTTGTGAGGAGATATTGGCTAGCCTGCAGGTATTGGCTGAGGTTGAGCTCCTTTTCCAATGATGCAACTTTATCTTTATTACAAGAACTATCTGTTTTGTGCACCAATGCATATTGGAGGAATAAGAATAAACCCATTTTGATTGATATTCATAATAAGTTCAATAACAATATTGTGCATAAGTCCCCTATATTAGACATGTATAGCTTGGATACTTGGGTATCAAATATTAATATTCGAGATTGTGTTATTTGTAATGTTGACGAATTAGGTGTACCAAAGCGTTCAATGAGTGTGGCAAATTTAAGAATGTTGATTTCTAATATGTTTAGATGTAGATACGATAGTTATTATTTTATATTTACCGATGGCTCTAAAAGTGTTCATGGTGTTGGCGCAGCATTTTTTGATGTCCAAACAAACACTAGTATGAAATTTAAATTGTGCAATGACGCCTGTATCATGAGAGCTGAATTAACGGCTATAGTAGAAGCTTTGTCCTATGTTCACAGTTTGCCGTATAAGAATGTTGTGATTATGACCGACTCCAAGAGCGCTTTACAGCATTTGATTCGTTGTGTATCCGGAGTTCGAGGCATGCCGATTGCATACGAGGCATTAAAGAGTATACAATTTCTTCAGAAACAACTTGTAAATATTAAAATTCAATGGATAACTTCTCACATAGGTGTCCCGGGAAATGAAATGGCTGACAAGCTAGCTTCCGAGGCTATTGCTGATGGCATAGTTATTGCCGGTGACCCTTATTTTACTGAGCTTATTCCTCACATGAAAAAGTTTTGTCATAATTTGTGGGAGGAACATTTTAGTTTTGTTACAGCAAGAAAAGGTCTGTGGTACAGAACTATTCAGCATGATCTGCCTCGAGCTCCTTGGTTTGACGTGGGTAACATGCCGAGAGAACTTTTAGTGTTAGCATTTAGAATAAGGTCAGGCCATGTGCCTGCTAATAGGTTTCTGCACTTGATGGGTGTGAAACCATCCCCGTTATGCAATACCTGCACTCATCAAGTAGTGGACGACTTATACCACATTCTGTTAGAATGTTGTGCATTCGACGACTTGAGGCTACAGCTGTGTACGGCGATCGGTAGCGATATGTATAGTGGTGGAGTTAATGTTTTGCTTGGGAGACCTCTCTCGGAACAGAGTGTTGCTATCTATAAATTTGTAAAAGATGTGTTTTTGAGGAGAGATTCTTTTTAGTTCGTGTATTTTATTATCAGTTTATTTTAATTTATTTTTTCATTCAATCCTTAGTTAATTTTTTATATTCTGTTTCGGGTTGTCTCTCAAGTAAGGCGTGGGATTTGTCATTGTGCATGTCGCCATCGATTATATCGAATGGCTCTGGCATCGAGTCTTTGAATGCACAATATTTAATTCAATTCACTAAATTTTTTATTGATTAATTTGTATATCGAGTTTATTATGTGTTTTTTTAATTTAATTTGTGTAAAACCTTACGAGGCTGGCATAACGCAGCAGCGTTTAAGCCTCTAAAAATAAAAGATTAAAAAAAATGATCAACTACTCATACTCGTAATACATGTGAAGAATAAAATAAAAGATGAAGAGTTTGTTTGGTTGTTTCTGTAAACGCGCTATTCTCATGAACTGCTGAAGCAATTTTATCACAATATTTCAGTGTTAGAAGGCCGATTTATCGAGGATGACTATAGGCTATATACTTTTAATACTTATACACAAAGTAGTTCTCACAGGACGCGGATAAGACTATTCACAGAAGCGTATAATATTGCGCCATCATTGGCTGAAATCAGCGAATGTAGGAACAAACTTCTTCATAGTAAAATGTATATTTACCCATTATTATATTCCCTCGGCCTCAACCCTTGCAAAGTTATTTACAAAAATGGCAAAGTAATATTTCATAAATTCTTGACCGTTGCAAGCATGTTTCTAAGGAATTCTAATGAACAAGGCGAACTCATAATAACCCACGCAACATAATTTATAATTAGACCTTTATTTTATGTTGGCAACCCCTTTGCTCCTTGTTAACATTATTTTTATTAATTCTATTAGGTTCTGAGTAGCTTTTTAATTAAATAAGGAAGATTTGAGACAATGAAGACTTTGTAATGTAATTATTCAACGCTATGTAAGAAGATAGCACAAAAATAATAAATGTAAGAAATATGTATGTCTCAAGGCTATAATATAATTCTGAAAGGAAAATGATAGGGCGTATTTTTCACGAGTATGTAACCTTCTTATACTACGTTATTTGGGTGCATTATTCTTTGGGATTTATTAACCATTTCTGTTTTCCATCTCATTACATCGGCACATTATATAACAGAATTATTGTTAAACGTCCATACGGTTTTGTGGTTTCACGATTTTATATAAGTATTTATTACCATTATAGACTTGTAATAAATTCTGACTATTAAGAATGGTAGGTACAGCTACCCGAAATCAGGCTTACGAAATCTACAAACAAAAATATTGCATTTATTTCTTCTACGTTTATTTGTTCCTTTCAATAAAATATTAGAAAAAAAAGCTATGATTAAAATTGTATTTTCTTCTTAATCAAGTTCAATATTTGTTTGCAATGATCAAAGTGATAAGACAACATGTTGTGTTAGACTTATAGCGTATCCGGTACAAACCCACGTTTGATGAGAATTCACAAAATCGAATGATCGGGAACACGACCGTTTACACATTTCATGCAGAGTAAACATAATTTCAATTTAGCTACCAAGAAACGTTGCGATTGCTATATCGGATACTTACGAATGATTTTACATTTATTATTGATCTTGTATTTTAATGATGTTTGTTTATTTGAAACTAGCTTGTTAACATTTTATCGGCATGATTTAAAAAAAAATATATATATGGTGTGACAACAAAATTACATCAGTGTGAAAAAACTTTTCCTTGATTTCTAAAGTTTATCCAATTAGAAACCTTTTTTCAAGCACAAAGTTTAATAAATATGAGTTCAAATACAAGCTTATTGAACCGACACAAAAAACCTTTTCATCGTAGGCAATTGGCACCGTATCCAAAAGACTATTATTACCACGTTTGATGGCAATTTCTTTGAATTACTTTCATTTTTACTCAATCTACATTTGCTGGAATCAGCGTATATTTAACAATTTCACTGCCCACGATGCAGACACAATAGTATAACAATCGGTGTGTATCTGAGGGCACGGCAGTGCCCCAGCCAAGACTCGAGCAAAGCGGGCACGGCCGTACCATCTTTTCTCGAAGCGTTTCGCGGCTATTTCAGCCCCCTGTATCTTCCATGTGAACAAAGCTAGGAGTTTAGGTTTTCGATGACCAAGAGTAAGTATTAGAACAAGCTCAGTCCCAAAATTACAAGAAATTTGAATAAATAGTTTACGAGTTATGAGCGATCAAAGTTACACCATTTTGTCACTGACTCACTCACTGACCGATCATCAAAAGTCTAAGGTACTTCTAGCAAACTTAGAACCTTCAAATTTGGCACCAAGATAGGTTATTGGCTACATATAAAGGGAAAATTATAAAAACCTTAAAACTTAATAAAAAATAGGAAACAAATTTATATTTGCGGTTTTTCAAGAACATTGTGTATCAATTTTGACTGCATTGATAACTTTGTTATTTATTTATGTACAAAATGTTACTATTTGTTTTATTGTTACGTAGTGTGGTATATTGTTATAATGTATTAAATATACATACATATGAATAAAAAAGCTAGGTTAAAATAAAATGAATAATGATAAAATCTTTCATATTAATGCAGTGCGATAAATACTGCATGCTCGCTCGATAGATGGCGTTGTCCTGGTCTAAATCGCGCTACGGTTTTTAGTTAAAAAAAAAAAAAAAACAAATAATTTCATGTGATAGCGCATGGATAGCGCCATCTACCTCTGAAATAAATCTCTTTTATTCTAAAAGATATTCGATTAAAAAATTCGACAATTTCGAAATTGTTTAATTTATTTAAAAAAAATGTTGTTTACGTGCTACTTTAGGTCCACATATTTAGTTTGTTATATATTTAGTTAGTTGCATGTAAGTTAATTTAATTTGTTATATACTTAGAGAAGAAGGAGACCTACAAAAAATAAATTAGATCCCACCAAAAACATTAAATGTAAAAAAAAGCCAATCCTCTACGCAATTCTTCCACCGTAAAAAGTTTTGAGATCGCATAGAAGCCAAGTCCTGTTCAACTTTATTTGTAATAATAAATCAATATTTTGTGACTATATCAATAGTTTTGTTCACATTACAATAATATTGTCTTGGCCATGAGCACAAGTTAATAGTCGCTCCCTGAAATAATGTGTGAATACCATTGAATTTATACATTCTATATGGACATGATTTTACGATTGGACTGATTGGAATTTGAGATCACCATGGACCAAACATGCGCCATAGTAAATGTGCAGTTCATGATTTTGGATGATACTGACTGTCGGTCATTTAGTAACAATTGAAAAAACTAAAAGTATTTAATTCTGTGATATTAAACTTCATGATTCACTTTCACCTCTCCAAGATATGCTGTATTATATTTGTAGTTTATTGTGCTCATGGCCAAGTCAATATTATTGTAATGTGAACAAAACTATTGATATAGTCACAAAATATTGATTTATTATTACAAATAAAGTTGAACAGGACTTGGCTTCTATGCGATCTCAAAACTTTTTACGGTGGAAGAATTGCGTAGAGGATTGGCTTTTTTTTACATTTAATGTTTTTGGTGGGATCACATATGACTCATGGGACAGAGAAGTTATTAAAACACGATTCTTCTGAAGTAATCTGATGCAGATATGCTACAGGTAAAAATACGTAGGTGGTGATCTGCAAATATAATTCTCAGCTTAAAATCACACGTGTGTTCTAGGAAAAATCTAGAACATACAAGTGTGATTTTATAATTAAGTTTGCGATACAAATTGTCTAATTTAATGATATTGTAATATATTGTGTTTTATTTGCTCAGTCCTAAGAAAATCTTAAGTTTATTAATATTTTGTTTCAATCAGATACCAATTATTATTAACGATAAGCATTTTAATCCCCTTTTTCCAAGTATGTTGGGGTCGGCTTCCAGTCTAACCGGATTCAGCTGAGTACCAGTGCTTTACAAGGAGCGACTGCCTATCTGACTTCCTCAACCTAGTTACCCGGGCAACCCGATACCCCTTGGTTAGACTGGTGTCAGTCTTACTGGCTTGTGACTACGCGTAACGACTGCCAAGGATGTTTAATGATACCAATATTAATGTTAACTTTGAAATATGGTGTTTTAAATTGTGATGAATGAATACTATGAATACTATATGTAGATGGCGATCTGTAAATAAAATTTTCATACGTGTATGTTCTAGATCTTTCCTAGAACACACGTGTCCTTATAATTAAGTTTGCGATTCAAATAGTTAGATCGTCCGCAGATCCAAGAGGGAATATAAGATGAGGTTGCTTATTGCGGTTTATTTCGACTTAAAGGATTGACGGTAGAACCCGTAACCTCGGTATTAGTGTCGGTTACTTTATAAGAAAATTCTATATGTCAATGTAGTAGAAATGGAAAGTAGGTTGGCGTCAAAAATCACTTTCGCAGTATCATTTTCTGGAATAATCTAAAGGAATTATTTCATTTATTACCTATGTTTCAATCAGATAACTAATTGAATAAACTTTACATTAATTATAATGTTAAAAATTGTATTCCAATTAATAGAAATTGAAACCTGTTATAGAATAGTTCATTATTTAGACTGAAAACTGATACACATTTTAAAAGGGTCATACAAAAAGTAATTACAATTTGATGAAAAGTTACAAACAGTGAATGAGTATTCAATTAACTGAGTCTATTGAATAAAGGGACCGAAATAATTTGAAAGATATTATTTATTCAAACTTCAAACCTAAATAGGGTTTAACTTAAATATAAATTCTAATTAAAAATAAACGAATGTATAGAATTTATCGCAAAAATTCTAACTCGGCCCGTAATGTAACACCCACATTAATATACTTTAATTCTCTTCATACCTTCATTTACATGTTTCCATTTTAATTATACCCTGAGTCAATTTACAACGAACCATAATTGTTTTTAATTATGAAACTTCCACATAATTTTGACGAGTTCCGATTATTAATTTTTCGATTTATAGTCAACGTGTTAATTTGACGGAAGAGCTTTGAAGTTGGTTATTTTGGGATTTTGATACACGTTTTTTAACACGGTTATAAAATTCTACGATGTGCCGTAGTAAAGCATTAAAAACATATGAATGGCAGTCAACTTAAACATAGTAAGAGCGGAATAAAGATTTTATCTCCGCGCCTACGAATTTTCGTAGCAGTCTTGTCACGTAGCCGCAGCTACGGCGTAGCACGACTACGATTTTTCTGAGAGCGTACCGTTTACAATGTCGCTTCTAGAAAAGCAATCTAGAATAACATTGTCAGTATATTGAACACGTCGTTTATATTGTTCGAATAACAATTTTGAATGGTTTACGCGTAATGGAAGTACTTTTACTCAACCTTATTCTGTATAACAAAAGGTCAACAAAAGAATCATTTTATATTTAGATCTAAAACGCTCTATTCCAACAAGTATTTTCTTCATTATAATACAATTGTTTAGTTCAAAGCTCTTGATATAATTTATTTATGAGAGAACCACTTTGATGTACAAAATCAGACTCATAAAAGTCTGAACATTTAAATAAAGTCACAGTCTTTTAAAGTTGAATGAAAACAAATTGTATTGTAAAAACTGCTAAAGTTTTTTTGCAATGCAACTTTTACTTAGTCAATACATATAATATGGATAACACGGCTAAATCAGTTTGGTGATCATTCAAATAACAAAAAAAAACCTTTTAGTACCTTTGTCACAAACACTCAAAAGATATTTTTTGAATCATTTATTCACAAACATCAATAACAATTTCATTTTTAAATTTCTTATTTATTCCTACATCTGTTTCTTTTAAGAAATAACAGAAAATATCAGTTTCTAATAAAACATTGGCAGCCACTTTATATCAGTAAAATAAATACAAGACGTAAAACGAGAATTTACTAAAATAACTCTTAGGGGAAGGCTATTCTTAGGAAAAGGCACGTGAAACTATTCAATCTTTTTGACGTCATCTTCTTGGAAACAAAGATTAGTGTCTATACCCGTGAGATCAATATATAAAACCGGTCAAGTGCGAATCGGACTCGCGCACGAAGGGTTCCGTACCATTATTTAAAATGAGCAAAAACAAAACATTTTTGTCATATACAGGGCCCCCCTAAATATTTATTTTATTTTAGTTTTCAGTATTTGTTGTTATAGCGGCAATAGAAATACATCATCTGCGAAAATTTCAACTCTCTAACACCGTTCATGAGATACAGCCTGGTGACAGACGGACGGACGGACAGAGGAGCGAAAACTATAGGGTCCCGTTTTACCCTTTGGGCACGGAACCCTAAAAAAGTTTTATCAGAAATTGTGAATTAAGATATAAATGAGTAAAAGTTGAAAAACATTAGTTTATTGAATAAAACCGCTGTCAATCCCAAAAATAGAAGTAAAAAACGTGAATTAATTTGGAATATATGAATTACTTATTGCCCTGAGGGAACTACTATAATATATCGTACCGTAAATTAAATGTCTATTTGGACGTATAACAGAAGTTAAAATATACAGTAGTCAGAAGGTATATAATAAAAAACAAAGGCAAGTGAAAGTGAAATGTGTGGATATTCCATGGAGAACAAAATTACTAGCGGAGGTGCCATAACGGAAAATCGCCTAAGAAAGCAGAGCGGCAAATGCGGGTGAGCAGGGGACGAGGTACGTAACTGTTTTCGGCCTTATGCGCCTTCTTTGGATCCGTAAATTTATTGTAATACCTAAAATCGTTGACAGAGGTCTCAAAGAACCCGAACGCCTCGTTAGTTCACAAGTAACTTATCCTTTTTTTCACGCCCACCATACGAATTTGACCTAGATGAAGGCGCCTGACCTACCTGCATTATAGCAACTCCACTCATCTTTCTCTACTCCGTGGAATTATCTCTAGAGTAACGTAAGGTGTATGTCTGGAAATACATTAACATCATCAATTGTTAATGTTCTTTGTGAGCCGACGGCTCGTATTAAATGACAAAGGACAATTAATTATTGTTCCGAACACACTTAGTTGTTAATTAGATGACTTCATATAATATTTGTATGTACTAATTAGAACAATAATTTGTAACGAGAAACTTACCACATTGTTTTGCTGATTCGTGCTATTTTCCTTTGTATATAAGGTTTTTACTATTGATAGTAAAATATCCAATATTTTATCCTTTATCATCAGGCGATGGCACTATATTGCATTAGGTTTTTTATACCACATATTACTTTTATTTAGAACTATAAAATAAAAGTATGATGGATGAGAATTTCATAGTATTTCTAAAAACAAAAAAGTCTAAAATTCTAGGTTCACAAAAATATTTTTCATTTATGTACCTATTAACTCAAATCCATCATACGAGACAGTTATCTAACACGGGTCCTTTATAAACTAACAAACAATTAATAATACTATAATGGATTAGTCAGTAAACTACATAATCATAGTTGATGACGTGACAAGTCTCATTAACATCAAACGCGGTATTACAATTCTGTGAATACGTAACTAGTTTGAAACATAATATATCAATACTGGCTGAATCTGTTTTGATAAACTGCGGAATGCAGTAAGCGATCCATCTTTTGTTTTTCGATTAGACGTTGGACATAATTTATATGAAGTAGTGAAAGATCAGTCGCTTATTGTAATCCACAAAAAAAATCATTTGTCGAGTACAGGAAACTGCACATTAGTGGTAACTGACATGCACCTTAACTCAATAGTAATAAGTACGATTTTCCTATAAAACTATTACCACTGACCTGAAGTTGACTGTACGTATAGCTGTCTTTTGTTTTATAGTTTATTCTTGTATCAAAAGAAATGTAGTAATTTAAAACGAGTTTTTGAAGGTATCAAAGGGTTTTCTTTATTAATTTTTTTGTCTTCTTCAGTGTTTTGTATCGCAATAAGTTTTTATTAAAAATGATAGGTTCATTGAACTGCGTTATAATGAATTTATTGTAGGTACACTTTGTGAATCAAATTCAGTAGTTCCACTAACATTAGGTACTGAATAAAATCATCATAAATTAGTTCATTGAAGGTTTCATTTACAGGACCTAAATGTAATTTAAATAAACCTTACTTTGATACACAAAACACTGAACAAGATAAATAGTGAAGTATCTTTGATAACTTTGTTTACCAGGAAAACCGTTCTATTTAAACTTATTTCGAGAAATCCCTTCACAAAGAAAACTCTTTGATACCATCAAGAGCTTATTTACAGACGAAATTTCTTTCAAAATAAGGATTCTTACAGTTGGGTGTTTGATGACATTTGAAACAAAAGACCGTTTCAACCCACAAACCGTTTGTTTGAATTAAAAGGGACGCTAAGCCATGGAAGTTTGTGTTTATTTACAAAATAATCTTTGCAAGTTAAACATGGTAAGTTCGAGATAAGAAAATCTGCTTCAGAACACAAGAATGCTGGCTTGAAACCTTCTGAAGTGACTGGGTACTAAATTTGATTTTCTCGGGTGCTATAAAATAAACCATTTTATGAAGTTATAAAGCATTTTTCGTGACGTGAGCAAATCTACAATATAGCTACAAGATTTAACACATGTTCAAAGAAAGGATATTTTCATTCAAGAAATGACAAAAGATGGCGAGCACAGATGTGGGCAACAAGGTCTCGTATTAGAACAGAACCTAGTAGGTACAGAATATAGAACCTAGTACTACTAAAAGCAATGCATATGTAGAACCTATAGTATGTTATAGGTACGTAGGTTAAGGGATTGAAGTATATTCGGTTGAATGGACGTCAATATTCAATAGTTTTGACAGTTAATTTAAACGCAATCCGCTGTCGGGCTCAAACTCAATCATACGTGTATTGAGAATTTACCTCTGACCCATTTTATTCACGAGTGTTGGTATTTCATTAATTAACAACGTTTAAAACAATTTCTGTTTATAAACATATTTATTATCGGTATTTCGTATAATCGTATCGACGCTTTGTCATTTGCGATTGAAATGATAGTGTGTTTTTGTAATAATAATACGTCCTGTTGTGTTAATATTATTGTAATGCAGGAATATGTAAAGAAAGTCCAAAATGTCAACTTTCTTATCCATATAAGGTAAATGTCTTATATCTACCTGATAGACTACCGATATGATAGGTCTAAAACTAACATAAGGATCTATTCACACGATAAAGAGATATGAAGTGAACTTTCTAAGATAGCAAACTGTATCGGAGAGCCGGCCTTAGCATAATCCTCAAGTGACTATTTTCCGCAGCACAGGTGGTCGTGAGAACAATCGGGGTTAGCGGGTTAGCACGAAGAACCTAGTTGAGAAAAATATATAAACATTTATAGTTTATAGTAGGTATACCTAAGGGATTTTGAAATAGATCTTATTCATGTCTGTGCAATGGTTGCGAATTATATTATTATTAAAATAGCACTTTCCTTGAAGAATAAGTGTCCTTGGAAATAAAATCACTTATATATACTTTAAAAACTTATATTATTTATCAGAAAATGGTACAGCTAATCGTTCATGACAGGCTCTTTTTTAATCTCTCTAGGTCCCAGTAGGTATCACAGAGCGATAGTGTGAGTGTCACCCATTTCGTTTTAGTGTGGACTGATCCTCACACACCCACTTAATCCTACCCGCTTGATCCGACCTACTAAATCATAAGTAATTACAGCTTCGACAAAATAAGCATACGAAATAACATGTCCATCTGATATTCGATTTTCCATCAATTGTCATTTATTATTAATTGTGGTATGTACATACGCTTACATTGGACACTTATGATAATAATCCTCCCAATAAATAAACAGTAATGTTAATGTTTTACCAGCCTTTCAATACCCGTACTTTTGAACAAAATAAATATATTGACTCTCTCTACTAATATTATAAATGCAAAAGCGCTATAATTATTTATTTTATAAATATATCTGTCACCCATTCGCTTAATTACATTACCGATTAAAATGATTGGTCGAAAGATAGTCTACAGCCTGAGAAAGGACATGTATACTTTATATTTTACCAGGGGCGGGAAGTGGTTACCTCGGGACGTAAGTGAAGCCGCGGGTGACAGACAGTACCAGAAATTTACAGTCTATTATGTGGAGATAATAATAATATCGTCAATATTCCGCATAACAATGTTTTTTCTGAAACCGCAACCCAAATTCGTATTGTGTGTATTGTGGTTTATCATTGAGTGAGTATTTAATATTTATATACCAACGGTTGTGTAAAACACATAACACGCAAAACAGACACAAAGAGTGTGTTAAATATGAATATGGATGGATAGTGAGCATGGGGCAGACCAAAAAAAAGATGGATTGATTGCCTGACTAGATGTGAGTGCGACGTCTGACAGAGAGGAATGGTAGGCATATTGACCCCAAACAACTTGGGAACGGAACATAAAGAAGAAGTACCACATCAGAATTGAAGTATGTAGAAAAAAAAAACCACAATTTACTATATCTTGTGAGATGGGCGATGATTTTATATCAAGCAATCGATTGTTTTATGCTACAGCAGACTATATGTAAACTTCATGGCATCATCATCTACGTCGTATTCACAGATTCTTCAGTGTTTAATATTATTATTTTTTTTTTCTCATACAGTGAGACTCACTAGACTCAAATGTTGGTGGATCAAACATGTTATTTAAATAAATCAAAATCAAAATCAAAAGTCATTTATTCAAAGTAGGCTGAAAATCAGCACTTTTCGAACGTCAAAACAAAAGACAGCCCCCAAAACGCCCGCCCTTCACCACTTCCTACGTGTTTTTGCTGGGAAGAAGAAGTGGTGGAACAAACTCCCCAGCAACACAATTCTGTCTGAATGGTTTGAAGAACCGTATACAAATATTTAAATATCACTATACAACATTGTATACATAAATTTGTATATAAAATCAATTTAAATACTTAATCATGTTGGCTAGCACACACCTTACCCATACCTATTACTCAAGCAGTTACAAAAGAAATTTAATAAAAAAAGAGTGAAAAATATAAAAAATATAATGCCTCCATTCAGTGAAGATAGATATAGTTTAGGGCGTACCCACCGACATGTCAAACAGTTTTTATGAAAAAAATAAAAATAAATAACAACATAAACAATGAAAACGGTGAACTAGGACTACCGTTCAAACCAAAAGTCATGTATATTAGGTATATTACGGGTGTACAAATATGTAGTCAGCAAGACGACCTGGTACCACAAGCAGCACCCGTTCACGAGCATAACGCGACGATCAGCCATCGCCCTCCTCGCACATTTTTGAGGGAGGGAGGCAACCCGACCACCGACGCTACCACAAGCAATACCGTCAAAGGGAGCATGACGACTTGCAGCTACACGACAAGGAAACAGTTAAGAAACAACTCATCGTAAAAACAGAACGATGATGGTAATTTGTCAGTATAAATAAAAAAAAAAAATGTCACGTATAAAATAATATAAGTCACATCAACTTATAATGATAACTTTTGAAGCTGTCCAGTGTTTAACATGAGGACCAACTATTTTTATCGTTTATGTAGTCATTAACTGTATAATAAGCTTTCTTCGACAGAATAGATTTGACCTGCACTTTAAATTTATCAAAAGGCAATTCTAAAAACGACTGAGGAAGTTTATTATAAAATCGAATACCAAGCCCCATAAATGTTCCATGTACCTTGTGAAGCCTGTGAATGGGTACGCACAGTTTATGCTTGTTCCTAGTGTTGATACTGTGGACATCACTTTTCTTGGTGTAGTGATGGTGATGGTGGAATAGGACGGTGTAAGGATACGACCGTGTTGATTGTTTTAATTAAACCAGTCAGAAACCTCAGTTATTTTCGTCTATTTTAGGCACGGGTTGAGCAGGTATTAGAATTAATCTTTCAAGGGTACCTAAGGTTAATTTTAGGTTGAAATTGATTAATCTGGATGCCTAAATTATTTTATACGAAATAAGTAATTTTAAACTTAATTAAATTTTACAAAATATATTTTTACAAAAACATTTAGATAGATCAATAATCTAACTAGATGTTATTCGTTCCTTAAAATCGGAAAAACAAACTTCATGGTATAACCACAACCTTGTTACGTACTTACCTTAATTTTATATGCAAGAAAACATTTCCACAATAAAATTTTACCGCAAAACAAAAGCGAATCCTGCAGAAAGTTAAAAAAGAAAAATGCAAATACCTAGATAACCAACTACTGAGAAAAACACAATCTTATGGCCGCGGCAGAAAATTCTGCAGCTATAAAAACAAAGCGAAAAGACAAAAAGGGATTAACCCAACGTCTACTTTGTAAGCGGTGATAAAAAAACAACTGCAATAAAAACTTTTTCTAACTGATTAGATCAATTATTTGCTCCATGAAGTTGGAAAATGTATTAAAAGTTGGTTGAGCACGTAGGCTGTAATTAATGTGTCATAGTTCTTATTAGTTTGCACTATCACGAAGTTCATAAATTCCATTTTAAAGTGAAAACATTTGAAATAGTTGGAGCACGATAGTCGACGTATCTTGGTGAGTGTGTAATAAGCCTAATCTCGGAGACTGCTTTTTTATCAGCGCTAAATACCTCATAATATACTTTGGACAATTAGTGAAAATATACAATTTATCTACAAGGCACTGTCCTTTATTTTGTAAAACATCAAAAGCGATGTAAAAACACACATTTTAGTTCATTTACTTTTTCATCTGTCAGTAATGTGATCTTCCAAGCAAACTCCGACCTACTTTAAGTTATAAATAATGTCATTACACCGTGAGACTAGGTATTTTCTGGTTTGTTGGGCACAACATATAATAAATCTGCAACTCAACAAATTGAAACATCAGTCTTACAGCGACTTTTGAGATTAACTTTACTTTTGTTATATTTTTAGAAGCAAACATTTATCAAGGTAATACAGGTATAACACCGCGAAATTTAAATCTACACAAAATACATTTTGTATTTTTAAATATAACTCTTGAATTTAATTTTAAAATGTTATTTATGGCTTTAAGCTTTTATTACGACAGTGCAAGTTTCTCCAACGCAAACAAGTTCCTTTTTCTGTATTTTTTTACATAATATTCCATGAAAAAGTTTGTGAGAACACTCACTATAATAGATAGGTACCTCCCTTTAAGTGCGCCATTACTATCCTTTACCCGCCTACGTATGAAAAGATGATCTTCATTTTTCTCTATTTCACGACCTCTTTCCAGTTTCAGGGGCAATCAATCTTCCCATGTATGCACATTGTTCGTCATCGAGTTACCGAGGGTCGAGTGACATAACTAATTTGTTAGTGTTAGGATGGTACATGTTAGAACTAGTTCTGAGATTGGTTTGACTTGTGTATACGAACGACGGACTTAGCAAGCTATGAGAAGTGGTTGTTAGGACACTGTTAGTATGATAACAGTGGTGTAATAATTGAGAGGAGATTCCTCATTCTGTAGACTGGACTTGATTGCATTGTAAATCTACCCGGAGTAATTATTATATTGGTTTGCCCCTCGAGTCGTCATTGGTTTCTTAAATTTTCCATGTCTTAATTTCAAAACATTATGTATTACGCCTGAACGCTTTATATTTTTGTATATCCCTTATGTTTATATCATAGCATACTAATACTTTAGTTACGTAACCGATTTTCTTATTAATACATATCCTATTCTAGAGGAAGAATTGTAACATGAACGTACAAGTATTAATAACTTTTTTGTCACCCCATAATGATTATTTTGTTTCACAACACATCATCAGCAATATCTTTTGATGTTTAATACGTTTCTGGCAGCACAATTGCTAAAAGGTAACGCGTTGGATTGGAAAAGCACGTGCACACCATTATTCAGGATGAAACGACATAGATATAATATCTGTTATCGTTTTCCTTATTTCTATTTTCGCACAAAAATGTGGTTTCCACGTTGCTGCCGAGCTTTCATCATCGAATACGGGGAACTGTTTTATTCTGTTTTTGGTTATTAATGAGTTTTTCCATCTTCGGATTAACAGCAGTCAAAATTTTATCAGAAAATTTCGGATGAATGGTATATTTTTGGAAGTCGTGGTGGCCTAGTGGGCGAAGAGCCAATCTCTCGAGTATGAGTAGTGACAGTAAAACCCTGTTATCAACTGAATCCGGTTAGACTGGAAGCCGACCCCAACATAGTTGGGAAAAGGCTCGGAAGATGATGATGGTGGTGTATTTTGGAACTTCTTTGTCAATTAAGCAAATTACGGTCCCTTTTCTCACATTACACCTAGGTACGTAAAATTATGTTCATCAATTTAAAACCGACTGCCAAACTATATTCACAATCCAATGAACGGTCCTCATGCAAACCATAATATTTTAACATACACAAGAAGTAAGCATACAAAATAAATGGTGTGGCGGTTATTCACCTAAATAATGACAAAGCGTTACTCACTAAAATAGTTATGATTCGTGGTTGGGCTTAATTAATCAAACAAAAGCAGTTTGGACTGAAACACGTGAAAGCTCATTCAATTTTAATTCCTAGAATAAGTGCGTAATTGCTATCATTGTTTTTATTTCTCACTACGCTAAATATAGGCAGTAGGTATTGTACCAGGAAGTACCACTATTCATGAACATCTTCCTTTGTTAATTAATAAACATTTTTTACGTTATTTGCGTTTTCAACATAATTCGTGAAGGAAGTGCGTAGTTTTGCGTACAGGTATTAATAGCACACATTACAAAATGTTCAAAAACATACGAAAGCAACATAATTTTACCTTTGAAACTACTGAAATGTTATACTCTATATTAACATAATTTCACTTTTGAGAAGCTACAAGTGTAGTTGTAATTCATGTTTATTAACAAGTATCCTGTTTCTTGATGATGCTACATACAAGTTAACTAATATTTTAATACCATTAAAATAAAGTACGTTATATTTTAATATTTATCATAATCAGTCACGCAATAATCAGGTACTATTTAGATATTTTTTCCAGCTTTTAATTCATTTCATAGGTACCATTTTTATGCAAGGATTGTTCTACCCAGGCTAAAGCCTTTTTATTTAATGGTATCGTTAACGCCCAGTATGAAATATATTACGTTGCATGACGGCGCAGCATACAAACTACATTAGTTTGTTATTTTTACCCGATTTTATAGTAATATCGAATACATAAATATAGTTACACAATAACATACAGATGGAATGTCCGTTAAAAATGTTCGCCACCTTTTCAAAGTCAAATAAAAAAGCAAATTATACCTCTAAAGCATAATAATCTTCCATTAGCATAAAATCACTTACATAATAATTATATTTAATGCATGTGAATCACTCATTTTTTATTATCTAGTGTTACCATGGGAAATCGAACACCTTTCAATATCAAATAATTCCTGTACGTATTACCACTCAAAAAGCAATCACGATGGAATAACATATCATACAATATTACATTATCAGTATTTCAGTTAGCAGAGTTACTCAATACGTACATTAATTTGATTAAGGTGATATAAAGGGCACCTTTATCATGAACATACATTATCAAGCAACCAATGTACCATAAGTCCTTAGATTATGTATCTGATTGAAATTGACTTACACGTGAACTAGCTAATAAGGAGATTGCTAGGCCTCATTGCCTATTGGAAAAGGGCTTTTATTTATAAGTAGGCCAATCATAGGTAGGCAGTAGGTACAATACATACTAATAAAAGGGTAGTGTAGAGCAATCTTCATGATTAAAAGCCTCCTAAGTAGGTGTTATTTACCCTTAAGAGTACGGGCGTAAAATGTGTTTTTTTTGTTTAAATTAAATTATGAACGCCCATTAAAATACTTCTGTAAGAAAAAGCTGATTGATCGTTACGAACTGTTCAATATTTGAAATGATAAGAAATTTTATTTCAAGTGGAAACCTAAGATTTATCGGGATGTGCTGAATTTTCTATCAACAAAATCATTAACCTCCGTGTTATATATAAGTTACAAATTCACGTCCCTAGGTGTATAAGGAGGATTAACGTTGATTTAACGCTTGTGGGGCTTATTGTTAATGCCTATAATCAATCGACCAATTCAAGTCACTTATATTGATGATTTATTTTACCTATAGAATATATCATTCATTAATTATAAATAAAGATAAGATCTAAACTAAATCCATACATTTATTTTAAGTTAAATGAATTGGCGTTCAGGGCACACATACTTCAGCCTTCAGGCAGTACGAGCGCAAACGCACTCGACTTCAGCAAATAAAGTTTTTATAAAAGAAAACATCAGAGTTCACTCTGTTGGTACAGTAAAATCAAATTTCCGAATCATTGGGTTACATCTGACGATTAAAAGCTCTTTCAGATTTCAGAGCAGACACTTGATTTTCAGTAATACGATCTTCAGCTCAGTCGTTGGTAAACTGTTGGCTAGTACAAAAAACACTTCAGTTATGTTTCGAACGTTTTTTTATTTAGGAAGATTGTCTGACAATCTACAATAAACTGGGTAATTAACTGTGAAATATTAACAGAAGTTTACTTTTAGCATGTTAACAAAATTTTGCTCGACTTAATTCAAACACGCTGTGCTCGAAATATTTACCAAGCTTCACAGTACGAAGCTTCATATTACAGTTTTCATAGTAAATCGGGTTGAAATCCTCGTAACGTGCACACGTTAACACTAACTGCACATTATAACGTTAGCAAGAACTAATTAACCGTGACGTAGTGAGCACGGAATACGGGTACTAGGAGAGCATAACAAAGCAAGCAGTAATAGAACGCCTGCAATACAAATGACGGCAGAATATAATAGTAAGATGACCACAGGACTTACGTTTATCGGTTAACAATAGTGCAGGAACAACGGTTTCTTAATAAAATTGAATGAATGTTATTTTTACGGATGTTTTTATTACCTAGGAATACAATAGATACCTATGTTCAATGAAATCAGTTTATTCTCGAACATCCCCGAAATATTGACGATGAACAAAGTTAGGTTACGTAAGGTAATTCAAGTTTTAGTCAAGATAAGGTACACTCACTGTTCCACATTTTTTTTATTAACACTTTTATCTTCTACAATTACGTTTTATTTATAACTGCACACTATTTAGCAAGAACTAATTAACCGTGACGTGGTGAGCACGGTACCAGGAGAGCATAACAAAGCAAGCAGTAATAGAACGCCTGCAATACGAATGACGGTAGAATATAATAGGAGGATGACCACGGAACGAAGCGTAATTTCATATCATGTTCACACGTCGCCTGCAGAAACTGCAAGCTGTCTTATGAAGGAAATATAAATGGGATTTAAAGGTTAACAATAGTAGAATAATGGTCTCTTAATAAAATAGAGTGAAGTTGTTTTGTTGCGGAAGTTTTTACCTACGAATTAAGAAGAATAAGAATTCAAACATTTCCGATCACATCAAAGATGGCTACATATCAATAGTTCTCAAAGTTAGGTATACCTAACACTGATTATATAATTCAAGTTTTAAGTAAGATAAGGCACACTCACTGTTTCACATTTTTAACTGTTACACCGCCCTTATTTTCTACAATCTACGTTTTATTTATAAGCACACAATGGAGTAAATTACAGAACTAATTATCCTCACAATCGTACCGGCGCCGTTTGCAAATTTTCATACAATCTAAAACGCAGTAGAAGTACACTCAAACACGCTATGAAGTGAAACCATGTCTGTGTGCAATCAGAACGTATAATTTTCAACATTATCTTACTCCGCTTACCGTTGAACAAGAAACTACATGAAACTACTAAAATTAGAAAGAGGTTTCAAATACCCCACAGTCAAACAGTTTAGAGGGCAAGTGTTTAACTATATGAGTGTAATATAATATTAATTTCATAATGAATAACTAAATACTAGTTTATAGTGTAAAAGGGAATGCATTAATCAGATATTTCATACAACTGTTACAATTTCCCCTTCAATATCCACTTTAATCAAATTACTATTTAAAGTCAACAGACAAAGTTTAAAAAAGGAAACTGGATTAGACTCGAATGATCGATGATTGGCCTTCAATTTTCATACCATTTGAAGGCCATTCAATACATCTCGACTGAGTTAGATGGTTCCCTAAATATAACTTGGAAAGAGAATGGAGCATTCGGAGGTACCTATTTGAAAATAGCACATTCATGCTTGGGATCGATTACAGTTATTAATACCGCTGAATGATATTTCATTTGTAAGTCTTCAGTTTGTATTGTATTGTGTGTGGGTTTCGAAAGTGATATTTTAATTCAGTATCTTCTCTTTGTGAATACAATTTACAAGAGTTGTAAAGTCGATCTTTAAAACCTATGTATGTTTTGTAATTCTTTCAATTTTGTAATTTTGGTTGGTTTTATCAGGACATAGACTTCCTCTTCTCATTTTCTAATGCCACATTTGTTTTAGATCTTACTTGTAAAATATACTCATACTCATACAGAAGGCTTAACAGTATTTGATGGAACGAAAGATAAGCTTTTAGCGGTGAATACAAACTGAATTGTTTCAACTATACGATATTATTTTAGGTATCAGAATTTAGCTTTTTCTTTTTAAATTTTATCTTTCTAAATTCCATGATAGGCACCTGTCACGTTGCTTTGTGGCTTAATATTATCTCTGAGACATGACTGACTTTATGCTGTCAGATTATCTTAAAAAGTTTTTAATGGCAATATTTTATTATAGTTAAATAAAACTTAATATTTGGACCTTATCTACATACTAATTTATGTTAAGTTTTGCATCGTAATGAATAATTAATTAGAAGAAAAACCTCGATAAATAATCTTTTTATCAGCATTTTTTAAAAAGCGCCACGTTATATGTTTCTAATTATAGGCAATAAATCTATCAAATGCTTACAGGAAAGAAAATAAAGCATAACCACCCATATGTTTTACCTAAACTATTTTTATCCTGTTCATAACAGTGAGATTTATAATAATAATGTGACAGAAAATCAACAAACTAAGAATAAATAATGAATTGGTTATAATAAAAAAAAATTGGAGCAGATTTCATTGTTTAATGAAGCGTGGGTAGCTAATTAGTATCATACCGTGCAACCTTTAAACTGTTTGTTTGTAAAATTGTTACTGAAAGGTACTGAAACTTATCGCGTGACATTTTCATTCAAAGAATTATGAGCAGGACTATAAAATCACGAAATGAAATTATTACCATCCTTGAGACAATGACGAAATACTTAAACATAGGTAGATTTTACTATAAATATTGTAGGTACGTTAGTATTTCAATTTAAATCTTCAAATTGAACATAAAGTCCGAAATCCATCCATTAAAGAATCTATCTTTTCAGTTCTCAAAAAATACGTAACATTTTCAGCTCCAATTTTCCTCGTCATAAATCGAAGAATATTTCAAGCTCATCGGCGTTATTTATGTCTTTTGGTATAACAAAGAAATTTACATCAATTTGTAAAACGCTTTCTGGCATGAAACTAACATAAAATTGCTTCTGAAAAGAATACATTTTCTTCATAAGCGTACAACTGTAAAACACGAGGCGTAAAATGTTCAGCTTGATTTAGTATTTACTATCAAAATATTCTACGCGTATTATGTGTTTTACTTAATAGAACAAACAATATTTATATGGCAAAACTAACAATATTTAGTAGAATACTACATGGCAAATAGTTACCATATTTCCAAGGTTTTGGTCGTCCAAAAGTACCTACGCGTACGCTAGTATCTAAGTAAGGTACAGTATGCTAGTATATTGGTAGATAATCTCTTTATTAGTTCAAATGAACTTATGTTTGTCTTATTTTTCAAACAGATTGTGTTCAAGACGAATGTTCAAGGTTTTCAGTAATTTTTCACAGCAAGACCCTTAGGGTAAGCGTGTTAACACTGAGAAATAAGTGGAGGGTCACGATTTATGTTGTTATTTGGCAGGCCAATGGAACCGCGATATTTTTCACACATTTTCAAGTTACAAAGGAAAGTATTGTGGGCGTCGTATGTGATATTATATTTTAATAATGTTGTTTTTTTTTAGTTTGTTTAATCTAGACCTATATAATAAAGAGGAAACATTTTTTCGCTTGTTTGTTTCTATCATAAAGGCTCCGAAACTCTTGAACCAATTTGAAGAATAATTTGACTGCTCTTCCTAAGCAACATAACTATATTTTATACCGATACGGGTAGTAGTTCCCACGGGACACGAGTGAAACCGCAATTTCAAATATACAAGCACAACTTGACACCTATTGATTTTTTCATAGCAATTGTGATGAATGGTGTATTCAATAATGTAAATGATGCAAGCACAAATTATATATTTCACAAACAAACATGATTAGACGCGTTGATAATTCAAAGTATGGCTTACACGTGAAATCCTATTTCAACATTAAGAGGCGACTTAGCCAAATGTAGGATAATTTATAGACATGCCATGTAATAATAGATAGGTTAATACGTACCCTAGTTGAGATAACAAGGAATTAAGCTCAACAAGAAACAAAAGGGACTTAACAACCCTAATCTCTTGTTAAGATAAATCGATTTGATCACAGTTCGACGCATTTGTTGGGAACAGGCCCGATATCAGCTATTATTAGGTAATTCCGAACATAAAATAATTATCGTAGATAATGGTTATTTTGGATAATTATTCAGATAAACAGGCTTAAAGTTATTTAGGCTTTCATAACTGTATCAAAATAAAAATAAGTTGCCTGACTTGAAGTAGCGAATTTCGTGAAATATTATGCATAGAAACAAATCGCCGTTAAAGACAAAAGTTAAAGCTAGTACTAAAATATTATCTTCAAAATTAAAATAAACAACCTAAGCCTTAAATTAGCATAGCCCACCGCCGAGTTTGTCTTGTCATAAATAAATTCAAGGATAATATTTCTACTGGGATTATTCAAGAATTTCATAAAATAAAATCCTGGTAAAATCTCGACAAGTGTTAATTAAGAAAAGATTTACTTTGTATTAGCGTACTAGAATATTCTTAGTCTTAATTGACAACTTTGCCGGAAAGATAGGGTAAAACAATACATAATTATTAGAGAACAATAGAGGCTACATTTCCATTGTCAGCACACACACAGTATCCCTTCAATGGTATCCGCAATCGGTACAAATCGTTCATTCATTCTACGGCTATTCTTTTATTGGAACAAAAGGAACGTTTAATTTACAACAGCATAGCATTTATTATGACAATGGAAAATGAAAACTTGCTGTCAAGTCACGCTACGAAGCTTGTACATACATACAGCACACAGCATTTGGTTGACAGAAATCGTCACCATAAAGAAAATCAGTTCTGTACTTCTGAACCAATTTTATTCTTTTTTTTTTCCTTCTCTGTGACATAAAATTGTGTATGCTAGATAAGTCAGTTCAACAAGGAACGTTTCATTCATACCTTCAAAATCCTTAAGACTTTAGACCACAGCTTACTAAAGAGAATAAACACCACAATAACTTAACACGTGCCAGTCATAATAAGTTTAATGTGCTAATACCAACTCAAGAAAACGAGTCCTCTTCTAAAACGGGCTGTTTCTCAACTCCAGTTTGTGGCCATTAAAAAGGTTAAGAAGTTTTCCGTGTATTCGTGTTTATACGTAGCTGTAAAATTGCGTGCAAACATTGTACGAGGTCTTGGAAACCGTCTAGCGTTAACTTCAGTACTTTCGAGCGGAGTCAACTTTTAGAGGCTTCACTTTGATCAAATTGTGATTCCTTTAAATTGTTGGGGAAGGGACATTTTTATAAATGGTTCTATAATTATTTTAATGTATTATAGGACCAGGAAAAGTCGATACACGCTTGTTGATGTCAATTCTTGTCTTTACCCTAGCATCAAAGACTGTCAAATCAGTATGAATAAAGCATCAGTACGGCTTTTTTTCTAGATCAAGAATTTCACTACTAAACTAGAACATTTATCAGTTTGTTTATACGTTTGCTACTTCTATTATTAATGGTTATAAATCCGTTACACCGCACAAAATACTCTGTTATGAAAACCACAGGGAGTTTTGGAAGCATATGCAACTACACCACATGACCAAAAGGTCATGAGAGAAAGCTTTACCTCACGACAATATGACCTTTGCAGTTTCGACTAGTAAATACACTGGATGATGAACTACAAACATCAACAGCATCCTGTTCTTCAAACTTATTGGGTTCCCAGAACTGTATTTAATTAAAACTAGTTTGTGCCCGCGGTTTCAACCGTGTCCTGTGGGTACGACACATTAAATAAGAAAGTTTCTGTGATTAGCGTGTTCAAGCAAAGAAACAAACCAGCTACATAGCTTTCTTTTATTCACGAGAAATAACTGTTGGAAGCCAGTATATTTAGTTATAGAAAACCAACCCAAATAAGTAAATATGTCTAAGACCACAAAGAAATAAAATGCCAGAGTAAAAGCGCACGAACTTAATGCAAATGAGACTGTAACAGCTTTCCGAAAATTTCCCAAAGGCTTCGTTTAGCGCTGTCTTACGAAACCGTACGAAAGTAAGGGTTCAACTTAATACATATGTAAGCGAGTTCCAGTTTTCTTAATAAGACTGAACAATGAACATAAGAATTATTTTTATCTGGTGCCTACGCCTTCAACTGACATAGGTCTTACTATAAGTACATTATCAGTAAGACAATTACCTGCTTATTAGCATTAAAGAAAGTGCTATGGTGATTTTAGAACTTAATAAGGTACCTATTTATATTAGTACTACAATTGTATCATGTGAAGAGCACGTCTAATCTGACCGAATTTTGGTCGGTATTTATTAAATCAAATCAAATATGCAAAAATCAATGACCAATTATACATTCTCAGAAATGTAGACCTCTGTTATTTTGTGCTAGTATTGATTAGGTCACATCCATTCCATTGCAAAATACAAACAAAACACTACCGCCGTCGAACTAATATGAATTTCCAATGCAGATTAATAACAACGTATGGCTCGCAGCTACGGATCCCAATAGCATTGTAATTTTACGACAAAGCCTAGTGCTCTAAAATAAACCCGCAAAATTCAGAACACGATAAACAATAATAAACATACTTGGGAAATACACATCTGTTACCATTAAATATGATCTCTTTTAAATCTGGGATAGTTTGCATGACCTATCAGAATATTGGTATAATTATGATAATTTAAATAAAAGTCTATGTAGAATATATACCCGGACCTTACGAGGGTTGAACCCTGACGCAAAAAGAGGAATGCTATAAATTATTTGTGAATGTGTGTCTGTGGCAACATAGCTCTTAAACCGATGAACCGACTCTTCTGAATTATTATACTTTTATATGCCTTGTTTTATTTTAGACTTTTTAAATGTCTACTTTTTAACTTTCATGAAGTAGGTAGGTATTTCATTAAGTAACTATAAATCAATATTCTTTTACCAACACCGGTGCATACTCGGGTTGGTCAATAAATAATTCCCTTCGCATAACGATTTAATTTGATGTGGGTGTAATTGGCTTGGAGAATATCTGTTTAACATTTTGCAAGTTGACTTATCTTTTTTATGTTAATACTGCTATTTGCTTTTCTTTTATAAAAATATTATTCACAAAGGTACTACAAAGCTAATTTACTAACTAACGATTTATGTAATAATGAAACAACTTTGCTTGTCATTGCAAAATCTTAAATCTGCAATTCTAGAGTTAGAAATTCAAATTGTATTTATTATCTGACTTTGTATTTCACCACAATGAAAAGTTTTCTTACCGCAACCTACTGTTTTGATTTATTTACTTTCTTACTGAGTTTTAATTTCGTATTCATGTTTTTCCAAAACATTACCCTTTTAAAGTCATTGTTATAGAGGTAATTTGAATAAACCGAAAAGAATTAAGAAGTTGCAGATTTATGAATTCTTTGTATATTTTTTTTTGATTTAGGTATGTTAATACAATAACGCAATATTCAAATATAGATGGTCACAACAGGGCCAAAGCCTAAAAAAATATTTACAATTTTGAAACATACGGCGTGCCAACAGAGTCAACAATGTGATATTTAAAGTCTCGTTAATCCTAAAAATAAAATGTCCCATTTTAAAGCCTGTTTACATTAACGCGTAATATCCATTACGACAGCTGACCTAATATGTAGGTAACCAGATTAACTGTAGGTACAGAACAAACTGGTTACAGGTTTCCAAAGCTACGAGGTTTGTTGGAACATACGTGTATCTGACGTGACATTTCCTGAAATCCCGAACTCGTAATTTGATTAAGTGCGGCTTGGTGTGTATACCTACGTAGGTAGATGTTGAAATTATAATATATACAGTATATTTCAAGGATTCTTAAATTTAGTGTACCATTGTGTGACATGTACACTAAAAAATATAGAATAGTAAATCATAAATAATATTTTCACACAAAACTTCAAACAGTGAAAGTTCAACATAATTATGTATACAGTGCCTAATGATGCTTTATGCCTGACTAACTTTGATAACAGACCCAAAAAGCCTTTTTGAACTCGTTAGTAAAGGTCCCAAACTAACCCATTCACACACACCGAAAATAGGCATAAAGGTACTGACGAGCAATACTAGATAATATAATATTTCTAAGTAGACGTCCCAATTCTCAGAGAGAAATTTCCAAAAATCACTATTGATTCTTCGTCTATATTTTAGACCTACTTCATACAACAGCTTGAAATAAATTTAACTAAAGCAATTATTGAGAAATACCCATTAGGTACACAACTTTATTCCGTCCTTTCACAATAATTTTGCTAATTTCAACCACCAGCATGTACACACAAACAGTATACAAAAAATAAACAAAACAATAATGATGTCATCTAATCGAACGAGACGTGTAGGCGCGGTTTATTTACAACTCCCTGAAGTAAAGTTACGTAATAAATGAGAAGGATACCTCATAAGCAATACACTTAAGTAAAATCAAAGTTATTTACTACAGGTAAATAACATAGGGTTACTTACTGAATGAGTTGGATCGCAGTTGCGTGGGCACCGGGGGGGTTAGCACGTCACTCCCAAGGCTGCTGACGCTTACTACGTCACGAAGTTCGCCGAGTGATGACGAACGAAGCGTCGGAAGTGAAAAGTTCACCTCTTTTGTCCTGTGTAAAAAACACGATTTGTCACTGAAAATATCATAGTTATTCTTGTACTGCGGGTATTTTTTTCTTGGAATATCCTTTTCAAAATTATAAATAAAAAAATCCTATTTCTTTCGTCCACTATATATGTGTATTCATTGGTTCATGCTCCCTATATGTTACCATTCTTTTATGGTTTTCTTCATACAAAAATGTATCCTTCATTTGTTTCAACATTCCATTTTCAATACTTTCAAAATGGCGGTTTCTTACATAAACGCAAGCATCGTACTTAGTAAATTGAGACGTAAAAATAAAGGTAGGAACGTCGGAAACACAAATGGTTGTGTAATAGCGGTCGTCTGCAAAATTTCCCGCATTTATTAACGACGTACATAATTCGGAATGTTCTGGAATGTTTTTTATACGTATTTTAACCGATATCTTGGAATAAACCATATTTTTCTGTTGTATTTATTATGTACTAGCACACCTAGAGCTTTTATTACGAAGAAGTTAATTATAAGAAATTAATATTCTTTTGACGTACACACGAAGATTACGGAAGGAAGGTAATTATTTTGACCTGTACCCAAAAGTATTTTGAGCGTATATATCTAAAGAAAGTTCCATCGACTATAATATTGTTAAATGCGAAAAGTTTCCCGTGCTATAAGTGTGAAAACTTAGAAAGACGTGCAACTGATATCTTGAGATAGTTTGTACCTTATAACTTATCCTTTGAGCTAAGATTTTCAAGGATATCTTCATAAACTGAATTATCGCCTGACTAGAGCAAAAGTATTTTCTAATTAACTGTTAGTCTGTGCTAACGAAGGCTTTAGCTGAAGAGACGATTGGTAATTATATTCACCTTAATTGCTTACAGCTACCTTCCTATTTATAATATGCTTAATAACATTAAAGGGATGATAGATCACATGATTATATTACCAAAATAAACGATGATAAATTTTGTACCCAAAAAAAAATACCGAAGGAGCAGGCGAATTCCCAAGAGAATTGCAAGTGATTGCTTTTATTATTTTCTAAGTAAAAAAAAAATATATGCTTTTGATGTTCATTTCTAAATATAACTTAGTTATACCTAATGTGTCTGAGTAAGTATAAATACTATGTGCAACAAAAATTTGCTATGTAAAATTATATATGCAAATATTTTATGTACCTACATAAACCAATTTCCGTAGTAAACTCAAAGAGAAGTATATTTGCGGTATTCCCATATTTCAAACTAGAGCAAATATCGCTATTCAAATTTCGAATACCCAAGCAAAAAGATACCGCAAAGCTTGACCAACTTTGCCAGGGTTGCAAAACTTTATACAAATAACCGACAAAACATAGACTCGTATTTTTACTCCACAGCGAATCGCACTGAATATCAGAATAAAAGCTTATTTCTGGAACTATAGATATTGTAGAAACAGATGCAAAAGGTAGGTAGCAACATTCTTTTGTAGCTATGGTCTACTTTGCGTGGGCTGCGGGATCGTTCGAAAGAGCTACCGCGGCCCTGGTACATAAAGAGGTTAAGAAGGAACATGGTGGGCAAGAGTCTGAATCTTCCACACGCTTCACACAGAGAGGTCATTTGATGATTTCCCACATAAAAAAGTCTATAACCTATTCATCTTCGTTTCTCTGTTGATGATGACCAATGATATATGAATTGTATTAACATTACCATTTATTTTAAAGGTGAATAGAGTATGATAGTTTAACCTTTTTTTTTCATCGCTTATCCAGATATGTAGATATAGGTAGATAAATAATAGCTTCAACGAAGGTACTTCATTGCCTTGTAGAATATTTTACCAATATCCAATATCATAACATCTGAACCGTGTAATACTAAAGAACATTTATTTGTAACGACGATTCTTATTACGTCATTATAGGGTATTCAATGGTATACAGACAATATTGTTACGAACTACACGTAGTTACGTAATTTAGATTGTTAGATGTAAAATAATAGGACGAAAGAATAATTTTGTTACTTAGTATCGCAGGATTTTGTACTGAAAAGTTCTTATACCTTCGTGGTTAAACCTGTCGTTTAAAATTTAATCATATGAGTTCCTATTTCAAGTGAATAAAAAGAGTAATATTTCCAACTTTTGAATTACGTAAAATACAAAACTTTACACAAATTAAAAGTTTTTTACACGCTTTATCAGCCTAATAACAAAAAGGCATTTCATTTTATTTTGCAGAGCTTATTACGTGCTCTTAATATTTGAATTCATGAACATATTCAAATGAATAATGTATTCATATTTGTGTTTCAGATTACAAGAGACTTAGTTTCGTCGCACTAACTAGCACGCCACTCTGAGACACAAGGAGCACTTGACATTTTCAAATGGACATACAAATATAATAATGGCGTACGACAACAATAGCACTGAACTTTTTAAATATTTCTTATTGTTCTAGAATTTTACTTATTTATCAACAACTAGGTGTACTTTCATATCTTTTTGAGAAAAAAAAAACGTATACGCTATTGTATCTAAAATAGGTTTTAGTCAGTATGAGTCTGACACTCCCTCACGCTGCTAACCCACGGCGAGTAGAGTCATTTGATGACTTTCCATAAAAAATGTGCATATATAGAATGATATACCTCATTTTAAATGACGCACATGTTTAGCTCTCCATGGGCCCATATATATTGTAAAAACCCGTCCTCCATAGGCCTAATGAAAATTCATACTTTATTTTATGCTACTTAATTAATCACAGTCACTTAATTCATGATGTTTTATCACGAAATACCGTCAACACGACAGGATGAAATTTTCGAAGCATGTTAATACGTAGGTAGGTGGTAACATGGCCACATGTTTTTTGTAGTGTATTATTCTTTTTACTGTATTTTTTTCGTGACACTGAATTTTAAACCTTTTGGCGATTGTATAAGACTCAGATTTGAAGGCAATCGACAAGATATAGAAGTACTGTTTCGCATCATTTTGTTGTATTATATTTCGGACTTTACCCGGTATCTTATCAAAGGCGTCCTTTATCTAGCTGTCCCAAAATAAGCCTTCATAGTCGACAAAAGCATTAATCTTAGTCGGCTTTGCATTAGTTAACATTAATTGTTTATTTTTATTAGCCAGTGAAAGATAAGTCGGTTACAGATTTTATTTATCAAAACAGATATTTTATATTGTAAGCCACGTTGTGTAGTTATAAAAATATATTTTAAAAATTATTTTACATTTTCTTGCTACATATTTTACTACATTGAAAACGGAGTTTTTGTACCAGTAGCATTTTCCACGTGTATTTTATTTGTTGCCTCAGGCTACACAGTATAAATTATTTTATTTCTATTAAAATTGCTGAATAGAAAACTACAGTTCACATAGAGATTGTGACTTGACTTTCTGCGATGTCAAACAACAAAATTCTCTTTGAAAGGTAAACTTTAAAGTAGTTTCCTGGAATTCTGAAATGTAACTTATGTAACTTCCTTGTCTTATGTCTAAGTTATATCTTGTACTGTACATATGGAATAAAAAAATCTTTTCACGCAAGGAATAGTATTAACGAAGAGACGATGGGTCTATCATATAAAAAAAGGATTTGATTTTGACATTACCTGCTTTTTAATAAGTATATTAATTAGCATAAACTTCGATTAATAAGATGATAGTTTTCATTCAGTGGTCCCTTTAATTTCAAAGTAGCGCCTTCGGCGTTTCTGTCCTTTTCCGATGTAATGTCAACATCGCATAGACATGATTGTACAAAAGCACAGCTCTGTCTAACCCTTCAATGGTGTCGTGATATCCCATCGACTGACCTACATCAATAGTCAATCGTACACGAGACGGCTTTGCGTACAAAACCGAGTGTACGTCACTGACGGTTTTGTACGCAAACTGTAACACGAATGACATTTGTTGTCCATACGTGAACAATGCTATTGTCTGTCAGTTCGTTCTGGTTGATTGGCATTTCATAGTTACAAGAGTATTATTGTTTTTTGTAACTCGTCGCTGTGGTTACAATACTTTTATATAAATGAAATCCTCATAGATTGTGTAGATTATATGGTGACATATGGAATATAATTTAAAATTCCCGGAATTTAAAAGGAATATGTAGGTAGTGTTATTGCTTAGTTTTAGCCTACTTAAAAACGCCTACACCGATTTTAAAAATAGAACCAATTTATAACCGCTATATAGTTTCAGTAAATCCGGACTCATCAGTTATCACTGTCAATCAATCTGATGCGGATTGGGATCATTCGAAACCACGTGTTGCATATCGGTTGGTAAAATAACAATTGATACTTGGGTATCACAATTTTAAAAATAGAAAAGCTTTTGTTTTTTAATTAGTGGCGTATTATGTTCCACCTATTATCCCGTCAATTATCTAGTGACGTCTATACAATAGTAGATTATTCTAAGCACAAACTCAGTTATTGCTCGTGAAAATGTAAAGAGTTAAATACTTAAATCCAAAGAAAGATTGATCAAGTTATTTTTCGTTGGACATTTTAGTAAATATGTCTACCAACCTACCATTATATCTGGGATTTTCGGTACAAATATTCGTCATTTCAGGATCTCTCTAAGGAATACAAAGTGGATATTTATGTTCTGAAGTAGATCAGCACATATTTCCTCTTATAACTTTATATGAAGAGATTTCACACGGGAATAGCGCTAAAGCGGCTTATGTTAGATACGTGGTGGAAGGTAAACTATTTTTGAAATCTCAGATTAACATCAACTTGATAAAAATCATTTTGCAGTATATTAATTTATATCAATGGATTGAATACCTTCGTAATGAAATAATGTTTTTTTTTTTTAATAGAAAATTTTGAAGAAACTATACGCTGTAGAGAAAAGAAAAAGGTACTCGTATGAAACCAATTTGTACAGCCGTTCTTGAGTTTGTAATGATAAGAAACACTTTATCTAAATCAGTCCAATCAATCAATTGTTGGAGAGAAACACTAAGGCATCGTTCAGACCAAACGTATTGTCGGCCGCTGACTGTGAGCGCGCGTTACGCAGTTTATTGCTTTTCCATATATATTGAAATTGTCGTTCACACCGAACCGACTATACGCTATTACGTCGCCTGTTGTCGCTGACTCTCAGTGGCCGATTATTTTACTACGCGACTATGCACGGCGGACGCGGATTGGCTACGCGGACGCAGTTGCCGAATAGCGCCGCTCCGCCGCGCCCGCACCGCCGCGCGCATCGGCCGCAATACACTCGAGAAACAAACTTCAATGAGGACAGACGTGACACGTGACACCTCGCGATGTTCGACACCGAAAAGTTTATTGCAGAAGTACATTCTAGAGAATGTATTTGGAATGCGAATTCAGAAGAATTTAGTGATAGAAACTTACGAAGATGCGCTTGGGAAGACATAGCATCTGTTATGTATGAAGATTGGGGGGTTCAAATACTGAGCTCTTTTATGTGTAGAATAGTCAGCCGCTCAGCGTACGCATCTAGTGTGAACCTACACGAGCCTATTCTTTTGTTCACACATGTAGCGCATCGTACGCTATAGCTTATTGTCGGCTTGGTGAGTACGCGTACTGCAGATTGAGTCGACGTTCATACTGGGGCAGACAGTGAGTATACTCACAGTCAGCGGCGGACAATACGTTTGGTGTGAACAATCCCTTAAACAAAGGAAAAGCTGAATCATTGCTGGAAAGAAATTAAAAGCAGCAGCAAATTGTATTCAATTAAAAGGAATAAATGAAAAAAATAGTGAATTTTGAACATAATGACTGAAAGAAGAAGAAAAGACTGCAGTCGTGTTAAAGCTCTACTTCTTTTCAATACATTCCGAACCTTTAGAAATAGGTAGGTACGTTTAATGTTCTTCGGATAACTAAACTTGGATAGTTTTTAATGCTTTGATTCCAGACAGTTTACGACACCAAGTTATTTGCGGTCAATGGTTTAACGCAGTCAGAAATGACATTAACCTTTTCAATTGAAGGTAGCTATTCAAGTAAAGGGGTCATTACTATCTGTATTTTGCTTTTGATATTTGCTATATAGTTCTGATATTTATAATATTCAATATATGAGTTAAGTGAAAACAACTGGATAATAAATTGGAGAAGTAAAGTAGGTACATGTAACTTTTCTTTTTTTTTTCTCTTTAAAATTAATGGTAATAAATCCCAAGGAATTGGATCTTGAGAGTGAGGGGGATGGTAATATGAAGGAATTTTACTAGGACTTTGGGATTTTACTATGCAAACTTATTGGAACCCTCATTATCAGGCAAATAAGGCCCATAGATACGCACATATCTTAAATTAACTTACATTTATATGATTAAAATTCTTACATATAACACGGCGCGGAGATATCATGTGGTGGGTACACCAATATCGGAGGGGAGGGCACGGGGGAGGGGCTGTTCTTGCGCCTGCGCGCCACGAACACGCCGGCCATCACGATCAGCAACACTAGAGCTGCGCTCGCGCCGCCCAACGCTACCAGGACCGCCTCTGTGGAGAAATATGAATATTTAATACTGAAAAATGGTAAATAAACTAAGAACTAGTGATATTATGGTAGAGCATGTAGTTATTGTACATACAAACAAAACAGACTTGAAGTCATAAACCTTCATTTTTAACCGACTTCAAAAAAGAAAGCTTCTCTATTCGACCGCGTATATATTTAGGTGTGATCAAAGTGGCCAAAGGATTTTCTTTTACATTTTATTTTTCTGCTAAACCAAATAAAACAGATCTCTAATCTTTCATCCCTAACATTTTATGAAACGAATTCTTTGAAATATTTTTCATTTGAACGCAAAGTCATCGCTTTGTTTCTATTATAAAGCTCCGAGTTAATCTTATAGCCTTAAGCCGTTTAAGCACTACACTAAATATTCGAAAATAAAGTTAAGCTATATAAAATAAAAGAAGAAAATATTCTTCAATAAAATGTTATAACTTTTATATTTGCCTTTTTCGTGAACTTATGTTTTCAATATCTCTGCGGGCTGCGGCTTGTACTTTGTGGAACATAACAGTAATATGAAAGGACAGCTCTTTTATATTTCTCCTCGTACTTGTACATAATATATACTAGACGTGACCAGCGGTTTCACTCGCTCGTGACTCCCCATCTCTGCGTCGTAATACCCACTGGTTATTACAACGTTTGTGCAACACGTATATTCTAGCATTCATATCAAACAACATTCAATTCACAGTTTCTTTACTTCTACAAAAAAAAAATGACGATCAATAGCAAAGAAGTCAGGGAGTATGAGTAAGCAATGCCTTGGGATTGGACCCAACCACGACGTTAGTAAAAGAAAAAAGTTCCTTTACCCTGCACCAGTAAAGTACTTTGAAATAGTTTTCCCACCTTTTTCGAGGATTGAACTATCTTTCAATACGGTTTTAATATAAACAAACAATCTTCTTCTTTATATGGTACTAGCAAACCCGGCGAACTCCGTTCCGCCACCAGATGGCTTCGTTTTACGTAACATATTGTTTGGTGATATTTTTTTTGTTTTTCCTGAATTTTCTTTACTATAAACCTCACGGAGCCCGAGACCTTTCCAACGAATGCAAAACCGTGGAAATCGGTTCGTGCGTTCTGGAGTTATAGCGTCAGGGAGGAAAACCGGACTTATTTTTATATAGTAGATAGAGATGTAGGTACATTCCTACATGTATACGTCTGTGGGTGCTGACCTCGGGCAGATTACGTCGTGCCACAGAAAATATGATATGAACCCATGAATAATTTTATTAGCCTCATTAAAGTAAACATAACGCTGTATATTATGTTTGTACATAAACAGTGACAATGAAAGGGGAGATATTACCGCCGTTAATGTTTGAATGAACGTGCCACATAAAAATGTACGCTTTAAGTACCTACTTACTTTTATTTCTACATAACTTTTGGTATTTTTTGCGACTAATTAAAAGAGGGTAGAAGTAGATTAATGTATTTTGAGAAACTGTAGTTATTTATTTTTATTACGTAATTCGGTCATGATGAAAAGTTTTTATCACATTTTAAGTGGTACAATTTTTATCGGCTCACTAAGTAACGGAAATTAATCTAGTCGTTTGTAATTTGTAAATTGATCTAAAATGCTATCGTTAATCTAGCTAAAGCTAATTTAAGTATCGAACTTTGTCAGAATTAAGTTGATTACTTTAAGGTATCAGTTTTCATTCAAATTAGGTTTACCTAATACATAGAATAAAATTAATAAACTATCCTAGTCAAAATCTTAATAAATGTATCCGGTCTGTTTATTAAATCCTTTTTTGCGTCCATTATCTTTCGATCTTATTAATTATTTATGTAGGAATATATTTGAAGAGATAGCCTACCTACATATTTTTCAATTTTTTTTTGTTCACAGTTATGACTTTGCCCCCAAGATTTAAGGTTATACAAGTACGTAATATTTAATACTCCAATTAGAAACGAATAAGCCCAGAGACGTGATTTATCATTTACTCCACATACTCCCAATGAATTCTTAATCCACTTCAAAAGTTAAATTAGTAAAATACAGCGCCGTAAACTTCTGTTCGCAAGAATTTCAAGCGTGAATAAATTAATCTTGTGTGTTGTGATTGCTCGATTCAACTTCTTAGAGACTTTAATTAAAAACCCATTGAGAACCCCTTTTGTTTAATTGAATTGTACCAAATATTTGACATTGGCACAATGGCCTGAATTGAATAAGTTTATTAGAATTAAATTAAATATTTCATCATCATCCTCCTGCCCTTAACCCAATTTTATTTGGGGTCGACGTAACATGTTTTCTTCTTCCATACTTTTCTGTCTGTCGTCATCTCATAAGGAACAGCCTTTCTAGAGATGTTGACTTTAACACAATCTAACTTAAATATTTATTAATACCCGTAAACAAGCAAAATATTGTAGTGGCTCTTTGATAAATAAGAGAGGAGATTCATGACGCCTGTAATATCAGATAAGCTGACTAAACAAAGCTTCAGGCACTCACGTACAAAATTTGCCACAATATTTCACAAAGCGCTCAGTTTTAGTTTACCAAAGATGTACGAAAACGATAACGAGGTCGAATGCTCATGAAAATTTATACCCGAATCCTCGCTACGAGCTATGTTTTAAAACAAAATAGATCACGACCCGGTTTTAATGTTACAATAAAGTGAACAGAGACAAGTTACCGATACCCTTCGGACCCACTAAGTAGGTTACAGTCCGGAACGGATTTGCGTAGGAAGATTTATAAGGCTACGTCCAGACTAAGCATTCTTACACGTAGTAACACACATTTTCCGCACGTACGCGTGTTCTTTTATACATGGAGTGTAGGTATTGAACTATCGTTCGCAATGTACGCGTAACCTACTACGCGCCACGCAGCTAGATTCTGTTTGCTTTATCTCAGATTCCGATAACTTGCTACGGCGTAGTAGGCTGGTTACGGTGTAGCTGTGGCAGATAACCGATATAATAGTTACCTAATTGAATTGTCAGCGCTTTAATCTATGAACATGAAAGCACATTTGGGCACAATACATTGACATGTAAACTGTTTGTATATACATTTTATTTTACACATAAAACATACGATACTTATAAATATGTAAGAATATTTTTTGTCGATGGAAATATTAAATTATTTTGTTCTGTACGGTTGGTTATATTTGGATGCATTCAGTAAAACCAATGTGGGCTATGTAATAATATATCACACAATACCTAGAGTCTGTATGACGAAATACTCAGAAATCATAATAAACGAAACATACATAAAATACGTAGACGGTACGACGCAAAATTTTTGGAATTCAAAATTCATATTTGTACACAAACCTCTCAAATTAACAGCATTCGCGATGGAGAACTCCGACACTGACGCGGTGGTCGGCGGCTGTTCGAAGCTCTTGGGGGGCGCAGTCTCGATCTGGCTGAGCCCTTCGACGTGTTGTGACGTCACTGGGTCTTCGTACTCCCGCGGCCGGTCATAGTAGTCGGCGTTCTGTTTCTCTCGTGGCTCTTCTACTGCGTCCGGGTCGTAGTCTGACTCGTAATCTGTTGAGATTAATAATAATTAAGACCTAAAAACAAGACTTAGTACATTACGTAATACCCACATATCTGAGAGAACTTTTGACTTATCGAGACTATCTAGTCAATATCAAATCATGTATTCGCGTGTGTGACGCATAAAAACACAAAACAGAACGTTCTCGAACGTTCTCGTTCTAGTTTATATCGAAAGTCTAATAATGTCTTTGGAATCCACTTGACTATTTGAAAGATATTAGATAAAAATAATTGGCATACTATTTGAAATTAGCCTTTGATGTTGTTACGGTACGCTAATTAACATTATCCAAAAATTAGTTTTTGTTTTGTGGCTAATCTCTGCCACTGGCCTGAATCCGTAAACCCTTTCACTAACAAAAAGTTGCGTTATCCCTAATGCTAATAGCTATTACGTGGATAGAAGTTAGACACTTCGTACATAAGGGTAAGCTTATCTTCGACACCCGACTATTTGGTTAATATGAAACAAAAAGTCGAAAACTCGTAGCCTATACGAAACTAGACTATGATGTCCTTTTAGCTGATTATCGGCCTGATGGCGGCTGTTCTCATATAAGGAGATCAGCCAGCTGCGCATGACATACATATAATAGTGCACAAGGGTTTGCACAGACACAGGTGCACTCACTATTGCTTCACTCTCATAGCCTGTTGGGACGGTAATCCTACACGACAGTGTTCTCCGATGCACGTGAAAGTGCCTGGAAGTTGGTGATTTATACATCTCCGTCTCCGGGCTGCTATGTGAAAGTTTCTAAAACCCACACTACGAACTAACAAAATTAGAACAACCCAGAGAATTAGTTTAGAAACCAAAACCGTCAGGTATCGGAGATTTTCTTACACTGATCTATAAGCTAAGGGCTAAGCTAAGAGCTTTTCTATACACGTTAACATTTGAGTTATAACCTGAACCATTTCATGAATTAAATGCTTCGTAGACTTAACTAATCCTTAACTACTAATACTCCATTAGAACGTCTAGGAATTATGTCCACATACATAATACGATGTTTGAGGATCGGATTACAGGGTGCTTAGAATTTAATTGTAGTCAGCAGCTACTTTACTTGGAAATTCTCAATATCTTGTGGGAAGTGTTCTTGGTAATAGTAAGTATTTTCATGAGAACAAATACCGTTTAGTAAGGGTAATCCCCGGTATATATACTCGACAATTATGTGAAAGTGACTCTATCTATGTAATGGAATTTTACGGAATCTTAAAAAAAAAGAAAGAAAGAAAAATTGGACCCTAGAAGATATTCGTCGAGACCACAGACAGTAATTTTGTATCTGTGACAGATCTGCCCGCTGCGTCGATCTACGAGTGTTCATTATCTATTCATTTCTCACGCGTCTATCATCGTACGCCATACTTTTCTTTACGTGTTTTTTTTTTTAGGAGTAATTAATATTTGTTATTATTAATTATACAATCCATATATTTTACAGTCCACTGGTTAACGTATCTCCAAGAAAGCTATCGAGACCACCAATATTATATATTTTTGCTCTACCAAATGTACTAAACAGCTCCCCAGACACAGTTTCGTTCTATAAACCAGTAATAAAATATTACCCTACCTTTACCCGAAATACGCCATTAACAGAGAGAACAAGGTCATTAGTTATGTACATTACCCTTCATTAAATCAATGTCAGGCGAGCTCAATACTGTTGGGCAATTAATTGATTAGAGTAGAGCAACCTACGTGCTGCTATAGGTCAATCAGAAGGAGACAATGGATATTATTACTGTATATCGAACTATGTACGTCATATGCACTCTCAAAATACCGTAACATGCACTTAAAGTTGGCGAAATACTTAAGTAGAAGTTATAGTTGAAAGATAATACTCAACCCAGTTGCCCGGGTAACTGGGTTGAGGAGGTCAGATAGGCAGTCGCTTCTTGTAAAGCACTGGTACTCAGCTGAACCCGGTTAGATTGGAAGCCGACCCCAACATGATTGGGAAAAAGGCTCGGAGGATGATGATGCACTTAAAGATGGCGAAATACTTATGCGCTATCAAAATAAAATTTATTATTCTACACGTTTAGGTTTCATCAATAGAAGAAAGATGATGAGATACGGTTTTGATTACTAACCCGTTCTATATTTTATAGAATAAAAAAAGATAAGCAAAGCAATTTTCATACTATGTTTTTATTTTGTATGTTTTCAAATCAGCTGGCTTTCCGAGTGCTCGTAAGACACCCGCAGTAGCTGTTTAACAGTTTTACCGTATAATATGCATGATTCAAATCTCCGCTGATAAATATGCATGATTAATAAAAAAAATATGTAATTACGCTGTGAAAGTAGAGTTTTACACATTTTAATATTGCATATAATCCAATATTTAGTTCTGAATCATCTGATGCTAGTTAATGATTAATTAACAATGCATTCGACGTTGTAACTATGTCATGCATAAACCAAACTCAAAGATCACGGTACTAGATAATATGACACCTACATACGACACTGAGAGATAGACTTAAGTTTCACGCCCACTCAAAAAGTAAAATGTTTGACCGCTATGTGTGTCTATCTGTGACAGAGCGAACTTTACAGATAAGCATGAAACTTGGTAAAATCTCAAATTCGAAAGTAACTCTGTCCGTCATGCTTTCAAACCAAAACAGATTGTAATTGGTTTCACAGATTTTCTGCCAGAAATATGACTACTTTTTATCTAAATGTGGTAAGTAGATCGATCTTTATTCCTCTCTTCAGCCATTTGAATATAAAACAAAGATTGAATATCGTAACAAATTAAACAAAGATTAATCCTAGATAGTAAATGCTTAGATTTAATAGCAATTGTATGTCATCTATGGCAGTGACATAAACCACAGTGTGTGATTTCAGTGTGCGGTCGCATCGATCTCGCCTGTGATAGCAACCGCACCATCAACAGTGGCAATGCATTGTTTCAATTAACATTTCAAACAGGCTATTCTAGCATAGTCATATATCTATGTTTGTAAGTTGGTTTGTAAAAGGATCGCGTTCCGGAATGCAAAAGATTCCAAACAACATGGATAGCTTAGGGTTGTCACACTAGCGCATTTTCCGAGCAGGTGGTTTCACGCATACATGTGACATCAAAGAATTGATAACTAACAGTTCAAACGATTCTTCATCCTTCATCCTTCTCCGCGTGAGAGGAGACCTGTGCCCAGCAGTGGGACGATACACAGGCTGTAACAGTAACAGTTCAAACGCTGTATGTATGTATAGCCACGTCATCATCATCATCATCCTCCGAGCCTTTTCCCAATCATGTTGGGGTCGGCTTCCAGTCTAACCGGATTCAGCTGAGTACCAGTGCTTTACAAGAAGCGACTGCCTATCTGACCTCCTCAACCCAGTATCCCGGGCAACCCGATACCCCTTGGTTAGACTGGTGTCAGACTTACTGGCTTCTGACTACCCCGTAACGACTGCCAAGGATGTTCAATGACAGCCGGGACCTACAGTTTAACGTGCCATCCGAAACACAGCCAATGGTGTCTAAGATATACTTAGAAAGTACATACAAACTTAGAAAAGTTGCATTGGTACTTGCCTGACCTGGGATCGAACCCGCGCCCTCGTACTTGAGGTTGGTCCTTTACCCACTAGGCCACCACGACTCTTATGTATAGCCACGTAACTGGTCAAATGTAAACGACCTCTTAGTCCTATGCGAAAATGACCTGATGGATGAGTCCTATAGTTAAGAGTGTTTCAAAGTCGGGTTAACAACTATTGGGATTTAGGTTCTAACCCCAATTATATTTTACTTTTCTTCCACTCTCAATATGTAAAATTATTTATTACTAAAAAGTTTTTGACCTCTAAAAGTCAACGGACTGGAAAGTCAAAGTTCTGGGAATACGAATGTCATTTATCCTCCGCTGGCCTTTGGGAATCTTTTTGCAGCAATATTTTACGTGTCTTGTGGTAGAATATTATCGGCTAATAAATGGGTGTTGGTTTCTACTATAACTTTACTTCGTTAGTTTAAATGAAACATTTATTTACACAGTCAGTAGTAAAAATATTTTTTGTGATAAAAAATTCAATCTACCAATTATTTAATAACATTCGCTAGAAACAGACTGTTTATCATAAAAACGAACGATTATTCAGAATCAATAACAAGCTATCTTCCACTTAACTGATTCGTACATTTAATTCTAGAAGCTTCAAAAGATATAAATTTATAAAATCAGGTATTAAAAAATAATCATCGTGAAAGAAAAACAAGAAAAAAAAATCGATATATTTAAAAAATCTGCGGCATCCTCTGCCTCTAAAGCTTAGTTAGTGTGGTTTGTGGTGTGTGGTGTGTAGTTAGTGAGGTTTTTACAGATTTTGGCATCAAAAATAGTGACTAACACCAACACTTCTAGCCTATGTTCAACTTAGCTTTCAGACAGTTTTTCTTTCTTAAAACTTGTTATAGTTTCTGAACAGTAAGTCATTTACAGTTGCCACTTTTTGCGAAGTAAATAGTCGTGAATCACAATTTGCTCAGACATCACGTCTGAGGTACATCATAAACTTTTCCTACGCGTAATTTTCACTTCAACTCTTAAGTTACAAAACTTAGCTTTCAAATAGTGCTGTTAAAAGTTTTTTAGCTTCTATACTAATCAAATCAGGTCTTTAATAATAGGATTGATAACTACTTTGAACTTGGAATAAGTCATGTAAGTTTTTTCTAGTCATTTTGAAGATAGACTGAGGTTGAGGTTGGTCTTAGAAAAAAAAATTATCTTGGTCATTTTGGTACTTGTTATTCTGTAACCCAATTACGATTTCAGATATTACATATTTATGTGCCAATAATGTAAATATATTCTGGTAAATATATTCTTCATTAACTTTATTTTGAATATTTGATTCTCTGATAGGTGTTTAACATTTGGAATATTAATGAACATTATGTTTAACATTATTTACTGCTGTAAACATTTTGAAATACTGTAATTGTTATTTCCGCGCTAGCGATATTTAAAACATTTATTTATTGTCCAGAAGAGGTTAAGATTTTTCTTATTCAAGATAAATTTTTATGTTATGACATTATAACAGCTTATTAAATACCGCTAGGTACATAGTGACCAAAGCTTAGTTTCACCGATATAACGTTTTTCTTTAAATACTGTTTTTTTTTTTAAATGGAATGTGAAAATTGATAATGAACGGTTGCTTTTAGTTGTCGTTTATGTTGTAAGTGGCCTTAAAGCATCAAATCGTAACTAAGTAGAGAGTATAGACAATACAAATCAATGAACTAAAAATAACCACCCGAATCGATCCACTAGTCCATAATCGCAATATTCACACGGAACACCTTCGCATATTCGTAGTGCTTCACTCAATTAACCCGTCCATCACAGCGGACAATAGGCTCGTTTGTCTAAAATTGCTTCAACATAAGCCCTTTCGAAACTGATGACATACACAACAATGGCTTTAGGTTTACTGAAATTATGACGTCATATATATAGCTAGGATTAAGACTACACACTGCAAACATTTAGTCGGCCGATAGTTTGTTTTGGGTTATAAATCGGTATGAAAATGAATGGTCTTATCTGCCTAGCCTTTTTCCCAGCTATGTTGGGGTCGGCTTCCAGTCTAATCAGATGCAGCTGAGTATCAATGTTTAACAAGGAGCGACTGTCTAATGGAAATGAATGGTAGTACGCACATAGCAACGATCAGGTATTTGGCCAAAAATATTTTTTCAAACCATCCTGGACAACAGTCGGCCGACTGTTTATTTTGCAGTAGGTATGCAGTAACCAGTTCACAAAGGTGTAGGTGATGCATTAACAACAAGCAATTTATTAACGATTAGTAGTAGCATTAGTGCGTTTGTTCGTGGGTCGTAATGGACCAAATGATATACCTATGTAGCACAATGTATTGCGTTTAGTGCGTCACTGCTGTGATTTAAACCTTGTATGTAGTTTGTACTTAGGAGAAGTTCACTATTCATAAACAGCCTGAGATTTATTTTTAAGTTAAAGAAGCTCTTGTATAGATAGTTCAACTCAGATTTGCGCGCGGCCCTATGTGTGCGTCGGCTTGTAAATATACAACTTTCGTTCGTGTGACAGTGACGTCGTCCGAGCATGACGTGTTCTTATCGCTTTTTCTTATGGGTACAGTCGTTTACAAAAATGTCTAGTTCTTCACGGAGAAAATGTTTAAGGAGTCAGGTAGCGTTTCAAAAAATGAAACAACATTCAAAGCTTTTTATTATTACATTTTACAGTTTTTCATTATTTTCTCATACGTTTTTTCAAATTGACATTGACAGTATCTAAGAAATAAATGAGGTGAAATATCTAAGATGAATTAAATACTTCTTACATATTTTCTAGCTCGGGGTACGCGGACAATAAATAAAAGTGTGGACTAAGAATGTAAAAAGACGTATAATCTAGTATAATAATGTAAACAAAATGTATGGGGATTTTTTTAAAATTATATTGCTTCGCATAATGTCGACCAAAATAAGACGGAAATAATGAAACTCATAAATGAACGTTTAATTCAAACTGATGAAGGGGTGTTGGGTAATACCTGTAGACATGTACAAAAGAAAAACCAAATACTATAGACATTTTGACATGGAGTCAAAATTTATAATTGACCTTGGTGAGAGTAGCGAATCTGAAAATTCATCATTTATTTTTCAAGTAGCGATTCAGAATCATTATAAATAAATAAACATTAAATTACGTAATAACTGATTTTCTTTAAACAGCCTTATACAACCCCTAAATAACTTTATTTGTACCCGACTGTACCTCTTGTCACGCACACAAAGTCACTGTATATGTACAAGGGTTACCCACACATAAGGCCGCGCGCAAGACTGAGTTGAACTTACTATACTTACATAGTTCATCAGGTATAAAAATCAGCTGTATCAAATGGAGACTCGTCTATATGTTGAGAAACTCATTAATATTGAAGCGTCAAGAGTACATCATTATAGACTTCTGATAATCATTACTGGTAGTCTGAAACCAGTTTCGACAACCTGCCTTTCCAATTTATTTTATCCTGTTATTCAAATAGGTTTGTGAGGTCAGTTACGAATAGGCTATGCAAATAATAGAATCAGCTGTGGTTAGATTAGAAGTTGGGTCCAAAATAATTGGGAAACGGCAAGGTATGCACTGAAATAATATCTAGGTACAACATCATCATGTGCATATAAATTATGCAGTAGCTATTTCGTCTACATCAATCTGTGGTATTCATGGATTCATAATTTATTCTAGTCTAAGGTTACATACGTACGTTATTGAACGTTTTAATTCTTGCATACTGAGAAGTTATTTTCAGTTTATAGAAGAAAAGTCAATAGTATTGAACCTTCTTTTGAAGACGTCATGAAAATGACATCACGCCGGTTTTTCTTAAAAGGTTAGGCAGAGGCGTACTTACGATCGAACACCCACTTATTGTATACCTTTGGCATCATTCATTAGTTCATTCATTATTGCCTCTTCACTTGACAGTTACTTCAAAACTCCATTAAAGATATTTTAACGTACTAGCTGAATTTAATTGAAAATTTAAACGTCATAGTGAGACCTGCATAATAGGCACAAGAACAAAAGATACAATCTATCGATGGCTTAGTTTATAATAGAACAGGTAGGCATAATCAAATCACAAATCCAGATATTAATTTCATTTTAAAAACCAATCCCATTTTTATCCGCTTCGGGATTAGATGGTACGGCCTCGGATACGAGATTTAATGCAGGGCTTATTATAACTGTAGGAATTGTGTTATGGGTATTTTTTTCACCCATTTGCATCTAGTCAGATTTAGATACAAATTTTTGAACTAACAGCTCTTCTTCCCCACTAGCGTATTTTTGTCGCAGGTAGCAAAACCTAGAGTATCCTAGCGACTTTTGAGTGGAAAAAATATATCGCGCGATGCCAGGTGGCATCTTTTATACTTACGCTAGAAGTCAACCATTTATGTCTGTTTTAACTGCCTCGTTGGTCTAGTTGTCGCAAGTGTGGCTGCTGAGCACGAGGTCTCGGGTTCGATTCCCGAGTCGGGCCGAAATCGCTTTGTGGGTTTTAGAAGACTTTCACAAAGCAGCCCGAAGCCTGGAAGTTGGTGATTGATTCACCCGTGCATCGGAGAGCACGTAAATGTCGGTCCTGCGCCTGATCTCTTTCCGGTCGTGTCGGATTGCCGTCCCATCGGGCTATGAGAGTGAAGGAATAGGGAGTGCACCTGTGTCTGCGCAAATGCTTGTGCACTATAATATGTCCTGCGCAGTTGGCTAATCTCCTTACATGAGAACAGCCGCCGTAGCCGATAATCGGCTAGGAGGACATCATCATCATCATCATGTCTGTTTTAATAGATTTATTTTTTATAATTCTATGTATTGTTTTTGACGCACCAAATAAATAAATGAACTGATCTCTATCGCTCTATCTATATGTATACGCGCAACAACGCCCGTTCAATCCGAGCCTTGTCACGTCCAAAAACTGCGCGGAAAATTTTCTAGTGTGAAGCAGCACGCTGGGAGTGAGTGAGTATGACTATGACTTATTTTTACATAGTTAACACTTACCTGGTGAATATCTCAATATCTCAGCAGGGTCTATAGGCGGAGCGTACCACGGCCTCCGCGAGTACACCTTCTTGGTGTTCACCGTCCGTTCGCTCGCGTCAACGTTGCGGTAACTCGATGGTGACAGGTTTAACATCTCTAAACATCTGATGATACCTGTGGACGAAAAAAATGGGTTTAAATAATTGGTATTAATAAGTATCGAGGGAAAATGAGTGGAAATTAATAAGATACATCAAAACACATAACAGCATTTTCTTTTGAGGGTTGATTTTTTTAGTGCTACAAACACACGAAACATGTATTTTCCTTATTATCTGCGTCACGTTTACAGCATGGTGAGTTACAAATACAAGAAACGAGGACTGACAAGAGTAAGAGCAAATGACAAACTCAGTTGGGAGCTGACATTTGCTGAGATTGCGTAATAGATGACAATCTTCCTTTCTTTACTTATGTATGTTCTTATAATACAAATCCTTTAGCTCATAAAATTGAATAAAAAATAAAAATATTACAATTTAAATCTTTGTTCAATTTCTCTCATAAAATTATACAACAGGTGACACCTTAATCCCGCCGTTGAAATCTAGGCTGCTTCTATTTGTGGCCGGCCAGGGGTTAAATCAAGCTTTCAGGGCAGTGGACCTAAGATAAGCCACACCACGAACAATTTTTCTGGGCAAAACGAAAATAAACTGTCTGAGATAGATATTTTTGTATATTTCACAAGTTTATGACATACATAAAAGGTTTTACATTTTATCTTTCAGACTAATTAATTGTGTGTCATATTGTAACAAAATATGTACTTGGAAAAGCACAATTCTGTTTTCCATGTTGAGGTTTTCTTGGAAGGTTTTCCTGGTCCATTAGTAAGAGGCGTCCAAACGTATATGAGAATGTATATTTTATATGGAAAAGTTTATGTGATACCTTGTGACAAATAAAATACGGTTACGCTTGGCCAAGCAACACAGCTATGAGGTTTAAATGAATCCTTATCGTTCTATCCGACAATTTTAATAAGTACAGGATTTTTCAATAGTAGACGACATCATAGACGGAGACAATAACAACAGCAAAGCCATAATAAAAAATGAAAAGGAAAAAAAAACATAAATATGTACGTCAATGTCTCACCTATTGTAGAAAGCGAGCTTCACAAACCGTGATTTTATTTGTGTGTAAAAGCATCATAAGACAGATTTATTTTGCAAACTCCATGTTTATAAAAGTTCAAAAGAAAATATTTTCTTAACGCTTGACACGTGACCTTTTAAAATAAAACTGCAAAAGGGAAAACTAGATACGACCGGCGAAGGTTGAAACTCTTTGAAAATGAGTAACTGAATAAGAGGAAACCACACGTTGCCGCAGAATGGAAATGAAAGCCATACCCTTTGATTTATATGACACCACATGAAATATTTCAGACCAAAAGATTTCAAATTCATGATAATTAATAAAGTTCAACATTTCTTTTAGTTAAATATTACTTAAGTTAATACTGTAACTTTTACACATTTTAACTTACCAAATCATAATTTCGTATAAAATGTGTAAAACTAACTCAATGAGGTAGATTTTATGAGCCGCAAAAAAGTTTTAGCCAATCTCATTAAGTTAAAACATTGTTTAAATTTTTATTGCTTCAGTTTTGTAATTAAAATAGTTTTTGTGTAATGTTTTCATTGCCGTTTTATTACGCATGTTAGTGTCGCAGTAATATCAAAAAGAGTAATAACTGTAAAAAATTCATAAAATAAAAACAAATAATAAATTCAATACAATGGTTTCGTAAAAATCTGAATGACCTGACAAATATTCAATTTGAAATTTACTTTCCTACTGCCGGGGATGCCCTCGTACATAAAGGGTTTAAGAAAGAACATGATGTGTTTAAGTCAGAAAGAATCTGACACTCCATAAAAACACCAAAGGCAAAACTGGTCGACAGAGGCTATTTCGAAACATTCAAATTAGGCATGTGTCCCATATTCAATCGGATATTCCATGTTAACTTTCCAACAAAAAGGTTGGCCCTTTATATTTTCTCACGAAGGTTTTTTTCTCATTCAGGAAATATTTGAATATTGCGGTATAAAACAAGATAAGATAGAATCACGACATCATAATATAATGCAAAAGGTTTTTCATTAATTAACATACTAATGGGTTCCTCAGCGGTTCGGAATACAATTTACAAGTGTGTATTCCGGCTGTTATATATCTTTGGAAGTCAGAACCCAGAAACTCAGACAATTAGTCTTATGAAGGGGTATTCAGTTTAGATCAGAGAAGAGGTCAGATGGGCTGTCTCTCCATGTAAAACATTGACACACAACAGCCTCATCAGAAACTCTATCTAGTAAAACACCATACGATGCAAATGAATGAAAACCGAGGCTTACCCCAAAAGCTTTTCTGTGTAACCCGTTACACGTATAAGATAATGCCGAACCAGCCAAATGGACGTCGTAACTCTTCGAGAGTTACTCAAATAGAAACAAAAACGCTATGACCCACGGCCTTTCATATATTGGCAGTTTTTGACCGCTATCTGAATAATGTTTTGGCAAAGACATTGGAACCTTTTTGTTACACCTTACCTATGCTAATATTTTGCAGCTGTGTTGGTCGATTCGTGGTTGGAATTTAGAAAATATGGTTCTGCGAATAAAATATAAGCCATTTGCTGACATCGAGAATATAGAGTAATTTACGTGGTTATTCACAAAACAATGGTGTAACTAGAAGTACATGCAAGAGGTAGAGGCATAATACGCCAGCATTTTGGCTTGGTTGCCATCGCATGATTTGCAAAGATTAAACACATGGCTTTATTCCGGAAACGCAAACAAAATGTTTACCACAGTACATTAAATAAATGACTCAATTTCAAATAAGGAAACAAAGTTAATTTTACATAGCCAACGAAAATCGAAAGCTTTTACGGTTAGCGATTTCCCTTACGTTCTTCAATCTTTAAATCCCCACCCAATTTCCCAAGAAATGTTACAAAAATATTGTGTCACCTTTTCTTTTGTGAAAGGCAAAGAATAGCCCTTGGATATTTTCTGCCCTTCCACTCGGCGAGGCGGTAAATAAGCATTAGTTTCAACGCGTAGTCGGATTACGCTTTATTAAAATGAACTCGAACGTAAGTTTTAATTAAGTCGCTATTCTATTTTTCTTAATTAAGGTAAGTGTGGTTGAAAGTTATTTTGGTATGCAAAGTGTATTTAGGTTAGAATAAAGAGATAATAGACCAATAAAATGCTCTTAATGTTTTGGTGGCGGCGCAGCAGCGCGTAACAAGTTGTTTTAGTATTCGTTCGCGAATTCCGAATCTTGTCAGTACTACTGTCTGAAGTGGTAAGGGAAAGAAGGTATTTGTGAGAATAACAGACAAAGAATAAATGGAGTAGTTAATCAGACCTAAACGAGCGCATTTCATCAGCACGTTCACAATTAGTAGTAGGTACGTATCTCAAAAGAACCTCTAATCAATGGCACAGGAAGGTCATAATTTCCTTACCCATATAACATCTTTTTAGCCACATCACACAACTGCCTTGAAAGATATTTAAGCATGACCTTGCGATATTCTGACATCATATTATTAAACTTTTTCAACTTTTTGCAAAGTAATTCTCAATACAAAATACGCCATTGTGTTTCCTACTTACTACGCGAACTTGCAGATAAAATAATTAATTAATATTTATTTGTAGTGTTGTTTTCCACGTTTTCATCAACGTGAAAACCCGATATGAAAATAAAAGACTTATTCATATTTTTAAAAGGTTTCGTCAGAAATGTATTGTCATAATAATCGGCCGAGCGCTTTCTGCGGTCACAGGTTTTATGAAAACGATAAATAGATTTTCATGTCATTGTTATTCTTGTGAACAGTAAGTATAACACGTGTATATTATAACAATTTTAAAACACGTCTATTATTCCTTCCATAATTTATAAATCGAAAAATCAATCCCTCTTTCCTAACACAGAATCTTAGAAGAAAAAAATAAGGCTTCCTTTTTAATTGAAACCTCTCACAGCTATTAATGCGTTCTAAATTGCGACAGGAAGAGAGAAAAAAGCTAATTCATTTCGGGATGCAGACTATCATTAGAAATTTTATAGACCGTGAAAGTGGTTCCGTAGGGGAATAATTAAGGACAGTCGACGGCCAGAGTGCAATACTATGAAGCAGTCTTATTACGTTGTGCATTAGCCTTATGGCACTTAAGGCGTGTTCGTGGACTAATGGTATAAAGAGTAACTTCAGTTGAGAGAATTCGAGGTATCATTCAACATGTTGTTTCGGTTTTCACTGAAAGTCTGATTTACAGTTTTTTAGGCTGAACGAGGACGTGATACTTTCATATTTTCGTACACATAAGTTTCGTTTATCTTCTGTCAAAGAAAACTATTGTTAGCAGAAGTGACGTTCAAAATGTTTTTAATTACCAATTCACTAAAAGCATAGTGATGACCAATTCAACCATTAATGAATTCAATATTTATCTATATTCACAAGAAAGATAAACTGTGCCTATATTAATACTAAAACTTGAGTGTTTGGTTTGTGGTCTATTATATTATTGTACAACAAATGCGTCAAGCAAGGACGATAGAAGAATAAAGTATTGCGCAAGGTCTAGTTCTAATACGCAATTCTATTCTTCCAGGAATTCTATTGTAAATTCCTAAAGAAAAACACTATCGCAAAACAGACAGTATTTCTAGTTACTTTGCCTGTGACAGTAGGAAACCGTTTAAAATTCTTTACATGTTAAAACAATGTTCGTTATTTTCTTTCAATGTATTGCAGGGTGCACAATTGTGCAATACAGACGCAATGTTTTCTCAAAGTACGTGACTCCTTTTCCAGTTTGATTGAGTCACTCTTTGATTAAAAATAAATAAGTTTATGTTGATTATACGTAGGTTGAAATGATATGATAAAAATGATGAAAACTATTTGGCAAAACCAATTTGTAGTTAAAGTACTGAACTTTCGAAAAAGGTTTAACAAGCCAAAACCTTTTAGGCCCAAGATGCCTGTTGGATCGAAACAAGCACGATCCGATCTACCAAATCAAATCACTGAATTCTTTGTATATTCTTACTTTATCTAAAGACTACATCGCGAATGAAAATAACTAAATAATACACCAAATCTTATTTTCGAACTCCGAAATATTGAAGGTAATATAGAAAAATAAGACTATTCGAAAGATTGGATTTGATATTCTATAAAAGAATAGAAATATAAACAAAAAGGACGAAATCAGAGTGTTATTTTTTGAGATAAAAATATTCCATAGCCGTGGGACGTATTGGATCTATTTAACAGATTCGTAAGCAGCCACTCAATATTCTTGAATGTTGATGCGGTAATTCGAATAGTGAATGCGGCTTCAGCTATAAAAAGACCACTCTGTATAATAAACGTAAAGATTGAATCTTTTGTCTGCAAACCATTTTACCATTTCGATAAATTTCCACAACAATGAAATGAAACAAAATAATGGTCAATACAGCCGCAATTTTAAAGCTGCAGGTGTAAACGTATTAATATTTACTTTTTTGAATGTTTATAAATATAAAATAAATTATGATTGAGTCAAAATTATGCATTGTGTTATGGCAGATACCTATTTTTTAAATCCATTATATCCATATTCCCTTTAGCAATCGGGAGACTGGAGTTTTAATAGAACTGAAAATATATATGGATAAGAAACAACTCGATAAAAACTTGGTTTTTATTACGCCTTGCGTAAACAATTTCGTATGGACCAATCTGCAAAGTGCACCACGGACGCAAACTTAGCAACGCGTAGGCAAATTATTCTAAGTTTTTATTAAATGCGAAAGATTGAACTGCATTGAATAGTAATGGAAATTGAGTAATTCTTACGAAGCTTTAAAGTAGATATATTCATGGCAAAATGGACTTTAAGAATTGCGCTGTAAGTAAGTACCTTTTAGAGAAACACGCCTAAGCCTACTGTTATCGTACAAGAAATAAAGCAGCGTCATTTTAAACTTCACGGTAGAGAATAATTCTAGTTAATTTGTCAAAGGAATCTGCGTGAGGCGTATAAGATCGAAGACTTAAAGTGTCTTAAATTATGAGTTGAATAAAGATCTGTGCCAAACACCTACTAATATTAAAATGAACAAGTAACTCTGTTTGTTTGTTTTCTGCCCTGCTTTCATGCCAGAACTTCTTCTTTCGTCTCGATGACATGTTTTATAGTGAGACAACACTTTGTCAGCCCAATATGTAACCACAGCGAGAGCACGGCCGGATGATACCAGAACTAAAGAACCGATTTAAATGTTTGCTAAACATCAGGCTGCAGAAAGTGATATCCTCGGGTAAATTTTTTGAGAATAGCTAGTAATTAATGTATTTAAATGTGCTTATACCAGAAAATGTAAATCAACTTTACTTTTGTCAACTTTTAAGTCTCATGTAAAATATATATTAGGTTGCTTTCCTATATACCTACATAAAATATTTTAAGTACAATGCAATATTGATAAAGCTATATTTTAAAAACAAAACAGATATAAAAAGTTCATTGATTTGGCTTGTTGTCATAACAAATAGTTGGAGAGATAACATTGCAATCACATTGAGTCAAACATAAACAAAATAACTATTAATGTAGTTATAGTTATTTACTTGCTTTTTGCAGATATCTTAATCTGAATAATAATCTAATGAGAATAAACTGAATCTTGTGCTTCCAAACAAAAATGTGTGTAGGCAGGTAATTACAATTTTAGCAATACAATTTTAGACTAATTTAGAACTCGGGTAAAACATTTCGTAAATGTAACGTAATTTTGAGAGTTTCGACCCAAATTCTGGCAGTTAACGTTTCATGAAATAATTGATGTTAATAAAGGCTGCTAACAGATAAAACAGTATAGGTAGGTAGTACGAGGAAAATAAAAAAATACCTACAATCTGCAAAAGGTCATAGGTGAGTTCATTCTTTGTTTCATTTTCACGTCAAACCATTTCAAATCTAGACACACGGCAGTGTGTCCGCCAAGTTCGAGCAAAAAAGCGACACACCGGCCGTGGGTTATATTACACGAACCATTTCGGGCCAAATTCGACCCCCCTATAACTCAAAATCTATTTTATTTACACATTTCAAATTTCTAGTATCTGTTGAGACCCCCTCACTTATCTAAAATACAAAATTTCATTAATATACCTATTGTAGGTCTTGAGATATTGACGTCAGAAAATCGCTATTTTTACTATACACTCACTGACTGACTCACTCATCAAAAACCTAGACCACTTCCAATGGTCGTATTGACTTGAAATTTGGCATGGAGGTAGGTCTTTATGTCAAGGTAAAGGGAAAAATCTGAAAATGGCCAAGTGTGAGTCGGTTTCAAAATAATGAAGGTGTAAAATACCCAGTGTAAAATACCCCTAAGGAACTAAAACGAACTAAATTTATCTATATTTATATAATATACCTTCGAATGGTCGTACCGATCTGAAATTCGTTACAAAGGTTTGTATTAAGTCAAAGTAAAAATCTGAAAACGGCCAAGTGTGAGTCACTTTCGAAAATAACGAATGTGTAACTTTGATCCACGAACATAATATATGATAACATGTCATGTCAGTCAGTTGGTAAATCTAGTCCATTTAGTTAATCTAGTTCATTTCTTTGTAAGAAGCATAGTGCATATTCAAAAATCTGAAAGATAGTATAAATGAGACATTTCCTTAACTAACTTAATCATAAGAAAAAAATAAAATAAACAACCTTACAAAAATAAATGAAATCCCACCCAAAACAAAAATGTGAAAGGCTGCCAAGTTCGATAATATGGAAATCCTTCGCCTATAAAAGAAGTGAGATCTGAATAAGTACCAAGTTCCATACACATACCTCAGTTAAAAATAGTTACTTTTTAATAATGTTACTTGGCAAGTTTTAATAGAAAATTAAATACTTGATTCATTGCGTTTAGTAGGTTTATAAGAAGGTGTGTGAAAACTTGCCAAGTAACATCATTAAAAAGTAACTATTTTTAACTGAGGTATGTGTATGGAACTTGGTACTTATTCAGATCTCACTTCTTTTATAGGCGAAGGATTTCCATATTATCGAACTTGGCAGCCTTTCACATTTTTGTTTTGGGTGGGATAAAGTTCACTTGCAGGATTGATAGCATACACAAAATCAATTTACAAGGTGATATAAGACAGTTTTGAACAGTAGCGAAAGGAAATTTATTCACTTAGGACAAGAGAATGAGAGAAACTGGTAGATCACTGTTTTACAAATAAAATATCTTTATCTTATCTTACCTTTACTGCAATATTATGTTCTAAATATCTAGGAATTACATAAAATTATCGGTCATAAAATAATAATTATATTTTGTATGTCTCTGCCCGACCACGGGACTACAGAGTCCCGGATTTTCGGAAGGCGAACGTGGCGAAGTCTGACATGCTTTAGTTGGTACTTACGTAGTGTTAAAAGTTATTTTATGCTTTTTTATAGGGTTCAGCGTTATTACCTTCTGTCATAATTATTGCGTACTTTTATTTGGGTCGGGGTTTTTTTTAAATTTATAATTTAATTTCATGCTTTTTGAAGGATCTCCTTAATTTTTCTTTCTTTCCTTTAATTTCTTTTATCTTAAGATGGGGTCGCTATATGCGATCTCAGCCAAAGGAAGCTGTTTAACAATCCTCATGACAAACTGGCTCTGGGAGAATTGCACAGATTGAGAAACAATAAAGATTAACCTTTGGTCATTCTAGATTTTCAGTAAAAATATAAATCGGTTTATCCGTTTCATTCCGGCATTCCAGGGTTTCATCCGCCACATCCCATTTCCAGCATCAGGTTCTCGTCAATCAGAAACATGAAGAGAACTCGTCAAGACAAATTCAACGAGCCCAAACTCGATGGGTTTACTAAAAGGCATTTCAGGGTTACGTCTCCTACCTTCGTGCCCTACCAGCAGACCAGCTCAGTGGTTCCAGAAGACATTAGTGTTTCAAATTTCAGATCCCACATATGCTTGCAAGTAAACTGAGCGTGTAACATTCTTATCACACCTAACAATCGAGCTGATGACCTTGAAGACCTGAACCGATTTCCAACAAACATAGCTAAGAACACTCCCGACTGACATACCTTTTAAACAAAAAAAACCGTATTACAATCGGATCATCCGTTTGGGAGCTACGATGCCACATACACACACACACACACACACACACACACACACAGACACGTCAAACTTATAACACGCCGTCGTTTTTGCGTCGGGGGTTAAAAATGATTAAGGCTTCATATTATTACCACGAATGTTTACTTTCAAAACTTTAACTCCAGTACCTACATGTTACTGTTAAACATCATATCTTAACGCCTGAACAAATCTATTACGATAAGATTTCAGCGTGAAATGTTTATCTCCAAAACTTTTCGTCAGAGTAAGGGTACTTTCCGTGTTAGTTGAAGGTCTTGCCAGTTACAAAGTTTCTATATCCTTCTAATTTAAAAGTTTTTCTTGCAAGGGATGACAAAGATGTTAGTTTTGCGTTCAAAAAGGTTTTTATATAGATATGCAATAAGTTTACGAGGATTTTTTTTTCTTTTTGACCCATACATAGACATATGAAATGAATGTTACATGATTGTCTGTCCATTTATATTAATTTGAGAGTTATCATAAACCAAAAAAAAACTAAATCAATTCCATCACAAACGTTTCGATATTTTTAGGTTATACACAAACTCTTTGGTACCATCCTTCTTTAACCGCACCAAAAAGGTTTTCAAACTGAAAGGTTCATTTGCGTAAAGGAGATGGCCAAATTTTCATAGAAAAAAAACCCAGAATCGACAGCAATGAAATGGTTACCAATAGGTTCTTTATGATAGACCTTTGATGGTGCCAAAAAATCCAGACTGAAATCCATGGGGTATAGGAGCTATTTCATATTATCGCAAAAATAGGTTATGTTGAATATATGTTGATTTTAAAGATTATTAACATCAAGGGACATAAAAAAGCAAAGTAAACTAACATTATACAAGCCACTAGTAACAACCCCATAGTTTCAGAGTTGGCCTGGTGATTAAAAGGTCTTGTATTTAACCACTCCAGATACGATTAAGCACCGACCTTACCTACTTGGAGAGGTTTCGCAGTTACATGCAACCTTCACAACTGGCTATGAAATGTTTTTGGAGAAATTGTCTTTGAAAATCGCGCCATGTGACATTGTCAAATATAACAAATGACTTATAATAGCAATGTAAAACGGTCCAATCACGAGTCTGCATTCAACTTCTAACGAACATCAAACAGTAAAAGTAAACTTTTTTGTGAACTAAAATCTTGATCGAAAAAACGTTATAAAAAGAGAACCCCATGGTTTTTAGATGTTTTGAAATACTTTTTAAAATCCACAAATTATACTGAATCCAATCATACATATGAAGTTCCTGTCGACTCTGGGTTTTTTTTTGGCCATCTCCTTTGATCTTTTTATTGACAAAGGGAAATTTTGATTGGCCGGTGATTCAATTACGAGACCGCAGGTTGTTCGGGTACAAGGGTGTTCCTGACGTCACTAAGTTTACTCTACCTGTGTAATCTATTTATTTTGTGATCCTACCTAAAGTGGAATTTAGTCTCTGACCCATATACTTACTGGGCGAACAAGGTATTAAAAATAGTTTTGCTTACAAAAATGAGATCTTGGAATGAAAGGATAACAGAACAGAGTATGGCCACTGGTGAAGGATTTAGTTGTTTGCCATAGCGCTTAGAATATAAAAAGGAAAGAACTTGGATGGGATATGGATGGCGGTATTGTACACTTTTAGTGTTTTCTTTCTCAAGATATATACATAAATCTCAAAGATTTCATGTTAATACAAAGACAGTCCTCTAAAATATACGAGTCTATATAACAATATCAAGTCACTTCAAATATTTCTTATATAAAAATAAGTTTATATAAACTACATTTATTATACCTAAGAGAAAATAGGTATTCAATATAATATATGGAATTATCAGAATCTATGAGTCATGCTATTGAAGCCATAGAAAAGGTGTATTACGTACACCACAATATCGTCCTTTGTGAAGGAGAAATGGTATATCAAATATTAATATACTTTAAGCTTAAGACTATATAAGACGTGAACGTGTAAAGAAAATCGCAGAATGTGTAAACCTTTTGATGATCCCCAAATACCGACCGAATATTCAAAGTCTGGAACTTAAAAACTAACATATTCACTACCTGACTAGATTATTATTTGAAAGAGGAATCGCATAGAGAAATGTAAAAGGAAACTTTATGTGCAAGTCACGAATATGTATGTACATACTGAATGCTAAAATATGATATTTCCTTGAAGTGGAGTCAAGGTTTACATAGTCTGTGTGCACTGTGCAGTGAAGTGTAACACTTTCCTTAAAGTATGACAGACGTGAATAAAGTAGGTATTGTTTTCTTATCTTATATTTTGTATTAGTGCTAGGAATAATTGGATAATCTTTGATCAGGAATCTTCTTCTTTGATTTGTATTTTAATGCTTACAGTATAGACTTATATATAAAGAAGAATACTGCTCATAAAAGGCAAAAGCTTAGAATTATTTACATATACCTCTTCTGCATCATCTAAAAATATATACTTGTCTTTTAAATAATTACCGAAATTAAAATGATTTTGTGTATTCAATAAATAAAATGTAAAATTATATTTTTGATATAAAATGTTAAGAAAAATATGTGGCGTTAATTCCGCAGGACAATAAATCGACTAATACTAGACACGTACATATTTTTCCTACTCTAATGTTGTAGGTATAGAAACCTTTTATTACCAAATACGTTGCCTACCAGCTAAGTTTTATTGTGACTCAATTAAAGCCGAGAAGTGGCAGTTAAACTAGTTTCTTCAACAACAAATAAAAGTGCTTTGAAAGAAATCCTTTGAAGGACCAGTGCAAACTGCTAGAAAATTCATGGAATTACTGTTGACTTAGAAAACTAGGTAAGTACAAGTTTTAATATTGTTGAAGAAGATAAATTGGTGTTGCAATGAGTGACCATACTCTCAAAATTATTTTTCTGAAATAAAATCAAGTCCCCCGCCACTTCTGTGCACGATAAACTCTAATTAACTATTTTTTTTATTTTTTTTTTATTATACTGCGATCTGAATCCACAGTGGGACAATAAACAGTAGATTTGGAGTGTAGTAAAAGGACATGTTCAAGGAAGCAGCCAGTGTCGCTTCCTACTCATTTCTATATCCTTAGGATATCTTGGGGCATCTTTCTCTTAATTTTCTAATCGGATTAGCATTCGTTGTACATCAATAAAAAGAGTAAGTAGGTCTATTACTTTTCACGAAGTCCAGGCTTGTTACGGGATGCGTACAGTTAACTAAATATTCATTTAAGAAACTCGTAATGAACCTACTATTATAACTCAAGTCTACTCGAAAGCACCTCCAAAGCAAAATGTCTTTAAAATAGACCACGTAGAAAAGAGGCAGCATTACAAGTAAATTGAATAAAAAATAATGATGTTCGAACAGATTCGATTGGATGGCGGAGTGACTGCATGAAACCTTACACTGAAATTAATTAAATTATCTGAGTTATTAAATTTCAACGGTATCAATTTGTTAAATTACAGAGATGGCATGAACTTTCAACTATACTTTGGTATTCAGTCTGTTCGCATCATTTAGTAATATTAAAGTAATAAAGTTTTAGAAATAATTACTGTAACATTTAATTGGAACATTGATATTTCATTAGTTTTTTGTGACTTTATAATGATATTACTAGCTGTTTAACACAATTCCACAAGAGTCCCGAGGGAACCCTCCCCTGCACCTAGATTAAAAGTAGCCATAGCTTTAGGTTTTAGACAATTTGTGTTAGAAATTGTATGTAACTCTGTAGAGTTTCAAAGTTTCAAATCCGCCTTCTATTTGTATAATACAGTCCTCTCTTTATATTATGAAGTAGTAGTAGTCATGGAATCAAAACACATAATCGTGGAGATTCCTAATAAACTTGCTCATATGAACAATTTAAACTTAGATGGCCTTACTACAAAAACTTTAACCCCTGTTTTACACTTGTCTAAAAAATTTGTGGCTGCAAAATGAACCATATGTCAACGTCATAATTTGACATTTTTTTAGACAAGGCATAAACTGACGTTTAAAAGTTTTTGTGGTAAGACGGTAAGTGTTTGTCAACAGTTATGAGGAGCACGTAGGTGCGATAATATAACATAGTAACTATATGATGATGGTTATTGTAACCCCGTTTAGCTGCCGATGCTTGTTAGCAAAGCTCTCGTATCCAGGTCGATCGCTTAGTAAAGCCAATTTATTAGTTACATGGAACCTATAAGTTAATAGCCGTTTTACCGCGGTTTCACCCGCATCCTACACTATTAACTGCCCGTATTGGGATGAAATATAGTCTTTGGGTCTTGGGAAGAATATAGCTTTCCACACAAACAAGCTTCCAACAGTGTTTTTTTTTTTAATCGGTTTAGTAGTTTTTGAGTTACACACAAAGAAACGAATTTTTCCTCTTCATAATATTAGTGTATACTAGCCGTTTTCTTGCAGTTTCAACCGAACGGGAACTACTTCCCGTACCGGGATAAAATATAGCTTAGGTTACTCGGGAAGAGTGAAGGTTTTCAACAGTGAAATAATTTTTCAAAAAGGTTCAGTAATCAGTAGTTCCGGAGCCTTTGGGGTGGGTACAAACAAACTAACAAAAAAATATTCTTAATTATTATATCATTAAAGATAGTACCTCTAAAAATAACAAGCGTTTATGTACATAACTTAATTATGAGCTACGATGAAAATAAAAAAGCCGTTTGCGCTACCCGTTCTATTAGGCGTAGAAAAAACTTGAAGTATGTTACAGACCTTTATGTAATTATTGGTAAACATGATATTTTGGATTATTTGAAGGTAAATGTTTGGGTTACCGGTTTTTGTAGTTCACTAAATAGGTGTTTATAGGTCACTAGATATTTGTTATAGGTCACTGAGATCGAAACATTCGTTTTGTTTACTATTATAGTATAAACCTTTAGCACAGTACATAATCAACCAAAAAGTAATATACTTGAATTCTCTCAACTATCTCTCAAAATATGTTATTCAATCTGATTCAAAGCCGATTTCAATCCAGTTTGCAAAAGGCGTATTTCAGGCGAAAAATCACTGGCCATCATTGAATTTCATGTTTCGAGTGAAACATCAGAAGCTCATATTTTACGTATTAACAACCGCTGAAGTAAAATTAAACATTACTTACATATTCACAAGCATTCTCTAATACATGGCTGCTGAGTGTTATATCATTACTTACGTACTTGAACTTAGGAGTACGCGCACACTACTAATATTTAGTACGCCGCTGGTTGATTTTTTCTCATAAATTGGTATAAAGATAAATGAAAGTAGACATGTAGTAACGATCAGGTACTTTTCCGGTGACAGACCGACTGAAAACTTTGATTAAATTCACGATTTTAATAAAAAATAAAAACGTCCAACTGGGCCAACAGTTAGCCGACTGTTTAGTCTTTAGTATGAGCTTAGGTTAAACTTCACTCACCTATGCATACGTTTTCTCTAATACATGGCTTCTGAGTGTTCTATTATTACGTACTTGAACTTAACATTAAGGGTAATAAGCGACCCGCAAATAAACATATTCTAAAGCATTAAACTTTCAGGCCCAATTATATTATAGCTGAAAGGTATAGGTACACGAATGTGTAAGTGACAATGTCTGAGCTATTTGCGTCTAGACGTTGAGTGGTAATTATTTCAGTACTATGTTCTATCAATATTATGATATACTTACAGATACTACGTAGACTTAGTGACTCAGAAATATGAGTACCTACTTAAATGTTACATTTTAAAATTAGGGCTGTGAAGACGTTGCATTGTTTTAAGTATTCGTTCCTTAAATGAAAAGATGCCTGTGCATTCAGTGGGATAATAAAATGATGATGATGATGAGGTAGTGATTTAGCCTTACATAAGTTTCTTTAAACAAAATTCAGATTACTACTATTAAATGATACTATGTTAATCTTCAGATACTGCTGAGATAAAGAATTTGGTCATTCTGGTAATGAAGCGAAAATAACAATTCATAAAAATAAATTTCACTACAGAGTTTAGCAATTTAGCTTGGTTTTATGGTTGAAATTATAGTCTAGTTACTAGTCACAAAATAAATTAAAAGTTATGCTAATATGGTAGGTTCAAGCCTTAGGGACAGATATTTTGAATTAGAAGGGGCTTGCTAAAACCAGTCATTTATATGCATGACAACTGACCCAAATTACAGGATAACGGCAAAAATACATCGTATTCATTGGTTGTCCTCCCTATAGAATGATTTTGGTTAGTTCCAATATTATCTTCGTAGATCGACTGTTTCACATCAAGCGCTCTTAAGCAATATGGACATTGCAAATGGCGTTGTTAATCACTATATACTGCCCTGATAAATTAGACAAGAAACACAACAGTAATCACTTTCTTTGGCTGCTGATCTTGCGGAATTCTTTGAAAGTGTTACCGTGGCCTTGGTACAAAAAGAACACCAGAAGGGACAATGATAGGTTTTAATCAGTAAAATTCTGACATTGCCTTCCACTGCATCTACACCGGGAGTGGGAGGAATCTACCGTATATCGAAATCAGACATTTTGCCTCAATCGCTCTTACAATCATAAAGTACTCCTTTTAATTGATTCCAAACTACGTGTTTTATTTTTCTTCACTATCTGGAATGGAGATGAAATCTTTTTTCTAAATGAACATGTTTTAAAATGACGTCAATAATCCCGTCTTTTATTTAAAAGCTTCTTCAATGCGTAACGTTATTCAGAAAGCACCCCAATTGGCCCAGTTAAAGGGAAAAAAAACACTTTCATACATTGTACGTCAACCGAAATTGGGTGATTCGATTTGAGGACATACGATGTTCATGTTATCGATGCTTTTACGTCAATATTATTAGTGTAGCGAACAACGTTATTGCTTGTCGATGTTTTTCTATAATGTTGTTAGGAAGACTCTGTTTTGATAGTGGTTTATGTTTAGTAGATATGATAGTAATGAGATCTTCATTTTATGTATCTCTATTTATTTCGTTCTTTTATATCTCCTGATTTATACACAACCAATGCTATTGTTTGTGTAGGCATCTTCTCTCTACTCGCGTATGATGACTTATATTATTTATTCTCAATACAAATTGTAGCTTAATAATTTTCCTCGTCGAGTTTTTTCTGTAGGACTTTTTACTACAAGGAAATTCCCTCTAAACTCGGAACTCAAGGGTCATCCTTAAGGGTATAAAGTTTGTGTGTAATTAACTTCATTCACTTAGGCTATATTTTGTTCAATAATTTATTCAAAAAGGGCGATGTTTGAAAACACTCTCTGGGACATTAAAATCAAAGTTAACTTGAAATAGCTTGGGGACCATTACCTAAACTTATTCATAAGGTTTGGTTCTGAAACAATACTATGCGCGTAAGCAACATGCACAGATTCTATCTATACTAATATTACAAAGAGGAAAACTTTGTTTGTTTGTTTGGTTGTAATGGATAAACTCAAAAACTACTGGACAGATTTTAAATATTCTTTCACCATTAGAAAGCTATATTATCTGCGAGTAACATAGGCTATATTTTATCCCGGTGGGTTACGCGGGTGAAACCGCGGGAAAACGGCTAGTAGCAAATAAAGCTGCTATTAGTACTTAACTTTGTAATATTAAAAAAGGCGACCACATTAAAAGTTGATTGCATTTACAAAAGGTCCTTTGCCACCCAAAAACAAAAGTACAAGCGATGTCAATCTCAAACGAAAAATATAATTATCAAATTAATGAAAGCACTTAAAACAACAACAAAAGGAAAAATAAGTCGTCTACGATTCCAGTCTGAATAATTTTCGGGAACTTTCTTCTTGGGAACAAATGTAAAAAGTTTTTATTCAAATATTATTCATGGAACATTTAGATAAGTATTGTTTCAATTAAATGTTTATACTAAATGAACAATTTCCATTTATTATCAAAATTGAAATAAGATCTTTTTTTTAATTCTTAAAACAGCTTTTTGTTCAGGAATCAGGTTTAAATACATTTTATTATAACCATTTACTGCCAGTGAAAATACCGTCATAACTGGAAACACCCATTAAACGCCGCGGTGCCTACGCAAATGCGTAAAATATTAAAAACCTTCTAAAAATAAATTCCATTAAAATTCAGGGCTCGTATTCAATCCAGTGACGTGTACACTGTACAATGCAAATACTAAGGGACCCACATAGAAATGGAAATTAGCATAATACATATACATAAGCAACGTATACTCCACTGACGACACGATTTACGTAAGTTCAACAAGAACCAATATAAAGTAGGCTTATATTCTTCCCAATTTTCTGCTTGGGAAGTAAGATTTAAAATATAACCTTTATATTGCTATTTGTTGAGACAAACGTTTGTTACGCTCCATCAATTGTTTTCTGTGCGTGAAACACTACACCGGTCAAATCACTGAAGGTTAAAATGTACATATGTAGCTCCAATCTTACGAGTTTTTTTTTTCTCTACAAATATATCTAAGTATTTATCTTCCTTAAGCGATTTAGTACATAAGTAGTAAGTAGTACATAAGAAACATAAATTATTTTAGGATTTAAGGTATCATATTCTAAAACATGAACACAATTTCAGTATGTGGTGAATACAGAATTGTTATTACAAAGACCACAGGAGACGCATACGTCCGACGATAGATCATAACGTCATGTCAATGTCAGTTCTACGACATATATTTACTGGCGCCACTTCATGAAAAGCTTCTTTGGCCCTTCTGCATGACTATGGCGTTTTAGTTCAAAAAATTATGACATGATATTTATTCTAGACAAAAAATTATGTGCTGACTATCTAACCACGGTATACTTTTCATCTTGTCATGGAAATAATGAAACTTTTTCTAGGACAGCAGTAATTTCTTTCAGTCCAATATCAAAGAAAGGACAAAGCTTTAAAAGGATGAGGTCGTACTTAATTATATAAGTACTTTTTAGTAAGAAGGAAAACGTGAAAGAATATTGCGGAACGCGTATCTCAAAACATTATGAGCCATGTAGAGTCTCTTTTTAAAAATCTAAAATGAACCGCGCTGGCTGGTACATTTTCAAATTTCGAATGTCATCATTGCGAATTTGTTGTTTTTTTTAATAAAAGGTTTTTCATCAATTTTGTAAAGCGAATACCAATAGATATTGGACCTCCACGCATCGCGTAACAGGATGACATATTGTTTTTCAGGTAATTTGACGCGAACGTAGCCCGGTTTATTATTCCGGGGTGAATAACTGAATACGGTTACATTTTCGTCGTTTTTTCCAGATTTCATATACATACTAAACTAAGGAAAAATTTAACCCGCACCTTGTACCTACATAATATAGCATCTCATTTCGTATACCTATTCGTCAAGTTGATGACGCTGCAACAAATTTAATAAAGCGTATAATATTTGTACCGTGTAACAAAGGAAAGTGTTTTGTTTTTCACCAGAAAGGTAACGAGGTAAGTTTATTAGAAAAGTAATGAAAATATCATAAATATTTTGAATTTATTTTTATGTAACTAATCTCAATTTCATGTTTTTGTGACATAAAAACGTTACTTGCGGCTTAATCTTCATCCTTTCTAATTTACTAAAAACGAACACGAAACAATACGAAGTAATTGAGATGAAAGAGCAAAAGTACGCAAAACCCAAAGGACTGGTGTGTATCAAGTAACGGGAAGTTACGATACATTTCTAAAAGGCCACATCTGTATCTTGAAAACAAAAATAAGACTTTTTCTTCTAAATTCAAATAAAGAAGTAAAAAGCGACCCTTGTTTTAAAAAAAAATCAAAGCAAAGGAGTCCTTATGTTGTGGCAACGGAGTCTTTGTGTGATAAAAAATATAATACGGTAGTTTCCAACGAGTCAAATTCATTACTTTTATTTAACTGTCAAAAACTGTCACTTTCTTTGCAATATGTATGTAAGCGCAACTTATGACGTCACAGATTTTTCACATCAAACTGGATTCTTATTTAGCTTATATTATCAATAAAAAAATTTAATCAATTATTCCATCAAAACGATAAATGGAAGTGACATTATTTTTAGATGCTTCACTAAATGAATATGACAACGTAATTTATTTTTGACCTAGTCATCCACCCAATTTCAATTGTTTGCTAGGGTTATGACCGCAAAACTATTAAATAAAATGTAGTCTAGACTTCGTTTTCCAATCATAATATACCTCGGTACATAGGTGTACTTTGAACAGAGTGATCGATTGTATGTGTTATTCCGTCAAACCAAAGGTGTTAACAAAATATTGATATAACGCCTATATAATATGACTTCAAGTAATACCGGTATCTTTAAATGCTAACAAACTTGAAATTTAATTATAATTTGTTAATAATTTCTTCAACGTTATTAAAGTACCAACCTTTTTTCTGGCTTTCAACAATTACAAATTTTCATTCACAATAACGCTTTTCTATACGACCTATAATTTCTTTAACTTTATACTACCACCTCAATAACATTTTATTAATTGCTTAAAAAACGAAGGCACAACTTGAATTCCACTATGGTAATCGTACCTATGTATTTTTAGACAGCGTGTAAGTTTTTTTTTGGCATAAAAAAAAATGTTCTGCAGTACCTAAGTCAACACAGCGCTTGTTTCAAAGCAATTCAACAAAAATAAAATTTATATTTTCTATTTTTTTTACTTTATAGAACGAAGTTTATCCAAAGCAGCCTTGTTTAAGTACCGTTATATCGGGGAAGTAGCGGAATCCAGGGCAATGCCACTTGATCTTCAGTCTCGTCTTAGGGGACGATATCATTTGCAAGTCATGACGTAAATTGGCTTCGACAAGTGTCCGTTTACACTGCGATAAACCGCAACGTTAACGAGCGGGATTAAGAAGTTTTTATTCTGTATTTAAGGCTGTGTTCAAACCACACTGACTGTCAGCCGCTGAATTTGAACAAACGTTACTCAGTTTATTGTATTTCCATACATATTCACTTTTTCCTTCACATCTATCCAACTATGCGTTATGCATAGATACTGACATTCGGCGGCTGACAGTCAGTTTGGTTTGAAACCAGCCTAAAAGATGGTTATCGGTATTTAAAATAGCTTATAATAGCTATGCTTCAATATTCCTCGCTAGCTGTAGCTAATAATCCAGTCTCAGATGTTTAGTTAATATATTTGTAGATGATTTATAGGCTCCAGTTCAGTTATAAGAAACTACACATAAAACTTACTTGCAAATGCAGGTTTAAAAGGATATTTTTGTTAGCTGTATAAGTATTTTTATAGTTTTTATTAATGTGACATTATCGGCACAATGTAACGTAGAGAGCGCACAATGTAATATGACGTACCAATTAGAATTCATTATTTACTTAAATTAGACTCATGAACATTTTTGAAAATTATGCCTCATTTCTCCTTAATGGGTTACATCTATGATTTTTACTTCATCTGTTACGATAATACGTCTTTTTAAAACCTTCAAAATGTTTAGATATTACACACAAAACAGTTTCATTAAATAGAAGAGGTTCAATCAACTTACCGTGGTATACCTCATCATCATCCTCCGAGCCTTTTCCCGATCAAGTTGGGGTCGGCTTCCAGTCTAACCGGATTCAGCTGAGTACCAGTGCTTTACAAGAAGCGACTGCCTATCTGACCTCCTCAACCCAGTTACCCGGGCAACTCAATACCCCTTGGTTAGACTGGTGTCAGACTTACTGGCTTCTGACTACCCGTAACGACTGCCAAGGATGTTCAATGACAGCCGGGACCTACAGTTTAACGTGCCATCCGAAACACAGTCAATGGTGTCTAAGATATACTTAGAAAGTACATACAAACTTAGAAAAGTTGCATTGGTACTTGCCTGACCTGGGATCGAACCCGCGCCCTCATACTTGGGGGGTTGGTCCTTTACCCACTAGGCCACCACGACATTACATGTAAGTTTAATCCATTTGAGGAATTCCCAGGTTAATTTCGAGCAATTTACACAAAACAAACAACCTGTCTAAACATTTTTTAAACTATTAAGTTAACATAAGCTTCCACAAATATTCGGAACACACAAGTACGCAACATTAATCCTAAACTAACTTCCATTGTTATTGAAACAATCAACCTAATAATTGTAATCACACAACGAAGTTAGATAGATATAGAAGACCAATTTGTCATGCAAATAACAAACTATTCATTCATTAAGCGTGATTAGTAAATCACAGGGAACTACAGGAAACAACTTACCCTCTGAACAAAAATCACACGTACACCTAATTTTCAAGGGGAATTTCGAACTTTCTAAACACACATAGACATGCTTTTCTACTGTTTTTAATAATGCTTACATATAACACCGGGTGGTATTACTTGGGGATATAAGTGCGAGCGAGTCTTCGCTCCAGCTCAGTGTACGTACGGTGGTTAAAAGTACCGTCAAGCCACTGGACGAAATCCCACCGCCAAAGTTCCTCCAAGTTCGTACTGCGCATGTTCCCTTCATTTACTAAAGTTAGGACCTGTACAGACTTTGCTAACTTCAAACATAAATGTAGAAAGCAGGGTAGTGAAGTAATAAAAGTGTCAATATGTGTAGATACAGTAAAATACGTTTTTTACGATTACATTTACGGTATATGGTAGGCTTTACGGAATTGTGGCATTTCTATAGAACATCTGCGGATGGGATAAGCTTCGGAGAAAGGGGATGAATGTAAATAGAACAAACACAAACTGTTGGGACACGGACGGGTCAAATTAGTCCAATGTTTGAATTACCAAGTTTATGGTTAAAGTAAGCTTAGTCGCACTTGCATGGTTTTCAAAGCGTTGTCGTGGGTGACGCGAACACTATAAATACTGATTTTAACCGAACGTTGTTTACAAAGAGCTGATAAATTGAGTTTTGTGTACGATTTTAGCATGGTTTGTTTCACAATTTTAGAGAAGTTGGTCTACATTTTCTCTTAATAATTCAGAATTTATTTAGTTATGTAAATCGTAATGTAATTAAAATGTTGGCTTTATAGCGTAATAATTTTTATAAGGCATAATGAATATGGATATAATAATATAAGTTGCTAAGTTTTCTCTGCTGTCATTCTCTATTGATAGCATGGGATTGCAGACCTTAATTTTATGTCTTGAGTTTATATGCAAATTGATCTAATTCTTCAACAATTCTTGGAACTTTTATCTATCTTTTAAACCCATTTCTCATACTTATAATTTAAATAAACCGCCTGTCTAAATCTTTATAGAAACTAATATGATGTAAGTTACACGGACGTCTTACTTCTCTTCCACTACTTGCCAAGCCACATTATTTCCGCATTGCAATTCCAATTTTACGTACCTAGTCTTCTAGTACTTATTTTTCTTCGCCTCTTCAATATTCTTGACATACAGAATGTTATTTGTGAGATGACGGCAAATATAAGAATATGGAAGAAGAAAAAGTGCTGCTCCGACCCCAAATAAAATTGGTATAAAAGCGAGCGGATGATGATGAACTTCAATATTCTTGAAAATATTGAAGCATTTTCGTAAAAAAAGCATATGTAGATAGGATGGCTAATATCCGATTTGCTATATAAAGCTATGTTAGAACTTGCCGCATCGCCTGCAAGTTTATGATGGCAAAGGGATGTCAGACACAAACCTGAAATGTGTGCTAGTACCTGTAATTACATTCAGGCATCCGTACGGTACCCAGTAATACCGCTCAACCGCAGAAATCGGTACCGAGCAGTCTGTACGGTGGTTGTACTTCACGGAACAAGGCCATGTGGAGCTATATAGGTACTGTGAAAGCATTTTCGATATTGGAACCAACGCAGGTGACACCAGCTCTTGTCCGTGAACCAATTTGAGGAATCATCAATCTATTTAGGTGCTATAATTTGTAGTCTTAATGGGTTTGAAGTGAAGTCCTTGCAGTTTCACCCACATACCGTGAGCGTGTCTTTTTTACCTCCGGGTATAGACTATAGGTGTACCATAATTATATTAATTTATCGATTTAGGAGTTTTAGCGCGAAAGCTCAACAGAAAGACTATGTTGAATGTTCTATGTAGTTATATATTATGTCCGTTTCGATTCATTTCTAAAATAATCGAACATCATCATAAAACTGAAAATTGAACTGTGAAATCGTGAATTAAAATAATCCTATGTTATTTTAATTATGATTGTGAACGGATATATTTGAACCTTTTCCATGTAAAATCAGTGTAATACAATTTTACCAGGAACAATAAATGTGCGTTATTATAATTTGATAGCCTTGTTTGTTTTAGTGATAAATAAACGAAAATAAATGTTTTCTGAATTTCAACATAGGTTGACCTATTCATTTGTTTCATGTACTCGTCACGGGTATTATTTTGGTAAAAAATAAGTTGTCGACGTCATCCCTGGAAGAGCCTCTTAGTTTTTATATAGTGCCTAGCCAATGTCTAGTTTTCAATTTGGATATTGGACTATTATTTTTCTCATTAGACGAAATGGAAAACAAAAGTAGTTTTTATGAAACACTTATTACTAAAGAATATTAACGTAGGTACGTTTAAATTGTCATTTCAAACTTAAACTGAAATTGAAATTCAGTAAGTTGCTATAAACCTAATTTAAAATAATTATGGAGCGTTACAAAATACAATACAAGTTTGCTGAAGACTTCGCTTTTCAGTTCAAAGTTATATTATAATTGAATGTCCCTCAAAGTTAGCTTTTCCTTTGCCTACCTTTGTAATTTAAATCAATTTACAGATGTATATTACTCAAATCTAGGAGTTGCCATGTCTCCTGAATTCGAAGATAAATATGAACTTTGTTTTTTAATATTTTATGACTAACTTTCGGGCAGAAAAGTTCTTATGACCATGACCCGGAAGACGCGGCCTATGAAGGCCTCCCATAAGAAGACGGACGCCTAGCCAAGGTCGCCGGGAAGCAGTGCTGCTAAAGACCAAGCAAAGTGCTGGAAGGCCTATTTCTAGCAGGAGATGTCTTTCAACAGAAAATACGAATCTCTTAGCGCCTAAGAGTGTGGCTTACGATAAATCAATTTTAGTGTATTATCTTTTTCTTATTAAATTCTTTTTATCTTATCAAATCTAGCTGCATGTAGCCAAGTAATAAGAAACATATGTATGCCTCCAGAAAAGAGTCTTTTCATGCAAAATGTTTTTCATTACAATTTGAGCACCGAGTCACAAATTAGTGGAAATTCAATGCTGTCAAATACCTCAAAAATATGAGTACGATTCCTCTTTTATCAACTAGCAATCATTAGAGCATTGACCCAAAACACCAAAGCAATGATGACACAACATTTCCTCATCAGGAACCCACCCACATATTCACGCAATTTTCACCCTAATTAACTTCCCACTACGGAATAAAAGGAATGCGTTTCCCTTGAAACCTGACAGTAATTGGCGTAATTGCTACACAGTGCGGTGGATGACCCAACTGAAAAAAGGCGATCACGTTACATTCAGGTAGTATTTATTTATGGGCCTTGCTTGTGAATTTGGTTAGTAAATAAATGTATCTTTATTTTGATTTAGAATTCCGTTTAGTGTTACAATGACTCTCAAGGAAGCAATGTTTATGACTAAACAAAAAAAAAAATACACTAAGAACAAAATAAAAATTAAGTAGGTACCTACAGCATCATTCATCCCGCTTTGAGTACATGTACTCCTACTTACGTACTATAATATTCATACACGGAAAGTTAGTAGTGTACCATAACGCAAAAGCAAGTATACCCCGCAATGTTGGTGTTACCGACTCGCCTCAAGCCTTTGTTGGATTAAACACTTCTCTGATGCATGAGAACTTACTAAGCCATCGCCTTTAGCACTGTTACAGTTTACTTATAAACATATATATACCTACACATACATAAGTAAGAACGCACCCCTGTTGTAGTCCAAAGTCAATCAGACCTTTGACTAGTCTTCCCTCGTCTGTGGGAGTTTCTGTCAAGTTGTCGGATAAAGATACGACATTTCATATGAAGAGCGATTGAAATAAAAGTTTGTATTCGAATTCTCAGTATTTGTTTTCAAACGGGAAATATCTTTACTCCTACACTTGAGACAAAATTCCATCAACAAGACAAACAGTAATGAATCTCCAAGTCTTCGCTGGTAACAACATAATAAATTCAATTTAACGGCTATGAATAAGTACATACGTAATCAAATGACGCTCTTACAATCAATTAATATCCTCCTTCGAAGCTCTCCGAGAATGAGATTGCGAACATTTAATGAGCAGTAAAATTCAACTTGTACGAGAAAATAAAATTACATGGAAATAAATGAACACGCCTTTTAAAGGTACTGAGGTAAAACGACGTTCAAGCTACCTGAAATGTACGAGTAAATAGAAACTCTTACGGCGTAATTTCGTCGTCAGTAGTAAAAGTTACGTTTCAAAATAAACATGTTGTGTAGTGGCAGTTAATTAGTTAAGTAATTAGGAATGTTGGAAAATATTGTCTTGTCAGAATCTTTATGTTTAACAAAAACAGTTTATTGCAATAATCTATTTGCTTTATTAGTTGGTACACATCGATTACTAACAAGTCAAATATATTTGTATATCCGATCATAACTTCATATATACAAGTTGTTGATTTGCATCTGTGCCATATTCAAGGAGGTAATTATGCAAATGATTCTCGACCCAAATCAACAAAAAGATTGGTACGTAATTTTTTTTCTTAATTTTTTTTTCGAAATTCCTTTAATGTCGTCTAGTCTTATTTAAACTTGGAGCGTATGTTACTGGCCTTAAAACCGTGCTGCGCCCTTACACAAACGTAAACATAAAACATACGCAACGACCATTCATAAATTTCATTCATAAAATTGGATTACTTCTGAAATACCACGACATTACAATGACAAAAAAAACAGTGCATATTAGCTATTTCGAGTCTACTGTAATTCCAATCGATTATTTACGTATTTTATGTCCTCCTCCTGAACTATGGCACAAATGCAAATCAACACCTTGTATACAAGCTGTTGATTTGCATCCGTGCCATATTCAAGGAGGTAATTATGCTAATGATTCTTGACCCAAATCAATAAAAAAATTGGTACGTAATTTTTTTTCTTTATTTTTTTTTCGGAATTTCGTAAATGTCATCTAGCCTTATTTAAACTTGGCGCGTATGTTACTGGCGTTAAAACCGTGCTGCACCCTCACACAAACGCAAACACAAAGCATACGCTACGATCACTCATAAATTTCATTCATAAAATTGGATTACTTCAGAAATACCACGACATTGCAATGACAAAAAAATCAGTGCATATTAGTTATTTCCCATCTACTGTAATTCCAATCGATTACACTAGTTTACAGTACATTTGTTGCCAGGATTTTTTAAGCTGTTGTTGACTACTCATATTTAACCATATTTAAAACTATTAGTAGTTTTTTTTTATCAGCTCTAGTTTTTGAGTTTCAGCTAAGTGCGGTTTAAAGAGAAAAAACGTGTATTTACCTTAAAGAATATTTGTTTAAAAATTATATTAATTGTTAAGTCCCAAAAAACTTCGCTTTAAAGCTCTTCTCTTATGTGTAGACTTTGGGAAATGGCGTATCAGAGACCAGCAATAGTCAGACATCATATTTGCATCCCAGAAACCCTGATAACGTTCTTCCATGACACGTAAATCTTGATGCATACGCTCCCCCTGCTCTTCGCTCATATCTCTTAAATTTTCCGGAAATCTGTCCAGATGACTGGAGAGGAAGTGAAGTTTTATGCTCATATTGCCTCCCATGTCTCTTAATTGTAAAAGTAGGTATTTGACAAGTTCAACATAATTTTCATTATAATTTTTCAAAATTCTATATAATTTTTATTATCTGAAAGTTCAGGTAAATGCTGCACTGGACGCTGAACACATGTACTACTTCGGTTTTGCCATTTAGCTCGATTTTTGGTGTTTAAGCTGTTTATGTTCACGCTACAAAAGTAACAGTCGTCGAGATGATTTTTCGATCCTTTCCAAATAGTTGGTGTTTTAAGTTTAAAAGAACTTCTTTACCACTTGTCCATAATCTTATGTATTCAACGCACGATTTACAAACACAATCAGGAGTCCAAGATTTATCATTTTTATCCAACAACATTCCAAAATATAAAAATAAGTATTTTTAAGCGTCTCCGATATGACATTTCTACACATCTCAAACACATATTCTCCACATAAGCAACAAACATGGTTTGGGTTATTTAAACAACGTCTCCTTGAACTAATCAAGTTGTAAAAACATCACATATTTGTATAAACACAATAAAATACGTAATTAAGCGACTAAAAAATTTTCAGAAATGAGAAAGTCAATAACAAGTAGGTAAAGTCGAGCTACAAAAAAAAAAATTCGGGTAGAATTAATAAAAACTAAACATGAGTGAACGTTACCAGCTATTAAATCGACGGCAACAGGCAAAAAGTTTGATTTTGTAAACTAGTGTTATTTACGTATTGTATGTCCTCCTCCTGAACTATGGCACAAATGCAAATCAACACCTTGTATAATTTAGCATTAGCATTTTTTTTCTATTTCACGTATGATGTTCCCAATCATGCTAGCGAAACCATACAAAACCATAAAAAAGCTAGCGCTTTAGTATCTGAAGTTGGAAGATAATCTTACAGAGTTATTTCATAGAGTCTCATCGAATAAGTAGATCATACAATATTTCTAACAAAATTAATTTTACTTTTAACCCTTTAAGAACTTATTGTATAGCTTTCATTAAACTATTCTATATAAAATAATAAAAAGTACAAGGTACGTCTCTAGACTTAACTTAAAGCATTTTCTTTAACACATTTGTGCGTCATTCCACGTCACGTACTTTGAAGTAAGAAAAATACGAAGACAGGTATCTTATTTCTATTTCGTCTGTGTTTATATATCATTGGATGTGAGAGCAAGAGTAACACAACTCGTTCACTTAATCCTGTCGTCTTGACAACTACTTCATCTAAAAACGTTTTTCTCATTTTCTTGTCTTAGAAAAGATTATATTCACAATTAATTCTTATTTTAAATTGCAAGGGTTCTAAAAAGGTACGTGTTCAATTTTAGAAACATGTATAAAAATTCCATGTTAACCCTAGAATAATAGTCAAAGGTTTTTGTTCTTCTCGAATAACAATAAGATTTCGCAAAAAACAATACAATACGCTGCAAAACAACGTTCCTTTTCCTTTGTTATTTTTTCTTTAAGATCTAAATATTTTCAGAGAAAAATCTCAAGAAGATAGTTTTATAATTTTACGATGAAATGGACTTAATAATCCGACATCCTAGCTTGAAACGCTCGCAGAATGGAAAATAAATTTATACAAAGTCAACGCTGACTTAGTTTTGCATAAGGTTCATTTAGTTAAGAATATGCTTTCACGAGATTAGATAGTAAGCTAGCCAGCTAAAGTGGAAATAATAGTGTCCGTAATCCTGGATAGTCGACAAGGACGAGTTAGAGCGCTTTCACACGAGTGAATTTCCGCGGCGCAATGCTCAGTCAAGACTGGTGATGAGCGAGTATGAGCAACAAAAAACAATTGACAACTACCGGTACAAATGATGACAACTGAAACTGCGATAATGGTTTTTTGCCTCGTAGTATGTGCGTGCACGTAAAAAAAACCGACCTTATGCGCGCGACAAAATCCGGCAGTGTGAAAATGCTATTAGCTGCATAGTCAACTGATGGAAGTAGGTACGTAATTTTCATAAAATAGTTTTTAATCTAAATGAAGTTAGAAACTTTTTCGCAAGAAGAAAAATGTGACTGCGACAATGTTCTGGACAAAAATGGAAATTACAGTAAAAGCTTTTCATTTTCTTTAAAGATTGACATAAGTATGTATTCTTGTAGGTCATTCAAAACGCAGTATGGAATAACATTGTAAAAGATGGAGACAATCAAATACGAAACAAAATAAAAGAGCCTCAGCTATTTTAAGCAAAAATCCCTTGCAGACAGTTTCTCATTAGTTATATTAATTAGAGACATTATCGTTAGCTGAGGAAGTATGAAATAAGGACATAGACGGGAGCTGTATTAATGGGGGCTAATAATCTTTGCCCACCAGATGCCACTTATCTGGATGATGTGAACTCACCACTAATTACTGAACCACTTCTATCAATGTCCACTTCTATCAATGTGACATGATAATGTACTTAGCAGTCTTTACCTACTGTTAATTTCACGCTACTTAACGGTAAAATATTTTTTTTATCTGTACCGACGTATCTATTAACAATGTGGCATAAGAAAATTCGAATTATTCGAAAATGAAAATAAATAGTGCACCAAAAACGTGTCACAAAATTAAGAACCATTGATAAATTACTGTTAAACTCGGTAGGATAATTTCTAGGTAATAATCTTAATTCCAACAAGAACTACAACAATATAATAAAATAATAATAACGACTGCAAACTTTCTCATCTTCAGCTGAAACAAAAATCATAGACCAGCAAAGTGAAACAGAATAATTAAACGCTTAAGAGCAAAATTTACATTAAAACTACACGAACTTGTATTCATAAAGTTATGTAGTTTGTTCTTAACGAAATATTACTCTTATATTTTTAATAACACTACTAGCTTTTATAGGGTGTACCTACTTATGATATTAAGATTTGAGCACTAAAATCTTCGTACATTCATACATTAGACTAAGTAGGAGAGAGAAGTACCTATTTGTATCTACTGTTAACTGGAGCATGTATTTTATTTTCATAGAGCATGGTTCCATTTCGTTTTAGATCTATCTATGATAAAAGGTGATATAAATAACCAAAATTACTGTTAGCCGCCTACACGTATCGTACCTTATAGTCGTAAGTATTTTATCTTACTTTACGTAACATTTAAGAGTACAAGTAAATACGAGACATTCTTATGTTATGCAACGATTGCTCAATAGGACGGAATGTCTGAATCATCCTGATCTTTTAAGAAGGTGATTAGCCGCCCACGCAACATCTGTATCCGAAAGAATTACTGTTATCCAACTGAAGACGACCTTTTATTATCAAGTTCTCTCATTTATCAGCCAATAAATCTTTGCAAACGAGCCTTTTGTGGAAGACGAACCCCGTTTTTATTAAACAGACATTTGATACTTTCAATGTTAGATTAGGGAATTTTATGTTGCCTGACGGACTGAACAGTAATTTAGCGCCTGGTAGTACTAAAATATAGCTATATACCTACTTTTTCATAAGCGTACTTAATCTACTCCCATACTCGTCCACAGTCAAGACTTTTTCCAGCTATGAGCTTGAGTTATAAATGCAAGCATTCAAAAGCTCCCTATGAGCAGTTATTGAAAAGATACAATATTCTGAGTCTAGAATCTAGACGATTACTTCTTGATGTCATGATGTTGCACGGCCTGTGCAACAATAAGTTTGATTGTATGGATATTACCAATAAATTATGTTATATAACACCTAGAACTGTTCTCCGCCGGGGGGTGCGCGTGCCTCGACTGTTCCATACAGACATGTATAAAACTAATGCCGGGGCACGAGTTCCTCTCCGTCGGTTAGTGGAAACCTACAACACACATTTTATGGACATAGACATCTTTTCACTTTCCCATCAAAAATTTAGACAACTTATCTCACAATAAACAGTAGCGATTTTTCTTCTTCTTCTTTCTGTAAACTTAAGTAAAAGTACTGTATAGTCACGCTTCTGTTCTCTTTCTTTTTATACAATTTTGTTAATTCGTGGACATTGGTGTGGGTTATATGTTTACCATTTTTTTTAAGATAATTGTATTGTACTATTATAACATGTAACTGTTTTTTGTCCCCAATAAATAAATAAATAAATAAATGTTGGGGTCGGCTTTCAGTCTAAGTAACAGAGATTTTCCGGCTTTTGACTACCCTTAACGTCTGCCTTAGGTATACAAACGACCGCCGTGTCTCTCAATGTATTTAGCCACGACCTCCGCAAATTTTAATTTTCCTGTAACGGAAACTGTCTATTTACGTCAACCACTCAGAATCAATTATTTATTAAACGATCATCGGGAAAATTCCTGGAAGTTCGCTTTTAAAAGTTACACAAAATAACTTTTTTCCGAAAGGTTTTTCCAATAGTGGACTTTTTCCAAGTTTAGGTTAGTGAATAAATGGCAAATATTTCCGTGCCAAATGCACACTTTAATGTCAGCTTGTCTGAACTGCTTTTCAAAAATAGAAAACAAAAGAACGATCTTAAAAATATTGGATTCAAAAGATGACATTCGACCATAAATAGACATAAATTACATTTGTATTAAGTGTACAATAATATACAACTCATACGGCCAAGTTCCAACACAAGAAAAGCTACTGAACCTTTGAATTGGATTATCGAATAACTTGAGAGCATGTGAATAGCCTTATAATGTCTTGTGGCGAAGTTTGGCGGAACTTTGTCGAGTTTGAAGCGCACAATCTCCACGGAAAACCTATTATCTAGGCCATTGATGTACACGCTTAGGGTTCCAAGCAATTTCAGTCACAATGAATGACTTTGTATGACTTTATAGCGATATCTGGATTGATATGTAGTGAGCAACCAAAGAATAAATTATGTGAAAGACGAAATGGGAAAATACTGGTAAGATGATGACAGAGTATGACAGAGAAGTATTGAAGACGCTAATGGTGGACTGACTAGATGTCGCGCCTAGCCTAAATAAAAGTAAGAAATAAAATGAAAACTGGAAGGCTATGCAAGTACAATGGCGTATAGATATTTCACGACAAAAAAAACATATGTAGAACTTCCGTGTACTTACACTCATTGGCAAGACCTTGCAACCTTGCAAGAAGTCCCAATTTGCAAGGGTAAAACTTCTTAATAGGCCCCTGAGGTAAAACATCACCACACAAGTTATTACTGAAACGGGCAATATTATCCTATACGGATTAATTAAACTTTGCTTACTAAAATTATAGTGTCTAATTTGGAATTTAAATGAAATGGCTTTTTTGTAGCTGGCGTTCTTGAATTTTAAAAGAGGCTATTTTAGGAACTTAGGCTTTAATCAGTAGATACTTAGTAATGCTCGACTAACAATATCCATATCGGCACATATAAAACGGAAAACGAGTGAAAAGGAACATTATACAGTCTGTTTACTATGCCTGTTTAAAAAAAAGAAAACATGTTAATGGGTCATTGACCTCCTTTCATTGCGCATTGTTAGAAAAAAAAAAACATTGAATTAGGCGGCTGAATGAACATAACGTTGCTATATTTATACAAGAATATGAAGTTTAATTAACAAAGGAGAACAATCGTCTAAAATAAACAGAAAAAATATATTCAAGAACTCAATATTTTTTTTTTTGGGATGGAGATTATTTCATTCATTGGGGTCGTCTGCCAGTTATAAAAAAATGAAGGTTCTAGTGTCTGTGACCACAATTCTGAGACTTTTGAAAACTAGTTCTGAGAAATATGACCATATTTCGAGTTTTCTATAAAACCAAAAAATATGTTGTGTAATTTTATATTTTAAACCGGCAGCTGGAAAGAGGTTAATGTTTTTAGAGTCTGATAAGAATATTGCAAGTACCTGCTTAAGTCTCTCGTGCACCGTGACATTTTCTGCACTAACTCATGAAGAAAAACTAGAGTATTATAATGCTGGCAGGTTGGTACTTAAGCAAGAAATACTGTTGCAACGTGGATACGAGGTTTGTATAAAACTGGCTTAACTTATGTGTAGTGGGTACCTAGTTGATTATAATGTATGAATAGAAGCGCTAAAATCTCGAGAAAAAACTTAAGATTACCATTTTTACTTGTATTCAAGACAAATCACGAAGTTTTTAGTTTTATCTGGCATTCTGATATGCTATTCGCCAGTATTATACTGTACTAGTTTCCCAGTGGTTTCAGCCATTTCTCTCGGAAACTAATCCTTTCTTTCTCCTGCCCTGTTCCCAAATATTACTTGGGGTCGGCGCAATATGTCATTTTCTTCCATTTTCCCCTGTCACTCGTCATACTGACACTCACTCCCTTCCTATTCATATCATCTTTCAGGCAATCCATCCATCTTTTCTTAGGTCTTCCTCTTCCTCTCCATCCATCTACATTCATACTTAGCACACACTTTGTTGCATGCGTATCATCCCTCCTCATTACATGTCCATACCACGACAATCTTCTACTTCTCATCTTTTCTGTAACTGGCGCTACTTTCAGACTTCCTCTAATGTAATCATTCCTCACTTTATCCATTCTTGTAACACCACACATCCATCTCAGCATTCTCATTTCTGTTACATGCACTCTCTTCTCGTCCCTCTTTTTCAATGCCCAACACTCCGATCCATACAGGACGACAGGTCTAATGACGAATTTGTAAATTTTGCCCTTCAGTTTGAGGGGCATCCGCGGGTCACAAATAGCGCTAGTTACCTGTCGCCACTTCATCCATCCAGTATTGATCCGATGCGTAACGTCCCTGTTCACCTCACCGTCACTTTGGACGAGTGAACCAAGGTACCGGAAGTCGGAGCAAACTGGTAGGGGCATGCCGGCTAGGGTTATGGTCATGGGTCCCGAAATACCGCCAAAATCACAATGAAGGTATTCGGTTTTAGTCCTGCTCACCTTTAAACCCACTGTCTCCAGTCTCAGCCGCCATGCCTCCAATCTACTCTGGACGTCTGGCCCACTCTCCCCCACCAGAACAATGTCATCGGCGAAAAGCATACACCAGGGTGCCTCCTCCCGTATATCTGCCGTAAGCGCGTCCATTACAAGCAGGAAGAGATACGGGCTGAGGGCCGACCCCTGATGTAAGCCAACACCTACACTGAAGCTGGCGGTAGTGCCCGCTGCGGACCGGACTTCTGTACGGCATCTGCCGTACATCGCTCGGATCAACTGCACATACTTCCCTGGTATACCTTTCTCCTCAAGGGCCCACCACAAAACCTCACGAGGCACCCGGTCATATGCCTTCTCGAGGTCAACGAACACCATATGCAAGTTTTTGTGTGCACCCCTGTACTTTTCGCACAATTGGCGAATACAGAATATAGCGTCCGTTGTACTCCGACCAGGCATAAAACCGAATTGATTTATTGCGATATCACTCTCTTCTCTCAGCCTCCTTTCAATAACTTTCTCCCACACTTTCATACTATGTGACATTAGCTTTATTCCTCTATAGTTGTTGCAATTCAACACATCACCCTTGTTCTTAAAAATGGGCACCAGGAAACTATTGCACCACTCGTCTGGTATAGTTTCCTCTTGCAACAACTTATTGAAGAATAAAGCCAGCCATTTCCATCCATCCATCTTTAATAATTTCCACACTTCCACTGGTATTCCATCTGGCCCTATCGCTTTTCCATTTTTCATTCCATTCACTGCTAATCTGACCTCATCCTCACATACATTTCTTACAAGGCCCTCGTTCACCGCTTTATGATGGAGCACACCGCTCCACTCATTTTCTTCATTCATCAGTCTTTCAAAATATTCCTTCCACCTACCTTTAATCTCCACATCATTCGAAAGGACCGTTCCGTCTCCATTCTTTACACACCTTATCTGGCATACATCTCTTGTCATTTTCTCCCTAGATTTAACCAATCGGTAAAAGTCATTTTGACCAGCTGGGCTATCTAGGGAGTCATACATCTTCTCGTGCGCTTTTGCCCTTGAAACAGCCACAATCTTCTTTGCTTTCTTCTTACATTCATCATATTCAGCCTTTTTTGTGCTTTTTCACTATCATCATTGTCTTCCGTCCGCTGCCATTCCTTGAATTTCATCTTCTTTTCCTTTAATACACTCTGCACTTCTTCCACCCACCACCAAGTTTCCTTCTCTATCACACCATTCCCTTTTGATTCTCCTAGAATGCTTCTTGCCGCTTTCCTTATACACGTCGCCATTTCATTCCAGCATTCATTCACATTCTTTTCATTCATTTCTCCCATTTCAATCATCTTATCAACCACTACTTTTCTAAATTCCTGGGCCAACTCAGCCTTCCCCAACAGATGCCATTTGATTTTGGGGGGCCGTCTCTCTTTGGCTTTTGGCCGGGAAGTTAAAATCACATCCATAATTAGGGGAAACTAATCCGCGCATCCAAATAGGAATAAGTCTATAAAATTCCTTGATAAATAAGCAAATACTAATCTAACAATAATCTGACACTGAAATATTTCTTTAAGTCTTTCCAGTATTTCGTGAAAAACTTTTCAGTTTTCATCATCAACCTCCGAGCCTTTTTTCCCAACTATCTTGGGGTCGGCTTCCAGTCTAAAAACTCTGCAGTTTTATAATATTAATATTATAGAAAAAGTCTAGGGCGGTTAATTATGCAGATTTATATACCCACTAAACAAAGGTGCTAACCGTAGGCGTATACACTTCAGTTCAAAGTTTGAACATGTTTTACAATGTACGTGCCTACATTGGTTGTATAAATGTCAAAAGCGTGGGATGCAGTTAGGGCTGCCATCCGTCTGGGTTTCCCCGGATTTGTCCTCGTTTGGAGGCCGTCCGGGGGCCGTCCGGGCGGGGTTTCAAGAAGTGTCCGGGGAAAACCCGGACACTTTTCATGTAAGGAAGCACCTCATTGGATTTAAGTATGTGTTAATAGTAAATGGATTACAAATTAGGTATTATTTTGTTTAAAAAAATCGTACTCCTTCGGGGAAAAAATGCGATTTACGCCAAATGTCCGGGTTCTTTTAATGTTTGTCCGGGTTTGGTGAAATTCGAGATGGCAGCCCTAGATGCAGTGTATATTAATCCGGTTTCAGGCAGATTTATATACATTAACAGGTATTAAAAGACCTTTTTTTAATGTAGGCTGTTTTATACATTCACGCCTATATTAAGGATTTTGTTTATTTACCGAGATAAATGAATAAATGACCACATAACCGAAACATTATGTTTATTCACACATCTCATCTCATCAATGTAGTAAACGTCAAAATATGCTCATCAAACAATCTTAAATTATTTATTTTAAATTCGTAAAACAAAATTATATCCGATTTTGAGCATCGATGTGAGTGTTGTAAGAACGATGGACGACGAACTTAGGCGGAAATATTTACGGCTGTAATACCTTATACGAGTGGATTATAAAATATTGAAGCTGATCTTATAAAAGCATAATATAATGGCATTTTACAGCAACCGTCATAAAATCCATAAACATGTACCTACTACCATGAAAAGTGCGTCATATAACCCTTTTTAAAAGGAGAGAACTTAATTTACATCTGGTATAATCGTATCATTGACATAAGAAATTGTTTGAACAGTATTTGTCCTAATTTATCCTCTTTTGTTTAACTAAAGCAAACGTATAACCCTGTCGTCATTTCCTTGTCCTTATCTATATTTATTATTTGGGGTCACCGCAACATGTTTTCTTCTTCCGCACCTATCAACCTTCTTAGAAATCAAATGGTCTTTGAATCCTCTTCTATGATAATAATAGAGTTTAGTATCGCCAGGCGGAAATTCGATATAATATCGTGCTGCGTGCTAATCCATATATCACCACTGTATATATATTATGCTCGTAGTTATCTGTAGGTCGATAAAACTAACTTTAACCGAACCATTCCTTCAGATCCTATTTATGGAGTGTGTGGGAGTATTAGTAGCACATATAAAGCCGAATTCGGACTATCTTCTAGACTAAACAACAAAGCAAGTTCAACTACTGTTAAGTTTTGGTAAAATGCTGGTAGTAACCTTTTTCGTCTAATCTTTTTTCTTAGTAGCTGTTTTGTTGACCCTAATTTTTGTATCCACGAATTATAAAAGTTTTCCCCCGATTCAAAATTAATGCGGCCTTGAAGACCTTTCTGGCTCTTAAATGCTTGATAAGAGAAAAACTTTTGAACATTAATTTCTCAAAAAAATCCCTAAATACCGGTGGAAAAAGTTATGATCACTTTATTATGCATGAAGCTATTTTCTAGATTACTTTGTTGGTGTTTGACTAATTGAGTAGGACTGCCAGTGCTTAATGATTCCTTTATGGTCGCTTCTCAGTAACTCAGGAAGTCCTGTTGGAAATACATATACTCTTCATTCTAGTTCTCTCTATATACTCTTCATTTATTCATGGTGCCTTTAAAGTTCAACCTCAGTATCATATTGTTGTAACTTTTTTTTAGTTCAAGTGCATATCGGAGTGTTGTTGCTCTTATTAAACTCACTATTTGCACATTAATTAATATAGGACTGTAGCCAAAGTATTGCAGGTACTTTCCCAATAACATGACCCAGAAACAGGATCAACTACTTACAAGGGCTTACTACCATCGTCATTACTCTCGAGTGCACTTAAATATTTATATGAAAGTCTGTTGTAATTTTTCCCTAGAAAATATCACCCGGAAAAGGAATACTGAAAAACATAATGGCCAGTCGTTGAGACTTCTCGTAGTTAAAATTACAGTCTCGAGGACCCAAGTTCTACTCATTTCTTTAGCTGTCACGAACATGCCGTTGCTATGACAACGAGATGATATTTCTAATTCTATGAACATTTTCTACAAGATTCGTGGCCTTTTATTTATTTTCTGTTATTGTTGCCATTGACATTCATTGACGTCACATTTCGTGATGTACGAGTGTCTAAACGTCTTGAGTTATTTTTATTATTTGCGGAGGTATTGCGAATCGTTAAGTAACTAATTAGCTTGAAAGAAGTGTGGGTACTTCATTGTTTTGGGTTCTTCACTATTGATATAAAATAGTTTTGTTTTTACTTTACTATAAGAGAATATGGAAGATTGGTGTGATTGTTCTTTAATGTATCTACAATCGTTTGAATTGTATAATTTCCGAAATTTGCCCATACTGAACCAGAAATAAAAGATAAAGAGAAAAAAGTTCTTTTTAAGGAAAACATTTGTTAATACAGTGTTCCCTCTTATTTTTCAGGAATTTACAAATTGTGATTTCCCAAGAGCTTAGAGATATAATACATCAAAGTCGTACAGCATGTTTAGTGGTTTTTGTTCTTCAAAGAAACATAGATTTGGGATGAAACTTACGTGATCGACAATACATACAAGAGTTAAGATCGTGGGTGTCTTGATTTACTTTTATTTGGTTTTCCAAACTTACTAAATATAAAACTCTGTCTGAATGTGGAGTCTTGACTTTACCTGAAACGGGTAATTTTTATGTATATTTGAAAGTTTGTACCGCTTATTTACACAGAAAACTGTATTTTAGATTCGTCTACTTCTTATATTAATCGTAATAAATGTCTTCCATCATCATCAGTTATCATGTACCTACTGTAACTTTTTGTAAACAAATGTTATTGAAGTTGATCTGGTAGTTATTTTACTGCAACAGACTCAAAAACAATCTGTCTTCATTCCTCCTATCTAAAAGTGATCCTCCATGATATATATTTTACAGTTATATTGTATAACAAAAGATAATTTTAATATGTGTTTCCAGTCTAGATTATAATGAAAGATGTTATTCAAGAAAACTTAGTTATCTTCTGTTTTACAAGCCTTCTTGAGCATAAAATACCCCGATGATCTAACGATATCAGATTTCTATAATCTACCGCGGAATATCAATCTCTCAGAGGCCTTGTCTAGCATAACAATGAGATTAATTTAGGCAAAATTCTAGACTAGTCTGAAAATGCTTCTCCTTGGATAAACTAAAAATTATTCTATTACGGAGCCTGGATCGCTAAATGGGTTCGGCGTCTGATATCAGGATATAATGGGTACTGTAATAGCACCACATAATTATGTTTTATGTAAACAAGGCTTGTAACAGGATTTCGTGAGGATGGGAATTTGATTTTTTCTAGACTTTTTTTTTACTTTTGATGTGTCTTTGTGCCAATTCTTTTGGATTATAATCATAGTTTTTTTGATCACTACTATATAGGTAGGTACCCATAAAAGATATAAAATATATATAGTTGAGATATTATAGATTCATTAGACTAATAAGTACTCAAATATTTGTAGGTAATAAATTTTTGTTTTAGATTTTGTGCCATTTCTCGTTATATTATGATAAATGCTTCGATTAAAATTTGACCATTATCAACAATAACAGAAACAAAAAAGAATCTGTAATTTCTATTTAAAGAATCTGTAAATTCTATTTAAAGATTTCATGAACGTAACAAACTTTTTACTAAAATAAAATGGCAAACAATTTATTTTCGAACACTTAATAACAAGAAAAGCGTTTGTACATTCAAGTCTTAAGTGCTGAATCAGATTAGGAGAATCTTTTTTTATTTTTATCTCATTATAAAGTACAAAACGGTAACCATTAACATTTAAATTGGATCTTGTAAAGTCTAGACATCCTCTTACTAGAATGATCAACAAATAAAAACTTTTTTAAGTGACGGACTTTGAAAAAGCAAAACAGTCATTCAGGTGATTAGATTTGAATAGTGTTGGATTTGTGAACGTGACTTTTCTGAATAAACTTCATAAACTTCTAGACTGATTTACTATTAACTAATTTGCCTCAAGGTTTTTCACGAACCTGGAAAATACCTTTTCTTAAGCTCAAATCTTCGTACTTTTCATAGTTCAAGAGTCTTTAAATGAGTAGTGAGTAGTTTTTTTTAGAGATTTGAAGTCCTTCCAATTTTAGTATCATATTTTGTTTTAATTTGAATAAAGATAATTATTTTGTACGAGAATACTATAGTTCGGCCATTCAGAGAATGCGTTCCTGACACGTCGCGATTGAACTGACGACGTAACTTTGCAATGGCGTTGCAGTTACGATAAAAATATTTTTGCTGGTTGTTTACCGTTTTAACAATTGAGGAGCATTAAAACAACATTATTATATCAATAATCAATGAATGTAGTTACGTCGTCAGTTCAATCGCGACGTGTCAGGAACGCATTCTCTGAATGGCCGAACTATAATTCCAATACAATTGAATCTAAAAATACAACTCAGGAATGTTACTGTTGTAAAATTGTCAGGACACAACCGAGTTTATTGTACTCTTATTAGGTTAGAAGAAAAGGCATTGGTTCATGTCTAAAGAAAAAGGAGCAAGTTTTAGGTTTCTGCCGCGTTTGGCCATTAAATCGTCTCTAAATTGAATTGTTACGCTTTAGGCCTTGTGGCCTTGTGTAAGGGTAAAAGGGCCGTTTCTTTTTAACTGAGTTTCAGACATAGATTTGGATTTATGTTATTGAATATGGGAATTCTGGACTCTGTAACAAATGTTCCTTAACATACTACGTTAAAGTTTTTGGTGGTTTAAAGCATGTTGGGATAAATCATTCAATACAATATTCGACGTAAAAATGCTGTAAAGCATGTCCTGTCTTTATGTGCATAATTATGTAACTTAATATTGTTATTTCTGTAGGGGTTTTCTGTAGGTTCCTCAAATAAACAAGCCAGTAGGTTGACAAGAAATAAAATACCTCTGATATTATAAATAAAATGCTCTATATTTTTTTGGGTTTTCAAATTGCATTCTTTACAGTCGGAATAAGGTTACATTATCAATACATCATCATTTATATGTCAATGAGGTCAGCGTTTCGGTCTACTTTAATGTTAAGGTCTGTGTCCACGAAGTAAGTATCGGAATCAATGGATTTCCAATCTCCCATGTTGTAGTTCTTCAGCACCCAACGGTTCCACCTGGTCTTCATATCACATGTCATCTTCTTGTGGAAGATCTTAACATCAATGAACTTCATGTTGGGTGTGAAGAAGTCCTCAACAATAATGCGACGATCGAAGGGGAAGCCAAGAGGCATCTTGTCCAGAAGGACGGTCGATCTGAAGTCACGTCTGATGTCTTTACGGTTCGTGTCCAGGATGTTGATGTCAATGTTATCGACCAGTTTCAATGGCGACACAATAACATAGATCATGCAGTCCATACCTCCTACGAAACCTTTAGGAAGAAGAAGCCTGGTCGGGAAACCAGTGTGGAAGTTCCTCAAGTCCTTGACCAAGAGATCCCTAATGTCGGTGATGGATTCCACCTTCTTCATCAAGTCGCGAGTCATCATGCGGTCGCGGACAAGGTTGTGCATGTCTTGGGAGTTTCTGACAATTGTGTTCTTGCCAGTGGTCAGTTTGTAAAGGAAGGTATCTAATTCAACGAAGTTTAGTCGGTTTCTGTTGATGTCGATGAGACGACCCATGTTATCTTTCTTCGGTCCAAGGAATATCCTTACGACACAGTCAACGGCCTTGTCAGATAATACGTCGAGGGTGACTTTGAAGGGTTGGTGGTTAAGGCGACGCTTGCGTACCAGGATTTTCATGTCTGATTTGGTCTTCTTAACCTCATCAGGAGTCAAAGCAACAGCATTAGTCATGTCCATAAGATAGTCGTCGAAGAAAGTGACGAGTTTGTCAACGTTAACGTTGTCGACCTTCACACCAGGGAAGTAGAGGTCCTCCTTGGTGTAGGAAGGCAGACGCAGCTTGAACAGGCACACCAAATCGATGATGCGTTTCTGCAGCATGTAAAATACTGGATCACGAAGAGCTGTCTGGTATTGGTCCAGGATGGAAGGAACAACGAAGTACCTGTAAGAAATAGTAATGTTGAGTTGTCTACGTAGTTTAAAAAAATTAAAGCATCTGGGCTGATAGGAATAGTATTTATAAGTAACAAATACTAACTGTTTAAATTGGAATAGTCGTGGTGGCCTATTGGGTAAAGAACCAACCTCTCGAGTATGAGGGCGAAAAAGGTGGGTTCGATTCCAGGTCAGGCAAGTACCAATGCAACTTTTCTAAGTTTGTAAGTACTTTCTAAGTATATCTTGGAAACCAATGACTGTGTTTCAGATGGCACGTTAAACTGTAGGTCCCGGCTGTCACTGAACATCCTTGGCAGTCGTTCCGGGTAGTCAGAAGCCAGTAAGTCTAACGCCAAACCAAGGGGTATTAGCTTGCCCGGGTAACTGGGTTGAAGATGTCAGAAAGGCAGTCGCTTCTTGTAAAGCACTGGTACTCAGCTGAATCCGGTTAAACTGGAAGCCGACCCCAGCATAGTTGGGAAATGGCTCGGAGGATGATGATGGATGAAATATTAACTGTTTCGTGTCGTTTCATTGATTGGAATATCCTAGGTAGATTCTAATTATATTATATTTTTGTAATAAAATAGAAAACTAATATGTAGTTCAATACTTACTTGTCGGAATGTAGAGTGTTAAGACCAAGAGCAGCCTTCATGACGATGAGCAGGTAGCGGTATGAGTCAACCACGGTCCTGTCAACATCGATCTTGTCGATTTTACCGTAGATCAGTTTTCCAAGAACCTCCATGTCCTCAGTCTTGGTAAGTTCCAGCCTAATGCCGTTAATCTACAAAGAGAAGGAGTTAGTTAGTAAACATCTGTTAGTTATCTCTAAAAATTGTACCGGTCAAATAAGTATATTTAATTATATTTATACGTACTTCAATGAATCCTTTGATGATTGCTTCTCTGATGATCTTCTCGTATTCATCGCACAGACGAATAACATCACGGTTGTAGTCGTGAGCAATGACATAGTTGTTCATCCTTGCGGGGATTTCTACACCATTGTGCAGTTTCATCCATGGCCAGTATCCCTTCTTAATTGTTTTGTGCCAAGAGAACTCTTTGATTTTACCTAATCCGTTGGACAAACGCTCCAAGTAGTATCTGGCAAGGATCTGTTGGTACATGTACACAGTGAGTTCGAAACGTCTGGTCTTCATTTTGTCCATTAATCTGTCCTTCATCCAGAATGGATAGTCAACGTGGAAGTAGTAATAGTAAGTATTAAGATCAATATCTTCAGTGAAGTAGCGGAGTTTGTCTTCATCGCAGAGGTGCACACGTTTGTCATACACATTCTCGTCGATTATGAAAACATCCTTGTCGGTCTTCTTGATTCCGTAGAAGTCACACAGCTTGAGATCGACATCTCCCTTCTTCATTTTCAATAAGTAAGCCTTCTGAATAACATCGCCACGTACAAAGAAGTATGGGTAGATCTCATAGGGAGGAGGCAAGATGATTCCCTTGCAGTCCTCACGGTGTCTGACTGCCACGGTGAGAGCGTATACGAACATACCCTCGTTGAGGTGAAGGCGCATCCAGCAGGCGGTCTTGATGAATGTATCGAAGTCTTTGGCGTAGAACAACACATGGAACATGGTGACAACTTCCTTGAGCTGGCGGTCAACGTGCAAAGTGAAGATCTCACCGCGCGGCAGAACTCCAACCTTTAGCATTTTGACTAAGGTCTTTACAACGTCGGTTTTCTGAAATAAATATTTAAATATTCAGTAACAGTTAATTATGGAATGGTATATAATCATTTAAACAATATGTATAACACTTACGACGAAACAGTCAACATTTTCCTCAATCTTGAAGTTCTTGCCTAAGTCCTCAAGGTCCTTGTACATTAGGGGTTCAGTGATGTGGTTCAGTAATTTCAAAATCACAAGTTGCCTTTTTTTGATGTCCCATGTTCCTGATAAGAGTAAACGATATAAGATATTGTTATGTATCGAGTTGGTAGGTACTATGTACATTTACGTCAGTAAGATATTTCGGAATATTAAACGTAAATCAAGCTTTGAGACTTCTACGAGAAAAATGCACTTCAGTCTGATTTCAACATGCATATTTTATATTTCAATGAAAGCGGACTATCCTATTTTACATACAGGATTGTGAGAAAGATGAACTGGATTTTTTTAAACAGGTAATGCAGTAACGCAGTTAAGATTTATGCAAATTGAAAATATTTTGTAAAAATAAATGAAAAAAAGTTCTTACTCATGGTAGTACTGGTGTCGTCTTCAGGCCTAGCCTTGGCCACAGCGGCCAGGCACAGAACAAATACCAGAACAGCCCTCATCGTGGAGTCGACTCGGTCTGAGATCAACTGTGCTCCTTCTAAAATTGCACCCCCTTTTATACTACTCTCTTTAGAAGAAAAATAATTGTTATTTTTTCATACCTGATATGCTTTATAGATGTTACAATGTAACAAGTGTAGGCAACAATGTTGCGGTGAACTCTAGGACAATAATCTATTATCTTCTTGTATATGATTATTCAGAACTTTAGACCTTATGACTATAAACAGAAGAATGATATTAGAAAGCACAGACAGGTTAAGTGAAACCAATAAATAGATAAATATGGCAAAAGTTAATTGTATAAAAATGATTAAGAAGCAACAATGCCCTCAGCCTATGAAAATAGTTAATTATTCAACTAAGCACTATCCTAGGGCACGGGTGCCACATTGGATCTTAAGTGCAGCGATGGATTCTAAGGTAAATTAAAATAAAAAGTCTTAAGTTTTATAATTCAATACATTGTAATGAAAAAAAAATTGTGATAATAAAATTATCGGCAAATTTTACAAATATCTTCAAATCACATTATCAAAATATTTAATGTTGCAAAACAAAAACCTTGTTACTCTCACCCAGACTCTAGGGCTACATAATTATATTTTTGACGTTTTCCAGCAAGACAGTTGTAAAATATTACACGGTAATTTCAATAATTACTGCTATACAAAAATACTAATTTCGTTTGATGCTTGAAGCAATTATCCCACAAATTGAGTTCTATATTTTTGCCTATTTCATTGTGTCATTACCGTATAAAGGCGTCATATTTTTAGTGGGTAAAGGACTAACCTCTCAAGTATGAGGGCGCGGGTTCGATCCCAGGTCTGGCAAGTACCAATGCAACTTTTCTAAGTTTGTATGTACTTTCTAAGTATATCTTAGACTGGACTGTGTTTCGGATGGCACGTTAAACTGTAGGTCCCGGCTGTCATTGAACATCCGTGGCAGTCGTTACGGGTAGTCAGAAGCCAGTAAGTCTGACACCAGTCTAACCAAGGGGTATCGGGTTGCCCGGGTAACTGGGTTGAGGAGGTCAGATAGGCAGTCGCTTCTTGTAAAGCACTGGTACTCAGCTGAATCCGGTTAGACTGGAAGCCGACCCCAACATGATTGGGAAAAGGCTCGGAGGATGACCACACAGAAATATTGTTTGAAGTATAAAAGTCCATACTTACTACGAAATGTTGTTCATGATTTTTTATGCTACAAAAATGATTTTATTAATACAACAAGATAAACAAAAGACCCTCGATGGACCCCAAGAGATCCATTAACGATGTTTCATTGGAAAATTTTCTATAAAAGCAACCGTTTCATAAAAAGAAAAAAATCTATATTTTCCTTAATTAAATATTTAATTAAGTTTATTTTCCTTTTAGATATCGAGATAAGCCTTTTTTTTACTTTTTCTATTCTGTCAATTGTATGCCCACCCTTTTCGCTTTTTCCTTTTAGATTAAAGAGTTTAGATAAGCTGACGGAGTCGTATGCATTCTCGACTACTAAAAGGAAATAGGATTGTTCATTTTTCACTAGGGAGTACTAAGAATATAGAATTGTGGAATGCTGGGCTATGTTAGTATGATACTTATCTATTCTGTGTTAGTTGTATTGCATGCATACTAAACAAATAAATGATTTTAGAAAATCATATCAGCAGCACTGGAATTGAATCTCCTCTTCTCTCCTCAGCGTCAAGAAAATCGCAGTTTTCTTAGCAAATCTTAGATTCTTATTCGTTACTAGCTTCTGCCCGCGACTTCGTACGCGGATCCTGTCCCTTATGCCAGCGACTACGGGGTCAGCAAAATCAAAGATCTGAATAGTCTGATATTGAATTTTAAGGGCCCGTTGACTTGAAAACAACGGAATACGCATAACCATTAGAAACGTTCCATATATTTAATTTTTGTACTTTAACGGCAAAAGCACAGCAGACTAAACAAAACGCTGAGAACTGAACCGCAATAGACGTGACCATAGGGATAAAAGTAGTGATTCTAATTAGTCCGCGTAAAAAAACATTAAATAGATGACAAAGTCGTGGTGGTTTAGTGGGTAGAGAACCAATCTCTCAAGTATGAGCGTGCGTCTTTGATTCCAGGTCTGGCAAGTGCCTGCCAATGCAACTTTTCTAAGTTCGTATGTACTTTCTACGTATATTTTGGATACCAATGACCGTTATTTGGAGGGGATGTTAAACTGTAGGTTCCGGCTGTCATTGAACATTCTTGGCAGTCGTTATGGGTAGTCAGAAGCCAGTAAGTCTTACCAAGGGGTGTTGGGTTGAGCGGGTAACCGGTTTGTGGACGTCAGATAGGCAGTCGCTCCTTGTAAATACTGGTACTCAGTTGCATCGTGACTGGAAGTCGACCCTAACATAATTGGGACAAAGGCTCTTGAGATAATAACGACAATAATAATGAGATATAGGCACTGCAGGACATCTGAGGCTGATGACGGGGAGTAGCGACCCCGCGGGGCTATATATACTGAGTTCTCCAGGGAGAGTATACTGTCCCCCATCTCCGGCCGGTCGGAGTGAACTATGACGGGGGTAGGTCTCACGCCTCTGGCTTGGCTTGGCCGTCCAGAGTGGAGTCGCTAGAGCAGGATTAGAGCCCTGCTCGGAGGGTAGGTGCCTCATGGTAAGCACAGGGAGCGCGTAATCTGCGTTTAAAGTCCGCCGAGGTGTCCTCACCCTTCAGCCGCTCATGTCCCTGTTGCCCTCTTGTTGCTATTCAGTGACTGGTTCCCGGGGGCCCAGTAAGTGAGGTGGCGAGTCTCCACCTGCCATTTTTACATGTACCTAATACATTGTCATCCACTAATATCCCATCACAATAGCCCAAGTAGTTTTCCTCCATAGTTAGCAATAGTTTAGCACAGTACCGGGGATTGTCTTTTTTTTTAACGACGTCCACCGGGGATTGTCCTTGGGTTCATTTTTATAGTGTTTAAAGGGATAATCGTCGGTTTTGTCATTTGTGTCACCATTTCATTAAAGTTGTCTCAAAAGGGCTTCAGCGTGTTGGCTTCGGCCCCACGTTTGCCTCCCAAAAATTCGGAACTTTGTAGTCCCGAGGTCTGGAAGAGACATACAAAATAATAATGAGATATAATAATGTTGTTGTATCTTCGTTATTATTTGTTTGTGAGAGAGAGAAAAAAAATACGTGTCCATTATTTTAGGGTTATCTTAAAGACGGACTAATTACTTTTTTTGATTCACCATACCTATTTCATAACATTAATTTCTATACATTTCAAGTGTAGTATTGCTCTTGAAGTTCCACATCAGGTGTTCCAGATCTTCGATGTTTATATGTACGTCAATAGAGAGTGCTTATCAGATTGAACCACTTTTGCTAAAACGTCATATCTTCATATGCTATAGTCTAGCTGGGCTCCTGGAGTTCCACATCAGGTGTTTTAGAGAGTGCTTATCAGATTGAACAACTTTTGCTAAAACGTCATACCTCTATATGCTATAGTCTAGCTGGGCCCCTGGAGTTCCACATCAGGTGTTTTAGATCTTCAATTTATATAAGTCAATAGAAAGTGCTTATCAAATTGAACAACTTTTGCTAAAACGTCATACCTGTATATGGTACAGAGAAGCTGGGCTCTTGGGGTTCCACATCAGGTGTTCCAGATCTTAAAATTTATTATCTCAACTGAAAATGCTCATCACAAGAAACAATTTTTGCCATGGCACCATTTTTGTATCTCTTATAGTTTTGTTGGTCTGTTGGTGTTCTGCATCAGGTCTTCAAGTTTCGAAGATAAATTATAGCCTATATGTTGACCAGGCTTAATACTGATACAACAAAGAAAAAATCATTGAAATCCGTCCAGTAGTTCCGAAGATTAGCGTGTACAAACAAACAGACATACAGACATACAGACATACAGACAGAATTTTTTTTTTTGGATTTGTGCTCCATCACTGTTTCTAAACCCCACTCAATTATTATTTTTTTAATATATTCAATGTACAGACACAGTTTTTTTACAGATTTATTATATGTATAGATTTCATAGTTTACTTCAATTGCATTTTTAAAATCATATTCTAAAGTTTTGAAATAGAATTAGCGTATGAAGTAAACGTTAATGAAAGTCAAAAGTTAAAGAAACCGTTTTCATAACACCCACACTATTCAGTTTTCTAGTGTTTAAGTTGTGAAGAAACTAATGGCAGAACAAACTTCTTGTTCTTAAAGTCTCCTTAGATTATAAGTAGATAGTGTACTAAGTAAAAGTCAAATAAGCATATGAATACGTAATTAAATCCAATTTAATGTTAAATTGACTTTAGAATCGTGTTTATTCAGAAACTTAATTTCATAACTTGTTTGATGTCACAAAAGCACAGAATAAAACACAACTAAACGAAATGAAGAATATTTTTAGTAAATTATAAATGGATTCTTATCACTTTCTGTAAAAACGAAAAATGACAACAAAGTTCAGTGTTTTGAATTGTCAGTTTCACTAAAACAAAACTATCATTAGATAGTATTTTGTGTATCTTACTGTACCTTTGATCAGTTCAATGTTTGTAATCTAAGCAAACTGTTTTCAAAATAAGTTTATCACAAAAACTCAGATCTTTAATTCTACAATTTCTTCTTCAAAAAATGTTTAACCCGCAAATATTGTGGTTATAAAATAAAGTGTAATTTTCTCTTTATTCGTCTCTAAGGCGTTATTTTGAAAGAATTTACAATCGTCAGAGGCAATAGCTTCGATACTAAAATACATACATATTTATTTTAGTTAGTGAGGTCAGACCGTAGACTGTCCCTCAGTACAATAGTATCGATTGTTTTATTAGCTGCATCCTACTAGTTGAAAGGTCAACATGATAGTGATATTTTAACTCCAATAATAAAAATATAAAGTTATGAATGGTGTCTCGATAAGGAAATAGAGTCTTTTTCATCTGTTAATAGTCAGCAGGGTGATTAGGAATGTAACAGATTTTCTCCTGGATGTGGCTTCACTTGGTGCGATCGATCTGTGGATGAGTTACCATATAAAGTTCCTCAGTCTTTCGGACACCATGTTAAAATTGTGTGTCTCGGCTAAAGCAGTTATGCAGCTGCTAACTGCAAATGGTGCCGACCCCAACAAACTTTTGAAAAGGCAAATTAATCCCGAAAACGAGTTCTTTAACATAGCTTTAAGAGTATTCAGATTTTGCCTGACGTAATGACAGAACATTATGTGAGATAAGAAAAAGGTTCTTACCCCACTTTAAGGCACTTTGTATCGTGTATCGTGCATTGAAATTCGCGTAGGCAGTCAATTTTCTATATGAAGCCCATAATTCTATCAATAGAATAAATGAAATAAAGAACGAAAGCACTTCTTAATTAGAGCCTATAATTAGGTTATTATCTATCTTAACTAATTAGTCGCTTGATGTAGCGTCAATGACTTCATTAATATAAGCAACTGATGATTGCTACGTATATTAATTAAATTATCAATGAGATGTGACGTTCAATTTACTTGAGTATTTTATTCCATTTGCTATTTATAGCCTTAGAATGGATCGTATCATCGTACCTATATTTACTTGCTTGTAATCATCAGACAAGTATATTGAATACCAGACCAAGGGACTGTAAGGGATGATGTATATTAGGCCGGGACCTGTCCGGGGCGTGCCGTGTACGTGGCTCGAACGGGGCACGGCCGTGAAACGTTACATACATTTTGTATGACGAGCGTCGTTTGTGGCCCGGACGGGCCACGGCCGGGCCGCGTCCGGGCTTTTACTTCATACAAAATGTATGTAACGTTTCACGTCCGTGCCCCGTACGAGCCACGTACACGGCACGCCCCGGACACGGCCCGGCCTAATATAAATCAACCCTAAACTCCTAGATATTTGCGAATGTGGAATCGAAGTCAACAAGTTGACGCCCTTATAACATATAAAGAATGACAAGGCAATCATTATAAGTTTTCAATTTCTATTTTATAATAAATAAGCATCATAATACTATATCTACATTTCAACTATATCTACTGTAACATATCTATTGTATCTCCATTTCAACTATCAAATAGGTACATAGGAACATTAGGGATACTAGCACGTAAATCAAATACTGCCTTACACTGCAGGCTGCTCTCTGACCGTATGAAACACATTTAATTGAATCCAAGTGTATCGAAATTTCATTGCCAATAAGATCACTGGAGCGCTACCGGCGTTTCCTTTATTAAACTTAGGTTCATGTGGAATGGTCCTAAGGAAAAGTGTAGAATAAGATCTAAATAACTCAGTACCGCGGTTTTATTCATGTTCACGATAAATTACTCCAACGACAAGGATACAAAGTAGACGAATGATAGTATAATTGTCCCCGAGAGTATTGGATTGTAATATTATCAGCATTTTTCACCAATTATTTTAGACCGGCGTTCAATCTCACTAATGGCAGTCTAAATAGGTACCATTTATTTTGCAAAGAGTGAATGACCCGACCCACATGACCGTTGTAAGTGAACAATAACTTAAAATAACGATTAAAATAAATAATATACATAAGTATGTAAGAACCCTTACTGCAATTATTCTATTTCAGAGCTTATTTATTATTCACCGGCATTTGAAATGCATTGCTAACGATGTAATTGTAAACTTTAATTAGGTTTGCCCGTTCTGCCACTGCAAATGACTAACCTTTATATACTCGTGTCCCAAAGGACTATACTGTTTCATGTAAATACTGTTAGGAATGCACTGTGGAAATATTATAGGCGAGGAACTCCATTTTGTTAAGCATACCTACATAGATCATGCACTATGGTCCTGGGAATAAAACAATTTACGATGCCCAGTATGGCGGAACTTGTACTTGTAACTTGTGTATTGTCTTCTGTAGTTCTATGTTATTATTAATTCGTTTTTGTTTGTATTATTGTTTGTATTTGTCTATGCGTTATGTCCATGTGAATAAATGTATTTTCTTTCTTTCTTCTTTCTTTCTTTCTAATAAACCTTTCAAATGTTTTCGCCTTTTTTTTATTGCGTGATCTTTTTCGAAAAAGTTACCGCTGTGCCACGGTACATAAAGGGCTTAGGAAGGAACATGCTGGATTTTAGTCAGTAAGTGTCTGATATTACTTCACACTGCACCGACAGCGGGTGGGGTTATTTGGTGATTTCTGATTTAAAAAAGGTGTCGGATAAGGACAAAACCGTGACAATATACCTATTTATAAAAGATTAAAAATGGTCTATTGCAAAGCTGCGATAGCTAGTACATTTTTATCAGCTTGAGTAAAGCAAAGAGATATTACTTAGTTGCTATGCAATCTCTGATAAAACTTATTTCAATTTATTGACTCTTCATTCATCTTCTTCATTATTACTTCATTCTTCATTCATTGGACATTTTAATGTACTATTATAATGTCAAGCTGAAAAGTTTGTTGGCATGAACATGCTGATTTGATAAGTTCTTTCAGTGTTAGATCGTTAATTTATTAAATAAATCTATAAGCTATTTTCTATCTGGGTACGGATCTTATTGAAGTACCAACAAGACGAGGGCGATACCGCTTGCTGAAGCTAGGCCTATTATACATATGTACCTTTTCCAAATAATAAAAAGTTTCTTACGTTGCGCTGTATTTACCGTACCAAAGTTTTGCTTTGGAAACTCCGAAATAAAATGCTCTGGTAGGGTTCATGTAAACTTTACTCTGTAATCTCCGTTTTAATATTCTGCAGCACTCTCGTTGACTCCCAAGGGTTAGCGTAAAAGCTTTGGATTTTCTATAAAGAATTTAAGTAACATGGATACGCACATACCTGCTTCTCGTACTATGTACGCATGTTGCTCTTCCTGTTATTTTGTGGACTGAGTAACATACATATAATGAAATGAGATGAAATCGTTTATTTTGCAAGTTGGACATTACATCACTTTTACACGTCATTTTAAGAGTAACTAACTGACTGATCCCTGAGAAGAAACGCATTATAGGTATTATTTACTAACCAAAATACCATATTTATTACATCATATTATATATTTTTTATTTTATTGTAAAATAATTTATCCATTTTATATTTAGCCCTTAACATTCACTAGGTACTCAATTTTATTTCTAGAACGGGCACTATAAAATAATTCGACACGCCTTTTCAGTACAATTTGAAGTGCCTATCAGGGTCCGAAATTGTTACCTACTGCATTTTACTTATATACTGCCACCTCATACTGAACTTTGTAGAAAGCAATAAAGGATATGAATATGACATGTAAAGGTTTAAACCCTGCTTTCTAGCCCTTCGGGAAAGCAGGTGTCATGTAATTTGACGTGGGTACAAAATGTTTAAGTTTAGCATATGACCTCTATACTCATTATCCCATACACAGCAATAAAATCCACTTCGGATGTACTGGCAGAGTAACTTAAAGTTCAAAAGGAAAGTTTTAGTCTATTGACATCATGCATTATCTTTATTTAATACAAAAACATATTAAAAGTAAATAAAATCGTAAAAATAATATTGTTGATAACCTACACTTTCTCTACATTGTAATGCCCTTTTAAGTGTTTATGCATATTAAGTACCGAACAATAATATTTTATATTTTTTTAGATAACTGTAGCTGTGTGTAGAAGAATATCGATGTATAAAAGGGGGTGTGTGTTTTGTTCGGGCACAGTTGAACTCTCGCTGAGTTGACTCCACGATGAGGGCTGTCCTACTGATACTCGCAAGCCTGGCCGCCGTGGCCATGGCTAGGCCTGAACTCGACGACAACACTAGTATGGGTAAGAACTTTTTGATTATTGTCCAGCCTTTCCAAATGCATTTGTTTCTTTTGATTTTATAACCACACTAGCATTCGCCCGCGGTTTCACCCGCGTCCCGTAGCCGGATGGTGACAAAAACAAAACCTTCTCCCGGGTTTAAGTTACCTCAGCCAAATCGGTCAAGCCGTTTTCATGTTATGTCGTGACAAGGGAAAGCGGGTTTCATTTTTATATATATAGATTAGAGCAAGTTGTTAGTAGCGAGTAATGTAGCTTCTAAGAGGACCACAACCCTAAAACGTTCACAGTATAATAAACATAATATAGTACATAGAGTTTTTTATAATTTTCAGTGAACATGGACATCAAACACCGGCAACTAGTCATCCTGAAATTGCTGAACCACATCACGGAGCCGTTGATGTACAAAGATCTGGAGGATTGGGGCAAGAACTTCAAAATTGAAGACAACATGGAATTATTCACTGTAAGATTAAATCTTCAAGAAGTTATATTTTTTAAGTTTGATATACACTTTTTCAAAGTCAAAGTCAAGTCTTCCAATGTTATTTTAAAAACTAATGTGTAATTGTATGCATTTCAGAAAACCGATGTTGTAAAGCACTTCATCAAAATGATCAAGACCGGAGTTCTGCCGCGCGGTGAGATCTTCACTCTGCACATTGACCGCCAGCTCAAGGAAGTTGTCACCATGTTCCACATGCTGTACTACGCCAAAGACTTCAACACCTTCATCAAGACCGCCTGCTGGATGCGCCTTCACCTCAACGAGGGTATGTTCGTATACGCTCTCACCGTGGCAGTCAGACACCGTGAGGACTGCAAGGGAATCATCTTGCCTCCTCCCTATGAAATCTACCCATACTACTTCGTACGTGCCGATGTTATCCAGAAAGCTTACTTATTGAAGATGAAGAAGGGAGATGTGGATCTTAAACTGTGTGATTTCTATGGAATCAAGAAGACCGACAAAGATGTTTTCATAATCGACGAGAATGTGTTTGACAAACGTGTACATCTCTCCGACGAAGACAAACTCCGCTACTTCACTGAGGATATTGATCTCAATACTTACTATTACTACTTCCACGTTGACTATCCATTCTGGATGAAGGACACCGTAATGGATAAGAACTTGAAGACTAGGCGTTTTGAGCTTACAGTGTACATGTACCAACAGATCCTTGCTAGATACTACTTGGAGCGTTTGTCCAACAGGATGGGCATGATCAAGGAGTTCTCTTGGCACAAAACCATTAAGAAGGGATACTGGCCGTGGTTAAAAACGAGCAATGGTATTGAATTCCCTGTAAGGTTCAACAACTACGTCATTGCACACGATTACAACCGTGACGTCATCCGCCTGTGCGAGGAGTATGAGAGGATTATCCGGGAGGCTATCATCAAAGGATTCATCGAAGTGAGTATAGTATACGTCTAAGAATATGAATTGTTAGATACTAACTATTTTAGAATCTTATGACCATCCTAACTATCGTGCAAACGAACTTTATAATATTCCCGGAGTATAGCTGTGCCAATAGTTTAAATAAAATTGTAAAAATTAAAAAAAAACTCACAAATATGTATACATTTTACCACTTGCTTTTTCAGATTAACGGCATGAGACTGGAACTTACCAAGACTGAGGACATGGAGGTTCTTGGAAAACTGATCTACGGTAAAATCGACAAGCTTGATCTTGACAGGACCGTGGTTGACTCATACCGCTACCTGCTCATCGTCATGAAGGCTGCTCTTGGTCTTAACACTCTCCACTCCGACAAGTAAGTAGTGAACTACATAGTAGTTTTCTATTTTAAAAATATGAAAAAATTTGAATCTACTAGGGTTCCCGGTAGGATATTCCTGTCAATGAAAATTCTTACCAATCGCATAACAAATACTTAGATAACTAGGTTACTTTTCCCCCTGTTTCATTCTTTATTCCTGTCTGTCCAGATATGTAATATACTTCTGAGTATGGGGCAATTAATCAAATAGGCTGCATTTATTATAAACTACCTGGCTAACCAACTTGACGTTGAGCTTGTAATGAGCTCGTCTATTACATTTTCTTCATATCTGAGATAGTGGGTGTCCGTTGGTGAATGTCGGCTTACACAATATCCCTATCTTCCTCCATATAGAAAATGTAGAATAGGTGTTTTGCAATGACTTAGACTCTAACTGAGAATATTTTTTGTAAACAGGTACTTCGTTGTTCCTTCTGTCCTGGACCAATACCAGACAGCTCTTCGTGACCCAGTATTCTACATGCTGCAGAAACGCATCCTGGATTTGGTATTCTTGTTCAAGCTGCGTTTGCCCTGTTACACCAAAGAGGACCTGTACTTCCCCGGCGTGAAGGTCGACAACGTTAACGTTGACAAGCTCGTTACTTACTTCGATGACTATCTTATGGACATGACTAACGCTGTCTTCTTGACGGAAGAAGAGATGAAGAAGACAAAGTCAGACATGAAATTCATGGTACGCAAGCGCCGTCTCAATCACCAGCCATTCAAGGTCACTCTTGACATATTATCTGACAAGGCCGTTGACTGTGTCGTAAGAATATTCCTTGGACCGAAGAAAGATCACATGGATCGCCTCATTGACATCAACATTAATCGCCTTAACTTCGTCGAATTAGATACTTTCCTTTTCAAACTGACAACTGGCAAGAATACTATCGTCAGAAACTCTCATGACATGCACAACATTGTTCACGACCGCATGTTTACCCGTGACTTGATGAAGAAGGTTGAATCTATCACCGACATGAGGGACTTATTGATCAAGGACTTGAGGAACTACCACACTGGCTTCCCCACCAGGCTACTTCTTCCTAGGGGCTTCGTTGGAGGTATGGACTGTATGCTGTACGTTATTGTGACACCACTGAGGCTGGTCGACAACGTCGATATGAACGTGTTGGATATCTACCGTAAGGACTTAGTGCGCGACTTCAGATCGACTGTCCTTCTCGACAAAATGCCTCTTGGCTTCCCCTTTGATCGCCGAATTGATGTTGGAAACTTCTTCACGCCAAACATGAAGTTCATTGATGTAAAGATCTTCCACAAGAAGATGACATGTGATATGAAGACCAGGTGGAACCGATGGGTGCTGAGGGACTACAACATGGTGGACAGGACAACCATCGATTCTGACAGCTACTTCGTGGATACCGACCTGAACATGAAAATGGACCGCAACATTAACTTGACCGACATGTGAATTCATCACGGACGACTAAACTGAAAATACTGACTGTGTCAGTAATATACGCAATAAAAAAATGAAAAAAAAAAAAACAATAAACTGAAGTATTTTTATTAACTGGTTTTTCTTTAAAATAAATGAGTTATTTCATAAAAGTTAACATCCCGAACTCTTGCTATTATATACAAGTAGGTACTGATATGCCTTCTGTCCGCAGTGCCTATAACAAAGTACATAGCATCAATTACATTATTAAAGTCCGAGTTTACCGGCAACATGAGCGTCCATTTTCCTTAAAACAAGTAGGTACATATTTACTTTCAAAGTTGAACGAAACAGTTGTTTTGAGAAAACTGACGTATAGGCTGTCGGTGAACATGGGAAACAAAATAAAGAGCTTTGGCTTTGACTTTGACTTGGGCAATAAATAAATGATTTTGCCCAAAACCTATTTATTTCATGATCATGCAATAAGCATGCAAGGTTTCAAACAATAAACATTAGGTGCATAAAATAATAAGTAAATAACATGGTAATAAATTACCAATTTTGCGAGTTTTCAGTAGTCCAGAGATAAAAAATGACTTACAAAATGAATATTTATAGCACTGGATACATGCTTTATGAGTTCATTTTCATAAAAAACTGAAAACTGAAATTTTCTGCAAAAAAGAAATGATTGATGTGTACGAATATTTATAAATAGTATCATGATTTTGTTTTAGTTATAACTCATTATAGTTAAACCATAACTGAATTATTACTTTTCATTCAACACCACTCCACCGATGAGTAATGATAAAAAATGTTCATTTCTTTTTCCGTAATATTATTTTTACCACCAACCACAGTTAAATTAAATAAATAGTTACTACACTTAATTAGTTTCGAGAAAAGAAATAATTTTCTAACAAATCCAACAAAATACTGTATAGTGTCGACATCTATATTGACTCAAAAGAGTTGAATGCAAAGAGTCAAATGATTCATGCAATCATCACTAGATGGCGCAATACATAGTGTGTATATTTAGGCACAGTCAGAACCAGATCAAAATAATATCAAAATATTAATCTACTACAACCATAATACTCTTAGATACATTCTTAGGCTATCTTTAAACAGCTTTTCTTTTAAGAACAAGAAGCCATTAGTCAACACAGATAGATAGGAACAAGTCCCTGACTCCGCCATTAGATGGAAGCAGGTATATGGAATCTAAATCACAAACACTCGAAAACCATGCAGTAGTACAGGTAGTATTCAATGTATACTCTTCAACATAGGGCATCATGCATATCGCAAACTTAATACTGTCTAGCAAAAGTTAGGTTAGGAGACTACATATAAATGTAACTTTGTAAAATAAAACCTGATTCATAGTGTTTATCGGATTAGCAGTATCGAAATACCCTGTTGCAACAACATAAAGGCAATTTAAAGTACTTATGGAGATGCAGGATTATTTTGCAGGATTCTTCCAAAGAGTTACCGCGGCCCTGGTCACAGAAAAAACACAGCTGACCGGTGGTCAGTAAAGTTTAACACTCCCTTCGGCTGGACCCACATTGGAAAGGATCCAACTTTTTAGTCGGTCGATACCGGCCAGATACCTGGTCATTGTAATGTTCGCAATGCCTTTTTTGCAGTGCAATGGTGATAATTTTTGCCTTAAGGAGTTGATACAATGAGACACCTTCATTGAGAAAGATCGAGATATTGCAAGTAGTGGAAGGTATAATGATAAAACTATGCAAAAAATTATCACCATTCATAATAACACTGTCTGACCCCCACATATTTGTGTGATGTCATATTATTTTCTTTTGCGATAAGTGCCTGCATATTTTATCTTTTTTGACTTCTTTGTTTAGTGTTTGCCTCGTTGGTCTAGTGGTCGCAAGCGCGGCTGCTGTGCTCGAGGTCTCGGGTTCGATTCCCGGGTCGGGCCGAAATCGCTTTGTGGGTTTTCTTAAACTTTCACAAAGCAGCCCGTAGTCTGGAAGTTGGTGATTGATTCACCCGTGCATCGGAGAGCACGTAAATGTCGGTCCTGCGCCTGATCTCTTTCCGGTCGTGTCGGATTGCCGTCCCATCGGGTTATGAGAGTGAAGGAATAGGGAGTGCACCTGTGTCTGCGCAAATGCTCGTGCACTATAATATGTCCTGCGCAGCTGGCTGATCTCCTTAAGTGAGAACAGCCGCCGTGGCCGAAATCGGCCGTGGACGCCATTTTATTTTATGGGTTCGATGCCCACAGGACTTCTCTGTTCATATTGTGTGTTCAATACCCATAGGGAGTAAAATTAATAATGAACCAGTTGTAATGTGGAATGTGGAACGTCGAAATGTGGAAGACGTTTCACTGTTGTTGATTTAACTCTTATTTAATTAACTACAGATTTAATTAACCACTGCTTATCTATTGCAATCAAATCTATCAACACATTTTAACCTACTGAAAAATAGACAAATACCAAACAATAGGTAGGTAGTCCGTACTCAGCGCAACAAAGGTGAAAATAGAGCATAGTAACCAATACTATCTTCAGTTTATACTCAGTCCAAACTTCTCCGTAGTCTTTCCTTGCCCTTGCAGTAGGTGCCGAGGGATATAGAAGACACAAGACAACCTTGCCTCTGCTATTTGGCAAAGCATCAACACAACTTCTTCATGCAATCTGACTTTAAATATCATTTGTACGTCTATCGTCCTATTCATCTTTGTTTGCCTTTTTTTATTCTTGCATATTTCAGTTTTTTTTTTTTCTTAAAAGTTTTAAGTCAAAGCAGTGGATACAACTTCGAACTTCTTTCGTAATACGTAAAACGTATCAATATTACATGAATTAGATATGGATGCAGATAATGGAACAATAACATTTGTACCTGTAAAGAAAGTCATAGACGTTACTGAGTGAAGCTAAAAGGTCCGTAATTTGAGTTTCCTAAGTTGTATTGAAACCTATACTTTTAGCTAGAAACGCTGTCCTTCTGTCTGTTACAGTTTCATGCCAAATGATCCAGTTTAGTTCAAATTGAGTATACAGGTAGTCTTCAGCCTGAGAAAAAACATAGGCTACCTTCTATTCGGATGCCTCATGTAGCTACTCCCTCGAGAAGTGGAACCGTGGAGAACAGCTTGTTGATTATAATAATACTTACCCAACTTTTCGTAATAAATATTATTATGACTGTATTAAGAGATAAGCTCTGTTACTTGGACATATAAAATCTGCGGTAACGTGACTGTTAGTTACACTTGACTTTGACTTAGGTCAGTACATCCAAACAGTGCACTGATTAATTTTTATCTTTTTTGTTTTGACTTTATGTCACAACATAATGTTCGTAATTATCAGTGAGTTATTATTATTCTGTAACTGCCTATATGTCATGAAAGTTGAATGACATAAAACAATCCTTAGGTAGATTTTCTAATATTACAAATGCGAAAGTACCTATGTGTGCCTGTCTGTAGCGCCAAATCTACAGGAATGTTTGATATGAAGGATACACTGATAGTCGAGAGCCCCAGAAAGGACATACCCTACTATTTATGCCTCGAGAGGCGGATATAATTACCTAATGATGTCATAAAATATTCCAGCCACAGGTCTCCACTAAGCCTTAGGTATCAACTGATTAGAATTCCGAATAACAATTTGGCAGAACCGGGAATTGAACCCTCAATTTCAATAATATCACAATCGGGTAGGTAGGTACAACTAGCACCTTCCTAGGCATTAGGCAATAAGGCATTTGTTTTTTTTTTTCAATTCAAATGCTATGACACAACTGAATCGACTTTTTCTGTAAAACAACAAGCAATTGATGTCCTCTTAGCCGATTATCGGCTACGGCGGCTGTTCTCATGTAAGGAGATTAACCAACTACGCAGGACATATTATAGTGCACGAGCATTTGCACAGACACAGGTGCACTCACTATTCCTTCACTCTCATAACCCGATGGGACGGCAATCCGACACGACCGGTAAGCGATCAGGCGCAGGACGGGTGTATCAATCACCAGCTTCCAGGCTCCGGGCTGCTTTGTGAAAGTCTTCTAAAACCCACAAAGCAATTTCGGCCCGACTCGGGAATCGAACCCGAGACCTCGTGCTCAGCAGCCGCACTTGCGACAGCTAGACCAACGAGGCAACAAGCAATTATGAACTTTATGTCTACAACTTACGATCCTTTTCAATTAGAGACATCAGGCTACACCTAGAAATACGTTTTCCGTAGTTCAATCAAGCCTGACTCAGGTAGGTATTTGGAGCCAACGCATGGCATAAACAGTGCCAAAAGCAGTCTCAGCTGTCGAAACTAGCCAATTAAATGTCAAAGTATTATTCTCAAAGGATTTACTGTTTACAGTAACATGCTTTGTTTTATTTATAGTAAAATAATGACTAATTGATTTGACACTAGCTTATCATCGCAATGTCGCTTTCATCGCAAATACTTACATATTAAAATAAGTCTGAAAGTCTGTTTAGGGATAGAGCAATTATAAGACCTGGATAAAAAATATCTCCATTTATTTCTAGGGTACACTTATTAGTTATCACCAAGCCAAATCCATATCAATCCGTTTAGAAATTTTATTTTCAAATGTTATACAAACATACTTAGGTACTCTCGCATTTATAAGTAAAGATGTCAGTGTCTGTGACGTAATTTCTTTCTTAACGTTTTCCAAAATTCTTTACCCGTACCAGTCCTACAGCTTTACCTTCTACAAAAATAATAATGAAAAAAAGGTCTTAGCTACCCCAGAGTATGAATCAATTAATGATTCACTCTCTCAGGACATTAGACCAACGACCCGTGAACTTGTTATTTAGCATGTTGCATTAACTTTCATAACGCTTAGCGCATTCAACTATTGTTATCAACATACTCAGAACAAAATGTCTATGAACTTTGAAAATCTTTTTAGTATAAATTGGTTTGATTAGTTCATAGCATCATCAGTTATTTAGACAAGATGAAGACGTTAACAGTGGTGTTAGTTGTAACTGTACTTGTGATACATATTTCGGGGTATTTGATACAAGTGCCGACTGAATGGACCGTGGAGAGGATAGAAACTGGTGAGACTTTTTGATAATAATCATTCATGGGAGAATCATAGCAAGGTTGAGCCTATAACCAGTCAATAAAAGCATATTGAGAACCAATCTGTTGGGTTAGTTCTGTTGCTGATAATTTAGTGTTTCACGCACCACGAAATCTTTTTGTCCATAAAGTCTGCGATTATGTCCTTATGAATTGTATTGGAAATAAAATCAGTTAGCATGGTGAAAGATGTTAAACTATAAGAAGACTACTTTGTAATGGTTCAGTAAATAGGCCAATGATGATGATAATGAGAAAGCTCTTTTAGACATCATTAAGACTAATATGAGTAGGAATGATGATACTATGAGAGACGCTTAAAAGAGTCACCATGATAAATGTTTGGCACTCTATACGTCTTCAGAATTAATATTTCACGTCAAACGTAATAGGTGGCTAACTGTTATCTAGGACATTAAAATATTTTATCGTTCATTATGATTGTTTATTATTATTTTTAAAGAGGAAACTAGCTTTAAGCTTGGCTCAAATTGAGATATAAACATAGTAAGCCATGGGACTTTTTACTGCCTTTCGTGGCTCCCCAGGACATTGGTTATAATTTTATTAATCTTTGTCTCCTCGTTTTCTATCCGTAAAAACAATTGGATCGGTAATAATGAAATAAAAAAAAAATACAGGAAACGAAACAAAACATTTTCAAAATATTATGAACCTATCTAATTACTACTAGGAATAAATATTATAGCTTCTATATAGGTTCATATTTTATTGATGCGTATGCAGAACACATGACGATGTATTTTGGCAAAGCATTTTATTGAAACGTATCAATCGCCACTTGTACAGACATTACATTTAGTTGCAATGCCATATTACACATTAGTCTTCCTCATTTGTATGATATGGTATGGAATGCCAAACTATTCTTGTAAACTATTCAGAGAGGCACTACTTATATATGATCTTGGAACATTCTCATGCGTATATTCTTGTTCACAGTTCCAGCACAATGGGTGCATGTTCAAAAAATGATGATCCCGTTATTCGAAAATGTTTGCGAGGATAGCAATGATCCTGTCATACGTAATCTGTCTCAGGCATTCACCTTTAATCCAGACGATTATTCTGTAAGTATATTAAAGAAATACTTTAAAAAATACAATTTTTTAGGTTGTTCCTTTTTAGATATTAAACATGATGATTCAATTACAGGAACCAAGTGCGATTGCAGATTTGCAAAAGCTCAAGGCAGCTGGCTTAATGCCCAAGGGAGAAATTTTCAGCGAGTATAATCCTGAGCATATGAAGGAACTGAAAATAATATACGAAGTTTTGTACTCCGCCAAAAATTTTGATGCGTTCTATAAAGCAGCTGCATGGGCGCGCCAGAATTTAAACTGTGGACTCTTTGTTAATGCTATCTACTTATCCATTCAAAGCAGGAAAGATACAGAGCGACTTTCTATACCAGCACCTTATGAGGTCTTACCAAACTACTTTGTTCGCAAAGAGGTTCTAGTCAAAGCTTCGTCAATTCTAGTTGGCCAGGAAGTCACTCCCTCTGAAAGCATTCGCGAGGATGGAAATGCTCACATTATTGATGCCAACTACACTGCAATGTTTTACGACAACGACGATGACTCGAAATTGGCCTATTTCCGTGAAGATATTGGATTAAACTCTTATTATTTCTTAAGAAAACTTAGAATGTCTCCATGGCTTAATAACGACATAAACGGCAGATATGGAGAAAATGTGTATCAGATGATGAAACAATTCATGGCGAGATATAATTTAGAAAGATATGCCAATGGTATGCCAGAGATAGAAGGCATTGACTGGAATTCTTTGCCTGACATTCCTTACGATCCTGAACTAGTTTATTCTGATGGCATTGAATTTAGCCATAGGACAAAACCTTTAGTATTACCAGTAAATGATGAATTAGCATTATTACAAACAATAGAAAATAATATTGTCACCGTAGCCAGCCACATGGTATGTATTTACTTATCTAATTTATGCAAATGTTGTAATATAATAATTTTATGAAGTAAATAATTGAAGATGAATTTTTTTCAGCGTCAGAGTGGATATAATAAAACACAAATATTGAATCATTTAATGGAAATCCTTGTCACGGGGGAGAGGAGTTATGAGACATTGGCTCGCCAGCTCCTTGGCAAAGATCACACCAACAACGGGTAATTTAAGCATTGATTAATTTGTATTTGATGATGGCTTTATAAATAAGAGCATAGTATTTATGACATTATAAACTATTTCAGACACGTTTCGGTGCTAGAACACTGCATGACTTCGATGCGAGATCCGATGTTTTGGAAGATAAACAAGAAGATAGTTGACCTCGTCGACAGTGCTCTAAAACTGTTACCAACATACTCAAGGAGTGAACTATACTTCCCTGGAGTGGAGATCGTAAATATTGATGTAAAGAAAATGATGACAGCGTTCGATTACTTTGACTTCGATGTTACAGACGCTCTAAAATTAGACAACAGTAAGTCACCGTTAAACATTAAAATAGGTCAGCCCAGGTTAAACCATAAACCATTTACAGTAAAACTTAATATATCATCTCTGGTAACTAAAAAAGGTTTGGTTAAAATTTATTTGGGGCCAAAACTTATACCTGGTGAACTTGCTGCTAAAAAGAATCTTTTCACGCTTCTTGATGTCTTTGAAGTCAATCTTAAAATTGGAAGCAATATTATATCAAGAACATCGAATGACATGAAGCACTTATCTTCAGACTTTATTTCACTTAAAACTATCAAAAAGCAAGTAGTAGACGCAGAATTTGGATTAGATTCTTTGCCATTAAAAACGATCTATTCACAAATTGGGTATCCAAATAGACTCATTTTGCCAAAAGGTTTATCGACAGGTTTGCCTATTCAAATGTTTGTTTTCATTGCACCGTTCACTAAAGCAAGTATGAGTAGCACATACTCTACAAATACCATGGACTTCAATTCTGCAATTTTATCTCCTGGTTATCCACTTGATTTGATGATTGAAGATAAACAATTGTTTTCATTGCCAAATGCATTGATTAAATATGTCACTATAACTCAAAAGGGCGATAGCAAAGTAGAAAATTATGGGGGTCCCGGTGTAACTAAGCAGTGGTACGGCACAAACAGTTACGATCCTTCCAGTCGCCCTAGTTATTCACCTGAAAATAGAAAAACTTTTGATTACAACTCAAAAAGAGGTCCACCTACAAAGAACGAAAATAATGCGGATGAAGGTCCTGAATATTTGCCTAGAATAGATGACTATAACACTTATTCTCTAGTTACACCTTCAGAACAAGAGTCTATTCCTGAAACGGTACATGAGGTTAATTTAAATAATGATATTGTACACTCGATCAACTCTTTGAATTATATAAAAGAAGCTTTCGACAATAACGCAAAATTTGAGAAAAAAGATAATTCTGTGGAAAGGGAAGAAAACTCAAACAAAAAGACGTCAAAGGAAGAAAATGATATTTGGGTTCCCACAAACAAAGATTTAGAAAGCGACGAATATTTAGACAAAGGCACCCCTCGTTTGCTAAAGTCAGCTAGTTATGATTATTCTTCCAAATACAAAAAAAGAGAACCATTTGATTACAACGCGAAAAAAGTACAGTTTGACAAAAAAGATTATTCTCGTAAACGAGAAGACTATACCAAATATCGTACCGCAGCACCAACCGAAGTCGAGGCTACCTCTACAAAAACACAAGAGCTTGAAGAATTAATTTCCAATGAAATTAAGGACAGTGTCAATTTAATTGATGATACTTTTAGACTTCTAAAATCAAGTAAATTCGATTATACCTCAAAGAATAATAAAGAACCATTTGACTACAAAGCGAAGAAAGCCCAATTTGATAAGAAAAACTATTCTGCAAAAAGAGATTTCACTAAATACCGTACTGTAGCACCAATAGAAGAAGAAGTCGAAATTACTACTACGGAAACACCGTTACAGACAGACTTAGATTGGGAAGAAATGAAAGAATCCGTTAAAGAAATACTTAACACACCAAGACTGCTGAAGTCTTCTAAATTTGATTATTCTGCAAAAAGAAAAGAACCCTTTGATTACAAAGCTAAGAAAGCCCAATTTGATAAGAAAGATTATTCGGCAAAAAGGGGGGACTACACTAAATACCGAACAGTTCCACCAAGTGAAGAAAAAGTCACTACTGCTCCTACAATTAATGAACTAGAATCTAGTGAAGACGAATTAGCAAGAATAGCATTAGATAAAGATACCAATAATTTAGATTTGATCAGTGAAGTTAAAGAAAATAATATTAATGTAGATAATAATGACAATGATTTATTAGATATTGAGACATTTCCTCTTGTTGTGGTCAGAAATCGTACTCCTACACTATACGACTTTCTGTTCCATGCCTTTGACCATGATTATAGTCCAGAAATTAAAGTTTACGAGTAATAATTGCACCTTTGTAATAATTAGATAGGTAAATAGACTAGATGTGGTATATACAATATGTATGATTGCTGAATTATATATTGTTTTTATTGGATTAAATGTTATTATTTTACTGTATTTTTTTTATTTTCTATTCCCGTAAAAACACCCGCAGCTTACTTTGCTAAACGAAGCAAAAACAATCTGTAGCAACCTTTGTGTCGCTTTCATGATAAAATGATGAACCAATATGACAGGTTGAACATTTACAATAAAATATTATAATATGAATGTTTGGCCGGATGTTATAAAACATATTGGAATTATAAAGGGGAACAGCCAGTGTCTAATAAATTGTTAACAGAATAAACAATAAACGAAATCACCTGTAAGAGCGATCGTTACTTTAAAATATACATAACATTTACGATGTTACCTATAAAACTCTTTGATCGCGCAGTATCGTGCGGTTGATTTTCATTGATCATTAAAACAAACTAAACGTATGTATATACAACAAGGGGAACGAATGCACATTATTGCTATTTCGCGAGGTTTTCTATCATTATTTTTGGAAGAGTTCCAAAATTTTACAACGACGTTACGCTTTCCCTATTTTCATCGCGGAAAATTTAAAAACCATCGGTCACCAGTGTGACAACAGCTAGAATACAAATAGAAAAACTTTTATAGCCGGTTACAATGTATTTACAAAGTAAAAGATACAATTACCATATACATTTACAGAGTTCAGTTATGTAGAAATTCATGGAAATACGAAAAACATTGTTGCACATCTTAGGTCTAATACTTTATCCGATCCCATGAATAAACAATATTGATTACAGTTTTGGGTAAACACAAATAAAACTTTATGATGTATCGTTAAAGTCAAACTGTGTACATACATTTTCCTGACGCACAAATACATAAATTCCTCCAAATCATATTTCCTCGTTACATTGGAAGAATTACGGCAATAAATTAAAATTATACATTTCTAAACTTAATGCTATTTCTATTTTGTGTTTTGTGAAGCTGAAATATTCTGTAAAGTAGGTGTAGATAAGTTTATTGCAATTTCTATTATTACAGTTGAGTAAATCGTCAACAATTGAATATTATAATAACGCTATTTGAAACGGGACGTCATTTAAATTGGTGAATTAAGTAATTAGCGTCTTGATTAGTCACTAATCGTTTCAGAACTCGCAATAGAGAGTGTGCAATAAATGTGAAGTAAAAAAAGCAAATAAAAAGACACATTACCTGTGAAGCATTTCAAGAATTATAACCGTTTGGCTCGCAGATATCTGCCGATGGATTCTGCAAGGAAAATCTTATGTTTCGTGCCAAAATGAAGTTATATTTCCAGTCCATTGACGCTGATGATTCAGGGTGTAGTGCCGGCAACTCTGGCTGAACTTTTGGCTGTGATTACCAATTATTTTGATTATGGAATGTTAAGTCAGTGTAAATTAGTCAGATGTCGGTTACGCATCGGCAAATAAATTTAATAAGTCCCCGCCGCTGCAACTAGTTCGGCCGGCTGTGAAATTATTAGCGCATTTATTTATGATACCTCATTTCCTGCAGTTCACCGTCTTATGTTTTGTCACTGTTTATATGCTATGCTATTTTATTGCACCGAAATATTCTCTTAGCAGGTAAATTATGCGCTCGTTAATGTGTATTAAAATACCAAGCAGTCTCACAAACTTTTACGGTTATAACCATAAAACGCATTTAAAATACCTTAATTTTCTACACGCAATCTACTGACAGTTTATTATTTATTTGCAAAAAATCTCGTAAGTATTTATTAAAAATATGACGGATATTCTACTCATCAAAATATTATGATACTATTAACTTATAATGCTTTAGTAAATGATGCCATAGACCAATGAGATGATAGTTAGATTGATAGATGTGTTCTCGATATAAATAAATCTTCGCAAATCAGAAATAGTTCGGGATTCCTGAATTCAAGGTTCGACTGATCGTTTCTATCCCATTTCTGTACACACAGAAAATAGGACAACAAAACTAAGACATCTTTGAGACAATATTGTAATTTTAACTAACATTTAACCTAGACCGAATGTCACAAAAGTGTAGGTCGCAATAAAATAACCGTGAAATGAACAAACAGCCAGTTTGAATTATTTAACGATGTATTAAATGCATCGTGTTATATAACATAATGACTATCTTGTCACATTTGTTTTCATTATTCTGAAAACTTCGTGTAACAAAGACCACATGTCTTGATTGAGTACAAAAATAAAAATAGTGTAGTGTTTCATAAAAATATTTTGCCATTATGAGCTGAATTGTTTTGGTCGTCTGATACTTTCATCTCGTGTAATTTATAACATCAATATTTAATGATTGAAAACAAAGCTTAATTGATAATAATCGGTATTTACAAAACTCTAAAAGAAAAGCCTTCGAATATTATCAAAACAACATTCATGAAATGTTCCGTGTTATTCAAGTACAAATTGTGTTTGGTAGTTGAACAAAAATGTACAACGATCGATTTTACAGCTTTCTAAGGAATGCGTTTACGAAAATAACATCAAAATTATAACCAAGTGTTTTAAAAATAAACTTTGTAACCTGACCTAAATTCGGCGTATTGTTGTTTTAAGACTACACGTGGTGGCTACGTAAAGCGCGACTCAGATTAGATGTTTCTCTCATTGTGGCATTCAGAGAGAACACAAAAATTATAGCCGATCACCGACCGTCTATATCTGCGCCGGCGCCCCAGTATAACCCGTTTCACGCGCCAGTGGTCACCAATCATCGGCCTTCCATACATTAGCCGTTGTACTCGCGATTTTCAAATATTTACATCCGCGCTATACATCATTATATTACTTATTTATGTTGTTAGACTTTAATAGCAGTTTACGATCATTTGTTATTAAACTTTTAGGTTGTAAATCAATCTTGTTTTTTGGTTTTATATGGTTAAGTAAGTTTGGCTTTACATGTCTTTGTAATAGTGCTTTATTACGCAACTGTGTTTTAAAAAACTTATAGTAGCAAATAATTAAAACAAAATCAAAATCTTCTGAATATTTTGGGCCCGCACATTTATTATTTCCATAGAATTTTACTTCACAACTCAAATCAATGAGACTTTCTTAGTCAGCGATCAGCTAAAAAATACATTTTAACATTATAAAAGAAAAACTCTCCAAAAACTAGTGATTCTAACCAACAAAACAGTTGACTACTCCTGCCAGTGACGTCGCTCCACGTAATATTCTCGTCGGGATTGTTGTGAATCGGCGGCCGCATCAAAGGAATTTCCTGCTCTTAATCAAGGAACAACTTTATATGCGCAAGAGTTTCTGTAACGCTTTAAAGCGAACGTGTGGAGATGTTCAGTATCATGTGTTGCAATCGTGAACTGAAGCCACTAATCCTTGTATGAAACCGCCGCCTTATATAGAAAATCCATTTGTACCTTCTTTAGAGCTGACAGTATTTAGTAAACTTTATACTTGACATGAATAACTTTTCGTGTTCTGGAAGTCAACATCTGTTTAGTGCGAGATTTAAGGAGGCATGCTTGCAAAATATTAGGAAGTTTATGCAAATGCCAACAGAAACGTTCCCAGTTTAATTCTACCTTAATATATTATCTATCATATACCAAAGTACATATGTGACGGTGTAATAACATCCATTAGTAATCAAAATAAACGCGATCAATTAAAACGTCATTATACTCCAAAACAATTCTGCAATAATGCGCTCTTCGAAAGCTTCGGCAACAGCTATCATATTTCTATAAATGGATCGCATCATCTATGTTCGTACGTGTGAGTCGATGTCAATTAGTTTATATAAATCTGACAGCTCACTTCCTGCAGAATGCAGGTTTTGCTGAACATTCCCACCATCTGACGTAGATATAATTCACGCTGACGAAGAACTCAATAACAACGTCACTAGTCTGAACGTGTACGGCACAGAGAGAGACAGAAGCTTTTTCACTTATTTTTGTATTCCAGTCTGAGGAGGAAGGAATGCTATAAATAAGGGTGCCACATCGACGTAAAATCTAGTGTAACAACACTCGCACTCGGATTCGGTTCTTGTTACTACTGCCAACCCTACACACACACCATGGTGAGGATCCCAAGGATTTCAAATCTCCTGTTCGTTGGACGTGGATGTGACAGTTCATTGTGACAAATCTAAAAGTGATCAAAAAATTTAAAGTCTTACACAATTTTGAAACGAAGTGATTTTTATGGAATTTTTGAAAATGGACACTCTTATTATAATTTTTCTAGTTAAGGCATAGTCCTTACATATTAGTTGCAAAAACATTTCTACTCTACCACACAGAATTACTAACACACTTCTTACATCGGTATTTTCTTCGTAGGACACTGATGATGACCAGAAGATGGCCATGCTGCGCAAGGCCTTCCAGATGTTCGACACCACCAAGTCGGGATACATTGATGTCCTGAAGATCTCTACCATCCTCAACACCATGGGCCAGCTCTTCGATGACTCTGAACTGCAGGCTCTCATCGATGAAAATGACCCAGAAAGTGAGTATTGCTGTAATATCATCAACAAAATTACCGTCGGTCTTTTAGGTGTCCCCTTTTTGGGTACAGTCCACTTCTCATTCTTTAACTGTACCTCTAATCGCTATGCTTGATTATCACTGAACCAACTAGTAGAATAATAGTTGGTTCTGTGGTGTGTGTACTTTACTGTCTTGTCATCTCCAGTCAAGAAGTTAAGCTTTTCAAAAGAACCACTTCTGTATAGGTATTTCTATATAATATATGTTTTAGTTATAAACAAACTTCATTCAAACACATTTTTCAATGTTATGTGAAAGTTCAATCAATCAATCTTATATTGCCTATAAATCGTCTCACATGTCGTATACATCAATATGTGTTTGTTCAGCTACATGATGCCTGCACATTCAATGAATTCGGAATCTCTGTAAACAACATCAATTATTCATGCCATTTAAATATTTTCTCTTCTTCTTCTTTCATTTTGTTGATAAACTTACGACATAAAAGTTTTTACTATGTTTTCTCTAGGACTAAGATAAAAAGACCTGCTTGCAGCGAATAGTACGGTATTTCGGCCACGTTGCTCGCAGAGACACTAACAACTTGGAACGCCTGATGGTAACAGGAAAAATTGAAGGCAAAAGACCTAGAGGTAGAAGTCCCAAACGGTGGTCAGACCAGATATCGGAGGAACTGGAGATATCTGTCAGCACTGCACTACACCAAGCAACGGAACGTAACCGATGGAGACAACTGGTTGACGAAATAAAAAGGAGTCACGATCCTCAGCATTGAGGGAACGATCGAGGAGGAAGATAAAAAGTCAAATGTATCACGCGGTTTCTTCAAATGTGCGGTGCCAACTGAGAGCGATAAAAAATTGAGAACAACAACTGTCGTATAAACAGCTGCAAACATCTCTTGTTAAAAAGTAATCCATCATCAGAATACGCTAACAAGAATTCACACGTACCGAGGCTACGACACCTTTTCGAATATATTCTCGAATATTTTTACTCGTCGCGGGAACTAATGAGGCTATTTCCGTACGGTAGTTCTCTCCGAGCTTCCAGTCCCTTTGAAAGATGCATGTCTCTGTTTCCAAAGTTTATTTATCTAGTTTGTTTTCAATGAAAGAAATAGAGCACTCAAGGTTTAGATCACTTCTGGTTTTAGTCTCGAATTAATTGTTATTTTTACTTTATTTTAGACTCTGGCAAAATCAATTTCGATGGCTTCTGCAACATCGCTTCCCACTTCTTGGAGGAGGAAGACGCTGAGGCTATGCAACAGGAACTGAAAGAAGCTTTCAGGTCAGTATTTGTTTGTTTATATATAAGACAAATTCCTGAAGATATTGTATGAATGTCTTTCATAGATCGTATTGTCAATACTTTTTAATCCGTACTAAATGTCACATTATCTTAATCTCCAGGTTGTACGACCGTGAAGGTAACGGTTACATCACCACTTCCACCCTCAAGGAGATCCTGGCCGCCCTTGACGACAAGCTCAGCTCAAGCGACTTGGACGGCATCATCGCCGAAATTGACACTGACGGATCCGGAACCGTCGACTTCGATGGTAAATATCATTACTATTGAATAACTCTTACTATCTAAATTCACATGAACATCACTTATACCTACAAATGCTTCAAATTATTATTATAATGTTATTGGTTCATCGGCTGGAGATCTGCCCACATTTTGTCCCGTCGCCAAGACAGGCCTCCGCAGTTAACACGCAGTTACCTGGTGTCATTCTGCGACTAAATTGTCAAAAGCGTGAACATAACAATTTGGCGACGTATCAACGTACTGCCACCACTTCAGCAATATATTATAAAATCTACTAAAATGTCCGTTTGGCTAAAACAAAACTGCGTTTCAAGTCGATTACCAACTGGATGCCACAGCAGCTGCTTATAAAGATAAACTATGACATAAATTTTCGCGGAACCAACATAGATACATAAACATAATACTCATACTAATGCTGAAACATTACTAGAACATCTAAAAGGCGGATGATATGCGACGGTCAAAATTTATGTTGTCTTACAGACGCATATCACAATATTAATTCATTGCTAGATACTAATCACCTCCACTTGTTTTAAAAACATATCAAAGAAAACTTCTTGACATAATATTTTAAGTGGTTTTACATTAGGGTTATGTTGATTACTTAATAACTCAAAAAGTTTTGGAATGCGCTCTAATTTTCATAAATTGTTTAGTTCTGTCTTTTCACATCTATGTTCCTTTATAATTTACTGATCCACTTTACGAAAGTTGTTAGCGGAATCTGACCTTTTTTTCTATCGAGACTACCCTACATTCTTTTCAAATATTATAATGCCAATCTTAACGAGAATGTTTTTGTTTGTTTCAGAATTCATGGAGATGATGACTGGAGACTAAGCAAATCGTCTATTACTGTTACTATTATAGTATTATTATATTTTAGATGCTATTTTTATTGTATTTAAAAAGTTAAGACTTTGACACTAGTACAAAACCAAATGCGGTATTAGCATGGTTGTTTAATTAAATTGCACATTTTACTCTATCTTATAGATAGGCACTTGTTAATATAATTTATTAGTCTACAAAGGTAGGCCAGGAATCTTTTTGAGTTCGTTCCAAAGAATTATTTCCGGAATAATTCACATCCAACGAATTCTAGAACAATTATAATGCTAATATTTATAACGCATTGCACTTTATTTTGGAAATATACGTAAAATAACATCATTATTATAACATCAATATACACAAAACGACAGTCTTTTACTCTAGTTTCAATTGGTGTGTCCTTGACCTAAATCATTCCTCTGGTAGGATTGTGTTAGTTTGTGACCAGTCGCCGCTGTGGGCACACCAGCGTTGTTGATCAAAGAAACAGAAATACCACACTGGCAGTGTCTAATGATTTATTAAGATTTATACATCCCAACCAACTGTTATGTAAGCATCAAGTTATAAATATTTCCACCGGCACATTCTATATTTCTGTTTTATACGGTAATTGAGTTCGAGAGTGAGGAATTGCCTCTTGACCAAAATTAGCCGTGTTCCAAGACTCGCAATTGAAAAATTGTCCAATTGCATTTTGTTTCCTGTGGGTACGGTACAGTTGAGGACAGAATCACAGACCCACATACATTTTCCTTATTAAAGTTAAAAAGTCTTTGACATTAGCTTGATGTCATTTTACTCAAATATAGTATTACACACTGATAATACTTTAAAATGTTTGTAATCAATCAACCCACTCTATATTATAATGCGTTACCAATGATAAAGGTGAGTAATTTCGGAAACCATAAAAAGCAGTTTCTGGAATGTGATGTCACACCACGAAAACGACAGCTTAAATTATTTATTGAAGTTTTATGACCGATTAGTGTAATTAAAATAAAATGCCTTTTGATATTGATGTTACTGCCACTCAATAGAAATGAAGAGCACTTCTCGATAACAGCAGTCTATTGAGAACGGGTCAATATCGACAGTATGCCTATGTCAATGGTACACAACGGGCTATGGATTTCAGTGTAGAGGATTAGTCTCAGAATAATTACCATTATGAACTAATTGACCCTGGCAGGAAAGCTATTTTAGTTGAACACAATTTGTACTGTGCACTGGATTGGTAGCTTGACCATGATATCTCGATGACATACCTAGTACAAATTGGATTTCTCAAAATTCTCCTAAAAAGAAAACATAGGTACTTTTATAATAAATTGATGTAAGTAAACAATGTCAATGAATGTTTTTTTTTTTCAAGACAGTATGGGACGAGATGGAACAGTTTTTGTAAATACGTAAGTTTTGCACACATACAGTAAAAACAGAAAATACTCTCTGCAGACTAAACAGTTGGCCGACAGTTGACCCGATGCTTGATAGATTTTCTTTTTATAAAATCTTCCAATCGAAGTTTTCAGTCGGTCTTTATACCGGCTGATAAATGTCTGATCTTTGTTATGTGCGTACTACCCATTCATCTTCATACTGATTTATGAGCCCAAACAAACTATCGGCCGACAAAAAGCCTCCAGTGTGCGCATACTCTAAACCACATCATTAGTTCTTAGTTCTCAACACTTCTAAGACCATATCTAGCACTAAAACTGGCTCTTTATAAAACTCATAATTACAAATATAAGGCGTGAAGCTGTCAACAATGTGACCACAAGTGTACAATGAAAATTATACCCATTAAAGCGACCCTCAGGATCTCAATTGGATCAGTAGAAATACCGTTATGAATCCTCGTGTGCATATAAGCCATGTGTAACTATTATCAGCACTAGTTGACTGCAGTGTTGGCTATTGTGATGTTTCAATTTACCCTTTTACTATGGCTTCTGTCTGTGGGAATGTCTATATCTGCACCATCGGACGAATTCCGTGGAATGGTGAACGAAGGAGGTATGTGAATGTTTTATTGCAAATAAAATGATCCTATAAATAAAGTGGACTTCCTAATGTCAGGGTCATCGTTATGATTATAGCACTAATGAATTATGAGTGTTCTAATTACATTATTTCAGCGCTGTGCGTTGAATCTTGTCTACATAAATCGCTTAAAATAATTCACAGGTAATTTGCAAAGTATGAGCATAAAACAATTGGTGGAAGAGAAATAAAAAACTTGTTTAAGTGATTCTCAAAATAGAATACTTATTAACTAAATCTCCTGTATAGTGGATTATAATTGGTTCTACATGATTAAGATCATTTTGTTGTATTTCCTCCAGAGCTGTCCGTGGATGTTGATGGGCCCCTAATGGGCATTGTTCCTGGTTACGCAGCTCAAGGAGAGAGACAGCCACATAGGACAGGAAATATATTTTATGAACTTCTAGAGGTAAACAATGAATTTTCTTTATACTACTTTTTTGAAAGTATAGTAGTTTTTTATTGTATAGGTAATACTTTCAAAAAATTGTGTTCAATAAATAATTGTAACCCAAACAATATTTTTCCAGTACAATGACGATTACAAAATCTTTAAAAATTTAGTGAAGAAAGGTACCACAATGAAAGGTCTTACGTTTAACATCTACGATGATAATATGCAAGAAGCAGCTAGCCATCTATTTGAACTACTCCACGGTGCAGAAGATGCAGGCTACAATGCTGAGAAATTATTTAATTTTGATGAACTAAATGAGGACTTAGTTGCATATGCTACACAATTGAACATGATATACAGAGACAAACATGTTGATACGTCAGCATTTTCACCACCTTTTATCACAAAACCCAACTTCTTTGTCAACGGTGAAACAATATTAAAAGCTATGAAGATTAGTAACTATCTATATAACAATATAGATATAACAGAGGAAGCGTATGTAGATCAGTATTTCAAAAATTATGATACTGTCACGATTAACAGTAATTACTCTGGTTGGAATTTGCCTGAGAATGGAGGTGAAGAGCTGTTAAACTACTTTAGAGAAGATATTTCTTTGAACAGCTACTACTACGGAGTACATCTTAGACATCCGTATTGGATGTTCCGTCATAGACTGTATGCACTTAATTCTAGAAATGATGAGCATTACTACTACATTCATCAACAACTTGCCGCTCGTCTTTATCTTGAAAAGGAGCATTTGCGTCAAGAAAATAATTCAAAGAAAAATGACTTTGGTGATTTTAAACCATACCTCATTCATGAAAATGGACTGCCCTTTCCTAGCAGATCTGGAACAATTGGTGACTGGAGTGAAGATAGAGCTAAAATTAAGGCAATTGATATTGCAATCAGAGAATGTATGTCTAGGGGAATTATTATGATGGTAAGACATGTTTTATTTAATCATTTGACAGAGCGAAAAAGAAGAAAATATTTTTTAGTTCACATCATTTTCAACATCGTTATCTGATACGAAAAATCAGAAGATTACCATAAAGAAAGTAGTGTTAATATCATAATGTATCTCTTTTCAGGAAAATAAGTCTCCCATAAGGCTGTCGGAAGACAATTACATCAAACTACTGACCAGACTGTTTCGAGGTAACTTTGAAGTGGGAAGAATTTCCAAAATCGTGCGTTCATTATTTGGATACGGAGGGAACGGATATCCTATTGATGAGTAAGTATTTATGAAATTACAAGATCTTATCGATATCAATCCTGTCACTATATTGTATACGATACTTCTTATTTAAATGATAGTTACATAAGAGATAGGTACCATCAAGTCGTAGACAATAACTATATTTACTAAAGTAAAGCGTAGAATTCTTCCACTCTTTTTTTAGCCATTCGCTTGTGGATTGCTTGTAAAGTTAATCACTCTTGGATAAACTTACATTGATAAAAGAAAACAATATTATAAAAATAATACTTGTTGTCCTATTTTATAGGTATAACCCTGCGCCATCTCTTTTACACCATCCTCAAACGGCATTGAGAGATCCCATCTACTGGTATATGATTCAATTTGTTCTCAACTACTTCACCGAGTACAAAGAGTCCATCGAACCTGTTAATCTACAAAAACATTCACTAAAACGCTGTGAAATCATCGATGCGGAAATTCCAAAAATAACCACATATTTTGACTATTATCAGTTTAATATAAACAATGCTGTAATCAAAAAGAGTTCCCCACATTCCAAAATACCGCTGACGATAACCGCGCGTCAAAAAAGATTAAAACATTCCAAATTTGAATTGAACTTCACAGTTGATTGTGAAGGAATTAAAAATACTATCGTCAGGTTGTTCCTCGGACCTCCATGCACTGACAGTTGTTGGGAAGAATACTCACACTTCTTTGAACTTGACAAGTTCGCATATTCCTTTGAAGAAGGGTTAAACACCATAACATGGTCACCTGAGATCTCAAATAAATTCTCCAATGATGAGTTCTACAATATGGAAGGATCGTCGTTACTAAAAGATAGGATTAATAACTACAATATGTTTAAGTTCCCAGAGAACTTAATAATACCCAGAGGCTTAGAAAAAGGTCTGAACCTTACTTTATTTATTATGATAACGTCAGCTGATGAATATTTGGATGAGTTTTATTCAGCCAACAAGTTTTTCGCAGATTTAATGAACGATATAGATAACAAGCCTCTAGGGTTTCCTTTTGACAGGCCAGCAGTAGACTACTATGATGATGCTCCAAATTATAAGTTTTACAACATTACAATTTATCATAAGAAAAACAATGTAGAAAAGAATGGCTTCTTTTCTCCTCACTTGCATTGAATTGCATATTTTGTTTGATCTGAATATTGGGTTTTCTTATACGTAAGTGAATGTGATCTGTTTGACAATAATATAGTTATTAAGATTAATGTTTCTGGATACTGTCTTTTTTAATGTTGTTATATTACATATACATTTTAAATGTTGTTTACTTTTATTTTGTGTGAATTATTACGCTACTCGACCTACTTCCTGAATACCTAAAGACTGTTTCTTTTGACTTCTAGTTTCCACATAATTACTTAAAGTGATGTTTTTTTATTGAAGAAGAAGAAACTTATGCGGTATGATAAACTGGCAGGAATTTTACATGATGGTATCTGTAAGAACCGTTTTAACTATTTGAATAAAGGAGAAAGGAATAAAAGTATTGTATTACTTATTACAATATTTATTTCAATTTAATTACGGTTTCTATTTTTACTCAAGTTGACATATTTAACATCTTACTTATGGTTAAGGAAGTAAGAGGGGATGTTCATCTCATAAGGTAAATACGCGTCCTTGTGGTAGATCTTTACATCCTCGAAGTACATGTTGGGCTGCCTGAAGTAAGCTTCTTGTACAGGGCGGTCGAATGGATAACCGACAGGTTTGTTGTCTGACATGTAGTTCTGGAACACGTCTTCTCCCTTCTTAACTCCGTTGTATGGGTATACGAACACGAACAACTGGAATGGGTATCCACCGCTGGTACCCTTCGGCAGCATCAGCCTCCTAGGCATGTTGTCAGGTACAACAGACATGTCGTATGGAACCTTGCCTTGGTCTAACCACTTGTAGATCTCGTTAATAGGGATGGAGTCATCCTTGAAGAAGGTGAAGTCGCTGGATTTACGCTCAATCTTGTTCTCACCTGGGGCAAGTTTCTGCACGAACCAATCCAGTTCATAGAATTTCATCCAGTCCTCTTCAATATTGACAGGGTATCCATTTTGGTCGTATTTGGGTCCAATGAAGATTTTGAATGCGGCGTCAGACGCTACATCTGATTTGAGGTCAATAGAAACAGTGAACGGTTTGTGGTTCAAGCGAGGTTGGCGGATCACAAAACCAGTAGGGTAGGATTTGAGCTCTTCTTGACTGTAGAACACGCTGTTAGTAGCGTTGAAATCGAAGAAATCAAAGTATGTGATTAATTCGCTGACTTTGACGTCATTGATCTTAACACCGACGAAGTGGAGGTCATTGTAAGAGTAAGGCTTGACATATTCTTTGTAAGCAATAAGGTAGTCGACGATTCTCTGGTACAGCTGGTAGAATGCAGGGTCGCGCATTGAGGTCTGGTAGAAGTCCAAAGCGGATGGCATGAAGGTGTACCTTTAAACAAAAGAACGAATATGAATTAACCACATCATTAGTTTACTTATTTCTTAACATTAAAATTATTGATTGTGAATGAAATTAAATCATAAAAAGCTTAAAAATACCTAGTCGTAAAAACTTACTTGTCAAAAGGTTTGGGGCTGCCACTGAGCACGTGACGGGCGATGATCTCATAAGAGTACTGGTGCAAGTCCTTGTTGCTCTTCTCGGAGTACAGGTCTGAGTTCATGTGCCAGTAGTTGCCGACGTAGTTCATTTCCTTCTCAGGCTGAAAGTAAGTACAAATAAAAGGTCAGATAATTCGACCACTTATGTTATTGATCACTACATAAAACATAAGTGTTGCTACTTACGGTCTTGAATTCTCCCTTCTGCAAGAATTGGAAGAACGTCTTTTCATAGGTGTCCAGGAAACGGATGTATTCGTAGTTCTTCTCAGAGTGGATGTTGTAGTTGTTACTCCTTTGAGCGAAAGGCAAGAAGTTTCCAGACAGTAGAGGGTAGTAACCAGTCTTGAATTCGGAGTACCAGGAGAACTCAGGAATATCTCCCAAACCGTTGGTAAGACGCTCCAAATAGTAACGAGCCAGAATTTGCTGGTAGTAGTAGAAGAAGAATTCTCCCGTGCGATCCTTCCATGCGCTTAATTTGCCAGACTTCCACCAGAAAGGCATGTGTGAGTGGAAGTAGAAGTAGTAAGCGTTCAAGCCTACATCTTCAGTGAAGTATGACAGTCTCTGTTCCTGGTTGGGGTAGGTCAAGGCGTTGGAGTAGTTGGCATAGTACACGTAGTAGTCGCTTTCCTTGACAATGCCGTATTGAGCAGCAAAATCAGATTGGAACAATCCATTCTGCATTTTGATGACGTTCATCTTAGACAGAATGTCCTTGTTGAAGAAGAACTGTGGGTAAACTTCATAAGGTGCTGGGAGAACAATGCCTTCAGTGTCTTCCCTCTGGACCACAGCAATGTAGTACGCGTATAAGAACTGCTCTTCGTTCAGCCAAACCTTGGCCCAGGCGGCGGTTTTCCAGAAGGTTTCGAAGTCCTTAGCGTAGTACATCAGCTTGAATAGGGCAATAGCTTCATCCCTCAACCTTTCGTAGAAGATGGAAAACTTGTGGAATTTCGGCAAGAATCCAGTTCTGTATAACTGTAAGAATTCTTCAACCACATGTTTTTCCTGCAAAATGCAATGTTTAGGTTTTGTATGGGAATCTTAGAAATTGCATATAGAAACTATATAATTTGATCCGTTTTGACTGTATATAATTAATTGAAATATACTCACAGTGTAACCGGCGATGTTAGCTTCAATGTCGTATTCCTTGCCGACTTTGTAGTATTCAGCGTGAACGTCAAGTTGTTCCGAGTGCTCAAAGAGGGTAAGGATCTTCTTCTGGTGCTCGGCAAAAGCAGCATCAACTGTAAGTAAAAGAAACAGATACCTTTGTACTATTTGATTTTACTTCTTCTTCTGTTTACTGTGTACATAAAGGGTTAAAATAAATAGGACATAAGTAAAAAGGCTCTAAAGTTTTGACAAACCAAACTTTGATATACTACGTATTTTACCTGTGTGTTATGTTTGTACTGTTGTGACAATTAAATATTGACTAAAATGTACATCAAAGGTGCAAGAACCCATAATGAATAGTTTATATATTTTAAACGTTTCTGAGGTGAAAAAGTATATGAAGTTAATTTCGTAAATCCACACATTGTATTGAAACCTCAGAAGAAATAAGTATATTTTCTGATGTAGAAATAACCCCGCCAGAAAAAGGGTTTTAAATGGATAAGGTATGATATATAGGTAGATATAATGATAGAATAATTAAAGATCTACGTTGTTTTTCGAGTCAATAGCACTAAGGTACTAAAAAACAATTTCTGCTATTGGAAGCAGATTATAAGATATCGCAAAGTCTATATAAACTGATACATTTCCACGTGAAAGAATTAGTAAATATGAAAAAAATACATGAAATCGAAATGCAATAAGTTCTTACCAGGTTTCACTTGGATTTCATGGTGCTTAGGGAGGGCTACGCCCATCGCCAGGGCCACAAGCCCCGAAAGGATCAAGACAGTCTTCATCGTTGCCAGAACCGCCGCCAACTGTGCCGACCAGCCTGCCGAAACCCCGTTTTATACCACTCAAAGATCACAATGCCGTGTGTTTAATATCGATAATGTTATACTTTCTTTATCTTTATCACTGTATTAACCTCTGACACGAAACTCTTATTAGTTGATGTATTAAAATCACAACAGAATTAACGAAATCTGTTGCGTAATCGCGTCGGTATGAGGCTTATCAGAGCGAGAGACATGTTATCAAGACTCTTAGGGTCTAGAACATTTCCACAAAATTAATTAGACTTCATGTATAGAACGTACAGTCCTATGGAATATCGTTAGGAATTGAGGAGCTTATTTTAATAATCCCGATAGAGACTCCGGTCTTTTGGTAGCTAAATGTTAATTGCATGGTCTTTTGGGTCATTTCCATTCATCGTGTTTGTAGAAAAATGCTTGGACCTAAATCTATGTACACTATTTTTATTGTTATCTTGTGAAGTCTATCTCTAATCGCAATTATCATAGGGTTTGGATAATCAACAGGTACATATATTATGTAAAGTTAAGAAGAGGGTTAATACGTATATAACAATACGCTCGTACAAATATCAACCTAAATAAAACAAATGACACCTGGTACCTGTTACACTAAATTGTTTTGATTTCTGATGTACTGATCACTGCACTAAACAAATATTATGAATCAATGAAAATGTTATGGTTATTAAGATATGTGTTATTATTTTGGAATTTTACAATTACAGTAAGAGTAACCGCACACTGCTGATTTTTGTTTGGCCGACAGATATATGACAACGTTCAGATATTTGACCGGTATCAGATCAACTTAAAACTTTGATTAGCTAAATTCACGATTTTCTTAAAATATATAAATATAATTTTTCCAACCATCGTGCGCTAACTGTCTTCTGACTGTTTAGTCTGCAGTTTAGACTAACGGCCAGTTTCTTCATCAAAAGTAAAAGTCAAAGTAATGTCTAAAGTAAAAGTAACGGTCAAATTCGTTTTTTCAAGGCAAAAATGAATTTGCTAAAATTTTACTTTTACTTTAGACATTACTTTGACTTTTACTTTGGCTTTTACTTTTGATGAAGAAACTTTCTGTTAGAGTTATGTATTTTTTTACAACGTTTCTTTCGCAGTAATTCTGATATATTTACATGCCAGAAAGAAGGAGTAAATTTTTCACGGCTACCTGAAGGAACGGACTTTTCACACTCAACTGTAACTAATTAAATTGAATGATAAGGACCGTTTTAAAATAATCTGCAACCGTTTTAAAGAAGCGATTTTCACCATTACCACTTAGGACGATAATGCTTGGCGTTATTTGAGATACAATTAATATTTAGAGATAGTGAAGGATAAAAAAAAAGTCGTGGTAGCCTAGTGGGTAAAAGACCAACCTCTCAAGAATGAGGGCGTTGGTTCTATTCCAGTTCAGGCAAGTACCAATGCAATTTTTCTAAGCATGTATGTACTTTCTAAGTATTCCTTGGACACAAGTGACTGTGTTTCAGATGGGACGTTAAAATGTAGGTCACGGCAGTCATTGAGCATCTTTGACAGTCGTTACGGGTAAATCTGGGACACCTGTCTAACCAAGGAGTATTGGCTTGCCCGGGTAACAGGGTTGACGAGGTCAGATAGGGCAGTCGCTCCTTTTAAAACACTAGTACTCAGCTGTATTGGGTTACAATGGACGCCAACCCCAACATAGTTGGGAATATGCTCGGAAGATGATGGAGATAGTGAAAGATCGAGAAGTAGGTACATGAAATCAAAAGTAGTATTTGTCCATATTCTATATACCTATACGAGTATATATTTGTAGTATCATTTGATGCCCTCAGAAGTAGTCCGTTTATACAAAATAAAGTAAGATTAACAGATAACTTATTTGGTAACATATTATCTGTACCTATATAATAATAATAACATACAACAACAAACATTTAGCTATCTCTCAGCTTGAAATTATGTCATAGGTTAACATTTTTAATACGATAGCAGCCACATTTAAGTAAATGACGAGTCAAAATGAAGGTGTGGTAAATTGCATCTATATTGCATATATATACAGTGCTTATAAGACCAATAATGGTATACTGGTAAGCGAACACCTCTCCAATAGGAAAACATGGGATATTTCTCTGTGAAATGCTGCTTATAAAAGGTGGATGTTTCAACACGAAACACAGAGGAACTGGCCGCCCATCAACAGACCGACCGCATGGTCGATCGAGCCGTTTGGTATTTACTTACTAACAAGCTTCTTAATAATTACGATAACACATCACAAAAAAAAATCTAAGTTTGGACTTGTTCGAAAAGTCTTATAATGAGTACACTTAAATATTAATCTTCAATAATCGCATCCTGCGTTAGTGGGCCTTATGGCAAATGCACTTCGGTAAAATTGTGGTGGCTTGAGTAAACTTAAGACCTTTGGTACAATTGGAAATGTGCAAGAAGGTTTTATACGTAGTGTGTTGTGTACCTACTGGCTGCATAGAAAAGCGATGACAGCCGGTGGTTTTTGTTTTAAAAGAAAGAATCCCATGTAGGTGCCATGTATTCGTAGGATGGAGTGACATTTTTTACACGCTTTTTATTAGCTTCACCTGTATGTTTGTATATTTGTATGTTTGTTTGTAACCGACTTCTTTGGGCGCGATTTTGACCCAGCTTAAACGGCCAGATTTCGTTCAAACTTTGTAGATTTATTGAGGACCGATGACAATACACTAATTTGATAAAGTTATTCCATTTTTAACCGACTTCCCAAAAAGGAGGAGGTTCTCAATTCGGCCGGTATGTTTTTTTTTCTATATATGTACATCGATTACTCCGAGGTTTATAGACCGATTTACGTGTTTTTTTTTGTGTTCGACTCGGAATAGCTGCCAGTTGGTCCCATAGTCATCAGGTTAGGATCTGATGATGCAAACCCTGAGAAATCGAGGGCAACCTTCGAAAGTTGTAGGCATACATTGGGTAAAAACTTAACACTTAGGTGTACGCCTAAAAGCACTACTCAACTGTGAAGATTTGGAGCTGACCTGATGATGGAGACCAGAGAGGGTCGAGGGAACTCGACAACTGAATATGTAAACTACCTCGTGTTTGGGCTTAAATTATTTGTATTGACAAGACCTTTGCAACAGTGAAGGTTTGGAGCTGACCTGATGATGGAGACCAGAGAAAGTCGAGGAAACTCGACAACTGAATATGTAAAATACCTCGTTTGGAGTTATATTCTTTGTATTGATGAGAACTCCCCACTTGTATGGATAGTGACAACTATTCGTATCACTGAAAAGCTTTAAATAAAAAACTTTTTTACAAAAAAATTAAACCGACTTCCCAAAACACTAAAAAGCAAAAAAATAGCTAATTTTAGGTGCATCGGCCTAGAAGTCGGTGGCAAAATTAACTTAGTAACATCCATTAGACACCGATTCTAGGCTTTTCAATTTGCAAAATATGACTTTTGTTAATTTATATAATTTTTCTCTACAGTCGATAAGGCAGGACTCGATGTTAATTTTTATTTCCAATAATTATCTTTAGCCGTTTTCTCTAATATTGACAAATTTTTGTATACTAAAGAGAATTTTAATTCTACAAAACAAATAAGGGCCTTACTACAAAAACTTTAAACCCTGTTTTACACTTGTCTAATAAAATTTTGGCTGCAAAATGAACCATATGTCAACGTCATAATTTGTCATTTTTTTAGACAAGGCATAAACTGACGTTTAAAAGTTTTTGTGGTAAGACGGTAATAGTTTTAAAACAAACTAAAAAGTAGAAAATAAATAATAGTTTTAAAAAACTAAAAAACACGCTTTTTATAGAAAACCGAACTAAAAAATAGACAATAAATTTTAATGAATTTCAATTAAGAAAATAGTGTTAAAAATTTCAATGAATATAAATTAATAATAGTCTAGAAATAATTAATAGTGGCCTAGTGGGCAAAGAACCAATCTCTCGAGTATGAGGGCGCGGGTTCGATTCCAGGTCAGGCAAGTACCAATGCAACTTTTCTAAGTTTGTATGTACTTTCTAAGTATATCTTAGACACCAATGACTGTGTTTCGGATGGCACGTTAAACTGTAGGTCCCGGCTGTCATTGAACATCCTTGGCAGTCGTTACGGGTAGTCAGAAGCCAGTAAGTCTGACAGCAGTCTATCCAAGGGGTATCGGGTGGCCCGGGTAACTGGGTTGAGGAGGTCAGATAGGCAGTCGCTTCTTGTAAAGCGGATTCAGCTGAGTACCAGTGGTACTCAGCTGAATCCGGTTAGACTGGAAGCCGACCCCAACATAGTTGGGAAAAAGGCTCGGAGGATGATAAATTAATAATAGTGTGAATACAAAAAAATATATATATTAAAAAAGCGTGGGGTGCTTTTTAAGATATTATCGAAATGAAAATCACTCTACTCATATCTGTCAATAAAATATTTATAACTATTGACACCATGCACCCCACGCTTTTTTAATATTTTTTTTTTGTATTCACTCTATTATTAATTTATATTCATTGAATTTTTTAACACTATTTTCTTAATTTAAATTCATTAAAATTTATTTTCTATTTTTTAGTTCGGTTTTCTATAAAAAGCGTGTTTTTTAGTTTTTTAAAACTATTATTTATTTATTCGGAATATTATTTTTTCACATAATCATAGAGACTTATTGGCTTATGAAGCACTGGAGCGTGATTAAAGTATGGATTGTATGGTAACAGTTAATTTTATTCTCCTCGCCCTATATACTCATGCCTACCATTATGACACTATGACAGATCCACTAATACCTAATTCTTTAGGATATGTCGTAAGGCAACTCCCAACAAATATATTTTACTGAAAGGAAACTATATAAAAACTACTTTGTTTTCCAAAAATAATCATATTGTGTGAGTCTCAGAACTCGAATCGTGCTGCGATCATTCAATGTTAACTTGCTTTTTTTTAAGAAGAAAGACCAGACCAACAAACCATTTACCATATTTTTGAAAAAAAGGAATACCAGATGCAGCTGAGAACCAGTGATGTACAAGGAGCTACTGCATATCTGACCTCCACACCCAGTTACCTGAACAACGCAGTACCCCTTGGCGGGACTGTTAAAAAAGGAAGATTAGTAATTTAATATAATTTTCTTTATTGCTAGGAGTAGCCGTTTTTTGGTTTTATATCCTGCGGATTCATGTGCTTGTATTAAAAATAGCCTGGTAGGTGTTTAAGCTCATAAAAGTTTTGTTTAAGTTTATTCACAACAATCATACTTATAAACATCTCCTTTGTGTAGTGTAATTGTATCATGATTTCATAAGTAAGATTAACAGTACGAGTTAGAGCTGTAGTGTGAGCACTACAAACTTTCAGTCGGCCAATGGTTGGTTTGGGCTCATAAATCAGATCAAATATGAAGGTGAATGGAAGTAGACACGTCACAACGATAAGGTATTTGTACGGTATCCGATCGTCCAAAAACTTTGATTGAATTCACGATTTTTCAACCACCGGGCCAACAGTGGCCAACTGTTTAATCTGCCATGTGAGCGTAGGTCAAACGTACCTACCAAACGAATTATCAAAATAAAGCAGGCAACAACTACGATCCTGTACACTTGTGATAAGAAGTTTGAGAGATTTCAGATTTCATCAGCTCATTGTAAATAAACTACACATGTGAGAATCAGACCCGCCCACTGAGGTTTTCGTACCTAAGATCATTATTTATAAGTAGTTCAGGAAACGTATTTATTAAGATACCTTTCATTTTTAAGGTACTTTAGTAGGTATTTTCCTATTTCAACTAAACTGCACATATGTGAGGTAAACCTTTCGATAGGACTTTTTTTCACAAAATGCATATTAAACAAAGAAACTTCTGCTTAATGATTCAATTTGATTAAGTAGGTGATTGTTGTTTTTTATATTCCCATTGTTATATAGCCGCATTTTATTTTGTTAGCTGACTTTTCTCATCAAGATTGTTTACTTTTAGTTAAGAGCCAGAAGAGCCTACTCGAATCATCATCATCCTCTGAGCGTTTTTCCTAACTATGGGGTCGGCTTCCAGTCTAACCGGATTTAGCTGAGTACCAGTGCTTTACAAGAAGCGACTGCCTGTATGATCTCCTCAAACCCGTTACCCGAGCAACCCGATACCCGTTGGTTAGACTGGTGTCAGACTAACTGGCTTCTAGAAGAGCCTACTCAAATAGGCCCCTATATTTTATTTTTAATTACCTATGTTTATTTTTTTCTAATAAAGGTATCTATAAAAAAAAACTAATTAATTGATTAATGGCTCAATAGATCATGAGAATAATATTATAGTAGTCTACTTTACTAGTGTAATTAAGTAATTATTATTTTTACTTTTTTCATTAGAGGATACGAACTATAGTCTATGGATATAGACTTCTATGGGTATGAGTTTTTCTATGGATATGGGTTTTTGCAAAAAAAATGGCAAGTTTTAATTATATAATATATTTATTTAAATACATATTTCTCTTTTACTCGTATCTTTTGTACATTTTGTTCTACATTAATATGATGAAATAATTCTATAAACGAGTTTATGAACTATTTATCACCTTACTGCTTCTTCTGGCTGAAATAAGAGGGAACGTTCATCTCGTAAGGTAAATACGCGTCCTTGTGGTAGATCTGTACATCTTCGAAGTACATGTTGGGTTGCCTGTAGTAAGCTTCCCGCACGGGGCGGTCGAACGGATATCCGAAGGGCTTGTTGTCAGCAAGGTAGTTCTGGAACACGTCTTCTCCCTTCTTAACTCCGTTGAATGGATACACAAACACGAACAGCTGGAATGGATAACCACCAGGGGTACCCTTCGGCAGCATCAGCCTCCTAGGCATGTTGTCGGGCACAACAGACATGTCGTAGGGAACCTTGCCTTGGTCTAACCACTGGTAGATCTCGTTGATCGGGATAGAGTCATCCTTGAAGAACGCAAATTCGCTGGACTTGCGCTCAATCTTGTTCTCTCCTGGGGCAAGCTTCTGTACGAACCAGTCCAGTTCGTAGAATTTCATCCAGTCCTCTTCAATGTTGATTGGGTATCCGTTGGGGTGGTATTTGGGTCCAATGAAGATCTTGACAACAGCATCAGAGGCTACATCAGACTTCAAGTCAACAGATACAGTGAATGGTTTGTGGTTCAGGCGAGGTTGACGAACAATGAATTCTGTTGGGTAAGCTTTGAGCTCTTCCTGGCTGTAGAACACGCTGTTTGTGGCGTTAAAGTCGAAGTAATCGAAGTAAGTAACCAACTCACTGACTTTCACATCATTAATCTTAACACCGACGAAGTGAAGGTCGTTGTGAGAGTAAGGTTTGACGTATTCTTTGTAGGCGACGAGGTAGTCGACGATTCTCTGGTAGAGCTGGTAGAAGGCGGGGTCACGGAGAGAAGTCTGGTAGAAGTCAAGGGCGGTGGGCATGAATGAGTACCTGTAACAATTATTTTTGCTGTCAATACTTTCTTACAAACATCCATAGATCTTCTTCATTATCATCGCTCATCATTATCCAAAGAACAAGGGCAACCAAATAATTTCTGGCAACATATTCACTATTTCTATACCTAATTACAACACGTGTTTTATAGAAATATTAAGCATAAGGTTCGATTTAAGTAAAGAATTGTATTGATCAAAGAAAAAGTCAAAAAATATAAACACTTACTTGTCAAAAGGCTTGGGGCTACCGCCGAGCACGTGACGGGCGATGATCTCATAAGAGTACTGGTGCAAGTCCTTGTTGCTCTTCTCGGAGTACAGGTCTGAGTTCATGTGCCAGTAGTTGCCGACGTAGTTCATTTCCTTCTCAGGCTGAAATGAGTATAAATAAAAAGGTTAGGTGATTTGGCGCCTTATGTTATTGATCACTACATAACAACATAAGTGTTGCTACTTACGGTCTTGAATTCTCCCTTCTGCAAGAATTGGAAGAACGTCTTTTCATAGGTGTCCAGGAAACGGATGTATTCGTAGTTCTTCTCAGAGTGGATGTTGTAGTTGTTACTCCTTTGAGCGAAGGGCAAGAAGTTTGCAGACAATTGAGGGTAGTAACCAGTCTTGAATTCAGAGTACCAGGAGAATTCAGGAATGTCGCCTAATCCATGAGGAAGACGCTCCAGGGAGTAACGGGCCAGAAGTTGCTGGTAGTAGTAGAAGAAAATTTCACCCATACGATCTTTCAATAGGTTGTATTTCTCGGACTTCCACCAGAAGGGCATTTGTGAGTGGAAGTAGAAGTAGTAAGCGTTCAAGCCTACATCTTCAGTGAAGTATGACAGTTTTTGTTCCTGGTTGGGGTAAGTCAACGCGTTGGAGTAGTTGGCATAGTACACGTAGTAGTCGCTTTCCTTGACAATGCCGTATTGAGCAGCAAAATCAGATTGGAACAGTCCATTCTGCATTTTGATGACGGACATCTTAGTCAGAATGTTCTTGTTCAAGAAGAACTGTGGGTAAACTTCGTAAGGCGCTGGGAGAACGATACCATCCAAGTCAGACCTCTGGACCACAGCAATGTAGTACGCATATAAGAACTGCTCCTCGTTCAGCCAAACCTTGGCCCAGGCGGCGGTTTTCCAGAAGGTTTCGAAGTCCTTAGCGTAGTACATAAGATGGAATAGGGCAATAGCTTCATCCCTCATCCTCTCATAGAAGATTGAAAACTTGAGGAACTTGGGCAGGAATCCAGTTCTATACAACTCGAGGAACTGTTGGACAGCTTGCTTGTTCTGTAGAAAATAATATTTTATTAGATGAATCAATATTTTCAACATAACAGAAATAATTGTTTTATGTCAAGATTTATGGACTATTATTTGAAGCTGTAGAATATTCACTTATCATTGTAAGACAATTTCTCAATATCAGCTTAGAAACATAATTGAATAATAACTCACTGTGTAGTTGTCAATGTTAGCCTCAACATTGTAGTCCTTGCCAACTTTGTAGTATTCAGAGTGCAGGTCCAGTTGTTGAGAGTGTTCGAAGAGTGACAGAATCTTCTTCTGGTAGCCAACGAACTGAGCATCAACTGTAAAAACGAACAAGGCAAGATTAAAGTTATTGCAGAATGCCAAAATAACGATTCCTTACAAGAAAAATCTCGTATTATTAGTAACTTTTTTACTATTTGATATTTACTTCTTTGTTATTTGAAGTTATAACATGAAGATGAAGTTACGATTCTGAAAATTATAAAGTACTGTCCTGAAGCTTGTACCAAACAGTAAAAGGGCTTAAATAAGAATGTACATTATCGTACACCATGTCAATAAGGTACTATGTATTAATTGATTGTGAAATGGGCTGGCAATAAAAAGTAATTTGAATTGTGTCTTACCAGGCTTCGTTTTGAGCTCATGGTGGGGGACGGCGCCGCCCATCGCCAGAGCGACGAGCCCTGCTAGGAACAAGACAGTCTTCATGGTTTTCGAAGCCGCTGTCAACTGTGCCAATCTGTTGGCCAGTGTAGCTTATATACGATCGGCGCATCCCGTTCCTGAATGCAATTGATATCAGTATAAAAATATTTTGCTTTCTTTATCGCTGTGTGCTTCAGTATCTGTTGTCTGTCTTTGACCCTTGCATTCGTTCGGCACATTTTGTTAACTTTATGTTATCATAATCTTTATTCTGTATTGTATTGTAGTTTCAATGGACCCTTTTAACTTTCAGTACGCTTTATACATATGCTAAAATGGCAATGATCTAAACACTTTACTTTCTTTTTTAAAGATTGCGACTATACTGACGACAGACTATTTGATGTTTCGTTTTCCAATCATGTTTGTAGAGATATATTTTTTTTAACATTTTACCACCAAACCCTGTACTAATCTATAATCGACATATGCTTTCTGTCCAGGATACAAAGCATTTTGCCTACAAGTAGTACGTAGGTCTGTAAATGGACAAATGCATGAACTGTCGAAGTAGACTTCTAAGATAACATCCTGTACTGAGTTGTCTTGAACATCCAAAGAGATCCAGAATAAGCACCTTATTCATAACTCTTTTGTACGTACCAAAGTTATGATTGACATCAGAACAACAACGAAACGTAAATTGCATATAAACTTGGAATATGATCACTATTCGTTTGATCTCTGATATGCCATCAATCTTACAATTTGAAGTAGAGAATGCATAACTCTAGTGGAGTTTCAAACAGACAAACTGTTTGGCCATCATTCTATGTGCATTTACATCGTAGGCCACCTATGTATTTAGTGTTTTCCTATTGTTTATTTTTTATTTTCTTTCATCTTACAAGGTTATTTTTCGTATATAACTGCTTAGTATTCCGCGTGGTTGCACATGCGTCTCAAGGGAACTTCTTCCTGCAACCGGATAGAAAGAAGTAGATGTCCTTTTTATGCCCTAAATTTGATGCTCTACATGGCCTTTGTACCAATTTAACTTGAAAGGGTTGAATAATTTTGGCAGATAGACACAGTTACTTTTACATTGGTAATATTAGTAAGTAAGAATATTTTGTTTTGATACAGGTTACGAGTGCTCTCAGCATCTATAGCTATATCAGTATATTTCATCGAAATCAGGATTTATTTGAACTTTTATTATGTTAACATAAACTCAACCATGGGTCATTCAAAAAAAGCCGTCGCGATGTAATTTTCAAAACACAACGCAATAATTGCACTCCCTGTCTTATGCTATCAAAGTATTGTTGGGACTTGAAATTACACTCATATTTCAAAAAAATAATATTATTATTAAAAATCCTGCCTATCCACTGTATAAAGTTTCCAAATTAGTCGATCCCGTGCTAGTATGATTTATGCTAAGCTTCATAACATGAGAGCTATATAGCCACACTCAAAGAAATAAGCAGATGTTTCACGGTTCATCCAAGGCATGAGGGAAAAATTTCCTTGGTCAGCAGAAACTATGAATCTTATAACAAATCACGTAGTTTTCTATTGGTAAAAAAGTTTTCAAAATCGATTTAGTAGATCCCAGAACGTTGGATACTTTACCATCACAAATCCGATCTTAAGACAAGGCTCTCTCACAAATACCTTACAGCACACCGAAGGTTAGTTTCAATTTGAACATATGCACCTGTGAATGGCAACCGTACCTGCTCCTTCAAAAACACTGCAAAACTCCCTTACTTGTACCGTGAACAGTTAGGTAATACCTAGATATTGTTCCTAGTACTTCACCAGACGAGTTTACCTAAAAGCAGAACTATTACAACTAGCAACATTGTTCAATATTTTAGTATTATTGAGTAAAAGTGTCATTCAGATGATAGTCTTGTTTTCACAATACTTACCTAGCCGGATTACTTAATTTAACGCATCCCGATAACCCTACTATCACTTGCAAACTTAATTAATGCGAAATACATACATATCTTGCAGTAGCTGTCGAAATATATCCACTAAGTTCGTAGTTCAAGGCTGTGATTATTCGGTTTAAAATTTTCCAGGGCTTATCTTCGACTCTTACTTAAGCTGGGAATAAACAACAACGGTTTATTACCTATTGTTTCGTAAAAAAGTACTACCTACACTTCTTTTGAATCTTTCGTTGAAGTTGATTACATTTTCAGGATTAACAATGTAGGAGACTCGATATGTGAGTATATTAAAACAGTAGATCCCAGTCCTTAGGGGTAGTTTTTTGCACTGCAACTTCTTTTTGTGTTGTTGTAAACAAATACTTTCTCGTGAGGGTGCCGCAACAGATTTACCTTAAAAATATCATAAGAAACGTTACCCCGATGCAAAACTTTAGAAACCCCTCCTTCACCCATCAAACCCATTGGAAATTCTACCTAAGTATTCACATCGACAAGATATTTACCAGCTGTTCATAACCAAGACAATTATGTCTTGACAACTATGTCTATTTTTTCATGTCTAGCAATTATGCTAGACATGAAAAAATATAACACAAAAAACTTTTACTCGCATAGCGACCGGCGATAACCCGACGCAGTTTCGCGATACCCTAATGCAGTTGTCTGATAAGTAGCTTAATTTCATCTTCATTAATGCCACCTCGCTTTAAGAATAAAGATTATATGAGATCATTATTTTTTAAGTATGTAAAGGGGCAAACCGTGGTGCAAATGGGCAAATTAACATCGCCTTCCTTTACTAGTGGTGATAAAATATGACCACCAAAGAGCATCAATTGGTATCTATTTTAAATGACTTGCTCAGAGATGTGCCAGCATCTCCGAAGCCAAAAAATACCCCACACTGTGCTGACGAATATACATGCCCAGCAAGGTGAGTATGGACAGAACCCTCTGCTTTTTTAGCATTTGTCCAGCAGTGGACGCCAGTAATGCCTTTAGATGACGACTCTGAAGTGACCCTACGTAACCAAAACTTTTCCACCGGAGAAAACCAACGGCGAGGGTTCCGGAAAAATACTTCTGTCACAAAAACTGCTAATGGACCACCTTAACTTTACCGTTGCAGAATGTTAAAAAAAAATTAAATCTTTCGCTAAATGTTTTAGAGCTCCGAAATCATAATAGTCAATCTTCTTTATGATAATTGATAAGTCATATTCTCATACAAGTACCTACAAGATATATTTTTACAGACAAAACTTAGCTTTTTATCAGTAGGTGCTTACAAAAAAATAACAAAGGAAGATTGAAGTTTCATATTAAAATAATTTGACTGCTATCACCAAAAATACCGAGACGCTCACTATCAATGATAACTCTCGGAACAGTTGATATTGACGTCTAAACTATTGAATTTACTTGTAGTACATAAGTATGTAATTCAGATATGATTTGATTTTATTATAATAACTAGCTTGTGCCTCCGGCTTCGCTCCCGTCAACTGACTTCTCTACTTTACCCTATTTTTTTTTCATAAGAACCTTCTCCAGACAATAACAAACACAACAAAAAAAGAATTAGCGAAATCGGTTCAGTTTTTCTCGAGTTATGCGCTTACCAACACATTTTGCGATTCATTTTTATATTATAGATAAATATACTGAAATCGGCATTCACTTATGTAAATAAGTCTGATGATTAAGGCTCTGTCCATGGCTTCTCTGTTTGACCAGAACATAGGTACACTCACTAGGTGTGGAAATTTAACAACAATAATAATTAAATTATGGTACCAAATCTTCATTTACACACACGTTTCTGGCTACTTCACTTTAACATAGTTTTTCATGAGTCCTACTAATTTCATCGAAATGATAATTCAAAATCCTTTTTAAATAAAATAATAATATGAAAATAAATATGTATCAACATAGCATACCTACATTCATTGAAATAAAACAAAGAAGAAAATCAGTTATTTGCTTTGTACAACCACGTTATAAGCGCCATCTATCTTGTTCTGTAAAAACTGATGAAAACTCATTGGGTAGAAACAGTTGAAACCTACACGAACGAAGGAACACTACTTACTAAAGCTACATACAGATGGCGCTGTTGTCATTTACAGTTAAGTTTGAAGTTTTTATGTTGATAGATGGAGCTACTTGCACTACCTTATGGACCGAAAAGTTCAAAAATATATTTCAATCGTTACGTTTATTTAATTTTAAAAATTACCTATATCACAAGTATTAAAAATATTTTTTGATTAAATTATGATGACGTAGGTTTAAGTAATATTTATTTATTAATATTTATTTTATTGGTAATATTTCAGATTCCAGAAATACTGAAATCGAAGCAAAAAAAAATTTGCATCCTATTTATTTAGGTTGTTAAATGGCATAATAACTCGATTTTAAATTCCTGAAAATTAAGGAGGTATTACAGACCTATTTTTATTTCACATTAGCTGAGTGTTCCGAAGTCAAACATTACAAAAATAATATAAGTAATAGCTTTTTTCTAAGTTTCAACACTTCCTGCACCTGGATAAAAAAGAAGCCTAAGTTGCACCTTATTATATCAGCTATCTTCCTGTGTAAGTTCCATTAATTTCAGTCCAGCCGTTATTAGAGATTACCAGGAACATATAGATAGACCGATGTATCAAGTGTAGGTAGGTACATCCATATGCTTTAATGCACTTAGTACAAAGCTGTTTTTAATTTTTAATTTTAACTTTACCTTCAAATCGTCATTTTTATTCCATTTATTTGTATGAATTGATGTTGAATAAGCTAAAGGCTTTCAAACTAATGTGTGTCTCGTTTCGTAAAAGGGGCTAACACCCACCATTAAAATATACAAAATCTGTTCCTATATAGGATGAGTTGAAGATTTAAACGGGTCTTACTCTAAAGCACGTAAAATTAATGTGACTATCTGCTCGGATTAACATCGAGCCTTGAAAGATTAAACAGAGATGTAAGGTGCTTTTTGAAAACCTGTAGGTAATTCAAGAGTTTATCTTCTACTACCTGTTTTCCAGGGGTTTCACCTGCATCCCGTGGGAACTACTGCCCGTTCCCAGATAAAATGTAGCCTATTATGCTAGCTAGAGGATAGCCTTCCTATAGCAAAAAAAAATATCAAATCGGATTTGTTGCTTCGAAGCCTATATTTTGGGCAAACAAAAATGTTTCCTTTTTATTATATTAGTACAAATTAAAGGGGTGATCATCGAAATCAAGAAATTGAGCAAAAATCTTGATTCTAATTTGTTACTTAGTAATTCAATTATACAACATACTTGTATCAATTAATATTCCCATTAGAATGCGGCTAATTTAGGTTTAATGGTTTAAAAGAATTGGATACCTATGTATAAGTGAATCATTTTCATGGTCGTCACCGGTTATCAGGTCAGCCTACGAATGTAGTCCCTTCTACAATGCGATTTGGCAGCAAAGACAATACCGACTTTTTATACATATTAAACTGTCTTATTTGACCAAACATCTAGATGATGTTTGCAAGCCTAACGTTATCAAATATGTTCAGGTCCGATTTATATTTAACTAACATAATTATCACATATTGTTGGTTGTGACTGTCCGTCTACCAAATGAAAAAACATATTTTTTAATATTTCATTTTATTACAAGATATATACATATTACACTATACATACATAGAAGTTTTATATGAATCTGAGATCTATCTAGCTGACTGAAAGAGTAATTGAGTCGTATTTGCGACGCTATTGATACTAAATAGTACAGTTAGGCTCTATGAACAGTTTACATCTTAGGTGGGCAACACAATAACAATCACTTCATTGATCATCATACTATATTTCACTACATAATACAATACACACATATAAGAAGATATACATCAACAATAAATACATATACTAATAAATACATAATACATGAACATAACATAAATGCACATTAATTGTTTGTCGACGCCAAATTGAAGAGCTTGAAGTAATTTGAGCTAGTTCATCAGCCCTTGCTTCATAAAGGACATAATATGGATCTTATCTTCATTCCAGAAGCTCAGTAGCTTATTCACGGAGAAGTATCATTGTTCTAAATCTGGCGTCAATAACATCCCGAGAATCGCTTATTCCATGTGGGGGACCTCGATTTCGGGGGTATGCTTGTGGTAGATCAAGACATCTTGGAGGTACAAGTTCTTGACTCCCTCCACCTGCCATGGGTGAAGAGGCCTGTTGACTGGGAAGCCGAATGGCTCGTCGGTCAGTTGGCGAATAACGGGAGACAGGCCAAGAGACAAAGCTGGGTACGAGACTTGTTCGGGAGCAACCTTCGGGGCGTGGTATTCTGAGATGTAGACCATCAGGACGAACGGCATGCCTCCGACGCGACCTAGGAAATTAAAAGAACACTATTAAAATTTGCACAGAAACTAGCAACACTCTGAAGATCTGCTAATTTCCAAAGTCAACTGATTTTTGCATGTTACTTCTAAAAAGTAAAGCACAATAAAAAAAACGTACCCTTAGGCAGCATAAGATGATCGGCGAGTTTCTCCATGTTCGGGTCGATGGTGTACTGTCCCTTGCCTTGCACGGCCTTCTCAACCGCCTCATATATCTCGATACCGGACACCCACTTCTTGCCAGAGGTGTCAACGGAATCACGAGTAATTGTGCATTCGCCCGCAGGAACTGTAAGTAGTTTTTACTTTAGCATTTTCAAATCTACTTATCAAGCTATTAAGCATTTTGTTAACGTGCTTGTTTTGTAGAAATTAATCATTCGTCGAAATTGTTGCATGGAAGCCATTCAAGAAACAAAGTAGGTAGAAGAACAAACTTACGGTCATACGTGAACTCATCCAGCTGCATGAAGTTCTGGGTGTTGATGTGAAGAGGGATCTCATAGCCTTGGCTGTCATATTTGGGCGCCAAGAAGAACTTGACGAGAACGGTCTTAGCGACCTCGCTCTTAACGTTCACGCGAACTTGGAACCTCTTGTGGTTCAAGACGGGTTGCTGTACCAACACGCTGACTTGGTCGTAGTAACCTTTAACTGGAAAACCAATGTCAGCATTAGAAACCATTTTTAATTAGTTTTTCAATAATTTCTCGAGATAGTTCAGTAAAATATAAGTTGATTTATGTTAAAAAAAAAATGGATTAATGATACCTTCATCCTGGTTCATGTGCAGGTGAGAAGAGACGTTCAAGTAAGTGTATTCGAAGTATGTCACCAGCTTGTCTACATCGACCTTCTGGATGGCCACCTGGGGAAGAGCCAGTTCTTCTTTCTTGAACAGAGGAAGTTTCTCCTGCCACATTTGGAACAGTCCCAAGACACGCTTCCAGATCATGTAGAACGCGGGGTCACGCAAAGCAGTCTGGTAGTGCTCCAAAACCGAGGGAACAACCAGAGGGACGTAGCTGGAAAATAATTAAAATTGTGAATACGGTGATTTTGGAAATAAAACTCGTTCGTAAAATTATTCACTACTGGTGCACTCACTTGTTGTGGTACTGGTTTTCTTGAACAATAGAGTTGCCCAAAACCTTCTTCCAGATGCTGATGAAGTCCTTGTAGTATTTGGCATTAGGAGAGTCAACGTTAGCCTCAATAATGCTACCCAAGATTTCGATAGCCTCAGGAGCGCAGATGTCAATGTGTTCACCAAGGTGCTGCAATATTATGAAAGATGTTAGAGATTGTACGTAAATAATATAATACTGAAACTAACACAAACAAATTTTAAACACTTACGTTAACAACGTAACCCTGGTCGATGGCGTCACGAATACGGCGCTCGTAGTCGAGGATTTCTTGGATTTCATTAACGAGCTGGGGCTGATCCAAGTTGAAGTAGTTGTGCCTTGCAGGGAAGGGCACGCCATTGTGGTACAAAAGACCTGGAGCGTAACCGTACTGAACAATCTCGTGGCCAAGCTCGGGGATTTCACCGAGTCCGTTAGACAGTCTCTCCATGTAGTAACGAGTAAGGATCTGCTTGTGCAAGAACCAGAACCATTCTCCACGCCTGTGTTTGTTCACTGGAAGAACTTCACTGTGCAGCCAGCTGGGTTGGGCAAGATGGAGGTTGTAGTAGAAGGTGTTTAGGCTGAAGTCATGAGTGAAGTAAGCAAGAGGCATGGTTTCGCTTCTTAAGTAAGGCCAGATCGTAGCATTCCACCTGATCACCACATTGTTGTCCCATTTGTAGGTTGAAGGGTAGTGCTCAACCATGTTTTGGCCATGGGTGTTAATCCTCTGAGCGGTTGTCATAATTTCACCGTTGTAGAAGTATGACGGGAAGACTTCAGGAAGGCGAGGGATGTAAATGCCTTGGGTGTCAGGGCGGTTCAGAATAGCTATACTGAGCACGTAAGCGAAGAGGTTCTCGTTGACGAGATCCCTAACGTAAACAGCGGTCTTGTAGAATGTGTCGTAGTCCTTAGCAGAGATAAGCACATTGTATAAGGTGACGGCTTCGAATCTGTGCTCGGCTTGCAGAAGCGAGAAGGGTACCGCACGTGGGAGTATCCACTGGTGCTCCAACATCTCGATGTAAGTAGTTACAGCAGTCACATTCTAAAACAATAGGTATTTATTTTAGGTTACACTAGAAGCCGATATCAATTTCATGACTGAAATATTATATAGAGGAATATAACATACGCTGTAATGTTCGATGTTCCTCTCGAGACTCCAGGACTTAGCGATAGCTTGGCAAGAGTCAAGATGATTCGGTTCAAGAAGGTGGAAGTACAAGACCATCAAATCCAATTGGCGTTGCAGGAACACTGGGTCCGCTGTAAAACAAAAAGTACAATATGTTTTCCAATTAGTCTTTATTATTTCAATACTATTAGAATTTATGATAGTTATTTACTTGGTGGAAAATTAAAGACACATTTTATCGAAAAGCACTTTGAATAATAAATCTTACGATATATTATGGAGTATTCGTGAAGTAGCGCATATTACATAAAGTAGAGCTTTTAAATATATGGGAGGTATGTTGAGTAATACTGATACTAACATTAATTCATATTAATTTCATATGCCATTTTAAAATAGACGTTGAAAAAGAAAGTTCATGGGAAAGCTTGGAAGCAATAAAAGTTGGACTTACCAGCTTTCTGCGAGAGGTTGCTCCTCACGGGGTCCGAGTGGCCCCCGGCCACTAGAAGCGCCAGAACACACAACACCAAACGAGCCATGTTCGCCAGTGCCAATGCATCAGCTGCATCACATATTTATAGGGACTTTTTATCGCAGGTCACGTTAATTGCACTTATCAATGAACACGTTGTAAAAGTACGATAATTTAGACAGAAGGTGACGAATAAACGACTTTCATTCTATTCTTACAATACCGATAGCGATGAATCAATATCTTTTTCATTATGTCTATTAAGTACGTTTTGTTGTAGTCTGTTCGTTGTGGTACTTAGTTGTTCGTTTCACACAACAATCCCGCTTGATGGAGTCGAAGTCACGAACTTAAGCAATAAGGCTCAACAATAGGTAATTGACGACAACTGTGATGGTTTTAACATTGATGCAGAAACAATAAGTGGTCAGGTGCTGTATATTTGATTATTAAGCCTCTCCTTAGAAGTAACTAGTTTTGCTTTTCGTTAATTTGTCACGTCAATCACTCAATCATTATAAACCGATGATTTATTGAGCTTTAATATTTAGGTTCTAACATTATTCTATCTTGTTATTGCAGTAACACTATTTGCTATTTTGTTTTTTGCCGTTGACAAAATTTTATTCAGTTGCAATTAACAAGTCCTGTCACGTATTGGCGAGAGAAGCATACTCTGATTGCATGCCTACAATTCGTTACAGGGCTAAATTACAAACTATTCTCATAGCTCAAAATTACATTTTCCTATGCACATTCCAATTTGTCCCCGTGTGCTTTGTGACTATTTTGGATTCTATTTTGAATTTATTGTGGCATTATTAATATGTATTCACTAAAGGTATTCTGAGTGAGAATATTTCAATGCCATGCATAATATACTTCTATTGAACCAGCTTTTACTCTGATACATTCACAAGAACACGAGCTTAATTGCTGGAATTATGTATACTGTCACATACTACAGTTCCAATATATTAGTGTAGAGGAACTTTTAGTTCCGGTCCAGAAGACCACTTGTTTGTTTGCAAAGTGTCTTGTCGTAATGTTATGTGAATAATCTCAACCAATCAGACTGAGTATATATTGTATTTTTGGATACAATAAGCATCAACTACTTAGTTGCACATAGGCATACGGTTTTGGATCATGGGATATGGATCTTCTCTCTTTCCTGCATGGTGTGTCTCTTATTTGAATCTATTTCACATGGTGGCGTGACATTCTTTATTTCTTTCTTTTAACTTTCTTCTCCACTTCACTCTGTGTCGCTGGGTACCTAAATCGTTTCTAGCTACATAATAAAAGCATTTGCCTAGATAGATATTTAATAAGTATCGCATATTACACTTCAATCTTATTAATAACTCCAATTTTATTGCCAGATTCATTCTATTTTACATGTAATTTATTATTACCAGCATATTCGTCTTATAAGAAATTATTTCTAATACCGATCGATACTAACCTGAATAAAAAAATCTTGATAGAATTATCAAAATGTGTGTACTAATAAAGACAAGAGCTTTGAACTTCCAACAAGGCGTCAATGTAAGGGAATTATATACTGGTATGTAAGATACTCTACTTTCAGACTTTTTATTAATAATTTTTTTCCAGCGACTTTGTTCGTATCTAGTGTTTGAGGGAACAAAGTACCGCTCTAGAATAATCCTATCTTCAAGCCCATTTTCATCTAAATCAGACAACCTTTCAATCGGGTGAGCGTGACAAACAAACTCACATTCGTAAACAGTATTAGTTCGAATTACTATTATGTCTACTGTATGTTGACTGATAAATAGAAAATTTGATTTTAAAAATATCCGCATAACATCTATTTATACATTTTGGCATTTGCTACTTTCGGCTGTAATCCCTTGAAATCGATACTTACTAATCGATTCACACGTAATGTACAAAATGATTTCACAATGGCATATAAGGTGATGAATTTTATTTATCATAAATATTGTTGTTTTGTTTACAAACGAAGTAAATGTCACCGATATTACATTTAGCGTCTCGATAAATTGCAAAAATACAATTATATTACTTAATTTATTTTCACAATAAGTCATCGGCTGATAACTTTATCTCTCTCTTTATAAGAGTTGATGCTTAATTAGTGATGTCCGCGGTGGCTCAGCGATAATGGTGCTGTCTTGCGAGTCGTTGGTCTCAGATTCAATCTCTGACGTGTAATTATTTATTGCCATAAATGGAACTCTAATACACTAAATACTTTTTTTTTAAGTAAAATAAGATTGTGGGTTACATTAACATACTATAGAGTCTTTTAAAGGTGGGAAATTATCAGATGACCCCTCCATATGTGGTTGCAGTGGAAGGGAGTATCACACTTTTACCGTAGTTTCCGAATAAAGAGCCTTGGGTTTGGGTCCTCTTGAATAATAGGATATTTTAAATACCTACTTAGTTTTTTCGCCACTACAAAATGTTTTTATCCGCACCCAATCAAAACATATTAACACGTGTATCATTATTACGAAACTAAACGCTGATGTGCTAACCAATCAAACAACTTAATTATAGGATTCCGATCTTTTTTCAAATTAATTTATTGTTTTTTTTTTCTTAATAGTTATATTGAAACAATAGATTTATGACTCAGCTTTAAACATGAGATAACTCAGTTCAGGAAATAACATAAAGTTGCAAAAATAACAACTAAAAAACCAAATTGTTTTTCGCACTTTGGCACATGCATTAAATTTTATTAGTTAAATCACAGATTACCTTAATAGTTACTTCGTTAAATCGTTGACTGGGATTAGTGTATGCAAATAGGTATTAAAATGTTATTAGATATAATAATTAATTAAGATTGACGTAACCGGAACCCCGGTTTGTAAGGAAAACAATTTTTTTCAATTTGTTTTCGTGACTTTTACACGTGGACATTTTTATTTACTTATTTTATTTGTCCAGAATTGATACATATGCCACTGTATTTTGTCAATACTTTCTTAATAAAAAATATCATGTTAAAAATAAATAATGGGTTTCAAATACCTAATAAATAGTTTCTCAATTTTCTGAACGTATTTTTGTGAACATACATACTTTGTTCTAAAAAAACATTATTTTACGAATCCTAGAAGATGATAAGAATAGTCCGGATTCTTTGCTCTCGAGTTTACACAATGAACACAGATGACATTGGCTTAGTCTCTGACATCACTCTCCGATAAGAACTATCTATGTTTGTACACCAATGAGCTAGGTCACTGAAAAGAATGCAAAACTACATATTGTTTCAATATTCAAGATTCATGTAGGTAGGTACAGCAAAACTTTTTATTTTTTTATTCAGGAACTTTAAAAGCTATTGTTTATTGTTCAATATTTACCTTATAAAAAAAATCATTTCTTTCTTTCATTTGTTTCCATTGTAACTATTTTCTTATACTCCTTGATGAGTTTTGTGAAACGCGAGAATCTTTAAAAACGTCAAAGTATGCAATAAAGAGTGGAACGTGAAAAGAGTCTCGGAGAAATATTGCTACGTGTCATGAACTGCTCGCAAAGGATTGGAAACTGCAGAAAGGCATTTGTAGACAGCTTCACAAAGTGAACGAGGCCTTACTGAAATAGGCTGCACTTTAAAAATACACTAGATAAATGTCACAGAAGACAACAATTGAATTTAACCTAGTTTTGCTAGATATTACATATTTCATAGTTGTCATGCCTTAGCTTAACCATTTAAACAATAATCTAAACCAAAACAATAATAATATTTAAGCCGGGTGTCTCACCCACAGGTCTACGCTGACTCATTAGTAAAACGGTCCATCCGAAATGAGCAATTTATTAATCGAGACTCATATTAAAATTGTTAGGAAAAGGTAGAGTGCTGTGACAAGGGCCAATATATCACTTGGATGCGCTCGCGCCGACCACGTCCGAAGTTTTGACGTATGAGTAATTTATTGGCTAAAAAAATAAATTACCGGATTGCCCACACATTTGTAGGGACCAAGGTGGTTGATTCGGGTGCACCCGCAAAAAATGATCAACGCCCGAGGCGCGATATTAACTCGCTACTTGCGTGCCTAAAACAGCTCATAAAACAAGTATGTTATGATGTCTACACGATTATGTAAAATCGAGTTTTTGAACAAAATATCTGATCTTCAAACTACCTACTTTAAATAATTACTATGGAGACAGCGGATCTTAATGTCATTGTTATTCATGTCACCAGATAACCCTTGTACAATTAAATACAATTGTAATAAACAATAATAAGTTTACTCGCGAGATGTTTCCATGGGCAGTTTCCACAATAATATTTGTCAGTACGAGTATAAGTAGGAAAAGCATGATGTAGCAAAGTGTAAGTTTGTATACTCTCCTATACTCATTCATTGACCGTTCCCTCTCAGTGCGATTAGATGCCTTTTTCAGCAATGCGGAGTCTATATAAATTATAAATTAAAAAGACCCTATCGCAAGAAATAACCATTTATATAGTTGAAAATAGTACATACTTTCATATCAGTGATGACGGAATCTATAAGGATCTATGAGTGAAAATACATAGTCTGAACTCCGTATCTGAACGATCCCGATCTACTTGCATCGGAGATACAAGTATTAAAACCATCCCACACAGTGACATACAAATATAAAACAAATAAAACATTAACCAGTGATAACAAATGCACTTCAACGAATGAATTTCTGAAATATTCATTAGCAAAGTAATGTATGTTACAAATTGCAACGGCAGCTACCAAAATTCCATTTGCCTGGCGTTCTCCAAGTTCCGTATTTCAGTGTGGACTAAAATATGCAGTGACATAGTGCACAGAGAATATTTGAGCGCTCAAGCACAAAATCATTTTCCATTTTCCCTGGAAACGGCAATTAATAATTAAGCGGAATATAAAAGGACCTTTTCATTGAAAATTTCCTTTGAGAGATATATTGATATATTTTCTCCGTACGATTTCAGGGAAATATTATATTTGCTTTTATCGAGAATGCATTCATTTTGTAGGCTTCTGAGTAAATTTTAATTACTGATTTATTTTCGAAAATCGAACCTTTTATAGTGCCTGGTCATAACATATAAAAAATATCAAAGAAAGTAAATATCAATACTTGTAGCTATCAAATCTCCTTTATTTGAATCCAAACCAAACACATCGGTATCCAAAAATGGAAAGTCTACACATTACCAAAATAAACATGTCAATCGATAGGTATTATACAAGGTGTTGATTTGCATTTGTGCCATACTTCAGGAGGAGGACATGAAATACGTAAATAATCGATTGGAATTACAGTAGACAGGAAATAACTAATATGCACTGCTTTTTTTATCATTGTAATGTCGTAGTATTTCAGAAGTAATCCAATTTTATGAATGAAATTTATGAATGATCGTTACGTATGCTTTCTGTTTGGGTTTGTGTGAGGGCGCAGCACGGTTTTAAAGCCAGTAACACACGCGCCAAGTTTAAATACGGCTAGATAACATTGACGGATTTCTGAAAAAAAATTAAAATCAAAAATTTTCCTGCCAATTTTTTTGTTGATTAGGGTTGAGAATCATTAGTATAATTACGTCCTTGACTATGGCACGGATGCAAATCAACAGCTTGTATATAAAAAAAAAACTGATATATTCTCCACAACAATATCTTGGCACGGAGATATATCGTCTCATTTGATATTCATATATTTGTTTTCGACGCCGTTTCGCCCTGACACTTTACCGATGGCTATGTATTAATTATTCCATGCATGAGCACGCATTCATTGAACCCTGCACTCGTCACTGTCTCTGTAAATAACGAGAATCTTGTTTTTTTCTCATATATATTTTTAATTATAATTATTTAAAACATTTATTTATACCGTAAATACCGGAATTTGGTTATACCGTAAAGTTTTAACAAAAGAGATGAATTCAATAAGTAGAGATAATAAGATAAAAGTTGGTACGTACATATACATGATACCAAGATGTAAGTACCTTGTTGATCTTTCTGAAATCTAAGTCTAAATTACACCGTATTAATAACATGAAACTAAATACGGATAATCTCAAAACATAATTAAAGTTCTTATATCCATTATTGTTTGTCGATCCTTAAACGTCACCGGAATACAGATACCGTCAAGAGGATCAAAGCCCTTTAAGGACATTATTTCGTGGAACTCCGACTCTCACTAACATTTCTATAATAAAATCCTTCATCCGTACATTGACAACAGTAAGATCATCTAATCCCTTTTAAAGAAAGAAAAGATTAGTTGACAACAAACAAGAATATCCGCAAAATATTTTGTCAATTTTGTGTCACTATTGGTGGTCTTATCGTCACTTGAATCTTTGTTAACACTTTCTTTTTCTATAGACTATCTTGAGGGTGGTAAAGCGAAAATTAGAATGTCAACATGACGTGTTTAAGTCGGATTATCCTGTTAACGTCACAATACATGTTGTTTTCACGGGTTTTGCTTTCACTAGAGTGGTTAGGAATGGGATTTGTGTGTTTGCTTGTTTGCAGGTTCCGCTAGAGTGCGCAAATCTTGAGAGGTGTAAAAAAATACATCAAGTTGGGTCTGTTTCACTTTTTTTTCACTAAGGCAGACTAGCTGTTAATTAGTGATCTATTGTTATTGCTTTGTCCATTTTAAGCTCACCAAGATACAGAAATAGATCTGACGTAAAGGAAATTGATAAAAGGTAGGTAGCTATTTATAGATGCTATCTGTTATTTTAGACTTGTCATAGTGACTATTTGATTAGTAATTTACTTATATAAATGAATCTTAATGTTAGGTGAGTAAATAACCTTTGTACAGAATGATGTAAGAAAAGCTCAGATAAGTAAATTACATAATAAATCCGTAACATATTAATTCTCTGTTTACAGGTACACATAACAACGTTAAATCATTCATTCATAATTTTAAGTGTTTCCTTCACACAATATCCTTAGACATGGGATTTGGTTGAGAATTCTATTATCACATAAATTGTTTCAAACCCAGTCGTGTCGACCACACATTAGGGTATCCCATTAAATTAACGGGAACAGCTCGGAACGATTCGGTACCATTCACAATGACGGAACGCTACAAAGTTCTTATTTCGTGCTATATGACCATAACAATCGAACCGCGTTTATTACTCAAATTAAATAATTAAGATGAGAGTTGCATATCTCACAATTATCGAGAAATAATAACTGTTCTTTTATCGCCCTTCGCGGTCACCTCTAGGATCAGTTACCAATTGTTTAAGAACGTCCCAGTCAGAGTGATATGATAAGTAATAGGTATAAACTAACAATTCGTTTACGTATCGGCTTAACTACAGCGAAATAATGCTCAGTATTATAATTATCTGACCCGCGTGAACCTTATTGGGTTGGTTGCACCATGTTCCGTTGGTTAACTTTTGGTTAACTGGCAATTTTATGCAACGTAAAGAAGTAATCACGGAATAATGATCCGAGTGTTTTAAAATAAAAGTATCAAGTTCCACAGTGTCTCATAATTTTAATATTTTTTGTTAACTTGGTTGGTTATTACAAAAATGAGAGATTTAGAAACTTAAATACTTCGTAACATACCTAATTCTATTAGGGTAACTGAGTAAGTAATCTGAAACGAGGAATATGTTATTGTGATTCAACTCCAAACCACTTATAGGTCAACTTTTCACTATTCAAGACGCGTTTTGCAGTTCTATTTCTATCGAATGCTTAATTTAACCTTTGAAAATGTCACCACTTACGTTAGTATCATTTAACTTTGTTATTGAGATATTTTACAAAAAAAAATAACGTGAAATGATTTTAATAATAAAAAGCGTGTAGCGCGGACCTTGCCTATTGCCCCTCCGCGCCCCTCTAGATTAAGACGCGCGCCGGCTCGCTACCGAAATAATTAAAAGTGGAACAGCCGCGCAGCTTTTGCGGCGCGCGCGGAGAGCCGACAGTGCACGAGCAACCGCGAAGCACGACGCATGCGCTCCGGTTGTTGACGGACGCCCGCGTCGCTCGCGTGCCGGTGCTTAAGCTCCCTAATAAATATTGTATTGTGTTTTTTTTGTGTACGGATTATACTATTTTACTTCCAATCGTTTTTTCAATAAAAACTCGGAACGAAGCCCAACTATAAGCGTCATAAAATTATAGGTAATCTGTTAATGATTGAGTCACTGGTCGTTTTCAATAACTAGCAAAAGTTAAGTTATTCAGACTCACATTCAAACACCCAATTAAAAGTCGCGGTTAATTATCTAACCACGGTCATCAGAGCGGTGTGATCTGCCGTCCGTCAGCGGGACCCATGGAGAACAAAATGACTAGCGGATATGCCATAAGGCAAAATATCCTAAGAACGGCGTGCGGGGAACGAGGTACGTTACTGTCTCCGCCCTTATACACCCTCTTTGCACTTTGGCCATTTTTTGTAATCATAAAAATCGTTGTCATATGTCTCAAGGAAACCGAACGCCTCGTTTATTCACTTGTAACTATTCGTCTTGGCTAGGTACTGTATATATTTGACCTAGAAGATGGCGCCTGAACTACCTGCATAATGGCATCTCCGCTCATATTTCCTTACTCCGTGGCGGGTCCGCATCGGGCGAGCATCACACCTGTGCTGTCGGCATCAAACGCACCGCCCTCCTCCACCCGCACTCCCCCCACTCTGTATCATACGAGCCGCCTCGCATATTATACTTCCATGAGAACTAAAAAGGCGGCCGAAGTTTTATAGAAGATTGCTAGATGTGGTTGGAGGTTAGTTGGAGTAGATTGTTAAGGGTTTATTTTGATTCAAATTATAAAAAAATTAAATAATTTACTGCTCGATTTTTTCAAAATATTTACAAAAGATTATATGAAGTGCTTGCATAATGTATGTTTTGAATACTTATCGAGATTGAGACTGATAGGATTTTTTAATCATCCGAAATGTGGTTATTTATTTGATGCCTAGAATATTTTATTAAAACAAAGATACCTATGCTCAAAAAATAAAACCACCTGTTATCCATCATTTAATAAGCATCAATTCATATTACCATCTCTTCAAAACAAGACACCTTGTCAAAACAATTCCCCAGCCACATCCAGCACTCATAACTCGTTATGGATGTCCAACCAATATTATGGCCTTTTTAGATTTTATTGATTTGAAATACCTAATCCGCTGATTGATTTCTTTATAGCCCACCGATACTTCGCCGGCATATTATGTTGATCCTATTGACGCTTGTCTAGGCATTAATTGAGTTAATTGCCCGTTAATTGATGCCGTTAACGCGTGTCCGGGTTTTGGCACCTAATTAAGTCCTGTGGGAATACAATGGTTTGTTATGTAAGTTGTTATTGCCTGAGAAAAATTGTTGTGGTTTAAAGTGGTGCTTTATTTTATTAGGCGGTTAGGTAGGTATATGAATTTAGTGAGGATGTACCTATTTGTGGAAAAAAATAATTAGTGTAGGTATGTCTCGAAATAAGAAATAAATATTATGATTGCATTGTGACTTAAGAAATAAATACATATTATGTAAGTAAATGAACCTATATGTCTTAAAAATACGCTAGCAATATCGAAAGGAAATTGAAATGACTTCAATATCCGATATTACTTTGTATCAGAGAAATTGCTACAACGTTGTGAACTGATAAGAAAGGGACGTGCTTAGGTACAGAAAAGCTGTCGCTCTCGTATGCACAAGACTTGAGCACAGAGGTGCAATATCTTGAAAGAGTAAGTATCTTCGGAAGGGTTAAGGTAGGGAGACAGAATAGACGATCTGAAGCAACTGTTATAATACTGTAAAAAAATATTCTTATATTATATATGTATGTAAATAATATAAATATATTCGTTTCTTGCAATCCATAATGTACCTACATAAGGCGGAAATACACACTCAGCAATCTAGTTAGAAGGGAGGAAGGCGTTTTATATAGGTAGTATTTAGTTTACTTCAGCAGCATTTAACTTATTCTTACAGCTTGGAAACAAAATGTTACTATATTCATCAATCGGTGGATCAATCTTTTAACTTATTATTTACGAACTTATGCTGACAAAAAATATAAGCAGGATATGGGCAGATAGCATCTAGCGCTTACAAGATCATACCCATCAATTATTTGACAATCAAATGTTCAAAAGACCGTGAATTATATAACTTAAAGATACTAATTAGCTTTCAAAAGACTGAATTCAGTGGCAAACTCACTTACTGCACTACATTTAGCATAAATTGCTATCGGCTTGTAACCGTTTTGTGCGTGCATAACATTGCATTAAACATACTTATTTTATTATAAATTAAGTACTCGCACATCTAATTGAATATTCATTCCAAGATTTTTTGTCGTCGTTTGAATTACCTACATCAGTATATCTTCAACGGCTTTTTGCATACCTAGCATCAAAAAACATTTCAAAAAATGCAAAGGTGAAATAGCTAACAGGTTAACAATACAAAACAAAGTACGAATCCTCATATGCCCAGACACAATATAATTATTATTGTACCCCATAAGTCCCGAAAGCCACTTATAACTTTGTAACACAGGGAATTCTGAGAACAGCTCAACAGCCCCAAATCTTTCAATTATATGTAGACTACGAAACATCAAAGTATGATATAAATTGGACGATGTTTGAAAACAGTTGTTGACATAGGATTAAAGCAGACGTTTCTGCCTAATTTCTTAAGCTTTGCGATTTTCATTTCACCTTCAGGAGCTCGGGAGACATAATCGTGTATTAGATTTTATTTTGTATGTTTTGAACTTAGAATATGTTTTTACTTTTCAGAGAAATGGGCGAGCACTACTGCCAACCAGATTTACGTGGAAGAACACCTCCGCTCTTGTTTTAAAAATATTTCTATAGGTATAACTCTTACAGGCTCAAATGATATATCCTATAAATCTAAAGTAGGGGTGGAAAATTCTCATGGCCTCGCACATCTCAATTACGCCCGATATGCCCAAGGCGCCTATATATTTAGCCAATGAACATGCAATGCCGTAGGGGTCGATCCTATAGCAATTTACGACATTGAACTTCCTTAGAAACTTTAGATATGTGTAACGCTAAAATATAAGCTGTATAATAGAAGTGATAAAAAAGAGGTAATTAAGATTGAAGTTTATATTCACCAAGAATAAAGTTATTTCTCGAAATCGTCTGCCAAAGTTTTTCTTACTTACTGTGAGTTTTACGCGGAGCATCTGCCTATATGACTTCCTCAACCAGGCAACCAAAGCCCTTGGTGTCTGGTTCTCTGTCTTTCTTGGTTTCTGACTACCCACAGTTTACGTTGTGTCAGGAAGGCGCTATGGAGAAAAAAAAATGGGATTCAGAGAATCAATACTAATTAATCCAAAAAAGCACGTTTATCCTTTTTTAATGCTCGTTAACATTCTAAAATGGACGTAGTTATGCAGAAACGTTCCAACCCACAAGTCACCCGAAATCGAGTTATTGTGATTGAAAAGCCTAAAATTTAGCATATGGTTATCTAAACTCAATATAATTCAACAATAAAACCTCTAGTACCTTTACTAGTTAGAATAAAAAAGAATACAACTGAAACGCGTAAATGCTTATATCTCAAATTCAAGTTTAATTTGAGATATAAGCATTTACGCGTACAGTGGGTTGGAACGTTTCTGCATAACTACGTCCAAATGATCTCAAAGTTTGGCGACTATGTAATTACCGGTTCACATCATAATAAAACAAGAATGGTAATGATCGTACGTGCGTTTAATGACGTGTGTGATGGCTTCATTACTTAATTTACTTTTTAATATAAACGCCTTTGTCGATTAAACTTATTTTAATCGGGGTTTAAAAGTAGCTCCGGTATGAAGTACGAAGTCTTTAAGATATGGCTTACTATCACAATATGTAAAGCACGAACAATCCCTATATAAAAGTAAATATTAGTAAAAGTTTCGTCACATTTCAAAAGTTTGATTTTGTCCACTAATTAATGTTTTCATCACTAATTGATACACAAAACAAAAGACATCTTTATCGCTTCTACAAAACTGCGGTCGTCTGAAAGCTGAAAAGCCTCGAAGTCAATGTTTTTACAATAGACTGTAATAGTATCAAGGTAGGACGGCTTAATGAGCTGAAAAGCCACCCGTGCGCTTGCATCCTTGTAGGTACTTATTTTAAGTCACCCACAATAAGCTAGGGAAGGCTGTGTTCAAATAGAATATTAAATGAATTTTCACTTTAAAATTCGGCTTGGTTGTCGCTTGATTTTCTCTTCTTATTAATTAGCTGCTTCACTAGAGAGCATCATCATCCTCCGAGCCTTTTTCCCAATCATGTTGGGGTCGGCTTCCAGTCTAACCGGATTCAGCTGAGTACCAGTGCTTTACAAGAAGCGACTGCCTATCTGACCTCCTCAACCCAGTTACCCGGGCAACCCGATACCCCTTGGTTAGACTGGTGTCAGACTTACTGGCTTCTGACTACCCGTAACGACTGCCAAGGATGTTCAATGACAGCCGGGACCTACAGTTTAACGTGCCATCCGAAACACAGCCAATGGTGTCTAAGATATACTTAGAAAGTACATACAGACTTAGAAAAGTTGCATTGGTACTTGCCTGACCTGGGATCGAACCCGCGCCCTCATACTTGAGAGATTGGTCCTTTACCCACTAGGCCACCACGACTTCACTAGAGAGCGATCTGAAGAAATTTGTACCTATACCTGATTAAAGAGACATCTTTGGTCTATCTCCAAAACAGCTTTCATCACAGTTAGCAGCTAGTTCACAGCATAGTATTTAGTATCTATGGGCCACTGATTCCTGATAAAAAAGTTTAAATAAATAAATAAATAGTGCAATAGAATAAAAACTCAATTATTATATCAGTATATAGAGCAGAGATTCCTTATCGGATTGACATATAATATGGTTTTAGGTTTCCACCCACGACATAACCACGGCGTAACCATTAATGCTATATTTGGAATCTTCCTTGACACTTGATAAAAATTGACATTTTGCGTTGGGAAGAGTTTTTCCAGTAAATCGAATAAATATAAATTGCTGATCTTATATAACAGTAAGTTGCTATATTTATTTAAAGGTATGCTAATTGATAAAGAATTTTGAGTTTAACTACTACCTACAACATTTCAACGGTTACCTATATATGAATTAAGATCGCCGTAATTGGAGGCAACTTTTACTGTTAATAATTTCGCATATTCAGCGAAATTCTTTTCACTGTGAATACTTTTATCAATTTACAAAAATATAAGAGTTATGAGTTGGTATCGAATAGCTAACTATAAGAAAATATATTTTTTAAGTGATATATGTATTATTAGATTAACTTTTTATTTACTAACAGATTCTGTATATGACATATGTATGCTAGTTTTTAAGATATTTATATCTCATGTATATTCTATGGGCCATTGATACCTAAAATAAAGATGATTTGATTTGCTTTGATATATGTATTAAACTTATAATCAACAGCGAACGTGACAGCTTGGATGAATCGATGGATAGTTGGATATGTGAATGTTTCTTGCTCTTTCATTAAAAAAAAAATGAACAGACTTTGATAAAACTAAGCACATACAGGTGCAGGTGAAACAAGTAAACATATACAATGATTTAATGTTGCTTAAAACTCAACAACATTTCTCCTTTTTGCTTGTAATGTGAGGATTTCTCCCCTTATTGTGTACCTTGAACTGATTTCAACGACTCAAGGAAGAAAAGCTTCTTATAGAGACATGGATTCTATTTACGAGGTACTTAGTACCTTAAGCATTACGTCTCGTGCGCAGTTAACTTTCTTAGAAAATAAAATACAGTTCTTTTTAATATTACATACTTTCTTCTATTTTCCTTTCAGTAGCAAAGACTGAATGTACTAGATTGTAGACTTTACGCCACTAGGCTTATTATATATATTTTAGGCCGATATAAATTATTACTTGTGAGCATGAGCATAAGTGCATGCCAAGCCCAAACTTAGTATGATCATTTCAAGCAGAACAATGTAAGTCGAAAGTTTAGTCAGCAGCCCTTCGGCGGGTCATAAAACGTTTCCGAACTTGAACAAAGACATCAATCGGTTCACATTTCATCTCAAATTACACGTGTTTACTCATAACATTGACACGTTCCCTGAACTTCAAGCAACAAACGGACATTCACAACGTAAGCTGTATCAGGATTTAGTATTCTCCGAATTTCGCTTTAGGGCAATCAATAAAATATATCTCGAAATATTTCGCGTAAAAATAAATAAAATGTTCAGTTATTCCACAGATGACTTAATAACCTCACGATATTTTGGCTTTAAAATGATTAAAAAGTAGCAAAACTTTCTTTTTGCATGAAAGTATGATGGTTGGCGGGGAAAACGTAATTTTTTCCTCACGACTTCCCCACGGATGTTAACACCTGATCCCTGGTACTGCTGCGGCTTCGGCACTGTCCGTCCGTAGACAACCAATTATTCAAGCATTTCGCTCAGGTCGGCCAACAGGTTGCCAGTTTACAGTTTTCCTCCAGATATTCGCTGCAGATTTCATAAAAAACCAGTGGTGTTGCTAATTAGGTACTTGCCTAGGTACAGTTGAAGCGGATAGCTTTTTTACGCTTTTTAACCAAATTTTAGTTTAAAAATTTGCAATGCTTGTTTTTTTCTTCGCAATTTTTAAAAATCTAAATTCATCAAGCAATTTCTTCAAGCTGTAACTTAACAACTCAAAAGTTAACCGATGCTGAAACTACCACACTTATAATTGATAACCAATTGTTATCACACAACTGTTGAAATTGGAATCGAATCATTTTGATTTATTGCCTCTTTCCGAATCGTAATCGATAACCGATCTTGATATAGCAGTTGTTATTGAATTAGTCCAGTAATATGTATTAGAACTATTTATAAAAACTTAAATGGTTTAGGTATCGTACTTTCGCCTTCCGTTTACTGCACTTTTTGCTTCCGTTCTTATTTTCACCTCAATATTGATTTGTCAACGCTAAATTGCAATTTACAAATTGATTGTTCGTTAATTCAGTTTGTTACTTTAGAGATATCTTATCTTTTATAGTGTCCATAAAAATCTAGAACCCCTCGCAAAAAGTGACTGTACAAATAATTTAAGTCTATTAACACTAGATTGACAGATTAACATCTAAATTATTTAATTTAAGCTCTCGTATTTCATTACTTATGAATGTTGCAATGCCATACTCACTTTCATTTTATCAGAGTTACCGCTGAATGTGTGACAAAATCATTTTGAGAGATTTGCAAATGGAACGCTAATCTTATTCCGTAATCGACTTGAAAGATGTGCGATCTGTTGTTTTTTTAATCTACGTTAAACAATACTAAGCACCGTAGCCAACATGTTGAATTCAAAACAGCAATGTGTAATGAGTAGCAAAACAAAAGAATAAACATATGAACCCTGAACACCTCCGGCAACAACTCTAAAGTATGTTCAAACCTGTTAACATAGAAGCGAGCTATTAATCACTATGAATTAACAGAACTGTAACACAATCAGTAATTAATAGTCCATATTTATTGGGCTCAGCATAAATACCGTGTTCTCTATCGTATCAAGACAACAACTCAAAATAAAATACCCTCGAGACCTCCAGGTGTGAGTGCATAAATATTATACACAGGCGACCCGCTGGCACGCTCATGCCTGCTGTCATATTAACTGTTACATTAAATTACGGCCACGAAACCGATCGACCTTTCGTACTTATTATCTCTTAAGCCCACAAATCAAAACCCACTTTCATCTTAAAATCATAAAGTTCAAATTCCAAACGCAATTTCAACAAATATATTACGTTTGAAGTTCGATAATTGAGATCCGGCAATGTAGCAGAGCTCGCACATTGATTTCGGCTCTTTCGAAAAGCTATCTTTTTTGTTCATTTGTTTGTTTTAATAATATTTTATCTGATGTGATGGAACGGACGCATTTGTCAGGTCTGTGAAATATATCTACGTCCTGAGCGAAGCCAGGACTGGCCAATTAATTAGTAAGATTGTTACCTACATGCATGCTAATGAAGGTTCGTTGATGAGTTTGGTTAATATAAGTGGTTCTTAATTGATTTATGTATGCGCACATGCAACTCTCTGAAGTAATACCAACGTAGTAGTTTACTACAACATCTTTTACAATGTACTGTAATTAAATATAGCTAGTATGTTTAAGGATATTAGAACATCAGTTATCGCAAAACCCTTAATTTCGCTAGGTTTGTACCAAACAGAAAAAAAAAACAGTAACAAATCTGTAAATGTAATAAGTTATATGAATTAACAGAAAGATTCTGGGTTCTGCCAATATATTTTGTAAAGAAATGTCCTATTTACATTTGATAAGATAAAATATGAGAATACAAAGGAAATGTTCAATAAAAGGAATGTCTAGACTGAATAAATATAGTCTAAAATCTGGGCAAGCCTTATTTTGTGTACATTTCTCCTCTTGAATATGAAAAAAGGGATATAAATGAGGTCACTTCTAATCTGTCCTTTGAGGAAACAAACGAGTTACTTTACACGTGTTAAGAAAACCAATATGAACTGTAAAATAGATACTAATCTATTTCTAACAGATTAATTTTGCAACTTCCGCAAAAGATGGCGTTAGTGGGCAATAATGGGCGAATAATATAATTTATCATTTCGAATTAGCAAATTAATATTATATCCTCAAATTGATTAGTTGGCTTTATGCTTACAATAACAACATGGATTCGATTCGATGAAAATTCCAATAAATAATTATTCCACACACGAAAGCTTTAAGTACTTAGATATTTTTTAAATCTTAAATATAAATATAATGTAAATATAATGTCGGGACAATCTTGTTATCGTATAGTTTTATAATAATTTATATCACCCACTTATCCCTTCATCCACGTATCTATTGAAACACGTTCGCGACCCGTTACATACGACATACTCACGACTTGCAACATGGTATAAGTTGCAATTTCACAATATTGCAACACCTATGCTAAATTTACCTTGTAACTCCTACTGCAGTATTAATTTCATGTTTTAGTAAATTATTGATTATTATATTAATTATTAACATGATCAGAACCTATAGGTACTGTGAATAGCTGTAAATCGTATATTTAAGCGCCTGTTTAAGTTCAAGTGAACAACAATTTGCGCATCATTTCTTACACTTACTCGGTTACAGAAGATGCAAAAGAAATCGATTCCAACATAATAGCTATGTCCGAATACCATAAGCTTTTCTGTAGGCTTTACGAGCACGGCATAGTGATTCCTAATATTATGTACTAAGATCTTTGTGAAGAACTTTGTCTGTGCTTGGCAAAATTGAAAAAATGCGAATTGTGACTTACACGTAGCTCTAAGCTCGATTACATCTAATGGCCCAAACGTTTGACGTCACACCAGAGGTCCCGTAAACGCAGCGTGGCGAATACGTTTCGGCGTCGGTTCGTTATGTGTCGTTTGCCTAACAACTTGTAATGGGCGACTGTCATTAACTATATTAACCCTAGTTCGTAATTCTAATGGCGAATATCGCAAGTCATTCGGCGGCTTTGTCACAATCGCCCCTTATGTGACTTCCCGATTATGATAGAGGAGACGAAATGATATCTTTTTTAATAATTGATACGCTATTTTAGGAGGATTGATGGTCTCATATACCTAACTAAGTTGTATGTACTGACTTTAAAATTCAAAAATTGATGTCCTGGTACCCGATTATCGGCTACGGTTGCTGTTCTCATGTTAGGAGATTAGCCAACTGCGCAGGACATATTAGGTATAAGTAGGACACAAGCATTTGCGCAGACACAGGTGCAGTCACTATTCCTTCACTCTCATAGCCCGATGGAAGGGCAAGCCGACACTACCGGAGAGAGATCAAGCGCAGGACCGACATTCAGGTACTTACGTGCTCTTCGATGCACAGGTGTATCAATCACCAACTTCCAGGCTCCGGGCTGCATCGTGAAAGTTTCTAAAATCCACAAAGCGATTTCGGCCCGACCCAGGAAACGAACCCGAGACTTCGTGCTTAGCAGCTGCGCTTGCGACAGCTAGATCAACAAAGCAGTTAAAATTCAAAAATATAAATATAATAAAACCATTATTAGGCAAAATTATAATTTAAAAAATTACAATAAGATGTTGGTTTCATGAAGCTTAAGATCAAAGTTGTTGACAAGTGCTTCACAAGCCTATCAAGTAAGATTGTTGTCTGCTCTTCACTGTTCTAATTTAGGCTCCGACAACTTGTAACTCTTGACATTTAGAGACTCATAGATCTATCTGTAACATAAAATGTATTACTGTTTATTTATACAGTTAAAAACATGGATAAAACAACACTTTAAGAAGCTCAAAAACTGATATAATTGAGTAAAAACGAAATAACGGGGTAGAGAAACAAAGTTATCAATAGGTATTTGCAAAAGAATTAGTCACTATGTATTTCTTCTTTCTTACTAAATCTTCAACGAAGATACAATTTAATGTAATTTTCAGGAAGTTAAGTTAATAAGAAAAGATCATCTACATATTAGCGCTGCGCTCAGTTTGTGGAACAACGTCGATAATCTTCGTAAACACACTGTAATGTAACTTTTTATGAAGAAATATTATTTCATTTTCCTTTTATTTATAGAACCAAAATTAAATAAATACACACAAATAAAACTGACGTCCTTACATCTATCTTTGAGAGAAAATTCCTTTACCTGTTTATTTACATTAACCGCATTTATAACGAAGTTTGCCCGAAGGACGATTATAGCGGGAGGCGAGGGACTGACCTTGTCCCACTTGTTGCTCGAGCCTCGAGTGGAGCCTCGAGTGACAAACAGACAGATATTGAAGCGAGTGAAGCCAATCTCCTTACTGGATGCAGCGAAATGTCAAGGTCGGAGAAAATAGCCACTAAGGTCATAAAGGACATAATATTTACCTTTTATTAGGCGTGTGAAGATGTCTTTATGTTTAAGTAGGTATTCTGTGTCTATATGAAGTGGGTAAAGTAAATATTTATGACATTGATCGAATGCCTGTCGAAGATAAGTGGTTTTCGCGATAACCAAAAGCTTGCCTAGGATTTTGTCACATTACCACCGATATTACATTTAAATATAAAGATAGGTAAAGTTTAAGAAGGTTAGGTCTTTCGTTTATATACTTGCCATTTATCCATTTGGTTTTACGTACAAAAATATCTCGGCCTGCAAAGCATCTCCTTAAAAGTATACCGCCACAGCACGCATAACCAATCACATTGTTGCTTACATAACCCATGTCTTGACAAGAGAAATCAGGTAATCAGCAGAGACACTTAATGTTCATTATAATAAATGATACACCTACATACTAAGTTACACTTGTTGAAAATGGGTACCGTTAAGAGCTTCGGCGCAGGATAAATCACGTAACCGGTAAAAGGCGGTTATGAAGTAAATAACAGTGTATTAACTTCAATTACATTATTATATTCACTTTAGTTTTGTCACGAGGCTTGCGATGACACGATCTGGTGCTTAAGTGAATATTCATCATGGTATCGAAAACACCACTTGAGGATTATGTTTTTATTCGAAACACATAAGGGAATCTGCTTTAACGCCTTAAACAGCTGATTATAGCAGCTCATGTTTGCTGACCAATGCATCTATGCCGACCATCCTAACATATTATGTGTAAGAATATTTCATTGTTATCATCATACGTTAAAGTTCTATTACCTACATCCCAAGAGCTAACACTTTCTAGGGTGGCCATTTGCTTCATTTTTCTCGGATCGTCATATTGATGGATAAGATGGAGAGAATTCATGATATACCTTCTTGCTTATGTAATTCATATTCTAAATATAACAAAGGGGAAAAGCCACTTTTATCCAGCCTCGCTATAAATTCTTACACTTCAACGCCTTTGGGTGGCGAGGCGTTTTACATAAATTCCTGGCGCAACATTCAGCCTTCACAAACAAGCGCGCAAAGAAGCGATAAGTTTTATAGATGCATTGTTACCTTTTCTCACCAATGTCCTGACTGACTTCAAGGGAACAGACCCCAATAATACATTGAAGGACTGCTTACAAATTTGTTTCACCTATTCGAGGATATTTGGGCGCGTTTCAAAGGGCACATCGCGTCAGACCACCGGAGCAAGGCATAAACTCGCCAATATATTAAAAGTAAACGTCAAAATGGAATGGAGTCAGGCCACGGAGGAGAAAAGACTAGCGGAGGTGCCCTAACGTAAAATCTCCTAACAAAGCAGCGCGCCAAAATTCGGGTGAGCGGGGGACGAGGAACGTTACTGGCTCCACCCGTGCTCCACCCTTATACGCCTTTTATGGGAAGCCACCCATTTTTTGTAAATCCATCTAGCGTGGAATAGGATGATTAAAATCTAACCCTAAACTAACATCGACCACTAGTGACATACTCAAAAGTAAAGTAAATACTCAAAATTAATCATTCTTTTAAAATAGTAATTGAATTAGAAAGTTTGAAGAAGCATTCATTTGAAATGAACAAATAAAAAGAGAGAGATAAAAAAGTTAGAAAATTAATTCTTATATAGGTATTATTTTGTGCAGAGAACTTGCCCCACAACAATTTATTTACTCCCCCAGAAATGAAATGGGTATAATTCTACTAGGAACCATTAAACGGAGACTCGATAAAAAATCATTTTTATTCACCACGGGTCTAAAATACCCCCATGGTGTAATTTAAGTATCAACTATTGTCATTGTGTTAGTTCGTCTACTAGCCACTATGGCATCACAAGCACGAAAATTCGTTCTATTTGTTCTAGAACCGTGCTGCGATGACTGTTGTTATTTTCGATGTTGCCATATTACGAAATTCACCAAGAAAAATGGAAATTAAAATTATAGGGACAGTACCAAATTAGAGTTTTCACAACTGTATCATAACGGCGCATCCACTAAGTAGCAGACTTTATGTGAGTCGGATGTTGCTCTGAGTAAAGGTACATTCAAAAAGTATGTACGGCAAGAGAGATATACCTATATAAAAATCTTATATTTGTTATAAATTTTTGGAGCCATTGCAAAAATACTGTTTTTATAAAATGTAGTCTTAGATCTTATTACATGTAACTGATCACAACGATGCTGCCTGGTTACTAAAATAAATACATAGTTAGAGTTATGATTAATTTTAAGATAATTGCAGCTTTTTTAAATAAGGCCTTTTTTAAGAATGGGTGATTGAATTTTCGATGTCTGGTAGCACTTAATTTTGTAACGGGTGTCTCTGTCTTGATGAACACAATTTTACTTCAAATATACGTAAGTCGACTACTTACCGAAAGATGGTGTTTTTATAATTTTAAATTTTCATGATAATATATCATATGTTTTGGTTTGTAAATAATCTACAAAAAAAACTTGTAGGATGCAAGGAAAAATGAAGCTGTTTTTTAAGGCAAAAATTGGTACCAATAATATACATTGATACAAGATTCATACGAAAATAATACAAATTCACTTAGAGGTTCTAGAAATGCAGCTATTCGACGACAGATGTCTCTAGCAAAAAATATGCTTTATAGTAAAAATATTACTTACACGTGAAATGTTATCCTATGGTATGTTTGAGTTTGGATCCTGAGCAATTTCTACAATTAATGATAGCGCATTTCGTCGTTTTAATCGAGTAACAAATAAAATTTGTTGAAATTGTGGTAAAAATACAACTATGACAAGATGTCAGTTTGATGTGAAGGACGGTATATGGGCGGTGTCCAGCCACGCCTGTCGTGACGTAGTCGTGACGTATTTGACCTACCTGAAGGCGCGTGACCTACCTGCGTTAGGGCATCTCCGCTAGTCTTTTCTCCTCCGTGAGTCAGGCACTTTGCATATGATTAGTCTGTTAGAAGTCGGTCATTTCGCGGAGCTCTGCAATATACACGTTACAGAGAAACATGAATACGTTACTCGATGTCCAATAAATAAACATTTACTGAATATTTCCAATACACGTGCCTGCGTTCTATTCAAATAAATTTTCCATGCTGTGATTGAAAAGAAAACTTACTGGCATATTGTAACATTTATTTGTGCTCGTCATTTTTCTTTATTGGTGGCTGAATCACTTGAGTTTACCTACTTTATATTTATTGCATTGTACAATATTGATCATAAATAAACAACAATAAGAAAAATGTTAACTAAGAGAAAGCATGTTACAGAAATACGATATCTTGTGTAATGTTGTGATACCTGTTGCATATTTAACTTATATTTTGTTCCATTTAATATTACAAAAAGCGACTAACAAACTGCACAAAAAGAGCTAACAATAGTTTTTCTGGTGACTTCTTTATTTGGAAACAATGATGTTAATTCGTTAAGGTTGTTATGAAAAACGGGTGCATTGACACTGCGACTTGCAATCTCCGACGAACGCCTGAAACAAATTAGCACAGCTATTTACTCGGGAGCGACATTTGATTATTTGTTTTTAAACTTAAATAAAATAAGAACAAACTTTGTTTGCGTTTAGTGGTCCATCAAATTAGATAGTGCCTTCTCTCTTAATTAACCTCATCTTTGAGCAGCCATGGGACGTAATGAAGTGCACTACAGGAATATAATATTCAGTCAAAAATTGAGTGGTGTCAGTTTGTTCGGCTCACGTTTTCATGCGCTACAGATTTAATCAAGCGATGATAAAAACTTTATCGGAAAAATATTTCCAACAGCATTGCTTAATTTCATTTTATTGGAGTCCGAACTTTAGTAATAAAATCCAATTTGTACAATTTGTTGAACAGTTAATCAAACTTGGATGTAATTAGGAACGGAATCAGTCCACTCGGTAGTTTATTAAATTTTATGTACGGATATCTGGGACAGTCCTTAGTCCAATTAGAATTTCCAGGAAAAATCTTGTTGGATTTGCTTCTCATTACGGGATTTCTGAAAATGTTTAAAAATGCTTATTTCCATTTCATTGAACGGTTCTTTTTAAAAGTTCATCGACCTCTTTTCAAATGAAAAGCGAGAAGTACAATTGACTACAATGCAACTATTACAGCAATAAAAAATCAAGTATATCAACAGAAAATAAATAGCTAGCATCCGCCATGATTGCTTCAATATTTAATTCTAAAATGTCGTTTATCGCAAACAAGCGTTAAATAAATGTTGGCAAATGTTATGGGTCGCCTGTGAATGGGCAAGTTTCATCTTTGCATACAGAACTATTTGGCAAATGATATGCACTACTTACTCGGAATACGAAATCCAAAGCTAGTAATTATTTTTTTTACTAGCTATTTTATAATCTTCGACGATCGTGAATCGCAGAACCGATTGCTCCGCCAGCCGAAGCCGTAATTTGCAAAAGAGAAAAAACAGTCATTTGTCAGAAACATACAAAGATAAACAACGAACCTTTCCCACGGTTTTGAAAAACGATAGATCCACCGAATAGAATATTATTAACAATCAGTTTTGACCAATAAGAAATCTCATGTTCATCTTTAGGGGTCCACGTGATGATTGCAATAATAAAAACTATTTCCGCATCATGACTTGGTTATTTTAATCGCAAAAACATTGCATTTTTTTAACATATGTTCGGACCATAATTATTATTATATGGATTATGGAAACATAAATATGCTTGCGTATGGGTGCTCCGTGCTGCTCTCCTCACCGCTGCCACTGTGGTGAATCTGTCAGCAGCCTTGGACACCACGGCTTGTCGTGCAGCCGCAGCGCGGGACGATTTGCACGGCATGCGAATATCAATGACATAATCCGTCGCGCTCTTGTTGCCGTAGGCGTTCCAGCCATATTAGAACCCAGTGGGCTGGCACGCGACGATGGCAAGAGACCAGACGGTATGTCGTTATTCCCGTGGAAGATGGGTAGGTCTTTAGTATGGGACGCGACCTGTGTCGATACTCTTGCACCATCCCACCTTCCTAGCTCGGCGCGATGTGCTGGTTCCGTTGCTGCGGCTGCAGAGAGCCTCAAACGGCGCAAATATAGCACCCTGGTTGGTAACTATACCTTTGAGCCGTTTGGGGTTGAAACCCTCGGGCCGTGGGGTCCAAGTGCTCATCTGCTTTTTAAAGATCTGTCAAAGCGACTTGCTGACACTTCAAGTGACCAAAAGGCTGGTTTTTATTTTGGTCAAAAATTAAGCATTGCCATCCAACGTGAGTTTTTTGATGCCATTTTATAATTGTTTTTAGTTGTATATATGTATAAATAAGTTTATTTTCCTGTAAAGATAGTTTAAGTTGTTTATAAATAAACAAACCAATATTTTTTGTATAATAAAAATGCGGAATATACTTTATGAAGAACCTCGAACGCATCGATCGAATAAATATTTATTATACTTTGTTCCTAATTTTTTTCTAGTTCTTCAACAATGGAATGCTTTAATTATTTATTTTCCTTCTAACGCTGTTTTACCATTGTTTATAGACCAATCAAGTTATTAAAATTAACTTTAGTAGTAGTAAACTATGTAAAACGGTGACTGATTCATTTTAAATAATATGCAGATGGATAAACAATATGTATATTTTTATTTATTAAAGTTTTCACCCGCTGCAGAAAATGTGACATAATGAACTTCAAAGTTAATGAATAGACACGTTCCAAGGATAATTACAGGGCTGATTATAGAACTTTGATGGCATACCCGACAGCGCTTGCCGACGTTATAAAACACAATTTCACACTACCCTAAAAAGAATCATCTTTAGTATCATGAATGTGATCCATCAAGTAAGAACATCTGCTGAAAATATTTTTAAAAGTATATAAAAAGCGCCTTCTTAAATAGAAGTTTTCATTCAACTTTATAACAATAGCCCTTCCTTCATTGGCACACTGACGTTTGATTACTGCTTAGGTAGCGACAGCAAAAATGGTGGCTACTTAAATGTTTATTTTCTGCTGATTTTTTGGGATGGAATGGTGATGGAAGTAAATAAATAAATGAAGAACAAGAGGTGATTAAATAGTTTTCAAATACAGAAATTAATTGAACTTGGTATTTTTACCTTGTTATTCTTATTTCATGTAATGTAACCCTACCAGTCAAGAAGTAAAAAATAAACATATTTTTATTATTTACCTGTTTACACACAATAAACAATTTTACAAGTTATTTAAGTTAATTCATTAAATAATTATGAAGATTATCGTAAGCAGAATAACAACAAAGCATCAAAACTTGTTTCTGTATATTTGTTAAATTAAGTTTACTTAGGATTTATACGTATTAAGATAATTTCTAACTTTAAAAATACTTCAACACCAACAAACCAACCAAAAATAAAATCCAAAAAATAAAATCACCCATCTTTGCTCACCGTCCACGCACACAAACACACACACACTGCACGTATAACTAGTTAATTTCCTTTGTGACAAAGGCCCGGCTCGCCGGGATGGATGCGTGGAAATCGCGATGCGACACGGTGATCCACGCACAGCCCGCTGCTGTCCGTACCCGCTCACGTGGGACGAGCTAGTAGTCTATGGAAATAATCCTACTAATATTATAAACTTGAAAGTTTGTGAGAATGTATGAATGTATGTTTGTTAATCTTTCACGCAAAAACGGCTGGACCGATTTGGTCCAACTTTAGTATGTAGACAGATACCCTGGATTAACACATAGGGTTCTTTTTATCAACACACCACGCGGGCGAAGCCGCTGGCGGAAGCTAGTATAAAGTAAATGTGTTTTTCTTTTGGTATATCACCTCGCAATTCAGCCTAAGAGGCCGTGTACTGCTTAACCAGACTTCTCTGTGGATACCTAGAATTTAAGGCCTCCAGCCAGGGACGGTAAATGTGTCTTTTATGTCGCTTTACATATGTTTTATGGCACTTTATTTGGGGAGAGATAGTTTATGGGCTTTGAAATGTGACTGGGAGTTGGTGCTACAAGTTTGTATGTATTGAATGCGTTTACATGATGACATGACACGGTGATCCACGCGTAGCCGTACCCAGTCGCACCCGGCTCGGTAACGTGGGACGAGCTAGTCTATGTAAATAATATAAGGTAAATGTGCCTTTTTTTTGGTATGGCAGTTCAGCCTAGGAGGCCGTGTACTGCTTAACTGGATTCGCGGATTCGCGGGACTTCCCTGTCGATTGCCTAGAATTTAAGGCCTCCAGCCAGGGGCGGTAAATGTGTCTTTTATGTCGCTATACATTTGTTTTATAGCATTTTATTTGGGGAGAGATAGTTTATGGGCTTTGAAATGTCACTGGAGAGTTGGAGCTAAAAGTTTGTATGTATTGGATGCGTTTACATGGTCTGATTGGCTAAGCTGCGACTCATAGCACGTGAAATGTTTGCTTTACAAAGAGATATCAAACATCTTTTGCAAGTTGTACTAATAGGAATAATCTCTGCCTGTTAGTACTTTCAAACGTTAAAGAAAACAGAAGAATTTCAAAAAGGCAAATATCAAAGAATATGAAGTAGTACTTAAACATAACTTAACTTATTATGGAAAATGGTACTGTCTTGTGTAGCCGGCATCTAGTTAAAACGATATATTGTTTTAACGTATACTAACAATGTAGTAAAAAAAATAAGGAAAGTTCTAGTTCTTCTGTGATCTAGAATAATTTTTTTTGTGTCATAGAAGACCTAGATAGACTTACATAATTATGGAAACTTTAATTATTAAGGACGTCTAATACTTAACAGACTATGATCAAATAAACTGATTGACATGACACAATAATTGCTCATTAACTTAACTATCATGAAGAAATATTAAAATAAAACATTGTCTAAAAAGTTCAGTTGATATTTTGAGATTATTTCTACATTCGCAATTGCAATTGGTTGAGGTATACAGGCGTTGCTTAACTTTAAAAATATTATGACATTACTCAGTAGTGCTATCCTCAAAAGACTACCAATAAGATCTCTGCTGATTTTACCACGTTAAGGTACATTCGTCTTGCTTCTAGGAGCATTTACTGAAATAAAATAAATCTGCGCCGTTTACGTAAGGCGGTGTAATCAAATACAATTGGCTACTATTGCGAAACTATATGTAGGTACGTGTAATTATATTATATAACCGACTTCTTACATTGTTAGCATTTAGCAGTGCTTTGCGGATTTACAGGCAGTCGGCGAGTCTGCGCGCGCGCAGGACCTCCGCGCCTCGGCAGGCGCGCGCATGCGCGAAGTTCCCGGAATACGAGCGCGATTAATAGCGACACAAACTATTTCCGCTTAACCGAGACAAATTATAATTACTCCTTCGGGTTTGCTCTTACGCACCCCCTTTGATGTTTTTATTCCAAATCCCGGTTACGGCCAACTTAAAACAAATAGAACGGCTCACGACCGATTATACGTTTGCGTTAAAACGATTTGTAACGGTGATAGCTTTCGTGAATTTCGCCCATGTTTCTGTCCCTGTGTGGTCCCGCGCTCGTTTTGGATAATTACTTGTTTGCTTTTTGTTATTAGCTCGCCCGTCAATAATTTGACGTTTGAGTGATCAAACGGAACGGCTTCCTTATTTCCCACGACCGAAAATACGATTGTAACTGAACGATTTTAATTAAGTGACAGTTTTAGCTGGAATCGACACTTTTATTTTTAAATGCAATTGATATCGAAACACACAGGTTAACTTTTAGGAGTTCTTTGACCCGCCGCGACTAATGCTTAGCACGCAACTAGACATCACGATTTTGCGTCTAACCGGAGTTAGCAAGCACCCTGCGTGTATCGATTAAAGCCAATTACTCCATTGTATGTTCGTAAATATCTGTATGGTTTTAATGTAGCTCTCACATGATTTCCCTTCACAGATCGCCGCGTATTTTGGGTGCAGACAAGCGGCGGGCGTACAGTCGCGCGCAGATGCGACATCCGTCGGTCTCACGTGAAAATCGATTTTCCACGGTACGCCAGCTGGCGCGAGCGACAGCTATAAACCACGTGCTCTTTGCTGTCTTTAACAAAAATCATGCACCTTATTCAATTCAATTAGGGTCGATAGTTGCATAAACAGGATAATATTCGTTCATCTCATTATTTTGTTTCGGAGTATGTACTATGAAAGTCAAAAGTTCCTTTGTTGATATTTTTAATGTTTCGCACATTGTTCGTCAGCAAAACGGACCCACCGCGTTTGATCCGATTGCAGTAGTTATTTATGATTATTAGAATAGCGTGCCGATAGCGAATAATTAATTTTTACGTTCAATTCTTTATTGTTATGTCACGAGGTTGATGATCCTGATATATTGGTTGAGTCGGTCTTTATTATATGTTCTGATTGAACAATTTAGTGATGTAGTTTCCTTAAAATATTTTTTATACATTTTTCGCAATCTTCTATATTTTTCAATAATTTTAATTATTATTTTGGGAAATTGAAATTAGTTTTACATTATTACAAATATTTATTTATATCATAAGTTTTTTTTTCATAAATTACTCTAACTACATTTACAAAAATATAGTCACCCTCATAATCCTAAATATAAAAAGAGATACAGAACAAAGCGCATCAAAGGCGTCGCTCCTTTGTAGTCTTCTACAAATGAGGTTTTATCTTCTTATGTCGCGAACTATGGCTAAATCCCGTCTGTAGACTGAAGCATTACTTACCGAGTCAAGTATTCAACACGATGTTAAAGTTATACATTAAATCAGTGGTTCTTAACCTTTTTGGCATGAGGGACCACTTTACCAAAAGTTTGTCTTGCCGGGGACCACCCCAATTGTTTACCTAAATTGAGGGTTCTTTGATAAAGAAATTCTTGGTTCAGTACTACTCAAAACTAAATGCATTTCGGCAGTGGCATCCATCAGATTTCTATGCTTGTTTTTAATAATCAGAAGCGTCGAAAACCCACGTAGGTACGTATTTATAGCTTTAACTAAATCTTTTATTTACAAACTAAACATTGCGTTTACAAAACGCAAGTACGTACTGTTATAGTTAAACATGTATTAAGTTCGAAATGCGCGAGCGAAGCGAGCGCGAAATTTTTTTCGGATTCAAACCAAACATTACGTAAAATGTGGCCCAAACGTACCTACTTAACTTTTTGTTTGTTGACAAATGCAAAAATAAAGGCACACAGTTTTTGAATACGCGAGCGAAGCGAGCGCGAAATTTTAATTATTTTTTAAGACTCTAAGCCAAAATTACGTAAAATGTAGCCCAAACATATATTTTTTTCTGTTGGACAAGTAAGATGGATATCTTTTATACGTCCATGCGAAAACCCCTGTTCGCATAGATAAGAAATAAAGTTAGATTAGCAACGTCGCGAAGCAATGCTTCGCGGACCACTTGGAATGCCTCCAGGGACCACCAGTGGTCCGCGGACCACCGGTTAAGAACCACTGCATTAAATCTATAACATTATATAGCACATAAAACAAAGGTCCTAACTCGCTTTACGCCAGTTGAATAATAAACAACTTATATGATTTTCAAACGTTATAATTCAATGTACGTTACATTGAAACATATTCGCAATTTAATTTTCGTATGCAGAATGTTAATGTACAACCAGTATTGTAATAAAAAAGAGAAATAGCCAACATCAGAAGCCAGTCCGTATGATTGACGAGCCACAATATATTGAGCTCTCAAACGAAGAAAGACTGATTGCTCCCACTTCGGCGATCTCAGAAACGTCAAACTTTGATTGGTGATTCCCATGTGTAATACTAGTAGTCTCCTGATAACAAAGGCGTAAGGCCTCTTTAAATGTCAATTCTTAGTTATAATGAAGCACAGCGAGTAGCGAGATCCATCATTGTCGAGACAAGGTCGCACCCGCACAAAACAATACACAAAGATTTCCAACAAATAACTCGAATCTAGTAAAAAAATGTCGCACCGCCTTATAAAGAGGTTTGTTCCAATCCGGTTAGAGGCGAGACTATCGATTGCGCACACTTAAAATTAGTGTGATATAATTAGGCATATGACATGAATTCAACGGGTATCACAATGGAACAAACGAGCCATGGCATTGTGATATGACGGCGTGTCAGATGCGTGTCGGCCGTGCGCTATGGAGGAGATGTGACCACTCAATCGTGCACCACAGCCACTAAATACCTGAATCTAATCAGCATTTCTACACTCATTTTTAACACTTAATTTTACACATATCTTAGCATTATACATTTGATTTTCCGCGTGACCCGTATGTAGTTCTGTCATGTTATACACAGCTGCACCGCGCTGATACTGAAAGTATGCCTAATGAAATAACGCGTGCATATTAATACTTACAAATTGTTTACTTAGTATTACAAAATGCACTTGATGCGGTAATATAATTGCAGCATGATTTTTCTGATTTTGGTTACATGTGAGTAACATTTGGTATTTTACCGTTAGTGCATGGGTTACATGATGTAGCGTTTGTAAAATTTAATTTAGCTTTTATGTAGGCAAATTAAAGTGAAATGGAATTAGCTCCCGTAACCGCGGCTGTTTCACGTTCCAGAGGTAGCTACACGCTGGTATGCGTAACATTTGCGTGAAAATTCATCCCTTATGTTAATTTGACACGGCTTAAAGGAACATAAGTTTGTGAAACGTATTACCAGGTGGGATGTTTGCTTCGAATACTTGCCATGAACTCCAGTCAAGTTTATTAATTTTAATTATGTTCGGCTTTTCCTCGTGTCGAAAGCTTTTCGTTTGTGATAAGTCTGTGATATTGGAAATTCTTCATTATTCTTTTTACAAGTAGATTTCTCTCATGTGCAACAAACAATCTTTAGTCATCGTTTGCTCACATGGTCTTAATAATCTCCTCCAGATATCATTCATCATCATCAGCCTATAGCAGTCCACTGCTGGACATAGGCCTCTCCAAGTGCACGCCACTGAGATCGATTTTCGGCTGCTCGCATCCAGCCCCTGCCAGCCGTCTTGCGCAAGTCATCACTCCACCGTGCCTGAGGACGTCCTACACTACGTTTGCCGAGGCGTGGTCTCCACTCTAGAACTCGTTTACCCCAACGGTTATCGGTTCTTCGGCTAATATGGCCAGCCCACTGCCACTTCAGCTTGCTGATTCGGTGGGCTATGTCGATGACTTTGGTTCTCTGACGGATTACCTCATTTCTGATGCGATCCCTCAGAGAAATGCCAAGCATAGCTCTTTCCATAGCCCGCTGAGCGACTTTAAACTTGTGGACCAGCCGTACCGACAGTGTCCACGTTTCGGCTCCGTAAGTCATGACAGGTAGGACGCACTGATTGTAGACTTTTGTCTTTAGGCACTGTGGGATCGACGATGTTAGGACTCGACGTAGCTTCCCAAATGCAGCCCAACCCAACTGAATTCTCCTATTCACCTCGTCCTCAAAGTTGTTTCTACCTAACTGCAATGTCTGCCCGAGGTATACATATTTCCGAACAACTTCGAGAACGGCGCCGTGTATCGCAATCGGTTCCGGTAGAACATGTTCATTGAACATGACCTTGGTTTTGTCCAAGTTCATCCGTAGGCCGATGCGTAGAGAAGATTCAGCCAGGTCGTTCAGCATCTGTTGTAGGTCCTGCAGCGTTTCCGCCATGATGACGATATCGTCAGCAAATCGCAAGTGAGAGATGTGTTCGCCATTGATGTTGATGCCGCGTCCTTTCCAGTTCAGCGTCTTGAACATATCCTCCATTGCATTAGTGAACAGTTTCGAGGAAATAACATCCCCTTGTCTCACTCCTCGATGCAACGGTATGGGCCTTGTTTGCTGATTCTGTACTTGGACCGACATTGTAGCGGCTTCGTAGAGACATCTCATCACTTGGATGTATCGCCAATCTACTTGACAACGCTGCAGGGACTCCAAAACAGACCAGATTTCAACCGAGTCAAAGGCCTTCTCATAGTCCACAAATGCTAGATACAGGGGCTGATTATACTCTTCGGTCTTCTGTATAATCTGCCGCACTGTGTGGATGTGGTCTATGGTGCCGTATCCGCTTCGAAACCCAGCCTGCTCCGGTGGTTGGAATTCGTCAAGTCTCCGTGCAAGTCGGTTCGTGATCACTCTTGAGAACAGCTTATATACGTGGCTTAGGAGGGAAATGGGTCGATAGTTCTTCAGCTGGGTTTTGTCTCCCTTTTTGAAGAACAGAACGACAACACTCCTACTCCACGCTTCTGGAGTTCTCCCTTCGAAAAGGACGGCATTAAAAAGCTTCTGGAGCTCCCCCAGTACGGGCTTACCTCCCGCTTTTAATAGCTCTGTTGTAATGCCATCCTCGCCAGGGGCTTTTCCATTTTTGAGCTGTCTCAGAGCGATCTCGATTTCGCCACTGCTGACTTCTGGCAGGTCTTCGGTGAAATGGCGTGTTAATGTGGCTCTAGAATCCTCATTTCCGGGATCAGGTCCAGATATCATTGCCATAAATTAACTGTTACTCAATATTAATTTATGAGTCACAGAAACATCCTTGGAATATTCAGAGATTATTCACCGCTGCTTAATCTTTTCATTCTAGATTGCACCGGTGCCCGGAATTCGGCACTATGGCGCACACAACAGTTCCTTCTAATCTACTAGCTTTAGCAAACAGCAGTGCGAACATTTAAAAATGGCAACGAAACTGCAGTATGCTGGCAGTGGACTCTCGCTAACATTGTACAACATTTTTCGCTCGCGAACAAATGTGGAACAGTTTTGGTGGAATCTCACAGTTTCAATTTTAAACAGTAACGTTAATTACACACGACCTCTAAAGTCACCTTACTCCAAAACTCTTCATTACGTAAAACGCTTACGGAATCTCCAATACTTTCCTTTGTAAGTATTATTATCGTAAAGGAACATGTAAGAAGACAATCTCCAAAATGTAAGCTATAAGAAGAATATAATAATAAAAGTAAATGTTTGTTCGTATTGCGAATTCAAAGTGATTTCCCTTTAAATACTTTAAAAGATTTAGAGATTATAGTCGTTCTAACTTCGTCTTACAACCATCTTATTTAGGGGAAAATACCATTGATAGCTATGAACAGATTAATTTTATTTTGGGTTTAAATCAAGTACCTAATCACTACGATAAAGATTTATTTATTTATGGGAGGTAGCTTCACAACTGACAGTAAATTACATTAAATCATTATACCAAACATTACGCCAATTATGAAGTGCACAAATATAAGAATTGTAATAATTTGTCGAAAGAGTGGCGGATAACAGATTTTGGTTTAACTTAGAATCTCAGAAAAATATTTCAGCAAAAACGTATCAAAATACTTGAGCTATACGAAAAGGATATTTGTTACAGGACTACCATATCTAATATTAGTTACCTACACTGTTATGTAACTCCAAGAAATTCTAGGATACCTACATTTCATATGATGAAATACTTATATTACACAAAATGAGTTTCGTGAGCGGAATATGAGTAAATAACTAAATTATATTCTCGATGATTTATATTAAAATATGTACCATATTAATTCAGTATATCAAGTAAATAACACTGGCACTTGACACTGTTATATTAACATATGCTTAAGTTATAACTTAGTACACGTGTATCGTTATTTCTATAAGTAATTAGAATTGACTTGTTAATTTTATTGACATCAAAGTATGATTGCTAATTGCTTACCTCTTAAGTATTAAGAGTTATAATTTTTTTTGTAAGAACTACTGAAAATACTACCTTAATGTGAAATTTACATTATGCCTAAGCTCTACAAACTATGTCCACACACGGAGGCTCAAGGTAAAGTAATAAATTATTTTTAATGTTTATTTTATCTGCTTAACTAACCTATACCAACAAATTAAAACTCCTCAATGTTCATAATGAACACTTATGTAAAAAAAAATTACATTGTCATAAATTTACATTGTCTGAATGAAGGATAATATAGAAAACCCGAAAACCCTTTTTCGGTTTAAGGGTTGTATGTACTTAAAATACGCTGGTAGGTTATATAAACGATTAGTATGTGCGCAAACAGTCTGGTAAATAAAACCTTGTATTTTAAAGCCATTTAGGCAAATCAAAAAAGGATAAATATTTAATTCGTCTATATTTGTAACTTTCATTATAAGCATGATGTCATTAAGTTCCGCTTATATCAATTAATAGAGACAAAATTGAATCCGTGTTTACAATTTATCTATCAGAGATGTATGAGTAATTTATGATGATTTTTTAATTAATAATCTTCGATTCATTAATTTCCTTGTTGTGTAGCATCTGCAGTTAATTGAGTTAGCAGCCAGCGGTAATTTAATCACTTCTAGCTGACTAGCGCAAATCCGATACAACTGCGCTGGTTGAATTAAAATTGAAACTAAGCAAGCGAATGGTTGGAAAACTACGAATGATGAATTATAAACGTAACAAATATTTATGCGTTGTCATTCTAGCTAGATATTATGTTCGTTTAAAAATTAGCACACAAATTAAATAAGAACTAGTATAGAAATCATTCCTTCAGTTGCTTAATTTTTAGCAATTCAGAAACTTAATTAAACTTTCGCCTTCCAAGAAAAAGCCAAAAGCCAATTTCGTCAGTCACCCTTTAAATTAGAAACCATACAAGAGACGCCCAATTTTTCTTCTAATATTGCAAAATTACAGGGAAACTAAAACAAATAAAAACTTGAGGAAACTTTGAGTCTCAGTTTAAAGAAGCACGTGAACCTGAAAAAACAAGAAACATTGCTCTTTGCTTACGTAAAAATTTCCAAATTGTCTATTCTTTCGGGGTTTCAGGAAAGACTCGGTTTTTCGGACGGATGACTTCATTTTTGAAACACGATGAGTAACTTCAAAACTTTTTATTCGCCTAAAAAGTTCCTCAAATTCGAGAAATCACTTGCTTGCGTAACATTTTTTATACCATCACCTTTTGAATTTGTTCCTTATTTTTGCATTTAAAATGAACTGCTACTTTTGTTTGTAAACGAGTTGCTCCCCCCGGTTTCCCCCATGTCTCGGGAGTACCACTCCCGAGACCAACTGGAAGCAAGCTTGTCCTTTTTCAGGCCCTAAATTACCTATCTAGCCAACTGATATATGGTTCATTAGTTTAAACCTGAAAGCTTAACAGACTAGATACTTACTTTTACAATTATTATATTATAGAAACGATAATAAACATTAAATTTGACACAGACTTGTATTATTGCACGCTGTTTCACTAAGAAGTACTTTATCAGAATTTACCTCGAGTATCTAATAAGTAGCTATTTGTAGGGCAAATGTAACATGCGGGTGCACGCTCCGTAATCGAGTTCACTGTTAGAGTCAAATTAAGTTACGTCTCAAGCCTATCTAACAATAAGCAAGTACGTTTAGGACACAAATGTGTTATAATACAATCGAGTAGGTTATCGTTATGCCATCAAAATCGATTTCAGATACTCTCTAATTAGTTGTCAGTCTGCAGTGTTTATAAATATATGTGATCTCTAAACTTAGTCTAAGCTTTAGGCCTTTCTGTGTTCTTTAATTAAAATAGAATATAATTTGTAATATTGACTTGGATACTTAGTTTACTTCGGTATTTACAATAAGCACATTGTGGATTTACCTAAATTAAAACTATAAAATGAAACAGTTAAATTAAATTGGATTCTTAACTTACACTGAGAATTGTAACTCATTAACAAAGCATTGGGCTCTGTATCGAGACTTTAGTTTAAACAAACAAATCTGAAACATCAGTCACAGAAAACTCTTGAAATTGTTTACAAAAGAGTTTTGTTTACCACATTTTTGAGACAATTATTTTTAAAGAAGTTTAGAAGAACAAACTTCGTAGCTTTCAATAATTTCATGCATCGTTCACTCGTATAAAATACAAGCATGAAGACATTGAATAATTCATATTTATGTATGCGTTCGTCGTTAATGTCAATTTTTATCATCAGTGTTGCTAAACCATGGCTAATAGTGTGGTGTTATGGTGGGAACACACCGGCCCACACAATTGTTTTGTTTTATTGACAACGTTCATTTAATAGTTACTATCGTTAGCCTTCATTCAATCAATGTAAGTTTCATTCATAAAAGCAAACGAATGAATTCTTTCACATCGACCGGCGTGACGAACATTCTGACATTAAAACTTTCTCAAATATTTTCACATACTTCTGTATGAATCAATTGGTACCAAGACATCATTTTGATCAGCTAACAATTCCGTAACGATAATAATATGACCTTTAGTACTCCCACGAACATTATCTACACATTTATGTCGTTCTTCATTTGTTTTTAGCGGAAATTTCAATGTTAAAATGTACAGTAAAATACGGCCAACTTTTACTGTTACTGTGCGAGAGCAAATCAATAAAATATTTAGAAATTGATTGGTTCTAATTGAAGCCCCAGTCTCTGTCTGCTGTCTAAGGATTTGAATCAGCAGAAAAAGTCAAACAGTCTAAAGATCGATCAATTATATAATAAACTATCATGATATTATCGATCTACTGTAATTTGTTGACTGTTTGAACGAGAACCAAACTTATTCATAATCTTATTTCAATTCCACAACTGTTTAAAACAAACATAAACAACAGTAATTTGTGCATTAAAACAACTTTAGCAAAACTATTAGGACTTCAAAACTCTCAAAGTCTTGGAAACAATGTCCTGGAAAATTATTAACGTGCCTCGCTAAGTTTTCAAAAGCTGCTTAGTCGGGGTTATATTTCATGAAACTCTCAAGCTTTGCTTATTAAACTTAAATTTAAATGGCAAAATATTCAGCATTTAAATTATATTCATTGGAATAAAAGTAATAGCTACGGGGTATTTTGTAACATGTAGTAGGTATTTTATAACAGTTTTTTGCTCAATAAAAACTCATAGTTCTCTAACGGCTAGCCGAGTGATAAATTGCTTCTATAATTTAAAACTTCTCAACAAACATCAGGGTGAAATGCCCCGCGTGAAAGCCAGTCAGTGATCCCCTAACAATAACATCCCCTATTCAACGAGGCATAACCGAACGACGTTACTATTACAAAACCCCGACGAATAAATTCCAAACCACCCTGATATCGCCCCAGCCAAATATAAATCGCAAAAAGTAAATAAACGACTACCATTACTGCCCTGATTATTTGTACACCCCTATACTGATGACGCCATTTTGATTTCATTATATATTTTTCACAAAGGTTTCAAATAACAATAAGATCGTTATTCAAAAATAACGGGGGATTTAGTGCAACAAAGTCGAAACTGTTGCCAACATTTTCGCAATAAACTGCAGAGCAAGATTTATTTAGTTTGTACATCGAACAACCTTAAAATGTTTTCAAGCATTACTCGATTACAGAAGTTAGACGAAAATTCAATTTGTTAAATAAAATAAGTCATTTAAATGTCAAAGATTAAGTCTCGAAAATCTGAGACACAAGTTGGGCGATTGTCTGGAACATCAGACATTAGTTGCACAAGTGAATTACCGCAGCTTTTACCCTCAAACAATGTGATGAGGGTAAATTTCCTCCCCCAATTTGTTGTTTAAGTGATTTTCCCGACTACACAGTTCTTGGCATTGACATTGGTAAAGTAGGGTATTGGGTGGGAAGACTGTTGCGGCCATAGTTAGGTATAGTTCGGATACCGCGGCAATGGGGTATGAAACAAAGTTAAGCGGAGCGCGTGGAGTAGTTCAAAGAGTAAAAGCGTGCCTGAACTTTTGTAGTAGTGCAAACATTTTATTTTGTGTAGGTAGTTTTCTGTTTATATTAAGTTGGTTGTTTTTTTTTTAAATCTGCTTTATAAAGTATAATTATAAAATGTGTTTTAGATAGTGTAGTTAGTTTTTAACTTGACATAGAAAGATAGTTTCGTTAAACTGTAAGTGCATACTTATTATGCACAGCTTATTTTTCCCTTGTTCACAGTGCCACTTACAATGCCGTTCACAATTCTACCACACTGTCTACATACCAGTAAGAAATGTCAGGTTTTAACTAATTCTAAGAAACTTTTAATTACTAGGCAGTGATGGAAAAGTGTAAATAGAATTGTGAGAGCTAATGAAAAGTTGAAGATGTAAGTTTCAGTAATTACCATTTGTGACCGCAAGTCATTTCCTGTAAGTAGGAGAATAAAAGAGTTCAAAGTCGCTAACTGCATAGAGTTAGTTGAATTTCGAATCTGTATGTTCCATGTTTGAACTATTTGATTTGAAATCTTACCTTTTTGGCAAACACATGCACGAGACTGGCATGCATAGAATTTATTTTTACTCAGTAGATGATTCTCGATATTTGAATATTAATTTTTTATCTTGAAATATGTTAAATAAGTTTTTATATTGCTTAAAGAATTCTTCAAATACATAAAACAAAGAAAACATCTTTACAAAACGACAATAAAGCTTATATAACTAATGAAATACAGTAGACTCACAAATATGAAATACAAAATACCAAAATAAATGAATACATTCAATAACAAAACTCTTTACATGGTCATTAAACATTTACATAGGTAGAAGTGCCCACTACATTTTACGACATATATAAACATATTCAATCCCCACAAAGACTGAAATGTTAGTTGCAAATTATTTTCAAAGAAATTCCTGTGAAAGCAATTACGGAGCAACGGACTTCAGCGCTCATATTTACATTCATTTTACCGAATTATTCATTTTACCGAGACTCTATGGCAGAACGACTGGCATAGAGAAATTATTACATAACACAATGATGAATGACTATGTTGTATTTGCTTGTGGTTAAAAGAGAAAAAAAAACTTATTACAAAAAAAAACGGCTTCAATCACAATATGAACCTAAAACCACCTAAGATGCCGAAAACCGCTTTAAATCGGTTCAGCCAGACGCAAAGTAATGGCGCACAATTATAGATTCATACATAAAAGTCAAACTGAGAATCTCCTTTTTTGAAGTCGGTTAAAAAATAAGGAAATACTCGATCCGCAAAAATGTGGAGTTTCAATATCATTTTCTTTTTTCCGTGGCAATTTTTTCCCACATCCACATTCGTAAAAAGAGACACGTACGGACAGAAATTGGTTAATCCAGCTATGTAAAGAACTCGCTGTTTGTGACATTGCAAAATGTCTCGAAAACATTCCGACCCATACCAACTTGAACAGAATTCCTTTTCATTTGTTACAGCCGTTTGTCCGACTACAAGAGAATAAAACACAGTTCAAATGTACTAACAAAATTAATATAGGCAGTCTTTTCTCTACAATTGAATTTTTGACTTTCGAAATAAACTTAAATGCGAAATACGAAAATATTGAGCATGTCAAGGCTTCCTTTTTTATACGCCTGTCACAATAATTCAGAATCAAATCTATTTGCTGAAGCTAACAATCAAATCCAATTCTGTTTTCGTTGCTACAAATAAGTTTATTGGATAAATGAAACGATTACTTCACAAACACTTGCTTTTCACGTCATACTCGCATCGACGTAACGTCTTACATTATTCGCGCATCTCGCATACCTGTCTAGAAAAACAGACAACAATAGTACGACACTTCACACCTATTACGACGCACCCCGGCTCCATTCAGTTCCCTGACGCCACACACAATGACACAAGCATAAATGTCAATAACTGAAGCGGCGGCTTTTTAAAAATGGAACAATCTTCATTCTCACCAGCCAGTATTTGATGTATTAGCCACGAATTAGGCGGCCAGTCCTTTTATACAGACGCATAATACCTTTATGCTATCTAAATGCATTCACGAGGTGACAAAGTAGTTACGCCCTCTGCTTGTGTGTGGCAAAACTTGGGTGGTTCAAGGTAGGAAGTCCAAACTTATAGACTGTTATTAGTTTAAAAGTTTTATTAAAGTTTTTAGACTTGGAAAACGGTGTATTGTAATCGTGATTAATGTAATAAGTTGGTATAATGCAGGACTTTCTGAACTCTCGTTAGTCAAAGTATCTTATGAATTTATTTTTGTATCTCAATTTAAAATCTTGTAAACAGCCTCGACACCTACTCTTAAAATAAAATAGTACCGAATTTAGACCAAATGTTGAAATTATTTTTTTGCCGTTATGTCAAAAAAGGTTTTAAATACATTTTACATAATCAATAAAAATATGAAATGACACAGATCAACCATGTATTGTTTTAACCACCTAACGCAAACACCTCAAGAACTAACAATTACATATTTGTCAAGGAAGCAATCAATAACCAGTCGTAGATCTGTCATCAGGTAAGTACAACCACACAGTAGAATGTCTCACCACCCACCGGTAGCATTATAGTTTGGTTTGCAACAAAGAACTTCACTTAAATGTACTTTCAACTGAAAACAAAGCGATACCGTCCGGAGGTATGTTGCTGGCCTCAATAGCCTTGTTTGTGGTTTCTGATTCAACACAGGAGGCTTCATGGGGGTCGTTCTTGCTACCGAACAGTAGTACCACACTCTTTGTTCTAAGCTCAACATGAGGTCCATAACCGTGCGGTTGGATGAACAATTTGGTACGGACCACAAATTAAGACGTACAAATGACGGATAGTTAAGCAGTTCGAAGAAGCTTAGTTTTGTTATCACACTGTTTACTTGGAGCACTTGCTTTGATAAACCACAACAATTCCATGTTGACAATACCTCTGAAATAAATGAAGATCTTATTGACAATTGCGCATCAAATTGACAGAACTTTGTTTTACTGCTTCAATTTATATTTCGAATGACTTTACAAAATGCTTCATACCTACTAAAAAGGTTTGATATGTTTTAAGTAATGGATAGTTTAATATTATGTGCGGTGTCCCATTGACATTAGGTTGAAATTACTGTGATTTTTCGCAATACCAATAGTTTTGTTTTACGCGTTTCTCGAAGTAGGTTTATTAAGAGGTATCACGGCACCGGTAAATGTTAATAAAACTGAAGGAGCCCCTGCAAACTGGCTCGAAGACAAGGTTTATTGTGTCTTTAACGACATCGACATACAGTTTTATTGGTAACAGTGAGTCGAACCTATAAAGCTGGTCTATCCATTAAAGAGTTATAAACTGAAATATTGAATTACTTACAGAAAATTAGGTATGAGCATTGCTTACAATTTTTATACACAGACACACAGGGCATATTTCGCTTTCATAGTAATTTGTCTTACATTTTTAAGAACTACTTTTTACTTGCGTCCCACCTACGTAGATATTTCAATTCTAAACCCTGGCATTTTCGGCCTGACGGCCAAAGTTTACTTTGCTAATCACAAGTCCCCCTCCAAACGTAGCTGTTGCCGAAAAATTCTGTACTATCGCACTATAAAAATTGAAAACTCATACACAGATTATTCTAGAACACAATAGTATTTTTTGAACTATTACAAGAAATCATGAAGAGATTTCTCTGTACAAAACAGTGATTATCACGATTTCAACAATCACAGAAACAAATGACGATCTCTGTTCAAATTCTGTCCCCGTTCCCAGAACGCGGCCGGTTGTAAATCTATTTAATTGCCAATGTTTAAAGGTCTAAACGTTTTTACACAATATTTTTAGGTGCTACCTCCTGCGGGTGCAGGAGCTAAGCAGTAAAACAATAAAAATGTCCTGTTGTACTGTTACTCGCTTTGTGTCGCGTGACAATCGGCGACGCGGCCCTAACTGCCGTCCATTGTTTCTGAATGACAAATGAAGACGTTGAACAACACTGAATTTTGGTAGTACTGTACTTGCTTGATTTCTCTATAATTTAAATACTTTCAATGCAACTACATATTTCTTCATATTTCAACGAGGCATATCTCCATTAGGTTTTACCATAATGAGCAGGCGAGGTACGGACAACTATAGACTCTCTTTTCAAACTTCATTCAATGCGTTCAGGGCGTTCAGTATAATCGGATCGTAGTAGTATTTACATGAAGCGACTACCTATCTGATCTCCTCAACCTCGTTACATGGGCAACACGGTACCTCCTGGTAAGATTGATTGTCAGAGTTTCTGGCTTCTACTACAGGCAAGTACCACCATTTTAAACTGTCTTCCAGCACACGGAAGAACTCATCATAAATAGATAGTCACGTATCCACAAACGCTCTTCCTTATCGATAACATGTTTGACTGACCCATACAAGTGTAACATAGCCACGAGCCACATCAAACAATACCAAGAATTGAATAACGAGGTATTAAATTAATTATCCAGTATACCAGTTAAGTTTCAACATTGCGTCAATGACATCCAGTTTCCCAGTAATTACAGGCTTTTCATTGAAATGCCACATAGTCCGACAAATGAACGAAAATATTTTGCATTAATTAGTGTTTTCAATAACAATGCAAATTTTGTGTACATTTCCTGTGGGTTATTAACGAATTATGGGTACCGAATGTATTTTAAAACTGTGTGATTGTGTGAGATGTCTACGGTAAAAGTTTAAGGGTCTTTGTTGGTTTTTCATGATTGGCAGCGATCGAGAGCTTATTTACATTTGTGCGTATGTTAATTATTCATTTTTCTAAATATGATTTCATTTTTCTGTTCTAAATTATAATAGTTATTTGCTTGTTCGGTAGCCACGTGCGTTGGCATTAGTCAAATTCGAACTTGCATTTGAGACTTTAATTATACCTCTATATATTTTTACTTCAAACCCTAAAGTTTCCTACGATATAAAACATGTAACGTATGTAGAGTTGCATAGCATATACTTACATACAAAAAGACAGTAAAAAAAACCAGTTCCATTTCAAAGTAACTTTATTCTAATCATCACTATATGCAGTCAATCATTGTCAACAAAACAAAGCATATCACCTTCTAAAGGAGCCATTAAACATAACACCTCAATAAAATGTTTGTAAACACGCAAAGCTCTCCAGCTGGGAGGAGCAGCGAGCGCTGACTAAGACAATGTCCTCGCCTAATGGCTACCGATGACTCACTAACTATAAATATATCATTGTTACAAGACTTCCACCGCGCTTACAGGAATCACGACCGATTGTTCTCCCTTCTATGCTAAACCAGACTAATAATTTGTTGAAAACAAGACACGCTCTTCGACTCCATACTCGTGATAAAGGGTCACAGTATGACGTCGACTGAACGACGAAAGTCAAGCTATTGTTGATTAGAAAACAAAACGCCGTGTCGACACCCTCGCATCTATTATTTAGTACTGTTTCAATTCCTGTACTGTCAAAATGTTAGACAAAAACATGGAACGAATGTCACCCTTTGTGCTCCGAACCTTAAAACGATAATGAAGGCCGTTATTTATATATTATTGCTGAGAGTTTCCCCGTTACAGATATGTTCGAAATCGAAACATGTAACAATGTGATTTTTTGCAGGATTCTTTAGAAAGTAAATTAATAGTCTAACGAACAACAAACAAATAAGTTCTATTATTTGTATGTATTGTACCTATGTATTTCTACATGTTTGTTAAAAGTTCAGTTATTATGTAATTACAGGTAAACAGGCTGAACGCAGGACTAAATACTTGTTACTCGAACGTTCCATTGAGAATCAAAAATCTGCCGTATTGCGCTACTATTGAAAAAAAAAATGTTTTATTTTAGTCAATATTCGACAAAAACTAGGAATCTGTGTTGACTTTTTTGGTCGAGTGATCAGCGGACATGCACGACTTTCGCATTTGATAGAACCTCTGTGGACACCGGAATGCCGCCGAATCATTTCTCGTGAGAACCGATAAACGGCTACCAGAGTCAAGTGCCATCGACAAATATTTTTGGGTGATTGTAAATTTTTGCTAAGCAAATGCTTTCGTTACGCTACTAAATAGCTTTCTTGAGAAGCAATTTTAAATGTCCAACAAATGTTAAATGTCATTTTATTTGAGAGTCCTGAGAATTGTGTCAAGCGTTGATTGAATTTCTTTTATTATTATCTAACAATGAATAAAGTCATTAAGATTCGTCTCGAAATGTCTAAAATACTTCTGCTTCAAATGGCGTCGCTGATTTTTGTATTTAATTTATCCTGGAAACCTTCACAAAAAAGTGGCCTAAAATTTCTTCAGCAAACTGATGAAAAGGAAAATCGCATTGCAAAAGCAAAAAATTAATTACGAGCAATACTTCTGTGTTCGTGTGACAGTTTACAACAAACAACCTGTCGCACCGCTACTGGACACAACTCAATCAGGTAGCGACAGTGTGTCCAATCCTCAGCGGGCTGGATCGCGACACGTGCGTGCATTATCCGCTGTGGAAATCGATCCAGTACCGATAAGATTTTTCCGAAAAACTTAAGCCGACGACCGATTACCGACGTGACGATCCCCACCTCCCTGAAATCCGAGACCCACGAAGCACCTGCGACCACACTCGGCCCGCTATAGCTGTCGCTGATATTTTTCGAATATTTAATTGCCTGACAGTTAGCCCGTAATTTTGTGATTTTTCGTTCTCACGCGCTGTAGTGTGAGAACAATCATCCCGAGAGATTTACATGTTTTAGTAGTCGTTAGATACGATTACCGCTGTCCGATACGCAAATACGAGATTGGTATGTATTTATAATATACCGGAAAAAGAAAACGGAGTTCACATAACTATTATTATGGACTACGGTGATAATTCGATTATTTATACCATATATGTTTTTAACGTTATAGGTACGTTTTCAGATTTCATGAATGAATTTGTTATAACTGACCATTTGACATTGTTGGGCTATAGTTCAAGTTCATAACGATTTTCTTCGATGTTAATTTTAAGGCTGTGAACAATATTAATAGAGAAAACGGCATTGGAACAAATCAAAAGTTATTTTATTCATCCTGAATGAAACTGTAACAACGAAGTCTACATGCTTTCAGCAGTTTAATACAGTCTATGTAGTTATCCAACACAATAGCCTAGTAAGCGGCCATTATAATCCCTGCTTCATATTCATGTTGTCTTATGATTCAGTAGCCGAGGTGTAGAAGGCTTATACCACAAAAACCCACATCCGCCTTCACAAAGAGTCTCCGCCCTGTTTTTCCAACAAAGTTGATTCGTCATGTCCAATTAAAACGGAGCCACGACTTTTCTCATCGGGCCTCATAGATATTTGGATCACCAAGAGATTAGGATAAGTCAATGTTAATATTGATATTGGAATAATTAGTAGGTTCAACGAAGTGGGGGTCACGCAATATTGAACTCTAATGTTAATGACAGAGAGTGTGTTCTCATATAGTTCGGCCATTCAGAGAATGCGTTCCTGACACGTCGCGATTGAACTGACGACGTAACTTTGCAATGGCGTTGCAGTTACGATAAAAATATTTTTGCTGGTTGTTTACCGTTTTAACAATTGAGGAGCATTAAAACAACATTATTATATCAATAATCAATGAATGTTATAATTTTGTGCCAAACTGAGTGTCAAATAACTTGGTAAACAATATTTTTCTAAATCTATACTGCGCTATTACAAGGTTATGTCAGCGGTTTATATTTTGTAGTGCTGTGCTAAAAATAACAGGCAAGTATCGTAATCTGTTCTTATACAGTTATAATATAAAATAACACGTTTTGATTTTCTTTTTAAGAATTGGAAAATAATGGACTATAAGACTTAATTATAACGTTTATGAAATATAAAAATAAAACTATGACCAAACCGCATTTTTATACTTAGATTAAAAATGGTAACCCCAAATGGCGATATGGGCCGCCATTTTGTGACGCTAAAACAGTCGTCCGTTGTCGTTTCGTGCGCATAGACCACGTTTTTCAAGTGTTTTCGATCTGTTTTTATTTGATTACCCGGCTTTTGTTAGACCGAGATATCAGGATTGATTCTGTTATTGATAATAATATAATTATACATGTAGGCGAAGATGATGATGAAGACACCACCTCCTCAAGCAAATCGGAGTCTGATTAATATTCTGTTCGCACATTCAATTCAATGTACTTGTAACAAAGAATAAATAAAACAATTTTATTATATGAATATTACCTTTTTTTGGTTTCCACTTAAATAACTAAAATATAAAACAAATGATTCCGCCAATTTAAAACGAAAATAATCTTAAAATAATGCGGCGGTTCATTTTGAAGGAACGGTAACGAACTCAGTGTTATGTTGTGCCCATCACTAGTCGTGACTAACTGATAGGTGTCAGGAACGCATTCTCTGAACGGCCGAAGTATAATTGATTTAAAAAATATTTACGTCATACTTATAGTTCGGCCATTCAGAGAATGCGTTCCTGACACGTCGCGATTGAACTGACGACGTAACTACATTCATTGATTATTGATATAATAATGTTGTTTTAATGCTCCTCAATTGTTAAAACGGTAAACAACCAGCAAAAATATTTTTATCGTAACTGCAACGCCATTGCAAAGTTACGTCGTCAGTTCAATCGCGACGTGTCAGGAACGCATTCTCTGAATGGCCGAACTATAATTCGTAGGAGATGTCCTAGAAACGGCTAATTAGTTACACGTGCTCGTAATATGATGCAGAATACTGCAGAATATATACGTTATCAAAGAAAGTCTTGTTCACGGGGCCTTACAATTCATTGGAAGCCTAACGAGTGTATAAAGGGAAAATAAATTTAAATAAAACTTCCAGTGTTACAATTTACATTTTCTATTTCTGTCAACAGACTGAAAAGTTGTATTTTAACTTTGAATTTAAATGAAAGCTCTATTTATAAACCGAGAAGCCACCCTACTAATTAGGAGGAATACCTTATATAATGTTTGATCCTCTTTTACGCTAACTCTAACGAATGGATTTTGATGAAACTAAGCAGTAACGTGGCTCATATCATAATCATTTAGGCACTTTTTATCCAGATGGAGATAGTACTTCCTACGGATAGTGGATGAAATCGATGGCGAAAAATTTCAAGGATCTGACAGAACCCTAATTATCTGTACCTATAATTATGATTTTGATGACTCACTCACGTTAGACTGAAATAGTAAGCAAGGATGACACAATTATAATGACGTAAATAAATCCTTCAGTACACGAATAAAATTATGAATGAAATATTACAACACAACAATATACTACCATTTTTATAAAAATATGACTTCCGCGTGATTTCTTATCCACGTTTATAGAATCTAGGACACAGACGAATATCGTCGTCAAGTCCAACGCGGTTCCCACGCGTGTGCTTTACCGAATACTTTTTGCGTTCAACAATCCGTTTTTGTGGTAAAAACCTGACTGAAATCACGTTTTCCATTCAAAGGCCTTACTATGTAGGAACGCCTTCCGCGTGGGTTGAACGCTGAAAGCTTTATACTTATCAATCTAAGATTTTTATTTGGTCTGTATAAATCGGCATTATGAGTTTTTAATATAATGTAGTATTTGTATGTCTAGGTCCAATTCACGCTTCCACCCGCGTCCCGGGGGCCTTCTTCTCTATTTGCCAGATGTATTTATATAGATACAGGTAGACGATATTGGACAGGTTACGATAAAAATTTAAGCGAGAAATGACACAGAAAAAGGTTAACATACAACTTATAAATGAGAGACCCTCCAACAATATGTGTCGTGTCGCCCAGCATTTTTCCAAACTATGTTAAAATCAGCACTTATTTAACGTGTCTACCAAAACACATATTTTCCATCCACAGACCGACCTTTTTAAATCGATAAAGTTCTGTTGTAATAAAAGCTTACATTATATCTTCTCAGGAAGATACCTAGTATTTACATTTATTTGTTACCTAATTTGTAACAGTAAGTACTAAGGTTTATTTTTTGTAATGAAATGATGTACAAACAAGATCCATCTCAGTAAAGAACGAAAACGGTAAATAAAATAACGTGAGCAAATATCTAAATACGAAGCTTTTTTCATCTGAAGATATGTGTGCTTTTGTGAGCTTTAATTTAATAAGCAACAATGTCTGTTTGTTACGTCTACGATATTTCCGTAATTATTTCATTACATTCATACCCATTTGCAAACATTATTTAGTACACCTACTCACAACTCCATTTACCACTTCAAATTATATTCTAAAAATAAACAAAGAACATCCTAATAATCACAAGAATCCAATTTATTCATGAAAATCTTTTTTCATAAAATCCTTAAACTGTTCTTTTCGAGGCATAATAAATAAATTACTTGTACACCTAATCTTTTCAATAAGGGCTTAGTGGAAACCCAGTGGGACGAAAATAGATTGTGAATAGCGCTTTTGAACGACAAAATAATTAGGACAGCTTTTTTCCATCCGTCCCATTTATGTTATCATAGAGACTTTATAAAATATACCTCCTTAATTAAACATTTCTAAAATATTATTGATTGCTACAAAGAGTGTAGTAAGTATGAATGTGGAAGGATGGAGAGGCAGAGGTAGACCGAGGAAAAGATGGATTGATTGCCTGAAAGAGGACATGAAGCAGAAGGGAGTGGATGTATGTATGACGTCTGACAGAGAGGAATGAAAAAAAAGACTTGGGAACAGATATTTGAAGTTTTGGGCAATTAACGCTGCTTTCTTTTGATTTAAATTTAATATAATCAAACTAAATATTTTTTTATCAATATTAAAGTGCTTTTTATAAGTTTTAAGCAGTAGATTTGAAAAGCAGTAATTAAGTGTGACATCAATTCATTTCCAACGCAATTTACAAAATATTTATTAATTCGAAAGCAATTAAAAATGTGACGTTAAGTTAACTAAAATATAATTGGATTTTTAGGGCTAAAATTAATTGAGAATATTAGAATGTTTTTATTGGTACTCTACACAATTTACGTCATCAATACTGATTGTACTTTATAAAAAAGTAGGTATTCTTTTAATTTGAAACCAAACCATTTGGATAACAATATCATAGGTTGTTTATGCTATTATGGTTAAGGTAATAATTTTCTTTCCGTGATTATGACGTGAGATATAAATTGTTACAAAAGATATTTTTCACCCAACGCTCCAAGCAAACAATAAGGGTTATAAGAAAGAAAGGTACCTACTTATATCGTCACTTAAGGGTTATTCAATATTTGCAAAAATAACTAAAAAACTTGAAAAAGTCGAAAAACAAAAACAAGTATGTATTCATTGATTAAATAAAATGTTTGTTATATTCTACTTCATAATTTTTGATACTTTTAAATTGTGTAAATCGGGTTCTCTTTATTAAGTTGATAATTTATAAGCCACTTACCTTTAACGATGAGACTCTCTAAACTTTGAAGAGGTTTACAAAATATATTTATAATTTAGCTTTGTTTACCTATTAATTTCGTTTTATAGGTACAAACCCTTCACAAAGCTTCGACCTTATAACGAGAAGCTATTTCTAAAGGGCTCAGATCAAAACCTTGTTTGCTTACTAATTTGTATATGAGTATTCTACTTAAATATTGTATGTGTTGATTTAGTTAGTGATACCTATTTTATTGTACTTTTTACACATTGGTATTCTAAGGATTATAGTGGATTAGTTTATATAACTAAAATTCAGCTTTGTAACAAAACGCTCGTTTTTTCTTAACAATATCATTTGAGACGTCAAACGGTATTGTTAATGTGTCTAATTTTACAAAGAGAAATGTAATTTCCCGCGGTTTAACCTATCTAACTATCCGGCCTATGTTACTCATTGACTGTAACAAAATTATTTCACTTCATTAGTTAGAAAACAGTGAAATAATTTTTAAATCTTTTAGCAGTTTTAGAGCCATTAGGATACAAACAAAAAAAAATTATATTTTCTCTTTAGTATGCTTAGATATCTAGGACAGAATTTGAGGCATTCCTGTGTTTCCTCCTACGCTTCTTTAGTGTGGCACGAGGACACGTCCTCAAGAGCATTAAGCCAATTACATGCGGGCTTGCATTTGACTGCCTAATTACACCCATACAGTGCTGAAAGACAGCCGCTGCCATTGTCTATAGAAACTACCATTCCCGTTGTTGTCGGTGAATTTAATCCTACTGTTTCTTACTCGATATTTTTATTGGCGCTTCGTTCTGTTGGAGATCATCGTGAGATTATTTTTAACCGGCTTCCCAAATCGAGGAGGTTCTCAATTCGGATGCTTGTATTTTTACGTAGGTATGTATATATGTATATTGAAATGTTTCTGTAATACACTAGTCTGGACAGCTATGAATAAATCATGACCATATATATGACCCTTTTTGGAAGTCTGGTAAAAACTGGTAAAAAAAAACATTTCAGTTGCAGCACCCCCGATAACAATTTAAATAAAAAAATACGATTAAAATTAATACTCATTACTCTACATACTCTCAAATAGCATTTCATTCAATTATCATACAGATCTCATTCCATAATTTCAATATCCTACTTGTATAGATGAAATGTACCTATCGACAACCTACCGAAGGTAGAATGTATAGAAACCAATTCTGATGTAATGCAATTTATCAATAGCAGACACATTATTGCAACACGTACTGAATAGTAGATCGAGGCATATATGTACATACGTGTACCAGTACCATTAATTTAAGTATACGCAGAAGAGTAACAGAATTTCTATATATTATGTTTGTGGAATTAGAAACATGTAAATGTTCAGCTAAATAATTTTAAAAGTATTGTTTAATATTAGTCCACTTAACGAAGTTTTTAGTAGGCTGAGTTAAATCTCATATTAAAATATTGTTGTCTTCTATATTGAATTAGTATTATTCAATGTTACATAACTAGCGTAATTTGATTTCTTACTTATATTGTGGATTACGAATAAGGTGTAGGCAGGATATACCTACCTGGCAAATTTTGCCATGCTATATTATTTACCTATAATATTTTAAGCAGCTTAATTTGAACGAAGCAAGATTTACAAATAAATTCATGTTGTTCGCTGTGGTCATTGGTACTTTAACTAACCGTAAAATAGTCACACGGAATAACTGTAAAAAAGAAAAGAACATTTCAGGTAAATAACTGCATAAGTGATTACTGCGTACAGAGAAACGTTAAACATAGGTACTTATAGTTTTATGCAAATCTCGCACCTCAGAGTACCGACTTCTTATCTTAATACTTATTTAAGTCAGGAACTTTCCTTCTCTCGCTAGTACTTTAAGTTGGGCCGCTTTTCATACTTAGTGAAAATTTTAAGCATCCGTACAAATTCATTTAAATAATGTTCTTTATTTATTTATTTATTTATTAAAGGGTTTACCAACAGCTTTTGTGTAGATTAAGCTTAAATTACAATTTCTGTTATTAGGTACTAGGACTTACACAGTCGCCAATTACAGGTTAACCAACATACGCTAAATAATGATAGAATTTGAAAGTAGAAAATTATACAAAACAAGAAAACACTTCTTATTAAAATTAAAATTAAAGTAAAACTAAACTTGTTGCAATAAATAACACATAAACTTATGAGAACAATAACGACTGTCTTACTTTTATTTATTTTAGTTGCATGTTCCTTTAAGTTTGCAATAAGTTCAGGCTGTTTATACTTGTTTATGTAGGTTCTGCCAGTGGTGCCTACTCAACATACTCAGTGTAGGTAGATGAACTACCGCGGTACTAAATAGTAGGTATTGTTTTCAGGAAAAAAAAAACAGTTTTTCTAAAATCAGTAGTCGTGTTTAAATATCATGTCGTCATCGTTGTCACAGCCCAAAAACGTACACTGGTGCACAAGGCTTCCACCAAGTAAAGTATCGTGTACTTAGTCAAAGTATTATTTATATACATTCTGTACCTACACTACATACCTCTTATATAACTTAAAGACATTTTGGGGAGTTCGTTGCGCCACTTCTTCTTCCCAGTAATAACACATAGATAGTAGTGAAGGGTGGGCGTTTTTGGGACTATCTAATGTAATACTGACGAAAAGTACTGTGTGAAAAGTGTTTACCTATGAGTTTTTATATCTTTTAATATAATCAACATTACATACTATTCATTAACGAGAATACCCACATATTAGCAAAGAGAATTTCGATGGCCTGCCATCGACGTATGGATAATCGGACTAACGAAATTGTCAAAGCTAGTCTGATCGGCTCTGCTAATGCCTAAACTGCTCAATTAATGTCCCACCTGTGTTTGACGTGCCTTAGATAAGCCTGTATTGTCTAGGCAGTATTAAAGGAGCTATCTGATAATTGGCTGTGTGAAGCAGGATATGTTCATATGTTGTGAAGGTAGGTACTAGATATATGCCTCGCTTTTGTCTCTCAATTTTGAGACAAACGTTCATCATAATCGGTGCTGCTATTTTATACTTCGTTATTGACATTTATTCTGTCTTTTTTTATTAATGGCAAAGGAAAGTATAAGTGATGTAACCTGCGATTTTTTCTGACTTCCAAGAATAAAAAAATACTTTTGAATTAGAAAATTATGTATTACACTGAGATACTGTTTCAAGATCTTAAGTAGGTACCTTTAACAATTTATTGTGTAGATAAATTAAGTGAGCGTGGACGAAAACGCAGTCTAATCCAAGAATAAACTGAAGGTTTCGGCTCGTGATTAATTAAAAACCTTGAATTATTTGCATTAGCATTCATTTATTCTGGGTAAACCGTTATTTTACAAAGTGCTTAGTCTCTACACTTAATTAAACTAAGTTACAATATAAACCTATAAATAAATACATTATTTATATAAAATCACAACTTCATTCAAGGCAATTTTAGGATCAATCTTTAGGATATAGTCACTAAAAGAAAAGATACAACCTATTGATACTATCTCTACTAAACTATGTACAAATTAAAGTTAAATCAAAGTGAAAATTATATCTATCTTTTAGTAACTATTGTGTATTTTCTATTAGGAAAGTTATTGTTTATTGATTTTTAAACATTATTACAACATTGCTTACTAACATTGATTATATCTAAAATACAATATACACATAACAACTTATAAAATGTAGTAACGATCTATATGTAAAAAGATAAAAACTTACGAGACATTTTTATTTAGTGCGTTTTCTAGTACAGGAACAGTAAATATTACAATATAAAACATACTATGAATCTATTTACACAATATCTCTATGATACGGTGAAAGTTTTCAAAATATTGTATTGAAAAAATCTATATTGTGTTGTAAATATAGAAAATACGATTGTATCTAAATATAACACTCTGTATATGAAGGCACATTGATATGTCCTGTTGTGAAGCTTAGTATAATATTCTATTGCTTTAATAGTATGTTATTCGTTATTTAGTGTACTCTGCCCATATCCATACCGCCGAGTTGTCCTAGATACGGGTAGCCAGACTTCGCCTCTGTGGGCGAATGCGCGTGAGACGCATAGTGGGACGCATTGGTGCCGAAGAATGAACTGTAACAAAAGAAAAATAACATTAAAAATCGTGTATAGAACATATTATTAGGGCATTTATATTTATGTTAACCTACATACTTATTAAGTGAGCCGACATTACATAATATGTACCTAATAAAAGTCCTATTTCATTTTTCAGTAGCTATTTATATCCTTCCTAAAGAAAATCTATGTTGTATTAAAATCGAAGACGTGCATAAAACTCGAGATCTCTTGACTCCGCCATCAAAGACACGTACTATCTATTGTCAATATACTTTCATATCAGGCTGTTACATTGAGTTTTATTACAATATCTCCGCCGAGCGTGGGATACTGCCCACTGCATAATTTAATCGCTTCATAGGTTCCGTTCGGTCTATAAACATTATACCGCGTAACTACAGATTTAACTAAAAATAATTAAATAATAACACAGTGTAAGCTCTAATGCTACCTTGTAATTGTGACTTGTACCGGCCTACCGAACTACATAATTTAGTAGAGCTCTTGTATGTGCACATTGTGTCGGACTAATATTCGGAAGCACTTCGTGACTCCACGTGCAATAAAATTTTAATTTATAGTTAATACAGTGGCTAATACATTATTAAGGTACATTCGTGTCGTACATCGCTCATAAACTACGAAGGCCGCACGTTACTGCACAGGTTCTGTTACGAACACAATGAAAACCCACATTTTGTTATTCTGAATAAAACGTAATTACTTAGGACGGCAGTAAAAAATATAAGCGTTTGTGAACTTTGTTTCTAGCCAGCTCCGAGTACAGGCTAGACAGGTTATGGCGATTGGCAAACAGTTATTACTTAACTTCATCCCAAATACCAGAGTTTACCCTTATGGTGAATATGTGCATAAACATTTTAGCATGAGAATACAACACGTGCGAAAACAATAACCGAGCGAACGTTTCTGTGGAGGAAAGTGTTCGAGGCAAGGTGGTTGCTCCGCAGCACGCGAGACTTACCGCACTTTAGGAAGTCGAATGCAAATAGCTGCAGATAAGTTTTAATACCGGGTTCGCGTTAGCATAATGCTTAGGTTCACTGCACTAATGTCACGTTCGGCCTCTCATTAATTGCCGAGCCGGCCACAAAGCAACGTGTGGTTATCTGTAATCCGCTACGTATTGTGCCGGAGTAGATTTCTAATATCAATAAATGATCGGCCGCAGTATTACTTGGAAGTTATTAACCTAAACAAACGTTGTTTGTTGGCACTGTTTGCGGATAAATGTGAGTGGGAGAATGTTAATAAAAACCAATAAACGATTGGGAAAATGTGTGGAAAATACGTCATAATATAGCAGTATAGAACTGATATTTATTAGCATTGAACTGATATTATGAATTCTATCGCTTATTCAATATTCGGTAACAGAATCCGTTAACAATTTTGGGTAACCCTTTTTGGTTGTATCGGTAATGCAAATTGAATAATTTTGAATAATGTTCTGATACAGGAATAGTTTACAGCGCTGAGTCGAAATTACAGATATGATTGGAGCATCGATTATATAGATTTATCATCTTCTGTCAGCCTTTAAAACAGGGTCGCTTTTTAAAGTCAGTATCAATATTGTAAGTGTCATTTTTCATTGACTACATAGTAAGATATACTGCAATTATTTCACGTAAATACAAATGTCGTAAAACCGCCAGTGAGGTGTGCAACAAATAAAATTAGCTATGAGGTGACAATCACAATCGCTATTTATGGCCAATGACTGTCCACGTTAATTACACCGATACGTACGTATCTCACTACTAATAGTTAGGCAGCTCACTGATTTATTATGACTCATGGACATTGTACAAGATATAGCCTTTCCGGCCGCAACAACTTCGCGTAGAACCAACGCTAAACATTATCAAAAAGGATCTTTATTTCGTACTGTCAACGTCAAATATGAAACCCACATTATCCACACTTTCGGCACACAATACAATATTTTTGGCGTACAAAAATAACAAATAAAGTTGTAACGAAGTGTTACGTCAATCAAGCGCGCGTAAAGGACTAGATAAGACACACCGACACATAAACGTAGCTAACCCATATATTATTAGTTTGTGTTCCATTGTGCGACGCGAGATATTGTGTGTGGTCCAATGTGAGGTTTATAAACGTGCTTTGTCTCGATAACACAGATAAATGTCGTCGCCGTGTGTACTACAAAGCGACAATGTATTTGTCACATTGTCATTCGACAAATTCACTTTGGTAGTTACACATACTCGCGTCTATCGTCAACACGAGCGCGAGTGAAATGTTTTCTACGACCTTCTTTCTGTTGTAATAATACCAAGATTGCAGGGAAGATATATCGAATAACGCAAGAGAATTTAAAATAACTAAGTAAAACTTTAATTAAAAATCGATCCAAAATCACTATAAAATTCGCAGCCCTATTGCATTCACGATCGGATCGGCGTATTACGAGGCGCGCGCTGTAATAACCACCCGCGCGGCGTATAATGGCCGACTTCTTACACTCTTAATTGATTAGCGGCCGCTTCGGCTAATGATAAAGGAAGGTGAAAAGAAATAAAACGTACGCACCCCGATTTGCGATCGAGTCCACGCCCGATCGATAGCCACCGGACGCAGCATTACACGCATCCTATCTACCGAGAACCGTCAGGCTCACGCGTCATGCACCGCACTAATACACATTGACTAACACCAAGTGATGTCATTGCATTCGTGCGCCCTAAACCTACTATTAGTGTAACACTCATAATTATCATAATAGATAGTTATTTAAATGGTCGGCAGCAAAGGTCACTTTATTGTAATTGCATATTCATCCGCATAAACCAAGTCAGATGAGTAGCTCGACATCAATAATTCATAGAGCTACTTAGTTGCCGCCGGGGATTATTGAGATGTTTTTATCCATGTTTGTTTTATATGACGTTAAAGTTATATATTAAACGGACGTGGAATGAATAAACTTACCTATAGTTTTCAGGCCAGGCGCCAACTTCGGCGAGTTTGTTTTGTGCATGTCCGCTGAGCTGCCTGGTCGTCCAGTGGTTGTGTGCAGACATGGCGTGCTCTTGCTTCGAGTAGTCGGCATATCCGTAAGGGTGAGAGAGAGGTTCGCTCGGATTCGCGTAGGTCGAATGTTGGTAAGTGAGTGCACTGGTCTGGTTCGCAGAAGGACTAGTCGTTGTGGGACTTGAGCTTGGAGGCGTGGCATCAGTAGGGGCTTGCAGGGGAGTAGCAAGATCCGAAGAATGGGACAGTGGCGTTAGGTTGCCAGATGAGAAGGAGCTTGAAGTTGGTGGATGTAGGCTGGATGCTGCAAGCGCTGATTGGCATACTGAAGGAGCAGTAAGCGCGGATTGGTGGAGGGAAGGTGCAAGGGCCGAGTTTAGAACAGAGCTGGTGCCCAGAGCAGATGAGTAAGATTGTTGCCAGGAAGCGCATTGAGCGTTGAAGGTAGACGGAGGCTCGTACTGCTGGTGGACTGAAGGGAACGCTGACTGCAGAGACATGGTGTTGAAAGCGCTCAGTTGCTGCGAGTTCAGTTGTTTGCGAAGTCGAGCTCTTCGGTTTGAAAACCATACCTAAACGACATAAAACTTTAATTAAGTCCTTGTTAGAATAATTAAAACATTAAGTACCGATTACGCAATGCAATCTGAGACAGGAATTCAAACGGTTAATTAAGTTTATAATTATATTGTTACAAAGTCTTCACTTTATAATGCTACGTTTTTATCTTGCAAAAAAAACTGCTACGAATTTATACCTTCGCCTTTGACAGACGTTGCGATTGATACTGCTATAAATATTACAAATACCTAACTCATCAATAGATAATTATAGAGCTAAGTCGATTACATCGTCTTATAGAGGCCTACAATTACGAGGGGCTACTAATTGAACAAAAACTGATAAAACATCGGTAGCGATGAACAACATATGGAAGCTCTTACCATTGTTGTAATTAATTATAAAGGTAATTATGTTTTTTTAGTGCCACGCTTTTGTAGGGGCGGGAAGTGAGTGCGGCCAACAATGGGATTGTTTGATTGCCTTCATCTATCATTGATACACCTAACTACTTCAGGTTGGCTACCGATAGCCTTGGGCTGACTAGTTTCTAGAAGAGAAATCGCCTTCTGTTTTATGGGCAGTTTAGAAAAAAATCTATTGAATTATTTAATATCTAATGTTGTTGCTGATGTCGGACGTACCTGAACTCTGGCTTCGGTGAGTTTAGTTTTCTGCGCAAGTTCTTCCCTCGTGTACACATCAGGGTACTGGGTCCTAGTGAACGCACGCTCCAAAGCTTCTAGTTGGTCTCCAGAGAAAGTAGTCCTGGACCTCCTTTGTTTCCTCTTCAGAGTGATTCCCGGTTCAGACTCGGTGTCAGAGTCTTCGCAAGATGATGGACCTATTGAAAGGAAGAAAAATGTTGTTGATGCTATGTGCTTTGTTCAAGGCAGTTTACTTAATATTTAATTAAAACTATATTTGCTATAGGTAAGTATTGTTAGAAATCAGGACAATCCTCGAATGACCACAATAGCATTGATGTCTATTCAGATAATAAGAATGTCGTCATAATATTATTTTTATTGCGACTTTCTAACTATTCATTTGTTTTTGTTTTACGTCGATTATATTGGACTACCGCGCAGACCACACGCGGCCTCGATTAAATTAAACGTAACCACATTACACTACGCCTCTAGTAGCCTCAAATGAATTCTTCGGGGCCTTAATAAATATTACTTTGTGCTAGATGATAATAAAATGGAATTAGATTATAGAGAAGTCGATCTCGTTTTTATCTTTTGCTTTAAGCAACGGCAATTGTTGTTACGTTTCGACATTTAACATTTTGTTGAAGCCCTCCAATGAACAGTAAATAAATTCACGATTATGCAAATTTTCAATATGCAAACTTATTCGAGTTCGGACCCTGAAATAATAATCAACCGGCTGATGTTACCAGAGCCCGCGCGTATGCAAATATTTCCACGAAAAACTCGCGACCAAAATGTTCCGTTAGCCGTCGTCACAGGACAGGCACGAACAGCAAATTTTCAATACGCGAGCTCGAGCAGTAAAGGGGGCCGCTTTTCCAGTGTAGATATTACTTTGGCCGTGCACAACTTAATATGCATAATCTTATCGGTGCGCAGAATCTCGCCGGCAAAACCGCGCTCCGTCACTGAACCGGGATATTAGGAGCGCCATTTTATATTGGATA